>NC_064628.1:574853916-575475582 GCF_023864275.1 Schistocerca cancellata
AAGTTACTGAAGTTTTCATATTTTTGAAAAATTCCAGGGTTAAATGAAAAACTGTTTGGAATTATTGTTCGTGTTTAACAGGCACAGATTGTACGACTGTTGGGTTGCTGTTATGTATGTCGCATTTATGAGGGCTTAAGTTGGGGATATGGCACAGCTTTTTACTCTTTGGAGATTTTGCCAAGGAGATAGAATTTTATTAGTGCTTTTTTGAAATGCTTTGTGAATTAAAAAATATATAATTTAGGAATGTGAGCATACATTATCTGTTGATAAATTATTTATTGAATAAAATGCCTTATATAGTGCTTATCTTTTTTGGGAATGTTCTGATGTGAGTTACATATGATTTTTAATAGTATTTTTGTTTAAACATTCTATTAGTGTGCATTACCAGGAGTTCTGGGAGTTGACTGCCATGAATGATAATATATACAATAAGCAAGCACAAGAAAAAGTGTAGACCAGCAGTGTTTTAGTTACAGAGGACTGTCGTAAAGATTAAACAGCATGAGTGTGTCATGTCTCAACCATTTGGACTGACTTGAAATGTGAATCAAGTAGGTGCCATATTTGTATAAACTGTTTGCATTTCAGGAAACTTCTCACTTGCTACAATATGAACCGTTTTCAGTATGAGGCAGACCAGTTCATCTCTCCCTTCAGATAGTTCAGTGCCTATTTTGTGGCCATATAATCACTAAATTATCATATAGAATCTCCAAATACAATGTTTTCTTTAATGCAAAATGCTTTCAACAATTTTGTCGACAAAACATTGTTTAGAAATCTGTTGGAATTCTGGTCGTATGTAAAGTATGTAGTGACAAGAGCAATGATAGTGTTTGGATGATAGCACCACTAAAACAGAATTACTTAACATGGTTTCCTGGAATTATTTCACCAAATAAAATGCAGCAAACATTTTAGAATTTGGATTAAGGATAACTGTAGACATAATTAGTTTGAAAGTAGATACCCTTGATATAACAAAGCAATTGGGATTTCCCCCTTCTTTCCTCTGTCTGATAAGATAACCTCTCTCATTTGACCATACACAATCCAGGGCACTGATGATACTGGTCTTCTGGCACTACTTCTAGCAGTCTGCCCAATTTTCAAATATGATGTGGAAATTTTTTTAAATCTAGATATGGATACCAGAGGCTCGATTACATCACAGTTTTTTGCCTGTGTTGTGCAGATGTCATCTCTTTTCACCATTGTGATGTGGTCGTTTGTATCAAAATTGGAATCCAAACATACTAGAACCTCCTTTACTAACTTATTGTCTGGTTCGAAATGGTAATGCGTAGTCTTGTTTAGTTGTACTGTACCTGTCGTAAAGAATCGCATTGTTTTTAGTTCTGTAAACAGTTCATATAAACAGAAAAAAGATACCAAAGTACAAGATAGGTCTGTTGGGATCGATGGCATAGACTAGCATTCCTTCACAATTTGATCCCAAAGATTGAGAATTTTCAGGATCATCCTTCCCACAGAAAAGATCAAATTTATATTAACATTCACCATTTCCAAGCAAAGCCCAAAATTTACATAGAGAGTTAATAAGTTTCCCTTTCAGAAATTCCTTCAGAGAGTAATACCAGTAATATCTGACGATCATTTCTTCGATTGAGATATATTCATAAAAAATCCTCCATTGTGTGTTTTCCCCCCCAGAGTGACAATAAAATTTCTGACCTTAGAACCCTTTATCACTTGTCTTAATATTCTTTATTGTTTGCTTCATTATCATCTTCAAAATGAAACACTGATTTTAGTTGAAGATATATTTTACTTGTTATGGCACATTTTTGTGAGTGGCTCCATCATCATCAGAATCATGCCAGACGACACCTTGCCTGTGTAAGGAGCGTAAACGTTGGATGATTGAACAGTGGGAAAACGTTCAGTGGAGTGATGAATCGTGGTGCACAATGTGGCAGTCTGATGGCAGGGTGTAGGTATGGCGAATGCCGGGTGAATGTCATCTGTCAGCGTGTGTAGTTCAAACAGTAAAATGCAGCGGCAGTGGTGTTACGGTGTGTTCATGTTTTTCATGAAGAGGGCTTGCACCCTTGTTGTTTTGTGTGGCACTATCACAGAATAGGCCTACATTGGTGTTTTAAGCACCTTCTTGCTTCCCATTGTTGAAGAGCAATTTGTGGATGGCCATTGCATCTTTCAACATAATTGAGTACCTGTTCATAATGTACGGCCTGTGGTAGAGTAGTTACACAACAACAACAACAACATCCCTGTAATGGACTGGCCTGCACAGAGTCCTGACCTGAATCCTAAAGAACACCTTTGGTATGTTTTGGAAAGCCGACTTTGTGCCAGGCCTCACCAACCGACATCAGTACCTCTCCTCAGTGCAGTACTTTGTGAGGAATGGGCTGCCATTCCCCAAGAAACCTTGCAGCACTTGATTGAACGTATGCCTGTGAGAATGGAAGCTGTCATCTAGGCTAAGGGTGTGCCAACACCATATTGAATTCCAACAGTACCGACACATACTTGTAAGTCATTTTCAGCCAGGTGTCCAGATACTTTTGATCACATAGTGTAGGTCTCTGTGCCCTAATAGATTCCCATCAGAAGAAAGAGCTAAAGTAGCACAGGTAGTAACTCGGTTCAAAATTTAAGGGAAGAAACAACTAAAATATATGTCATATTTGAATAATGTGATGCTAAGAGTGAGTGATGCGATCGTGAACATGAATAATGAAATGAACCACAGTTCTGCTGTAGTGAATACAAAAATACAAAATTAGAAGAATAAATTTCAGTGAATGAAAGAAAGATTGAAACATAAGAAGAAAATGGAAACAAAATGTATTCAGTAAATTGAATGTCGTGAGACCCACCAAGAAATTATGATAGGAGCCCAAGTAATTAAAATGATCACTAACATCAAATTTAGACAATGACAGTTAGGCAGACGTGAACAAAACTAGTGAAAACTAGGAGAAAACATTGTCAAAATTAAGGATAAAAATGCCTTGCAGGCAAAGCTGATTGAGACAAATGAATTTGAAGATAATGTACGAGAAACAAGAGCGACTCAATTAACAAGTTCACAATGCTATTACAACCAGTAAAAAATTTGTTCTAATGGTATCATTTAATCTTTCAAGGGTATAGTATCTATATTGTAGTTTGAACATTTAAATGAAGCTTTCTTATTTTGAGTATTTTATTTCTAATTAATCTTTTTTGAAAATAAAATGAATCAAAAATCATAAAACGGGAGAAGAACCTGAAAAAGACTTACTTAGAGGATACTACAGGCATACAACCTCCTATTTAGAGAACACAGATTTTTTTTTTTTTAATTTTGTCAGAGACTCAGTTTATGAAATCCATTCACAAATTGTGAATAGAATTGTACAACTACTAAAAATTTGTGTTGGCCTGGGACTCGAACCCGGATATCAGATTCCTGGTCTGGTGCAAATTTTCGTATGTTACTAGTAAATCATGTCACCACTGTTAAATCATATTTGTACTTTGCTAATGCATTTCATAATTTAATATACTTGTCAATTGTCGGCAACGTCTGGGACATGCATGCTTGTCTGAAGGAACATAGCATTGAACTATACAAGCACTGTAAAATACACACTCTCCCCTACTGTAGAGTCAGTTTAAACTTCAGTAGTATATTTTAAGCCATTTTAGTTTTTCTCTGAAAAATTTTAAAGAAATTAAAACTTTAAAATAGTTTGGACACTGAGTTAAATAGATGCTATCTTCCAGTTTTTCGAGTTTGACATTTACTGTCTTTACTTATTGTTTTCCTTTTCCTTACCTGTGTCTTTTCCTATCTGTCAGTGCTCTAACCTTGCACACAGTACTATCTAGTGAATGTTGATGGATATCCCTTCTCTTTTCAATGTTAGAAATCCAAAGATTGTGTGAGAGTACCAGCATACTTTACAGCATAGTTAAAAACCTTTTCCTTTCTTGCATAACACCACTTGCAACTTGCAACAGAATCAACAATTTGTTAGGACATAGGGAGATAATGCAATAAAGTTCTGAATGTATTTTTATCAGTGACTTGTGTTGTTAATAAACATGTTGACTCAAGGAAATGAAACTTAGAACCACTATTTCAGCATTAAGAGCCTCCACATTTTATTCTTTGTTTGCGAATGGTCATGTCATGGCCAATGTGTCTGTCCTTTGCCAGCATACTGCCGATGTGCTGCTGGCAGTTCCTGCAGCTATGTATCTCACAATTTCTCTCTCTCTCTCTCTCTCTCTCTCTCTCTCTCTCTGTTGCCCACTACTTGTTTGTTGTGCTGCATAAAATAGTCAAAAGCCTTCAGCTTTCCTACCCTTCAACAGTACTGCCCAATGTTTAGCAGTGAAAGATTTTGAAAAATTATAGCAGAATTGTGACACAGCGTAATGGGCATTGTGGTGCACAGTCTGGGAATCACTGATCTACAGAATCAAATGTTTTGACTTCTAAGCACAAAAGGCCACTAGAGTCGGATTTCTTTCTAATTCCATCAGAGCTCAGTTCATTAGATGAAATATTGCTTTCTCCGTAGAGGATCATTTACAGAAGACAAACTGAACAGTTTTTAAGAGGTTATTGTCAGATAAGTGGCTGAATATTCTGTTATAAACTACTGTCTCACACGTTTGTAAATGGGGGAAGGAGGAAGATATGTGTATAACTAGCACTTCCGTATTCCCCATTTAGGTGTTACTGTTGCACATTTCAGTCTTCCAGAATATACACCTTGACTTGTCTACTGATTACATTGTCAACTCAGTCCCTTTGTCATATGTACACTTGTTTGGAGTCCCATTGTCAATACAAGGAAGTTTGTGTCTGATGTTCTGTACAATTTTGGATTCTACAGGAGGATGCGAGCCGTGCTGGGAATTCGGGAGTATCTCGGTACAGAGAAAGACGGCGCTTGTGGGCTGGAGAATCACGTGTCGCAACACAGCCTGTTACACAAGTGGAGGTTGAGGAAGCAGTACGTCTTAACAGTCAACAGTCTGCACAGTCTGATGTTCCGGAGTTATCTTCCTCAGCTGCTGACGGTGAGAAAGAAGAGTTCATATGAAGTATTTAACACCATGACTTTTTTATATACTTAACTTATGTACATATTTCACCAGTGGAAAATTTTTTCTTATGTATGTGTAATGCCTTTATGTCTAATTATCTAAATGTTGCTAGACAATTTCTAGTAGTTTTAGGTTCTTTCTTGGCTTTTGCCAGATTGTAACTTTGTGGTAGTTCCTCATAAGTTGTGCATATCAGAAACTTCCATGTTCCAGCTACTTATGTTTGTCTTCTGAATGTTATTGCATGCATTTTCTGTTGAATTTAAATTCTTAATACTTGTCATTCACGCAGTAACTAATTTCAGATGTATAATACGACAGCATGGGCAAAAAAGGGAAGGGTGATAGTTACCCGGTTTATGCATTTGGCTATTCTTCCTTTTCCTTTTATTGTTAGTGGCTTTAAATTGCAACAAATAAGTGCTTGTGTGTGCGTGTGTGTACATGCATCATTAATTTCACTGCCCTAATGGGGCCACCATCAGAAAAATTTCCTGACTATTGAGAAAGATTAGTATTTCATCCATCTTCAACAACTGTAGTTGTATATAATGAAATAACAAGCAACCATTGGTTTTGGGCACTTGGTGCCCTTCTTCAGAAGGTTATACCTATCATTATTTGTGAGTGTCAACAATAAAGGAGCAGAAAGTAATACAAAACTTATTGTGTTAATTGATTCAGTATTGTATTACTTACTGCTCCTGTATATTTTTTAGGCATTTTGCTGTAATCTTTTTGTTGAGACTCACAAATGTTGCAATAGGCATATCATTTTGAAGAAGGGCACGGCACTAAGTGCCTGAAATCAGTAAAGAAATTAAATTTCTGTGAAGCAACTGTATGATTGTTGAAGGGGAGAAAATCTGGAACAAGTTGGTATTGCAGATACCACAGTTGTAAACAGGGATGTGTTCTGATGTTTAATTCATGGTAATTGCAGATGGGGTGGGATAAGAACACAGAAGACAGAACTGGCTACTGTTGGCAGACAGAAAGACCACCTTCATAGAGGGCCATAAAATATTAGGTTGGGGCATAAGTTTGTTGCATTTTGATGTTCCAGTTGCTATGGGTTTATTTATAGATTGTCCCAGTTGCTATGGGTTTATTTATAGATTGTCAGTTTTTATTTGTAATTAATAGTTACTAATTGAGTTTACATGTTGTCATTTGGAGATAGTGAGTGGAGCTGTGGACATAGAAAATCTAGCACCAAGTTTAGAAATTTGAACATTTCTGACATATTCTTCTGTTTGAGTTCAGTAGAGGGGTGACAGCAGTAGATGCAGCAAGAAACATTTGTACTATGTATGGCAATAATGTCATTGGACAGGGCACAGCAAAAATATTGTTTTCTGATTTTGAGAGGATCATTTCGACTTTAGTGATTATGTACATTCAGGAAGACCTTTGGAATTCGATGAAGACCATTGAAATCCATAAATCCAGAATAATGTGCATCAGCCACCATTGTGCGATGGTTGCACACAATGGGAAAGGTTTGAAAATTGGGTACCTCATGCTCTAAGCCAAACTCACAGAAATTGATTGGTGGCCATATGTGCCATCGTACATTGGTTCATGAACAACACTGACCATTCCTATTCTGGTGACAAGAAATGGTGTCTTTATGCTAACATAAGTAGAAGAAAGGAATGGTTGAGCCCAAAGAAAGCAGCAACTGCCCATAAAAAGACATGCATGCATTCACAAAAGATAAAGTTATGCATCTGATGGAACAGCGATGATTTGGTTTACTACAAACTGCTTCTCTGAGTTGTAACCATCACTGCTTACATTTATTGTCAGCAACTGAGACATTGTGCAGACACAGTCCAAGAGCAATGGGCAGGAAGACTGTGGGAATTGCTGCTACTTCACAAAAACGCCCGCCTGCAATTTGCTAGACTGACAAAAAACACTATTTGAGAGTTTGGTTGGAAAGTCATAAGGCACTCACATAATTCCCCTAATCTTGCACCCTCATATTTTCATGTCTTCCACTCTTTATTGAGCATCCTTCAAGGAATTTCCTTTCCAGGACAAAATGGTTTCTACAGTCATAGAATTGAAAAGTTAGGCCAGCATTGGCAGACCATTGTCAATTGTGAAGGAGAATAAATTACTGGAGACTAAAGTCTGTTATGTATATCTGATGTATTCATTAAACTTATGGAAAAAAGCTATGAACTTGTGCTCCAACCCAAGACTATTGAGAGAACTACACCTAATTTTAGAAAATTGTTATGATTATTAGCACATACCATATGGGTTGTTCCCCCCTGCGGGATTGGGCGTTAAAATAGGCCTGAGTTATTCCTGCCTGCCGTAAGAGGCAAATAAAGGGAGTTTGAAATATTTCAGCCTTTCTGTGATGGTTCCCTATAGCGTCTGACCTCCATTCTTCAAAATTTTTCCAAAGAGCGAGTCAGTTGGGGAAGGGTGCCTAATGTAGTGTCTTGTGTCCATCCTGCACTGTGACTTTTAGCACACTTAATCATCATGGATGTGCAACTCTGCTCATTCTCCAGCCATTGTTGAGGACACCTTCCTGGGTGTGTTTCCTCCATCCACTGTGCGGTGTCGTTTTCTGTGCCTATGTTGGTAATGGACTTGATTGCACCTGATATCCACCGCTGTAGCCAGTGCGTTGTGATGAGGTCGCCATGTACCTTGACTACACAGGGATCGCTCTGCTGATGCCTGCGCCATTAACTCCCTGCGTATGCCAAGGAGTAGATTTCTGTCTGCCTGGAGCATCAGGACTCCTGGCAACAGCCATCCTGCTATTTAATCCAAGGAAGTACGAACACCAAATTGTTCCTTGCCCTGGCTACACCATGGGAGGAAAGCCAGGCTAAGGATAGAAGCAAACCTTATTCGCCCCAGTACCTCGTCTGTATAAGAGCTGATGGTGAATCCTTAATGTCAATGAACCCTCAGGTTTTTACAGAGCATTTAGAGGGCAAGTTTAGGGAGCTGGAGGGATTGTCCAAAATGTGATCTGGATCCGTCCTGTGCCCAGTCACGGGCATTAATTGCCTGTGACAAGGTGGGAGATGTTTCTGTTTCCCCATGCCAGGGTATTATAGTCCACAGGGACCTTTTTTACAGTCCAGTGACTAGGTGTGTGCCAACTTAGACTGGATGAGGCATTTATTTCATTCAGTGCATCCATAGGGGTCTGCAGGATAATCAGATTTCCACAGTTGCATTCATGGGGGCCCACAGGATAATGAGATTGCCACCAGTGCCTTCATCTTCGCCTTCGATGGTGACACATTAACTGAGAAAGTCAAGGTGATGGTATACCAATGCAATGTAAAGCCATATATCTCTCCCCCAATGTAGTACTTTAAGTGCTGGAAGTTCAGACATATGTCTTCTTGCTGTAAATCAGGCGTCACATGCCGCGATTGTGGATGTCCATCACATCCCAATACTCCATTTTCCCTGCCTCCCATCTGTGTTAACTGCGGAGCGAGCACCGTTCCCCTTGCTCGCCAGACTGCTGGATTCCCCAGAAAGGAAGGAAAAATCATGGAATACAAGACCCTGGACCAACTGACCTACACTGAGGGTAAGAGGAAATCTGAAAGGCTACATCCTGTGTGCTTGACGTCCTCTTATGCCACACCTACAACAACAGTTTCAGCCCCATCAGTACAACCATTTATAGTTGGGCTTCAGGGCCGCAAGACTATACCTGCCCTGCATATGGTGGGGGGCATTCCTATCCCTGTTGCTCCTGCACCATGTACTTCAGAAGCAATACCCCTCCAGCCATTGGGGACATCCGTCCCCACTTCTCAACTGGAGAAGCATCAGTCTTCTTTGGCTCCTCTTGCTAGGAAGGGATCTCTTGGGTCACTCCCTTTCCAAGTTCCTACCAGTGGCGGAAGTAGCCACAGGCAGCTGTAAAGGTTGGGGAGACTCTGCAGTTATTATAGGGAGACAAAATAGTATGGTAAACAACAATTTAAACAAATGAAACAAAATGCATCAAATAAAACAACAACAACAACTACTACTACTACTACTACTACTACTACTACAACTACTACAACAACTACTACTACCCTCCACGAATAAGTCTATAACTCGGTCTACAACGATCTGGTCACTGGATAGCTCTCAAACTAGTGTATTTCTATTGCTAACGTGCACAAACACGACAGCCAGATGTTGGTCATTGAATTCCTTAAATAATTCTTCACTCATTTAAGAGCACTCGTGCTTCGTTTACTGCGTGCTGTAGTTGCGGGTAGGGTCAAAACCAAACGCAGGAACTTCATTGTTTCTTCATAAACGGAGTCTAAATCATTGTTGACAATGTACTTCAAGGGGATTCTTTGAGATAAGTGTTTTTTCTCATCAGCGCTTATGTTACACAGTTCATTTTCAAGTTGTTCTTGTTTGAAAAAAAGGGTACTATTCTAATAATTGAAGCAGTTTCATCTTAGGGAATTCTTTTTGATAGTTCGGGAAACACTTTTCGTTCAAAAGTTCAACAAACTGAATTTGGGAAGGGCTTGAAACCACCTTTTCATCTGAACAACTTGCAAATCCAGTATCTCGTAAGTTAGTGCCCTGTGAGTTGTCTTTTGACTGTCACAGAATGATAAGTTGCCATTCAAACACAAGCTGCATTTAATGCATTCATCAACGAATGTTTCTGTTCTTAATTGTTGTAAGTTTCTCAAAACAGTTCTTATTTCATCGTGGCAAGCAGTTATACTGACACATTTTGACTGAAGAGCATTAAAGAGATGCATAAACAAAGCACCCTCAGTAGAAGCAAAGCAAGTGGACAAACGTAGGATCATCCATCCATCGTTTCATTCCCACAACACAGCTCAAAGATTCTGGGTCCCACTGAGAGTCTGTATCGTCAAATATATAATTAAAAACACTATATAGCCCTGAGAAATGACTAGATGTTCTGGAAACTGCCCTGGAACGAAAGTTCCAGCCAGTGTTGCTTGCAGGTGGCAGTTTAAATCCTTTCTCAGTTAGCAATACAGTTCGTTTTGACGATTTGCTGAAAAACTAATGGAATGCAGTGGGATCACTTACAAACATGCGTACTTGTCATATGATTTTGGAGGCATGTAACAGTACCAAATTCAGTTGGTGTGCGTAACAATGAATAAACAGTGCATAGGGACAGAACTGCTTCACCAATTGTTGTAGTTCTCTTTCTCTCCCCGCCATTACTGAAGTGCCATCATATGTTTGACTAACCACTTTTCCTTCCACATTCCATTCTTTCAATACTGCATGAATAATGTTTGACAAACCTTCAGCAGTTTTATCTCCAGAAACATCGTAAAATCCAACGAATCTTTCCTCAATTTTTTCTGCAATACAGTACCTGAATATTATACTCATTTGACTCTTGCATGACACGTCTAATGTTTCATCAAACTGATTTGAAATGAAATTACAGTTCTGAATTTCAGATTCATTTCTATTACATCATTCTGTATATCTGGAGAAGTTCCTTTAAAGGTTGAAGATGATGACAGATGGTCTCAGATTAACTGCTCTCCTTGATCTAGTAAATCCAAAAATTCCAGATAGTTACCTTTGTTGCTGGAGGATTCGTCTTCTCGATGGCTGCGAAAGGCTAGTTCTTGTTCAACAAAGAAATAAAATTGCCTGAATAAGATGAGCCAATACTATTCTGCTGGACGCAACTTGTTTGTTGTATTTTATTGGTGTCAGACGAGCGGATTCAGAAATGGGGTGCTCAATTCTACTTCTGCCCAATAACTGAAATGATTCTTTGTTCTGCAAGTAACGTTTTGATATCTGATGCTTTTGTGCTTTCCTGTCAAAATTCTTTATTGTACAAATGCCCTCATTGCATCATTCCTTTTCACCACCAAACAGAAGACATATATAGCAATATAATCTGTTATTAACTGCAGTCACAGTCAGCCAAGCATACTTTTCACACCAGGCTGTCTGAAAAGTGTGTTTTTGTTTAGCTTCACTTAAAACTACACTGAGTATAGAAGTAGGTCGTTTGTCCTTCAGTTCATACGTTTTTTCGTACGTTAATGTAGAAAAAGGCGTTTTTAATGAAAATTCTATAGGTTTTCAGTTGCTGGCTCACTCATGTTGGCGACACAACAAAAATATGCACTAAAATTACACAAGAATGACTATGAACACAAACCACGCGACTGTTCACTTCCGTGTTAAAAGCCAGCATAGAAGCGGCAGAGGCTAGTCTCGATACCTGCTAGCTAGTGCAGCGCACTGGCCTACGTGGAAGAGGGGAAGTGGAGAGGAGCCGGGAATGCCACTAACACTCATAAATTTTTTTTTTTTTTGTTATGGTTTTAGGGCGCAAAACTGCTAAGGTCATTAGCGCCCACTAACACTCAGGTGCACACAGCCAGGTGAGGGAAGGGAGGCAGAGACTGGGAACAGTCGAGTCTCAAGCAGGCAGATATGGGTGCGGCGGCGCAGGCTACAAAACTTATGTCTTCGCACATTTAGTGCTCTTAATAGAATTTATTTATATTTTTGTTATGAATTACTATTGCATCTTTTTTAAGCAAAAATACAGAGGAGGCTAGGTCTCAAAGTCCCCCCTCATGCTACGCCACTGATTCTGACATCCTCCAAGGACCTAGATGTCACCGGGCCGTCATACTCTATGGAGATCTGTCGCGCAGGTACTCAGTTGGTGGCAGCAGGTGACTCTTAGGTGTCAACACAGGACAGGTCGCGAGTCATGCTTGTGTAGCTCAGTTGGTAGACCACTTGCCCATGAAAGGCAAAGGTCCCGAGTTCAAGTCTCAGTCCGGCACAGTTTTAATCTGCCAGGAAGTTCCATATCGGTGCACACTCCGCTGCAGAGTGAAAATCTCATTTTGCAGGAAGAAGCCATCTGCAATCTATAAAAAGAAAACTGAACTCCGTCTGGCCACCGTATCGTGGTCAGCACACCGCTCTCCCAGCCATGTCAGTTTACAATACCAGAGGCGCTACTTCTCAATTGAGTAGCTCCTCAGTTTGCCTGACAAGGGCTGAGTGCAGCCCGAAATCTATATTTTCATCTAAATGGTGGCATATAGTTGAACATATTGGCTGCACTGATTAATCAACTCCATAAATCTTTCTTACTTTTGGGAGATTTTAATGCCCATAACCCCTTGTGCGGTGGCACCATGTTTTCTTTCTGAGGTAGATATGTCTAGAATCTACTGTCTCAACTCAACCTCTGCCTCTTCAATACTGAAGCCCCCAACACATTTTAGTGTGGCTCACGGTACTTACAAGGCCATTTATTTATCAGTTTGCAGCCCAGAACTTCTCCCATCTATCACTGGATACCCCACAGTGACGTGAGTGTAAGTGACCACGTCTCCATCTTCCTGTCATTCCCATGGATGCATACTCAGGTGGGCTTTAAACAAGGCAGACTGGAAAGCTTTCATATCTATTGTCACCATTGAATCTCCCCCGCAACGATCGTTCATGCTGCAAAATGTGTGATCCCTCATTTCTCAGGGTTCCCCAGGGAAAGACAATGCCTTAATGGTTGCCGGAAATCGCTGAGACTACTAAAGAGTGTAGGCAAGCTCTACAGTGATATCAGTGGCACCCGTCACTGGAGCAAGTAATAGCTTTTAAACGGCTCCGTGCCCTTGTTCACCAGCTCATAAAAATATGGAAACAGGAGTGTTGGGAGAGGTATGTCTCCACCATTGGGTCACATATCTCGCATTCGCAAGTCTGGTAGAAGATCCAATGTGTATTCAAGTACCAGACCTCAACAGGTGTTCCTTGTATATCCATCAATGAAGAGATATCTACCGATACAAACACAATTGCAGAGTACTTTGCCGAGCCCTATGCTAGTGCCTCTACATCGGAGAATTATCCCATCTCCTTTCATACCTTCAAACAGTGGATGGGAGGGAAACTCCTCTCGTTCACTACACACCACAGTGAACCTTATAATGCTGCATTTACTGAGTGGGAGCTCCTCCTCGCCCTTGCACATTTTCCCGACACAGCTCCTAGGCCAGATTGCATCCACACTCAGGTGATTAAACATGTCTCATTGGACTACATGCGATGTCCATCTTCAACCGCATCTGGAGTGATGGTGTTTTCCTGACGCAGTGGCGAGCGAGCGGTGTCATTCCAGTGCTCAAACATGGTAAAAACCTGCTTTATGTGGATAGCTATTGGCCCATCAGCTTCACCAATGTTTTTTGTAAGCTGCTAGAACGCCTGCTGAGTCGGTGTTTGTGTTGGCTCCAGGAGTCTCGGGGCCTACTGGCTCCATGCCAAGGTGATTCTGCAAGGGTCGCTCTACCGCTGATAACTTAGTGTCCCTCGAGTCTGCCATCTGAACAGCGTTTTTACCTGTCGCTCCATACTTTCTGTGTCCAAGTTGGTGCCTCCTGTAGTTCCCGCCATATCCAGGAGAATGGTGTCCCGCAGGGCTCAGTATTGAGTGTCTTTATTTTTAGTAGTCATTAAAGGTTTAGCAGCAGCTGTAGGGCCATTCAACGACTTGCATTTCCTACTGTTGCCCCAGCACTGGTGTTCTGAGCAGCACCTACAGGGAGCCATCCACAAGACACGGTCATGGGCTCTAACCCACGGCTTCCAGTTTTCCGCCATGAAGTTGAAGTTGTGTGTCATGCACTTCTGTCAGTGTTGTACCGTTCATCCAGAACCGGAACTTCACCATGATGTAATGGGGACATATCACTGTAATGGGGACATATCACTGAAATGGGGACATATCAGTTCTTAGGACTGGTTTTTGATGCCCAGTTGACTTGGCTTCCTCATCTTCGTCAGCTTAAGCAGAAGTGCTGGCAGCATCTCAGTGCCCTCCACTGTCTGAGCAACACCAACTGGGGTGCAGATCACTCTACACTGCTGTGGCTCTACAAAGCCCTTGTTCAGTTCTGCCTGGAGTCTTATGATTCAGTGGCACCGTCAGCATTGTGGTTATGAGGGCCAGTGCACCACTGCGGTCTTCGGCTAGTGACAGGAGCTTTTGGGATGAGTCCGATGGTTGGTGTATTGGTGGAGGCTAGGATACCTCTATTGTAGATCAGGTGCTGACAACTGCTCACCAATTGTGTTGCACACATCCATAGCTCTCCTGAGCATCCAAATTGCCATCACCTTTTCCCAACCATGGTGGTTCATCTCCCAGATCGGCAGCCCAGGTCAGGGATTGTGATTATAGTTCATGTCCAACCCATTCTGTCTGAGCTGGAGTCCTTTTCTTTACCACCCCTCGTCTGGGCCCATTCACGTACACCTCCATGGTGTATACCTAGGACGCAGATTCAGATGGACATTTTGCATGACCTAGGGAGTCGGTTCCTCCTCAGTTCTAGATGTGTCCCAGGGCTCTCAAGTAGTCTACACTGACAGCTCGTTGGTTGATGATCACGTTGGCTTCACTTATGCTCACAGAGGACACATTGAACAGTGCTCCTTGCCAGATGGCTGCAGTGTTTTCACTGCGGAGCTGGTGTCATATCCCGTGCTCTGGAGCACGTCTGTTCCTGCTCCAGTGAGTCCTTCCTTGTCTGTAGTGACTCCTTGAGCGACTTACAAGCCATTGATCAGTTCTACCCTCGCCATCCTTTTGGTAGCGACCATCTGGGAGTTGGTCTATGCCCTGGAACAGTCTGGTCGTTCAGTAGTGTTTGTCTGTACCCCGCAACACATCAAAATCCCAGTCAATGAGCTTGCTGTCAGGCTGGCCAAACAGACTTTTCAGAAACCTTTTCTGGAGATCGTCATCTCTGAAACTGACTTGCGCTTGATATTATGCCGCAAGTTTTTGCGGATTTGGTATACGGAATGACATAATCTACAAACGCCCAATAAATTGTGTGCCATAAAGGAGACTACGGATGTGTGGCAGTCCTCTATGCAGGCCTCCTGCAGGGACAATGTGGTCCTCTGTTGGCTCCGCATCAGCCGCGCTTGGCTGGCCCATGGCTATCTCCTCCATGAAGACACACTTCAGTATCGGTGCAGTGGCCGGTTGAGAATGGCCCACACTCAGTTGCACTGTCCTACTTTAGCTACCCTGGTACAGAATTATCAGTTAACTGGACTCATTACCATTAGTTTTATCTGACACCGCCTGATAAGCGCTGATATAATTTTACATTTTATACGTGGGGGGGAATTATCATTCTATCTAAGTATTAGTTTATGTCTTTTGTCAGTCTGTGTTCTCTAGCCTAGTGCTTTTAGGCTGGAGGTTCTAATGTGTTGCAGCATGGCTGGCTCATCCCTTTTTGTTCTTGTGATCAGCCAGCCGTTCTTGTTTTTAATCCCTTCTACCTGTTTGTTGCACCTCTCTGTGGTTTTCTCATCTTACTTTGTCCATTGTAGTGTTTGTTGCCCTTCTGTAGTTATTGCAGTTTTCATTTCTCCAGGTTTTGTGCGTGGAATTTTATTCTATCCCTTATGAACTTGTTTTATAGGAACAAGAGACCATTGACCAAGCAGTTTGCTCCTTCCCCCTCCCTCCCCCCCCTCCCCCCTTAAACCAATCATCCATATAAGGTATATTTGATAGGAAGAAAAAAACTTCCGTGCCTTGTCTATTATCCTCAGTCAAAACATCCTAGTACCAGTTAATCTGTGCTTCAGAAACTCAGACAATGTTAATTCTTTACTTTGATAGTGCTGGCATCATTTAAAAAGAAATTGTGCCTCCATAGAAATGTAAAGAAGCCAGGGGAATGTTTAAATGCTTGCTTGTACCTAGTGCAATTTCCTTGCTAAAAAGTAAATCTCACTATTCACTTTTATTCACCAGATCTGTTTGCTTCAGAGTACTCTCTCTAACTGAAATTGAGAATTCACCTTAAGGGTTCAGATGCAACTCAAGGCAAGAAAATAGTTTGGGGAGGAGTAAAGGTTTGGACATTAGGGGTGTTGGGAAGGCAATGGATCATTCAGTTTGTTTCGTTCAAATGTGAATTCGAAGACCATCTTCTGATATCTTTTTCAGGTGTCCTAGAGCTCTGTAATCAATTGGTTTTTAGAGCAGAATTTTATTTTCTATTTGTTAGAGGCCTTTGTATTAGTTGCTTATTTTTTCAGCTTTTCTTTTACATACTCATAATTAATTCTTGTTATCACATATCTTTTTTAGTTGTTATCTGCTGGTTGTATATTGTATGCAGCGTAATGTGGCAATGTAATGTAGCAATGTGGTTGTGTGATGAAGTGCTTACGAATATTGAATACACTGCAATAGCCTTTTTAGTATATTGCCCTGTGTATTTTGAAAATAGCTGTATCTGGTATACGAGCCTGGAGGATCGGTGGGGGTCATAGCCAGTTAAAATTATGATTTTCTAAGAACCCAAAATTCTACCATTATTAAATTAAAAAGTGATCAAGTGATGATTGCTGCATGTCATTAGATAAATCTCAGGTTTTTATGCCTCTTTTGATAGGATATGCCGAGTGCCATGCGTTGTTGTACTAACCAGAAACGTTAGTTTTACCTTCAGTGCTGAACTCTCTTTGTAAAGGTCAAAAGATTTAAGTTTTAACTTGAATAATGTCTAATCTGATTGTGCTAGTAGCTTCCAGAATGTTATCTTTGCTTTAGCTATTATGCATATTAATGGTTTGCATAAAAAAAGAATATATTTTCTGTTCAGTTCCCAAAACCAAAAAGAACGAAAAAAAACTTTTAGTTTGTTTTTTAAAATGGAATCACATCTGACGACAACCATAAATTGATGATTTTGCTTGACCATATGCTAATTTAAATATTTTTTTAAACGCACATACAAAATTTAATGCGGACCACTCTTCATGTGTGATGTGGTGTTGAGTCACATAAAAAATATTACAATCCTATTAGTGCTCTAACCGTCTCCAACTCAAAAGGAATAAACAAAAAAAAAAATCAGAGCAAATGTTCAGCAGATGTGTTTGAATTCTTAAGGGACCAACTTATGCTAAGAACAACACACACACACACACACACACACACACACACACCTGAGGGAGGACTCGAACCTCGGGCGGGAGGGGCTGCGCACTCCGTGACATGGCGCCTCTAACCGCGCAGCTCAGAGCAAATCCTATCATAAAAAAAAATAATAAATAAATAAAAAAGACTTTTTCCCTTTTCAGGTGTTGATTTCTAACTTGCACTCAGCTGTCTTAAACTTAATTCACAAAATATTTTACAAATTAGACACTCACATCAACATCTGAGATTTGAAGCATGCACCTTCATGTACCTTACCATATTTTAACATAAAAGCCCAGAACATGATACATCATTGTGCCTGACATGCTGGCACAGGATTAACTCTCGTGAATTTCATCACACAGTCACCCATATGGATGAAGTAATACCACTTTGATCTTTACAGTAGTCTTGACAATAACAGCCTTAAAATCTACTTGTTGTTATTGCTAGAAACCTTTCTATCACCTCTACTCTCTCAAGCAATGTTGTGCAACATCACATTATAATGTTTTCTGGCCAATGAAGTTATGTAGCCTATTGAAATCCATCAGTTAATGAATGTTCATTATGTTCATGCTTGTCTATCACTGTAGTAAGTGTATGAGTGAAGTAGAAAGTTTGGAAATGCTGCAACTTCTGTGATATATTCTCAGTGCATGGGTAAGGCCATCAGAGTCTACTGCAGCAGTTGAAGCCATTGTGATAGAAAATCACCAGGTGATGATGGATGAAATAGTCACACATCTGAAAATTGGATGTGACTCAGCACATCACACCATTGTTGAGGTGCTCAAGTTTCACAAAATGTGTGCTAGGTGAGTGCTATGGCAGCTCACTCCTGATCTGAAACAGTGACTTCCTGGTGTCTGTAAAGAACTCTTGCGGCACTTTGGAGAAGAAAGTGATGGCTACTTGGAGAGAATTGTTATGGGATATGAAACCTGGGTAGATTACAGCCAACTTGAAACAGAGAGAGCATGCAAGAAATGGCACCAGTCCGCATCAACAAAACCAAGAAGTTGTTGATGTTGCCAGGTTTTGCTGACACACTTTTGGATGAAAGTGGTGTAGCTGTGGAACACGTGGAACACAGCATGACTAGGGGAAACACCATCACTAGTGTTTCATGTTCTAATAAGTTAAAAAATCAGATTCAGCCTGTCGTAAGATCAAAGTGATATGGACTTCAGACTGCAGGTGTCATTTTGCAACAAGAGACTGCTGAGCCTCATACTGCCCATGCATCGCTTGCAACCATTGATGACCTGCACCTCGATAACCTGCCACATCCACCATACTTACGAAACCTCCCACTGACTGATTACAACATCATGAAACAAACAGTCTTGGTGCAGAGTTGTAATTATTATTTATTTATCCGTGACACATATCAACTGATACAGGCACCTTCAGATTGGCTGCTATTAGATGGTGTTAGGCACATAGGATACTGAACACACACAACATCCCAGCAAACAGTCACCTCGTCAAATGATCAGTAACATTGTGTGGTGGTGTTCTTTGTTAAGGCATGCAATGCAGACCAGTGAACGGAAAATAAGATCAGCTCTACATAGGTCTGCCACCATGTAAACATGTGGGAGGTATACTTGCTCATAGTCAGCTTATAGTTTCTTCATTGTCTATTATGGGTCAGTATACCATCCCCACTATGGATTGGAAAAAGTGATTACCACACATCTGGACCACTCAGACTGCTAATGGGCGGAAAGTAATTTCGTTACAATGAAGAGCTGCAGCAGGTGGTGCATGAGTGTCTGCACACACGACCAAAAGAGTCCCAATGTGGGCAGGAAGTGTTGAACATCAAGGAGACTGTTGAAAAAAATGATACAAGTGTGTTCCAGTTTTGTTCAGAATAAAAGAAAAACCTCCCCCTCATGCATTATACAGATATTGTAGACAAAACTATCAATATCATTAAAAAAATGTCCTTTAAACCCATTAAATTTAATCATTCAAAGAAAAAATACTCACAGTTCAAAATCTTTCAAAAGAAAGCATTGTAGTAACTTAAGAGGTATATTTGGAGACCTTATGCACTGCATCTCTTAACGTTACACTATAGTGTGAAAACAGCCACCTGGTGTCTAAATTAGAACACAGAAGACAAACTGCCTTCAGCACAACAACAGACATTTGACAATGTTCACATATTTTGCTAGCGTGAAACATTGCTTCTCCACTAAATTAAGAGAGTATATAAATACCTTCAGAATATCTTACATAGCTCAGCGCTACCACTCTACATACCCCGTACATCATGTCATCATTAATAGAGTTAACAGTTGTGGGACCATGAAAACTGACTTAGATGGATCTGTGACCAAGATCTCTTGTGGTGAGTTTCATTATTTTGGTCATATCTTCCTGAACTATTCACACATTCATATTTCTCAAAATCTTGCTGGTTTAATACCCAGAAATTCATTTTTCTGCAGTAATGAAGAAATCTTCACTTTTAACTTGGAATACAAGTGGTGGTTTTTTCCAGCCATGTCAGATTCCCAATATTTTGATTTTTATGCAATAAGTCAGACCAAAAAATGACAACATTTGGAGATATCTGTGATGGGGTGCTTCAAATAAACTGCACCTTTTTACAGTAAGCAATTATAAGTATGAAAATCATCAAACATGGCAATTTATCTTCACAGATACATAAACCTGCTCTGTTCAGTTTATCAACCACTCACTACATGGCACATGACACCAAGAATGTATATTTCAATATGTGTAGACGGGTGCCTAGGTTTGATTAAAATGTGCTTGGACACTACTTCTAATTACTTTTTTGCAAAATTTAAGTGCAGCATTTCCTGTTTTTAATATTTGTGCTTACATACTATGAAAATATATAGTTTAATTTATGTGCCATATTAAAGATATCTCACAAATGTGTCATTTTTCTGTATTATTGATTTTGCAAAAGTGTTAGGAAATGTCACGACTAAAACTGTTACTGGAATAGAGTGTTTGAAGTAGGGTGTGTTTGTTTCATGTCACATTTAGAGCCATGTTATTTATGTGGGAAATCAATAGTCATTTTAAGATTATACACAATTCTCAGAGTTGAGGAAAAAAGTCAAACTCCAGTTTCAGCATTCAGTAACTACCGGTTACCATTAGCAATAAACTGCAGCTCTCAGTTTTACCACATTTTCACACCAGAATGGTAAAAAGGCCAAATTTTGAGACATTTTGTAAACACTGCCAATTTCACATTCTTTTACTAAGAATCAGAATTTGCTTTATTGTGTGTGCAAATTTTCGTGTCCCTATCTATAGGATGGTACTTTTAATATGCTGTATCAAAAGGATTCGGTATTTCAGAATGTGGTTGTAGTGTCACATGGAACTGCTTGTATGACACGAAAATAGCAAAAAGTGAAGGCAGTAGTGAGACTGGCTGTTAATTTATGAAGTAAAGATGGCTTCATAACAGGTACATTTACCATTACTACCTAAAACTTAGAGGGAGAGGTAGGGAGGGACGGGGGGAGGGGGGGGGGGGGAGAGAGAGAGAGAGAGAGAGAGAGAGAGAGAGAGACAAATATTTTAATAAAAAAATTCAGACAAGATGCTACTAACTTGTTAAGTGTATTCCCCTACAAAGGAATTATTTACAATGTCATTTATAAGCAAATGTTTCGAGTGGCTCTGCTGAGACACACACAGGTTATTTCAGGTGAAAATTCACACACATCAATAAGTGATCTTAGTAGAAATGTGTGCTTTATGCTCACTGTGTGTGTGTGTGTGTGTGTGTGTGTGTGTGTGTGTGTTTTGTTAAACTAAATTTTATTATTGTCAAGTTCCATTTACAGCTCTTGTTCCGCTGTACCACCATTGACTTCAGTTGCACTTTGTAACTTGTGGACTTGGATGTTATCTTGCTAACCAGAGGTGGTGTCAATATTTTTCCTCCTCTTGTTCACAGGCATTAAAAAAAGTGTGAAATTTAGTCATTATTTGAACTTCTTGCAGCCAGTCATAAATCTTTTAATTATCTTCACAAATAATAATTTGCTGGAGGAGTGGTGATAATCTTGGAAACTGTTGGAATAAGGGTAAAAATTATGTTCACGGAAGGCTTCTGATCAAATACCAATTGCATCACTGTCTGGTACATTTGTGAAGGACATTAGCTCTAAATGTTTACTATAATGTATAGAGTCCTCTTAGGTTAATTAATTTTTATTTTGTACTTTACTCTTTTGTTTTGTGTTATATTTTTTGAGTTTTTTCTTTCAATTGCATGATTTTTCTTTTGGTCCTACAACTATTACGAATGTAGATGGTAATGAGGACGATCCATCTAAGTTAAGTCTGAGTGAGCGTATCCGACTATTCAATCAGAAGATAAAGGATGAGCAAACAGTGAAGCAACCTGAATTGGGCCCACGTGTTACTGTTAAACGCACAGCCCGCTTCAAGACGCAGCCTGTCACCAATGAGGAAGTGGAAATTGCTCAGAAGAAGATTTCTAACCTTGCTGCCAGCTTTGCAAAACCACCAGATCCAGATACATTAGGTGTGGAACATTGAACTTGCTTCAACAGTTCATTTATTCATTTATATTTAAAAAAATCGATTTTTTTAATTATTTTCTTGGAGGCAAGAGAGTTGCTGGTAACAACTAACAAAAACGTTAATTATAGTTTGTAATTGCTAGACGCACCTAAGAAAGTATTCAATAATTTGTTATATGAAATTAAACTAATAATTTGCTTTTTCATGCCTCAGTGAATGGGGATAACACAGGTAACAACGATTTGAAACATCGTTAGATTTTGATACTGTTTTAAGACTTGGAATAACTTTATTTTGGTATGAGGCTAAGCATGTTTGAGATCGGTGTCTTTAGATAGACTTGCAACTTCAGCTGTTTTGGTTTGGCTTACATCTTCAAACGATCTAATTTCTTTACTAATATGAATTAATGTTGTAGCCTTTTGTCTGTTATGTTTATTACGAGCATAAAATCTAACTTCATTGCTTCTGATTTCCGTTTGTTTTTGAAGTGCATGGTGATGGTAGCTTATAGTTGCTGCCGTTTCAGAAAACAGTAATTTTAAGTGTAATAATTGAATGTGAATGACTGATTAGTAAAGTTTGTAACTGTAGCCTCCTGCATGCTACAGTTTTAATGTTAACTGGAATTAAATGATGCAAATAAAATGTGTTTTTGGACAGTGATATTTCTCAAGGCAGGTTACTTGTCATATAAACGAGAAAATATTTCATCAAAATTTCAAGAAATTTAACTGTTGCTCTAAAACTTATAATGCAGGTAAATAAACTCTTGACAGAAATTGTTTGATTTTTGTATGTGGCACATGGCTTGTAGTGTTCACTGGAACTTTTGTACTTAAATGATTGTATCGCAGTTGTGTCTGTAAGAAAGCACATGGAGGTGAAGACAAGGCAGCAGTTCTGGGCTTTGAAGTAGTAAACTGTCATTTTTGAAAACAATAAAAATACACAGAACATGCACATTTATTTGAAATACATGTGTCGTAATCATAGTAAACGTGAAAGCCCACAGAGATATGATGAGAGTGAATTATGTCTGTCTTTTGGACAAATTATTAGCAAATATTGATCTGTACTTATCATTTATAGATGATCTATATGATATTTTTGGCTAGGAGACCCCATCTGAGATTATTTCGCTGCCTAGTGCAAGTCTTTTCATTTGACACCGTTTCGGCAACTTTGAAGTCAATGATGAGAAAATGGCGATACGTACAAGACCCAGTCCCTGAGTGGATAAAAACTCCAACCTGGCTGGTATTTGAAACAGGTCTGCCTACATGGCAGTGAGCCACACTGACCACTCAGTTACAGAGGTGGACAATCATTTGTACAGGACTATTACAAATGATTGAAGCGATTTCATAAATTCACTGTAGCTCCATTCATTGACATATGGTCACGACACACTACAGATACGTAGAAAAACTCATAAAGTTTTGTTCGGCTGAAGCCGCACTTCAGGTTTCTGCTGCCAGAGCGCTCGAGAGCGCAGTGAGACAAAATGGCGACAGGAGCTGAGAAAGCGTATGTCGTGCTTGAAATGCACTCACATCAGTCAGTCATAACAGTGCAACGACACTTCAGAACAAAGTTCAACAAAGATCCACCAACTGCTAACTCCATTCGGCAATGGTATGTGCAGTTTAAAGCTTCTGGATGCCTCTGTAAGGAGAAATCAACGGGTCGGCCTACAATGAGCGAAGAAACGGTTGAACGCGTGCGGTCAACTTTCACGCGTAGCCTGCGGAAGTCGACGAATAAAGCAAGCAGGGAGCTAAACATACCACAGCCGACGGTTTGGAAAATCTTACGGATAAGGCTAAAGCAGAAGCCTTACCGTTTACAATTGCTACAAGCCCTGACACCCGATGACTAAGTAAAACGCTTTGAATTTTCGGCGTGGTTGCAACAGCTCATGGAAGAGGATGCGTTCAGTGCGAAACTTGTTTTCAGTGATGAAGCAACATTTTTTCTTAATGGTGAAGTGAACACACACAATGTGCGAATCTGGGCGGTAGAGAATCCTCACGCATTCGTGCAGCAAATTCGCAATTCACCAAAAGTTAACGTGTTTTGTGCAATCTCATGGGTAAAGTGTACGGCCCCTTTTTCTTCTGCGAAAAAAACGTTACAGGACACGTGTATCTGGACATGGTGGAAAATTGGCTCATGCCACAATTGGAGACCGACAGCGCCGACTTCATCTTTCAACAGGATGGTGCTCCACTGCACTTCCATCATAATGTTCGGCATTTCTTAAACAGGAGATTGGAAAACCGATGGATCGGTTGTGGTGGAGGTCATGATCAGCAATTTATGTCATGGCCTCCATGCTCTCCCTACTTAACCCCATGCGATTTCTTTCTGTGGGGTTATGTGAAAGATTCAGTGTTTAAACCACCTCTACGAAGAAACGTGCCAGAACTGCGAGCTCGCATCAACGATGCTTTCGAACTCATTGATGGGGACATGCTGTGCCGAGTGTGGGAGGAACTTGATTATCGGCTTGATGTCTGCCGGATCACTAAAGGGGCACATATTGAACATTTGTGAATGCCTAAAAAAATTTTTTGAGTTTTTGTATGTGTGTGCAAAGCATTGTGAAAATATCTCAAATAATAAAGTTATTGTAGAGCTGTGAAATCGCTTCAATCATATGTAATAACCCTGTAGATGCATATGATAGACTCTATGAATGATAACTATTTACAGCAATAACAGGTAGCCTGCAGAATGCAGATATACATTATTCACAACATGTATTGTTCTCAAAATGTTAACCTCCTTGACGAGCTACTCTATACATTTTATTACAGACCATCCAATGCCCTGTGTGTTGATACAAAGTTTCCAGTGAACTTTAACACTTGCTTTTGTATCGATCCAATAGTCATTTCAGCCATAATCATCTTGCTTAGTTCATACATAATAAAAAGGTTTTGGTGTTGTAGGAGGTTTATCCATTCGAGCTGCTCGAGAGAAGATTTATGAACATGCTGCAAATATCTTAACAAAATCAAGTTCTGCATCTCGCCTTGGACAGCATCCTACATCTAGCAGAGATGTCTCACCCACAAGACCTCAGCTTGGTTTTCCAGAGAGTGAAACTAAACCAAGAGGTAACAGGTCTTCAGAAGTCTCATTTATTGTTTTGGATTTTCCCTTTCATGTGTATTTTCAATGCAGCCAAATCCAATCAAGCTAAAATTTAGAAATGAAAATAGTAGACCAATTTTGAAGAAATTTTATGTACAATTTATTTCATGAAATAGTATCTGAATACTGTGATAAGACTTTGTTAAATTAAGTTAATATCACTCATATGGTATTGCTGTTCCTCCAAGTTGTCACATATAACTGTGTAAAGAAATTTTACTTTTCTGCTTTTTCCTGTGTTAGTCTCTTGAAATTAAATGATTAATGGAAAATCTCATATAAAGATGCGAAACAAATACTAACAAAGAGATAGAGGGGCTGGCCAATACTTACCTCAGCTCAGTACAGCCGATAGATACACAAAAAACAGAACCGAAAATTTACCATGGAGGAGAGAGGGGAAAGAAAGGGAAGAAGGGAAAGTGGATTCAGTTACTCACAATCCAGGTTTTGAAGCAACAGGGAAAGGAAAACAGGAAGGGTAGCAAGGATGGAGGCATGGTTGTCAGAGGGAAGCCAAAGATATTCTACTGTAAGTACTGTGCCAGCTTCAAACCAAAGAGGATGCATACAGAAGTAGAGAGGTATATAGTATAAAGATAAACACAACTATGTACGATGAAAAGATGCGTGAATGGCTTAAACAGGAAAGGGAAAGAGGAGAAGACTGAAGAGTAAATGGGAGTGAGGTTGTTTAACGTAGGTTCAGTCCAGGGGGATGGTGGGATGAAAGGATGTGTTGGAGGGCAAGTTCCCATCTCCGCAATTCAGAGGGACTGGTGCTGGGTGGGAGAAGCCAAATGGCACATACTGTGTAGCAGGTTCCTAGGTCCCTAGAATTATGTTGGAGGGCATGCTCTGCTACTGGGTATTGGATATCTCCTAGGCGGACAGTTCGTCTGTGTCCGTTCATGCGCTCAGCCAGTTTAGTTGTTGTCATACCGATGTAAAAGGCTGTGCAGTGCAGGCATGTCAGCTGATAAATGAGATGTGTAGTTTCACACGTGGCCCTGCCTTGAATTTTGTACATTTTACCAGTAGTGGGGCTGGAGTAGGTGGTTGTGGGGAGATGCACGGGGCACGTTCTGCAGCAGGGTCGGTTACAGGGGTAGGAACCGCTGGGTAGGGAAGGTAGTCTGGGAATATTGTAGGGTTTAACAAAGATGTTACGGAGGTTAGGGGAGACGACGAAAGGCAACTCTGGGTGGTGTGGGGAGAATTTTGTCAAGGGATGATCTCATTTCAGGGGTTGACTTGAGAAAGTCATATCCCTGGCGGAGTAATTTGTTGATGTATTCGAGGCCAGGATAATAATGGGTGACAAGGGGGAAGCTTCTGTGTGGTCTGGGGGTAGGAACATTGTTGTTGGACGGAGAGGAATGTATTGCTTGGGAGATCTGTTTGTGAACAAGGTCTGCAGGATAGTTGCGGGAGAGGAAAGCACTGGTCAGGTTATTGGTGTAATTGTTGAGGGATTCGTCACTGGAGCAGATACGTTTGCCACAAATACGTAGGCTGTAGGGAAGGGAGCATTTGATGTTGAATGGATGGCAGCTATCAAAGTGAGGGTACTGTTGTTTGTTTGTGGGTTTGATATGGACAGAGGTGTGGATGTGAGCTTCAACAAGCTGAAGGTCAACATCCAGGAAGGTGGCTTGGGTTTTGGAGAAGGACCAGGTGAAATTCAGATTCAAAAAGGTTATGGAGGAAATTAAGGAGTGTTTCTTCACCATGAGTCCAGACCACAAAGATGTCATCTATAAACCTATACCAGGCCAGGGGAAGCAGCTGTTGGGTCTTCAGGAAAGCCTCCTCTATGCGGCCCATGAAGAGGTTGGCATAGGACAGAGCCATCCTGGTTCCCTTGGCCATTCCCGTGATTTGTTTGTAGATCTGGCCTTCAAAAGTGAAGTAATTATGGGTGAGGATGAAGTTGGTAAGTGTGATAAGGAACGAGGTTTTTGGAAGATCTTCGGGTGGGCATTGGGAGAGGTAGTGCTCAAGGGCAGAGAGACCATGGGTATGTGGGAAGGGATGTAGCATCTATGGTGACAAGAAAGGTTTCAGGTGGGAGAGGAGTGGGAATGGATTTGAGGCGTTCTAGGAAGTGGTTTGTGTCTTTGATGTAGGATAGGAGTCTGTGGGTGATAGGTTGGAGGTGTTGGTCTGCCAGAGCTGAGATACATTCTGTTGGCGCTTTGAAGCCTGCCACAATGGGATGGCCAGGATGGTTCTCTTTGTGGATTTTGGGTAATAGGTAGAATGTAGGGGTATGTGGCTCAGGTGGAGTGAGTAAGTCTATGGAAGCCGTTGTGAGGCCTTGTGAGGGACGTTGGATTTTTAGGATTTTCTGCAGCTCAGTCTGGATGGAGGGAATGGGATCCTTTGTAGGTTTAGGTGTCGGAGAGTTGACGCAGTCCTTCTGCCATATATTCCACATGGTCAAGTACCACTGTTGTGGAGCCTTTATCCGCCGGGAGGATGACAATAGAGCGGTCTGTTTTCAGCTCCTTAATGGCACGGGATTCAGCTGGGGTGATGTTGGGGGTTGTCGGGATGTTCTTCAAGAAGGACTGGGAGGCAACACTGGATGTGAGGAATTCCTGAAATGTCTGCAAGGGATGGTTTTGGGGGGGGGGGGGGGAGGATCCCTCTGAGAAGGCGGTCGGAACTGTTCTAGACAGGGTTCAACACTGGGTCTAGTATTTGGGGGCTGTGTTTGGGTAGTGAAGTGATATTTCCAGTTCAGGTTCCGGGTGAATGAGAGGAGATCTTTAACCAGGGCAGTGTGGTTGAATTTAGGCATGGGGCTAAAGGTTAAGCCTTTTGATCGAACAGATGTCTCTGGAGGAGAGAGAGATCTGGATGAGAGGTTTAGAACTGAATTGGGACTGGTGATACGTGGCATTTGACTGTGGTTATATTTGAGATTTGGTCTGTGTGTGGTATGCTGGGATGGGGAGATTGAGTAGGGTGGCTAGGCTAGATTTGTTGGCTATGAGGGGGGGGGGGGGGGTTGTTGAAGGTTCTGTTGTGGTTGGTGTTTGTGAGGGATAGGGAGAGGGACCCCACTTCTTAGGTGTTGCACTAGCACTGTGGATAGTTTTTCCAGGTGGTGTGTGGCATGGAACACAAGTTTGCAGCTGGCTTCTAGGATGATGCTCCTGAGTGTGTTTTCCAAGCAGGGGTTTGAGAGGTGGAGGAGCCACGTACCCCTACCTTCTACCTATTACCCAAAATCCACAAAGAGAACCATCCTGGCCGTCCCATTGTGGCAGGCTTCAAAGCCCCAACAGAACATATCTCAGCTCTGGTAGACCAACACCTCCAACCTATCACCCACAGACTCCCATCCTACATCAAAGACACAAACCACTTCCTAGAACGCCTCAAATCCATTCCCACTCCTCTCCCACCTGAAACCTTTCTTGTCACCATAGATGCTACATCCCTTCCCACATACCCATGGTCTCTCTGCCCTTGAGGACTACCTCTCCCAATGCCCACCCGAAGATCTTCCAAAAACCTCGTTCCTTATCACACTTACCAACTTCATCCTCACCCACAATTACTTCACTTTTGAAGGCCAGATCTACAAACAAATCACGGGAACGGCCGAGGGAACCAGGATGGCTCCGTCCTGTGCCAACCTCTTCATGGGCCGCATGGAGGAGGCTTTCCTGAAGACCCAACAGCTGCTTCCCCTGGCCTGGTATAGGTTTATAGATGACATCTTTGTGGTCTGGACTCATGGTGAAGAAACACTCCTTAATTTCCTCCATAACCTTTTCGAATCTGAATTTCACCTGGTCCTTCTCGAAAACCTTAGCCACCTTCCTCGATGTTGACCTTCATCTTGTTGAAGCTCACATCCACACCTCTGTCCATATCAAACCCACAAACAAACAACAGTACCTTCACTTTGATAGCTGCCATCCATTCCACATCAAATGCTCCCTTCCCTACAGTCTAGGTATTTGTGGCAAACGTATCTGCTCCAGTGATGAATCCCTCAACAATTACACCAATAACCTGACCAGTGCTTTCCTCTCCCGCAACTATCCTGCAGACCTTGTTCACAAACAGATCTCCTAAGCAATACATTCCTCCCCGTCCAACAACAATGTTCCTACCCCCAGACCACACAGAAGCTTCCCCCTTGTCACCCATTATTATCCTGGCCTCAAATACATCAACAAATTACTCCGCCAGGGATATGACTTTCTCAAGTCAACCCCTGAAATGAGATCATCCCTTGACAAAATTCTTCCCACACCAGCCAGAGTTGCCTTTCGTCGTCCCCCCTAACCTCCGTAACATCTTTGTTAAACCCTACAACATTCCCAGACTACCTTCCCTACCCAGCGGTTCCTACCCCTGTAACCGACCCTGCTGCAGAACGTGCCCCGTGCATCCCCCCCCCCCCACAACCACCTACTCCAGCCCCGCTACAGGTAAAACATACAAAATTCAATGCAGGGCAACGTGTGAAACTACACATGTCATTTATCAGCTGACATGCCTGCACTGCACAGCCTTTTACATCGGTATGAGAACAACTAAACTGGCTGAGCGCATGAACGGACACAGACGAACTGTCCGCCTAGGAGATATCCAATACCCAGTAGTGGAGCATGCCCTCCAACATAATTCTAGGGACCTAGGAACCTGCTACACAGTATGTGCCATTTGGCTTCTCCCACCCAGCACCAGTCCCTCTGAATTGCGGAGATGGGAACTTGCCCTCCAACACATCATTTCATCCCACCATCCCCCTGGACTGAACCTACGTTAAACAACCTCACTCCCATTTACTCTTCAGTCTTCTCCTCTCTCCCTTTCCTGTCTAGCCATTCACGCATCTCTTCATCGTACATAGTTGTGTTTATCTTTATACTATATACCTCTCTACTTCTGTATGCATTCTCTTTGGTTTGAAGCTGGCACAGTACTTACAGTAGAATATCTTTGGCTTCCCTCTGACAACCGTGCCTCCATCCTTGCTACCCTTCCTGTTTTCCTTTCCCTGTTGCTTCATAACCTGGGTTGTGAGTAACTGAATCCACTTTCCCTTCTTCCCTTTCTTTCCCTCTCTCCTCCATGATGAAGGAACATTTGTTCCGAAAGCTTGGAACGTAAATTTTCGGTTCTGTTTTTTGTGTATCTATCGGCTGTACTGAGCTGAGGTAAGTACTGGCCAGCCCCTCTATCTCTTTGGTAGTATCTCTTGAAATTAAGGCAATAAAAAACACTTTTAAGTACCTTTTTTAATTAATGATGCTAAAGCACAACAACTTTGACCTCTCACAAGTAATCACTGTTCTTTTCATCTGAAAAATTCTCTCTCCTTGGTCTGTAACTGCAACAGCTTTACCTACATGATTCAGATTGGATCCAAAAATCCTATTTGATCCATAAAAGTTACGAGAGAAGTAGAATTCTTTTCAGTATCTCTCTTTTTACACATTTGGGAAAAGAGAGAATGAGAATCAATAAGACTCATTGTGTGACTGTGGTCAGAGATATTTCTAGAGGGAGAATAATAATCCTGAAATAAAGTCTTTGAGCTTTTCTAACAGAGTACCCAAAGTACGTATAGCACTCATGTTGGATTATATAAATCTGATGTGATAATTCAGTAAATGAAGCAGGCAAAAAGAAATGCAAACATTTCAAAAATGAGATCGACAGGAAGTGCAAAATGGCTAAGCAGGGATGGCTAGAGGACAAATGTAAGGATGTAGAGGATTATCTCACTAGGGGTAAGATAGATACTGCCTACAGGAAAATTAAAGAGACCTTTGGAGATAAGAGAACCATTTGTATAAATGTCAAGAGCTCAGATGGAAACCCAGTTCTAAGCAAAGAAGGGAAATCAGAAAGGTGGAAGGAGTATATAGAGGGTCTGTACAAGGGTGATGTACTTGAGGACAGTATTATGGAAATGGAAGAGCTTGTAGATGAAGATGAAATGGGAGATACGATACTGCGTGAAGAGTTTGATAGAGCACTGAAAGACCTGCGTCGAAACAAGGCCCCGGGATTAGACAACGTTCCATCAGTACTACTGACGTCCTTGGGAGAGCCAGTACTGACAAAACTCTACCATCTGGTGAGCAAGGTGTATGAGACAGGCGAAATACCGTCAGACTTCAAGAAGAATATAATAATTCCAATCCCAGAAGAAGCAGGTGGTGACAGTTGTGAAAATTACCAATCAGTTTAATAAGTTACGGATGCAAAATACTAACGCAAATTCATTACAGACGAATGGAAAAACTGGTAGTAGCCGACCTCGGGGAAGATCAGTTTGGATTCCGAAGAAATATTGGAACACGTGAGGCAATACTGACCCTACGACTTATCTTAAAAGCTAGATTAAGGTAAGGCAAACCTACATTTCTGGCATTTGTAGAAAGCTTTTGACAATGTTGACTGGAACACTCTCTTTCAAATTCTGAAGGTAAAGTACAGGGAGCGAAAGGCTACTTACAATTTGTACAGAAACCAGATGGCAGTTATAAGAGTCGAGGGACATGAAAGGGAAGCAGTGGTTGGGAAGGGAGTAAGACAGGGTTGTAGCCTCTCCCCGATGTTATTCAATCTGTATATTGAGCAAGCAGTAAAGGAAACAAAAGAAAAATTTGGAGTAGGTATTAAAATCCATGGAGAAGAAATAAAAACTTTGAGGTTCGCCGATGACATTGTAATTCTGTCAGAGACAGCAAAAGACTTGGAAGAGCAGTTGAACAGAATGGACAGTGTCTTGAAAGTAGGGTATAAGATGAACATCAAGAAAAGCAAAACGAGGATAATGGAATGTAGTCGAATTAAGTCGGGTGATGCTGAGTGAATTAGATTAGGAAATGAGACACTTAAAGTAGTAAAGGAGTTTTGCTATTTGGGGAGCAAAATAACTGATGATGGACTTAGTAGAGAGGATATAAAATGTAGACTGGCAATGGCAAGGAAAGCGTTTCTGAAGAAGAGAAATTTGTTAACATCGAGTATAGATTTAAGTGTGAGGAAGTCGTTTCTGAGAGTATTTGTAGGGAGTGTAGCCATGTATGGACGTGAAACATGGACGATAACTAGTTTGGAGAAGAAGAGAATAGAAGCTTTCGAAATGTGGTGCTACAGAAGAATGCTGAAGATTAGATGGGTAGATCACGTAACAAATGAGGAGGTATTGAATAGGATTGGGGAGAAGAGAAGTTTGTGGCACAACTTGACTAGAAGAAAGGATCGGTTGGTAGGACATGTTCTGAGGCATCAAGGGATCACCAATTTGGTATTGGAGGGCAGCGTGGAGGGTAAAAATCATAGAGGGAGACCAAGAGATGCAGAGGGATGTAGGTTGCAGTAGGTACTGGGAGATGAAGAAGCTTGCACAGGATAGAGTAGCATGGAGAGCTGCATCAAACCAGTCTCAGGACCACAACAACAACAACAACAACAATAGTGTGATGTGGCAGTTGCAAAATGGTCATGAGCAAATATCAAGATTTGCTTATAACAACACTCATATGGATACTCACAACAAAATATTATGCACGTGTCGCTTTTTCCTCACAGGGAAAAAGAGGCAATTTCATTAAAAATAAAGCTGTTAGAAAACACAATTAAATAATTATAATCCAGGTCAGCAAACTATCTGCCATCCTTTTGTGCTGGTGACTACTTTGAAGGACAGTAACAGGTGCAAACGTGTAACTCTTTTGTATCAGTTGTGAGTAAATAGTTGCGACTAGTTAAGTTCCAACCCTCGTATGTACAGTACTTAACAATCTTTTCTGAGCATTGCTGTTGGATTAAATAAAAATTTAGTTTCTACAAGGTATCATATAACTTTCTTGGCAAATGCCTTTCCGAGATTGATGTCTGAAATACACCTCTGTGATACAGACAAGGGGGAGACTGACTCAATAATTAAATCACTGAAGACTAAGGACTCTCATGGTTATGATGGCGTGCCTAACAGAGTATTATACTACTGTGCTGCGCATGTTAGCCCTGTATTTAGCCATATTTGCAATTTTCCATTTGGGAATGGTCATTTTCGTGAACACTTTATAAAAAGGGATAATGTAGACAATTTTAGACCAATTTCTGTGCCATCAGTGTTCGCTAAAATTATTGAAAAGGCTGTGTATGTAAGGGTAATTGATCATTTTATAGCATACGATTTGCTATCAAATGTACAGTTCGACTTCAGAAGTTGTTTAGTAACTGAAAATGCTTTATTCTCTTTTCTCTGTGAGGTACTGGATGGGTTAAACAAAAGGTTTCGAATGCTAGGCACATTTTTTTGATTTAACTAAGGCATTTGATTGTGTTGATCACAAATATTGCTCCAGAAGTTGGACAATTACAGAATGTGGGGAGGAGCTCACAACTGGTTCACCTCTTACATTAGCGACAGACACCAAAAGGTCATTATTCACACTGTTTAGAATGACTGTAATGTGGAGTCGGAGTGGGGTACAGACAAGTGGAGGGGGGGAGGGGGGGGCAGGGATCAGTGTTGGTACCACGCCTGTCCCTCATTTATGTAAATGATATGCGCTCTAGTATTACAGGTAACTCTCAAATATATCTGTTTGCTGATGACGCTAGCTTGGTAATAAACGATATAGTGTGCAACATTGGCTCAGTTTCAGATAGCACAGTTTATGGTCTAAGTTCATGGCTTGTAGAAAATAAACGAACCCTAAATTACAGTAAGGCTCAGTTTTTACAGTTTCCAACACACAATTCAATAAAACCTGATGTTTTAATTTCACAGAATGTGCATGATTAGTGAAACTAAAAGTTCAAATTTCTAGGTGTTCAGATAGTAGTAACTGTCATGGAAAGCCCATGTTTGAATCTTGTTCAAAGACTTAATGCTGCCATTTTTATTATTCGAATGGTATCTTAAGTGAGTGATCATTCGACATGAAAATTAGTCTACTTTGCTTATTTTTATTCGCTTATGTTGTATGGTATTATATTTTGGGGTAATTCTTCCCATCCTCAAAGATGATGTGACTTACCAAATGAAAGCACTGGCAGGTCGATAGACACACAAACATACACACAAAATTCAAGCTTTCACAACCAACGGTTGCTTCATCAGGAAAGAGGGAAGGAGAGGGAAAGACAAAAGGATGTGAGCGGCGGCAACTTGAAATTAGCGGAGGTTGAGGCCTGGCGGGTAATGAGAAGAGAGGATATACTGAAGGGCAAGTTCCCATCTTCGGAGTTCTGACAGGTTGATGTTAGTGGGAAGTATCCAGATAACCCGGACGGTGTAACACTGTGCCAAGATGTGCTGGCCGTGCACCAAGGCATGTTTAGCCACAGGATGATCCTCATTACCAACAAGCACTGTCCGCCTGTGTCCATTCATGCGAATGGACAGTTTGTTGCTGGTCGTTCCCACATAGAAGGCTTCACAGTGTAGGCAGGTCAGCTGGTAAATCACGTGGGTGCTTTCACACGTGGCTCTGCCTTTGATCGTATGTACACCTTCTGGGTTACAGGACTGGAGTAGGTGGTGGTGGGAGGGTGCATGGGACAGGTTTTACACCGGGGGCGGTTACAAGGGTAGGAGCCAGAGGGTGGTTTGGGGATTTCATAGGGATGAACTAAGAGGTTACGAAGGTTAGGTGGATGGCAGAAAGACACTCCAGGTGGAGTGGGGAGGATTTCATGAAGGATGGATCTCATTTCAGGGCAGGATTTGAGGAAGTCGTATCCCTGCTGGAGAGCCACATTCAGAATCTGATCCAGTCCCGGAAAGTATCCTGTCACAAGTGGGGCACTTTTGGGGTTCTTCTGTGGGAGGTTCCGGGTTTGAGGAGATGAGGAAGTGGCTCTGGTTATTTGCTTCTGTACCAGGTCGGGAGGGTAGTTACGGGATGCGAAAGCTGTTTTCAGGTTGTTGGTGTAATGGTTCAAGGATTCCGGACTGGAGCAGATTCGTTTGCCACGAAGACCTAGGCTGTAGGGAAGGGACCGTTTGATGTTTGATTATGACAGCTGCCACCCATTCCACATCAAAGGGTCCTCCCTACAGCCTAGGTCTTCGTGGCAAACGAATCTGCTCCAGTCCGGAATCCTTGAACCATTACACCAACAACCTGAAAACAGCTTTCGCATCCCGTAACTACCCTCCCGACCTGGTACAGAAGCAAATAACCAGAGCCACTTCCTCATCCTCTCAAACCCAGAACCTCACACAGAAGAACCACAAAAGTACCCCACTTGTGACAGGATACTTTCCGGGACTGGATCAGATTCTGAATGTGGCTCTCCAGCAGGGATACGACTTCCTCAAATCCTGCCCTGAAATGAGATCCATCCTTCATGAAATCCTCCCCACTTCACCAAGAGTGTCTTTCCGCCGTCCACCTAACCTTCGTAACCTCTTAGTTCATCCCTATGAAATCCCCAAATCACCTTCCCTACCCTCTGGCTCCTACCCTTGTAACCGCCCCCAGTGTAAAACCTGTCCCATGCACCCTCCCACCACCACCTACTCCAGTCCTGTAACACGGAAGGTGCACACGATCAAAGGCAGAGCCACATATGAAAGCACCCACGTGATTTACCAACTGTCCTGCCTACACTGTGAAGCTTTATATGTGGCAATGACCAGCAACAAACTGTCCATTCGCATGAATGGACACAGGCGGACAGTGTTTGTTGGTAATGAGGATCACCCTGTGGCTAAACATGCCTTGGTGCACGGCCAGCACATCTTGGCACAGTGTTACACCGTCCAGGTTATCTGGATACTTCCCACTAACACCAACCTGTCAGAACTCCGGAGATGGGAACTTGCCCTTCAGCATATCCTCTCTTCTCGCTATCCGCCAGGCCTCAATCTCCGCTAATTTCTAATTTCAATTTGCCGCCGCTCATACCTCACCTGTCTTTCAACAACATCTTTGCCTCTGTACTTCCGCCTCGACTGACAACATCTCTGCCCAATGGTGTTGATAAATGCTAGTCTTCTTTGCAGTTGCTGTCAAGTCCTAGTTTATGTTCAAATTGAGGTTTTGAGTGAGCTAGTCCAGTAAATCTACCCAACTTTTTTAAACTCATATCATGTAATGGACAAGATCATTATTTTAGTGAGGCAGAAAAGGCCCAATTGCAAACTGTTAAAATGGGTTTGCTCCAAGTATGGAAGACTCCTTAAACAGTTCTGCCTATTTTTAATAGGCAAAAATCGTGGTCTGAACTCGAACAAGGAATAACACACGCGGACCATCTGGCACCTACTAGGTCCAAACATGGACATCTGAATCTTAAATCATGCCCTGACGAGGCCTTACTCGATAATATGATATTCCAGAACTGCATGTATTGATAGTGGATTGTTTGCATCCAACCAAATTGACTTGTGTTGGTTTTGTGCTCAACTGATTCTGGCCAAAGACCTGATTATGAAAATATGGTCATCTCACCTCTTGACAGGGCCCTGTAGTTGGCCGTTGTAGATAGGCTGAAATATGAGCAGTTTACAAAGATGTCTGGCAATTGGTTACGTAGCTTATGTTACACTTCGGTGTCTCTTTACTAGAACAATGATTAGTTTTTGCTTCACATTGACATTCCTTCTATGGATCTGGACACGTGTGTCTGTAAGAGAATGAACTGTCAGCACTGCGGTGACTCATTGTGATAGAACAATAGTTATCATCATCATCATCATCATCATCATCATCATCATCATCTGGCTGATTTGATGCAGCTTGCCCATGACGCCCTTTCCCGTGCCAACCTCTTCATCTCGGAGTGTACCTACACCCATTGTTATTCTTGGATATATTCCAGTTGCGGTCTTCCCCTACAGCTTTGCCTTCTACAGCTTGCTCTAGCATCATGGAAGTTATTCTTTGATGACGTAACACATGTCCTATCATCCTCTTCCTGCCTTTTGTCAGTGTTTCCCCACGTGTTCCTTTCTTCACTGATTCTGCAGAGAACCACCTCATTTCTTATTTCACCAATATACATAATTTTCAGCATCCTTCTATAGCACTTCATTTCAAACATTTTGATTCTCTTGTGTTCCAGTATTCTCACAGTCTTGTGCTCCAGACATACATCCTCGGAAATTCCTTCCTCAAATTAAAGCCAATGTGTGATACTAGTGGACTTTTTTCTGACCAAAGATCCTCCCTTTGCCTGTGCTGCTCTACTTTTTACTTCCTCAGTTCATTCATTGTATGTTATGTTGCTTCCGTGGTAGCACAATTTTTTCACTTCTTCTTCATTACCCATAATTCTGTTGTTAATTTTATCATTAATTTCATTTCTGCTTCATCTCGCCACTTTGGTCTGACTTTGATTTACAGTTGGTCCATATTTCTTGCTCATAAGACTGTTCATTTCACTTATTATGTCCTGTAATTCTTCCTCATTTTCTCTGAAGATGGCAATATCACAGCAAAACTAATTGTTGATATTCTTTTATGCTGATTCTTAATCCCACTGCTGAGCCCGTCTTTTATTTCTGTCATTGTTTCATCAGTGTATGGATTGAACAGCTGGAGAGAAAGGTGGTGTCAGTCTCTTACATCCTGGTCTCCCATTCTTATTGTTCTCTCGTGGTTCTTACATACAAGCATATTACCTTTCTTTCACAATACCTTACATACCAACAAGTAACTAATGAACTAACTAACTAACTAGCTAGCTAGCTTTGTGATCATTCTTGGATCATTTTACACGAATGAACGTATTTGCTGGGTCAAAAAATCCTATAAAGACATTTCCATTTTTCTTCAATCTTGCTTCCATTATCAAGTGCAATATATATCAGAATTGTCCCTCTGGTGCCTTTACCTTTCCTAAAGCCATGAACTGTAAAATATATTCTGGCTACCTGTGTTTAATATCATTGTGTAATATGTAAACATCATGTTTAGTAATGTTTTGGAGTATTTGAGACACATGATGTAACTAAAATTGTACTGTTTCAGCCTTATCTTTCACGCTATTTCTTTCCTGTGTTTGGGCAAATAATGTATTTTATAACTTGCATGTATTCTCCTTTCAGGAATTTTGAAGCATTCTGATTCACAAAAGGCAGAGGCTGTATCCAGTGAAGAAGTAACTGAACAAGAGTCTGAAAATGAAGTAAAGGGGATCTTGAAAAGCTCATCTGTCAGTGGCAGAATAGTTAAAACACCAGAACCAGATAGTTCCAGACATCTGAAGAGTGTTTTAAAGAAAGATACAAGCACTGAAGAACGACCATCCTTTTCTAGCACAGAGAATCTCTCTATGACTGGAGATTATCCAAAATCGATACTAAAGCCAAAGCCCAAGGAATGGGTTGATGAGAGCTCTTCTTCATCAGAGGATAGTGGGGCAGCGTCAGATTTGGATTGTGAAAGACCCACAGTTACCAGTTGTAAGAGAGGTATTGATCTAATTAGTATCCTCCATGATGTAGAGGCCCAGGCACGACAACAGAGACAGCAAGCAAGTAGGCCAAACACTGGAGAAAAGATTAAAAATATCAAGAACCTCTCACAGGAAAAAGAGAACCAAGTTTTCACATGTGAGCAGATTAGTGATTCTCAGAAGAAAGAGAACAGCCAAAAAGCTATTGTGGATCAACAGTATTTAAACCAGAAATTAGTCTCCAGCACAACTGTTGAAGAGAGTAGCAGATCTAATGCGATGAAGCAAATAAACACAAATAATGTGAATAGAAAGCAGGTCACCGCAGAGGTGAACAGGGTGCACAAGCACTTACACAGTGAACATCGTTTGTCCCTAGACTTAAATAATTCTCAGACATCGGATGGGGAGACATCATCATCTGGAGGCCGTGAAGTGAAGCGTATCATACGGAATGAGGCTGTTGCACGTCGGCGTCAAATTGCTATCATCAGGCAGAACAGGTAGGAAAACTGTTATTGCTAGCAGCATGATTCCAGCCCTGCAGCTTTGTGGAATACCAGGTTTTGTAAATAGAAATGTATTAATAGCCCACTTAAAGTCTTTAAGTAAGACATAATTGTGCATACTAATATATGAGCTTTGTCAGAGCACTTTGTTTCCCCGTGTACTTTGCAAGCTTTTCACTATCTTCTTGCAATAGACTTGTGTGTGTTAAGTGTTTTCCACATTTCAGCTTTTTTTTTTCATTTCATTTCAAAAATAATGTTGTTTGCGTACTTTTGCTTTCTTAATGTGCCTTTAGCCCCTCCCTATCAGCAAAGAAATGTAGATTTTTAAGTATTTTTGTCTTTGTATATAAAGACGGGGAGTACACTGCCAATTAACCTCAAAAATTAAAAGAGGAGACAAAATTAACATTACGGTAGTTGTTTATAAAAATGTTATCCAGGAGAACTGTCAGTGTAAAATGTTTTTGTTAAAAGTTGTGAGTCTGGTAGAGTGTAAATTATAAAACAATTTGTTAAATATGTAGTAATTTGTCCCACTGTCAACATTCCATAGAACTCAAATGAGAGAAATTGTTTATTCATTAATTTCATATGTTCACTAAATAAAAGAATTGCAATAAAATTCATCATTTACTGTCTTCGTATTTTGGTGTTTACTGTACAGAATGACGAATATATTTGTTGCATTCTAATGATGTGTGTTTACTCAAGCACTTTAGGTGTGAATGTGTGTTAATTAGTGAGTAAGGTCTGTGTAGGATGTCAGTGCTACTGAGTTTCTGTTTTGTAGTGTACTTGCATGTGCAGCAGAACAGAAGCTCAGACAAGCCACAGAAATGGGGTGGGTTAATCCATATGTAATTGTGAAGATTTTGATATTCTAGATATTAATTAGGAAGTTCAGACTTGGAACTTGGATACAAGACAAAGATTTTTTGGATACATCATCCAGTTCCAGCTAACTGCATGTAGGCAGAAGCTACATAAGAACATTCAGCCAGTGAAGTGGAAGTCACTTTTCACTTTGAATGCATCTGGTATTTTCTTTTTTAAACTTGTTTTTGTATAGCTGATGTGTAGGTGGCTGTGATAAGTGTATGTGAAGTGTTGCACTATTTGGTTATGTTTATATTGCTTACTATCACATTCCTTGATGCCAGTATTAGTGTACCCTATGAGTGCAATGTTCTGCCAGAAGCTCAGTTTTTCAGTTCGCTATTTTGCTTACCTTATAGTTCCATCCAAAGTTCCTTCCAGGTAAGTTACAGTGATGGTGTTAATTACTTCTAGTGCCGTTGGTGATTTTTACATGGCATGTTACATTACCATAAGCCGAACACTGAATCAAAGACTTCTGGTCCTCTTAACATCCCTCTCCCCCTTCTCTCTCTCTCTCTCTCTCTCTCTCTCTCTCTCTCTCTCTCTCTCTCTCTCTCTCTCTCTCTCTCTCTCACACACACACACACACACACACACACACACACACACACACACACACACAGTTCTTCCCTTTGGAAATTGTCTATTTGTGTGAAACGAGAAAGGTTGGTCCTTGATTCAGATTTCAAATGTATACTAGGGATGGGAAAAACCCTATACCAGTATTTTAGTTATGACTAACCACAATTTTTCGGTATTTATTTGGTCTTGGTTATAACAAGTGTTACTAATAACCAGGTAAAAAAAAAAAAAACCAAAATATCAATTCGCCACAGCAGCAGTGCTAAAAGTTTTGGTTTTTAAATAACTCTTTTTTAAAAAAGTAATTTTTTTTCTTAAAATTTCCAGTGCTTTGAAATATTGCATTGTTATAGAAAATTGGAGAAGTGATCAGTTACATTTTAATAATAATGCTGATAAACAAGAGCAGCCAACACGACATAAGAATTGATACAGCATTGCTGAGATAATAAGGTACCTATTACTATGTGTCACGTCAGATGGTATGTGTGTGCCTGCAGTGGGCAAGAATTACTCCACCTGGTCTGTATGGTAGTTTCTTGTTTTCATTGTCAGACATCAATTGTATTACAGAGTTGACTGTCCATAATCTGGAAGTGTTTTAGGAAGTGCAGCATCAGAGATCTAGAATGCCCCATTGGCTTTAAAAGATTAACAGTGGAAGGAGGCACAACAGAATAGTAACAACATATAATGAGACAACTTGGAACTTAACAATTCATTTGTAGTTTGCAATGAAAATAGAAAGTAGCTACCTCTGCCTGTACCAGGATAATATACGTTTATCTGCTTGTAGCCCAAACAGCTCTTCAGCCTCAGTTGTCACCCTTTAGGACCGACTATTCATAATGCTGAAATAGCGGTATGATTCTCGATTACAGCGTGATTTTTTAGCCAGGTTTAAAAAAATTAGAATCAAAAGCAGAGTACTGGTGGTCTTTATGGCAATGTTTTGTTTTATTTGCCTATTTAATTTAATGTTCTGATTCTGTGTATTTTGAAACTTAAGGAGGCAAATTTTTTAATCTTTGTTAGATTGCTATGTTTATTACAGGAAATAGTAGGGATAAGAAAAGGAAAATCAATCATTTCGGAAACTGGTTATTTTAAGCAGTTTTAACAGTCAGGTTGAACTGGTATCAGTGGAGGGGGGGGGGGGGGGGGGACCCGTTGGTGAGACCCATCCTACTCTCCACTTGTAAGAAGTGTGTCTAAATATTGCAGGCATCACAACAGTGTGCAGCTAATCTTCATGTAGCAGGTCAGAATTTGTGTCTCCTTTTTGCGCTGATGACCGATATCTTCATCCAGCAACATACTATGCCTCTGTCCAGTGTCCATCGACATTCTGTAAATGCCTCTGAATATTCATGATGGTCTGTTTTCTGCCAAAAGAAATTAAATAACTGCTCTTTGCTTGGAATGTACCTCAGATGCAGATGCCATTTTGAAGACTAGTATAGTGCTGCTATCTCCCATAATTACTGGAAGAATGAAATGAATGCTTAAGGAGGTCACAAACTAAATTATTATTGTTTTGAACCAAAATTAGAAAAAAGTGTTACATTACTTGTTCAACGCCTCTCGTATTGTATTAAATAGTCGACTGCAGTTTAATTTTTTCTCTTTGTTCTTATTGTCGCTTTCCACAACATTACATCTGTAAATGCTAGAAATTGTAAAGCCTTGTGGCAGTATATTATTTATCCTTTCCAAAGTTTTTGAGACGCTATTTCCAGCAGGCACCCCTTCTTGTTAGGTTTCAGAATTCCAGTCCAGCAGGTTTGATTTGTAAGGGTTTGGTCACTAATGTCTGTATCTTTTCCTCCATTCTACATGTAAATTCCATACACGAGGTCATGTGATTGAGCTAGAACATATAAATTTATTCTGTATTTATGAATGAACTGTTTGTCCTGACCAGCCACTCTAGCAGGTCATGCTCCTGTCTATGGAGAGTTTGTGAAGAACCATAGATGGAACAAGTGACACTGGCAGCTGGTAATTGTTAGCGTCCTACAGTGTGTGATGTTGCCACAAAAAGCTGCCAGCGGCTCACGTATTGTTAAAGCATAGCCACCAAAAGTGTGGATACCACAATTAATCGCGAGTCTTTTACTCACACCTAGCAGCTAACTGCTGTCAATCTCATGCGACCCACTGTAAACAAATTGAGCTTCGTAACGTTCCATGCCTGCCTACATAATGTGACTTTCAATCTGATAAAATTTCCATTACAACCATCTGTTGTAGAGCATTGTTCTGTTCAGATTGTGTATCTTCCAGTTATAATCAGCATGCCACTTCCGAACAGAATATTTGTATACAATCACAGGAGCAGAGTAGTAGTGTAAGTAAAGCTTCCTGTACTCATTGTATGATAGTGTTATAAAATGGGAAAATGTCCATGGTCTAGTTACACACACAAACAAAAAAATGAAAGATCTAAGAATTAAGCCTTAAGCGACATAAAGTGATGAACTGCTATCTCAAGTATTTATGCGTTAAAGAGGTGTAAGAAGTGCATACTGTGTCTTGTTGTAAAAAGTGTGTTTTCCTTAGCGAGACAGAATTATGAAATATATGCATCTCAAATCTATACTGGAGATGTCTCACCTTTTCTCTTTCAAAATATTTGGAAAATATATGAATCCCAAAAACCTCTTAGCATCCTTTCCCAACTGATGCTACTATTTTGGCCTTCTCAGAGTTTGTTCTCTAAGTCTACTGCACAGCCTTCATTGCTTCTTAACCTGAGATGAATCTTGAACATATGTAGAAACTGCTGGGAAAAGGTTACACTTACCTGTACTAGGTCAGCATGTGGCACCAATTCTTCTGGCACTTAAATTATGTACAAATGACATTTTAGACATGAAATAGTGCTGCCACACAATGTTTGTGATTGTTGCAATCTTGAGAATCTTTGATTGAGAGTCATCCATTACAGTGTCACTTATTTTATTCACCAAACGTTGGAAAAAAACAGGAAAGAATTTCAGCAATATAAATGAGGGTAGATTGCATAAGAGGTGGCACTAAGTGGCAGACAGCCATGTTTACGGCCCAGACAAAATCCTTCATCTCCGTTACTGTAGCCCCACAGTAGTGGGAAGATATCTCAGCTTGGATGAGTAGTAAAATTTAGGAGGAGGATAAGAAGAAGAAGAGGCACATGACTGAACACAGTGAGGAATGGGGGAGGGATAGCAGGATAGAGGTGGGGGATGATGATGTAGTGCTGTCTCTGGGAGAGTGTAAAAATGGCAGATACAGGGTGGTGGGTGGTGGGCTCTTGTGTGCAGCACCAGGAGAGCTGTGATGAGAGTTGCAAGAGGGGGGAGGAGAACTGCAGGTGAGTTTTGGGGGGGGGGGGGGGAGATTGTTGGAGACATGTGTGAGGCTGGAGTGGGAGCAGGGAAGACTGTACAGGACGGGGACTAGCCAAGGTTGGGGATGGTGTTTACAGGAATGAAGGATGTGTTACAGGGAGATTTCCCACTGGTTGTAATGTTGGTAGTGAAAACCTATGTGCCCTGGCTGTGAAGCAGGCATTGAAGTTGAGCACACTGTTTTGAACAGCATGTTCCTCAGCAACTGGGTGGTTCAGCTGTTTTTAGGACACAGTTTGGCAGTTGCAGACTGCAAGTTAGTGGTCATGTGTTCATAGAATGCCACACAGTAATTGCAGCTAAATTGGTAAATTACATGATCACTTTCTGCACTGTTTAGAACAATATTTTCTTTCCATGAAATACAGTAATGGCAGATCATTTAAAACATCTAAATACATTGGTATTATGTCCCCCATGAGATTTATATTCACTGTGTATCAGAGGCTGCACTGAATTCTGAAAGCAAAAACTGAATACACCTCTAACTTTGAGGACATTGATTGTGACATAGACTTAGAAGTATGATTAAAATAAATACATGTTTATGTTGTATTTCATATTTATTCATTATTTTATAAAATTAAAGAATTTCAGTTACAAGAAACAGTTTTCAGTCAATAAATGTTAACTTGACATAACAAAGGATGCATAGTGTAGGTGGTTTCGAAATGGAGAGGAGAAGTTGTTTGCCTTGTAGGAAGGGTGCAAACAATTAAGGATATGACTTCAGAAGACTTTTATTTAGGAATAGATCAACTCTCACTTGGACTCTCACATTATGGCAGTCTGTTAGTCCATTCCTGCAACTCCCAGTTTACCTTTCACTATCAGTTATGAGTTCTCTGCTTAGTCCGACAATACACAATCAAATACTCAACCACAATAGGAGACAAGTGTGAGACAGCATTCGTTCCTATCTATTTTCTGACACATGGAAAATGTTAGTTATCACTTATTGCCACCCACCCAGTTTGAAACATTAATTCACACTAGGAGACAAATGTAAGACAGCCCTTTTTCCTCTGTATATTCTGACACACAGAAAACATTATTACTCATTGTTACTACTAGAGACACAGCTCGTTCTTCATTAACAAGCAGAAATCTCGAGATGATAACTGTTCCCGGATACCCATCGGTAGCTCAGTTGCCTTCCCTTGAATGTGTACTGTGTCTCCGTAGCCTTTATTAGAGCAGTATCAAAGTGTCACTCTGTAGTGAGACTTAGCTGTAGTACTGCTTCTTTTGCTTCTCAGTTCCTACTCCGACTGTGACTGACTTGGTCTCGTGCACTAGTTCCTTATATACTGATTTTACAGGCGTTTCGGGACGAGTTTCCCTAGCATTGTTGCTTTCCCATAACGCTACTTAATGTCTTCCTAATTTCTGCAGAAATTCCAATCGCAATGTGAAATGCGGCAGTCTTAACATTTGCACGTTTGCCTCAGCTTCTGACTGCTGCAGTAGCTATTGCATACAGACATATTACTGTCTGGCAGTGACCATGGCTCTGTATGAACCACTTTTGCCTCTGTGTGGAGAGACTATTATGTTTACTTCACTTCTTACTGGCCTTGCGTCATGTACATTGTGCCTTCCTAGCACTGAAACTGTGCATTACATTAATGTCGCTAACTAATAAAGTTTCCTTTCTTTTCATAGCATCCATGACTCTTCTAACTTTAATAACATTTGATAGCCATAACACCTGCTACAGTGGTAAAATTTGGCAACCATGACAGTAGTACAGAAGAAATTGGCCGTGTCTTTCCAAAGGAACTGTCTTAATAGTTCACCAAGATGGATATGTTGGCTTGACATGAATTTTAATCAATTTGAATTTACCTCACTCAGTTCCCAAGTGAGCTAGTGCTCCATTTCCAATTAGGCCTACCTATATGTTAATAGGATGTTTCTTTCTTTCTTTCTATTTTTCTTAAAGTAGAATTTACAGAATGGAAGTTGTTTCATCATGAAGATGTTTTAATGGCAGGAAGCATGCCAATGATTCAAACAAGAGAATGAGAGTGCAGTTACTGTTATTTTGTTGTAATTTGGTGTTCTTAATTTTGACGTTTCCATATGGCTGTGCTCTACGTTTGAGGTGTCAATCCTGTGACCTGGCTGCACAGTACAGACAGCCTTGACGTGCTATCTGAGGGCTTGGTCTAATGATGTTATGTGTAAACTCTCAGACATGTAAACGCAGCTCAAAGAAGACTGTAACATATAAGGTGCTGCTGCTGTCCCGTTGTTTTTGCCAGCAAAAAGCACGTGCCACACCATCTAACATTTCCAAGAAAATGTGATTGATCCTACTATGAAAGATACCACATATTTGAGTGTCGTCTGATACTAAACGCATCTTCAATAAAAGCTCTGTGCAGGGAAGGAGCAAACGGCCCAGTTTTCAGGTTTTATGTGATGAGAGGAACGACGTTGTTCGACTGTGAACTCAGATAGGATAGATTTGGCAGCAAGTGATAAAACTACTAAAATTTTATTTGACGTGACGCCACAGGAAGATGCGAAACAGGCGCGCTGAAAAAGCATAAACAACCTTTGCTGCTTCGGTTTAAGTTCAGATTTCGTCTAATGGCTTTGAACGGCCTCTAGTCGTTCTACCCTGTACACAAGAGCAAAAAGCACGATCGCGCTGCGTTACAAAGGGACGCAGTCACGTTTAGTGTGGATACAGCCCCACATGTCCTTATGGAAGAGTTGAAACTTCCGGGGGGTTGTCAGCAGTGTCGAAGATTTTTGTCTATTCTGAGCGGCGTTGTGTCCTATAAGAAAACCGCGTGATTTCGACACTGGGCATCGCGATTATGAACATCGCAAAGGTGTCCAAAGAAGGGGTGAAATATGGGTAAGAGACGGGTTTGACGACCTTGTCATCGTGTGGACACGTCCACGGTGCCGTTGGGCAGAACTGTGTTGACTAATGACACACCATTAACGTACCTTACACCTCAGATGAACTTCAGAACTGTGGCCTTTTTTCGTATGTGTCGACAGCTTGCTGCATTAAGCATCGCCGAGCCCGAGGGCGCCATACTTTTGAACAATTACGTGCAGACCCAAACTTCCATATGGCCTCGTTCCCGCGTCACAACCTGTACTGCTAAACACATTATGTAATTCCCGTACAGCGGAGGACATTTAATTGAAATTCGCTGTCCGATATCGGCGGATAAATACGATATTGCATTGTCTGTTCTTGAGGATGACGATGAACGTTCTTCTTAAGAAGATAGACACAGCAATAACGCAATAAAAGAGTTTCGGAATGGCTTTTTATAAAATTATACGTTCTTGTTACAGCAAATGGAAACGTCATATTCGGTAATGAAAATAGTGTGTACTTCACAGTCTTTTTAACTAATGGTTGCACGCTACGGAGAGCATTACTCTCTAAATTTTGAGTGCTCACATTCGAAAGGAATGAAGGAAGATTAATGTTTACCGTCGCGTTAACGACTACATCACTACAAACTGAATACAAACTCACTCTGGAACAGGAAACAGGGCGTGTCTGTTTCAAAGGAATCACCCCGGCACTTTGGGTAAGTGATTTTGAGGAATTATGGAAAATCTTAATGTGGTTAGCTAGAGGCGATTTGAACCTCCGCCCTCCCGAACGAGTATCCAGTGCCTTAGGCACTGCGCCACCTCGCATGATCCCCACGTAACAAGACACGTCAGATATACACCGATGAACCAAAACTTTAACCACCTGCTTGAGTGTGTCGTAGTTCACATTTGAACCCGGTACAGGAAGTGATTTAGCACGATTCTTGTCTCGGGACGACCTGCTGGAAGATGCCATCCCTGTGCCCAGGTGAATGTCCCCCGCAGTAGGACTGCTAATATTTTTAGAAATGTCGAGAATCCAGTATCTCGTTATTTAAATAACTGTCATTACCGAGCCTCGATATATCAGTAAAAGATGTCGGTAAATCGAAGTAAGAAATATCGATATAGCGAGGAAAAATATATAGACATATCTGCCTATACAAATATCTGCTGCATATTGTAAATATACTACCGGTTCTAGAGTTGTATATTTAAGTATTGAGTTGTTGTTAGATATTCTGTCCATCAACAAGCTAGCAGCCTGCCCATCTCCCTTAGAGCTAGATTTGAAAGAAAAACACGTAATTTGAAAATTTGTAAGTTAATAATTGGACTTTGTGCAATACTTTTTTGGTCAGCTATTGTGTTTTAATTGACAACTGTACACATGGTGCGTTGTCATGCAAAATTTCACTCCAGTTAACCTCTCACATCTCATTTTCGTAATTTGTCATTGGCCACGTGTCAAAATAAACATTTTTTTCACGCTGATCTAGGAAAATTGCATAGTGAAGATGTTGCAATTTCTGTTGGTAGCGCCGATTACTTAGCATTCCCGCCTCATACGTGTCCACCCTCACAGAGGCATGTCTTATCATTTAGATTTTTGTACATTATTTTCAGTAATTGTTTTTGAAGAATGCCGATGTGAAGAAATAGCAAGGTAGTTGCGTTAAAATTGTTTTTTCATCGCAACTTGCGTGCAATTTCTTCACATCGGAAATATTGCTATTTCTTTCACCGCCCCCCCCCCCCCCCCAAAAAAAAAACAGCGATCGGACTACTACTTTTGTGCCACCTATACTTGCTTCTCACATTCAGAGAGAGAGAGAGAGAGAGAGAGAGAGAGAGAGAGAGATTGGACGTGATGAAAGCTCAAAAAATACACTCCTGGAAATTGAAATAAGAACACTGTGAATTCATTGTCCCAGGAAGGGGAAACTTTATTGACACATTCCTGGGGTCAGATACATCACATGATCACACTGACAGAACCACAGGCACATAGACACAGGCAACAGAGCATGCACAATGTCGGCAGTAGTACAGTGTATATCCACCTTTCGCAGCAATGCAGGCTGCTATTCTCCCATGGAGACGATCGTAGAGATGCTGGATGTAGTCCTGTGGAACGGCTTGCCATGCCATTTCCACCTGGCGCCTCAGTTGGACCAGCGTTCGTGCTGGACGTGCAGACCGCGTGAGACGACGCTTCGTCCAGTCCCAAACATGCTCAATGGGGGACAGATCCGGAGATCTTGCTGGCCAGGGTAGTTGACTTACACCTTCTAGAGCACGTTGGGTGGCACGGGATACATGCGGACGTGCATTGTCCTGTTGGAACAGCAAGTTCCCTTGCCGGTCTAGGAATGGTAGAACGATGGGTTCGATGACGGTTTGGATGTACCGTGCACTATTCAGTGTCCCCTCGACGATCACCAGTGGTGTACGGCCAGTGTAGGAGATCGCTCCCCACACCATGATACCGGGTGTTGGCCCTGTGTGCCTCGGTCGTATGCAGTCCTGATTGTGGCGCTCACCTGCACGGCGCCAAACACGCATACGACCATCATTGGCACCAAGGCAGAAGCGACTCTCATCGCTGAAGACGACACGTCTCCATTCGTCCCTCCATTCACGCCTGTCGCGACAACACTGGAGGCGGGCTGCACGATGTTGGGGCGTGAGCGGAAGACGGCCTAACGGTGTGCGGGACCGTAGCCCAGCTTCATGGAGACGGTTGCGAATGGTCCTCGCCGATACCCCAGGAGCAACATTGTCCCTAATTTGCTGGGAAGTGGCGGTGCGGTCCCCTACGGCACTGCGTAGGATCCTACGGTCTTGGCGTGCATCCGTGCGTCGCTGCGGTCCGGTCCCAGGTCGACGGGCACGTGCACCTTCCGCCGACCGCTGGCGACAACATCGATGTACTGTGGAGACCTCACGCCCCACGTGTTGAGCAATTCGGCGGTACGTCCACCCGGCCTCCCGCATGCCCACTATACGCCCTCGCTCAAAGTCCGTCAACTGCACATACGGTTCACGTCCACGCTGTCGCGGCATGCTACCAGTGTTAAAGACTGCGATGGAGCTCCGTATGCCACGGCAAACTGGCTGACACTGACGGCGGCGGTGCACAAATGCTGCGCAGCTAGCGCCATTCGACGGCCAACACCGCGGTTCCTGGTGTGTCCGCTGTGCCGTGCGTGTGATCATTGCTTGTACAGCCCTCTCGCAGTGTCCGGAGCAAGTATGGTGGGTCTGACACACCGGTGTCAATGTGTTCTTTTTTCCATTTCCAGGAGTGTAGACTCCTTCACAGAGTGAAAGAAAAACTACGTTCTACTGAAATTTCAAATAATTACCGAAAATTGATAAAAATTATAATATAAAATAAAAATATCGTGGCTCTGTTATTTTGATATCGATATATCGGAGATGATGTCGGCGATATATATCGATGTTTCCTTTGGGAATAACCGACATTATACCAACAGCCCTACTCCACGGCATAATATTGCCGCACCAGGCTGCGTCCGAGGTGTGATACATGTTTCGAACAGACGTTCGCTTCGAAGATGGCGTATCCGGACACAGCCATCGACCTAGCGTAGTATGAAACGTGATTCATCCGATCCGGCGACACGCTTCCATTGACCCACGCACGGTCCAATCCCGTGTCCACTGCAGTCGTAACTGGATATCATTTTGTTAACATGGGAAGACGTAGGGATCGTCTGTGAGGAGTACCATCTTCAGTAATGTGTGCTGGACGGTGTGCTCTGAAATACTTGCGTCTGCGCTAGTATTGTAAGAGGGTAGGCTGAAAAGTAATGCACACGTGCTTGTAAAACGTGACTTAAATGACCTCGAAAAACGGGTCAGGTGGCACGTGGAAAACTTCCCCCTGTGTACGCATGCGCATTTTGAATACGTTGCATTCATCCAGTGTATTTGACGTAGGAGTGGCGAAAGTACAGAGATGTATTCTTATGCTATGTCAACGCGAGTTAAATAGCATTTTGTTATCGAATTTTTAACTGCGGAAAAAGTGACTCCTAGAAAGAGTCGTGGTTTTTTAAAGGCTGTTTATGGTAGCGATGATGTAGATAGCTCTTCTGCAAATCGATGGGTGGTAAAATTTCATGGAAAAGCCATAATTGTTGATGAAACAAGCAGCGGACGTCCGATCACTGCCACAGACGATAAACTTCACAAACTTGTCGAAGATTTTATTCAAAATGACAGGCGAATCACTCAAAAAGTGTATCGCAAACCATATTGGAATGTCCAAGGAACGTGGCAGCTCCATTATTGAAAAATTAGGATACCGTAAAATCTGTGTACGATGGGTACCACGCCTTCTAACAGACGAGAACAAACAGCGTCGTTATGAATGCTGCGAGCAACTTTTGCAGCTCTGCCATGACGAAGGCTACGACTTCCTTTTGAATATTGTGACGGGGGACAAGTCGTAATTAGGACCCAGAAGAGAAAAAAATAGCGTTGAATATCGACATCGGTCGTCTCGTCAGGCGTTAAAGTTCAAAACACAACCATCCGCAAAAAAATTCTTTTGACTGTGTTTATATGACTGATATCTGGTACAACGGGCAACGGTAAGTTATTTTCAGTACACACAGACTCCAAAACACCTCCGACGTAGAGTTTGTCGTGTTAGAGGTAACCTGGCACCAGTAATCATACAACGTGTGACTACCCTCGTACTTTGTCGTCAGATCGCCACCTAACCTGTTTAACAGACCAGAAAAGCCACCGATCTCCACTCCGTGTGATGAGACGCGGATGTCAAACACCTTGTCGCCTGTTCCTGGTTTCAGCGTCTTTCAACAAATTTCCATAACTACACATAACACTAGCACCGACATGCGTCAGTGTATTTCTTCAATTGCGACTCGTATCTTCACTAGAATTATTCTTCATTCGTCTTTGCTCTCTTCATGTACTTTTTTCATTGCGCCGTTTGCCCGCAACACCAGGCACAGTAGGCTGTGGTCATGATGATTTGGTCATCAGTTTTTGCCGTGAACAGCAGCGGTCCTATCACACTACCTTATGGTAAGCTGGACGTTACTTTTACGCCTGATGATGGCTCCCTATAAATAACGATGTGCCAACTTCATTGCGGTAGCATATCTGTTCGGATATCGTAATCGAGAAACACGGCAACACACGATCGATGCTAGTGAAATTCGTGGATTCCTGCACGGGTGGTGTTCAGTCTCCAGAGAAGGCATAATATGCGATCACATAATATTGATAGGTATAAAGATCGGCATCAGTGAGACGGATCCATAGTTTTCAGTAAGGGCGCCCTTGCCTAGGGGGAAGGGGGGCGCCCTTCATCCTAACTCCAGGAGAAAGGGAAAAACATATAGCTACGCAGTTGTTTTTCTTTCAAGAAAATAATTTAAAAGTCGTTATTACGTAGGTTTTTAACAGTCGCAACCAGAACTTTTTAGTGGTCTTTCCAAAAATTGAAAATACTGTACCACCTGACTTAGCGGCCGTCGTTTTCCTCCCCCCCCCCCCCTACACACACACACACACACACACACACACACACACACACACACACACATCATCGTCTTTTCCTGCGATGTGCTTATCTTTTCTTAACTGCATGTTACTGCAACCAGTATTCTCGATAGTCTGATTTACATTTTGTGATATCTGTCTGCCTCTACAATACTTTCTCTCCATCGCTTTTTCCATTGCCAGAATTCCTTAGTGATATTTCAGTGGCGTATCTTTTCTTTGCTTAGGCTCCTCGTGTATCTATTCTTTATAGTGTGTCTAAATTCCGTTTTTATCATCTGCCTGATTAATTTTCAGTTCTCTTCTGTAACGCTACACATTTTGAATGCTTCCTGTTTCATCATATCTAGTTTTGTCAAGTTACTGTGATTTTTCTTAATAGTTAGCAGAATCTTTCCACTCCCCCCCCCCCCCTCCCCCTTAGTTGTTTCATGTTTAATAAGTTGTTGTTCGGTTTTCATTGTCTCGGTTTCATTTTCCTCATTGCACTAGTTTTCTTTACTTAAGATCGCAGTGATAGTCATTTTATGAAATTCTTCCGTACGTGATGAAAAATCCTCGGCTTTCTAGCCGGAATACCACGAAGTCTGGGGAAATTCTCCTCGAAGCGTCATGGTATTTCAGTAATGTCACAAGGAGGGAGACCTAACAGCTTATACGCTGAGGAAAACTGCATTGACATCTTTTACCTAAGTTTTACCATTCTTCAAAAAAATTTTTTCATATTCTTCATTACTTGTCCGAAGTATAAATCAAACGAGAACGCCGACGAACTGCGACCTAAGTTTGTCATTTTAACATAGTATTCTTCTGCGTGTGGTAACTACGAAAACGGAACTTTTACGCCTGCTAAATTGTGTGGGGTTAGACTATTCTGTGTTCGAAGACTGCCAACGTTGCTGGGTCACGTTTCCGTATCACCCCTCGTCTCTGAATTATTTTCGGTGATATTTTTGTGCAGGTAAAATGCCTGGAAAAAATTTAACTTCATGTAATTCTTTCTTGGTTTAGCACTAACTTAACTTTCGTTATTTCAGTTTTTGCCTACTGTTCATCAGCAATAGGTTAACATTTGAATTCACATCTGGTACCATGGACGCTTTGCAGTTCATTTACTGGTTACTAAATCTTTGCCTAACCACAATGCAGTGGGGATTTATATGTTAAACCTTTCTATCGTTGATGGGGCACTAGAGAACGCATTGGTGTGTTTAATTAGAAAAAATAAATTGCCTCAGACTACAGGAGAGGTGCTGTGGATCCCTGGTTTAACGGTATACGTTATTGAAGGTGAATTGATGCCAATAACGTAAGGGCCTTACGCGAACGTACACCACATCGATTCCCTGTGTAAGGGGCAGTCAAATGAAAACGAGACTGATGAAAAAAGTAAGTAAACTGTTTATTATTTCAAAAGTAATAGCCATAACTGTTAGTACATTTAACCCACTATGAGACAAGACGGTCAATGCCTGCACGGAAAAATGTTTGCAGTTGCCTTCCGAAACACGGCTGTACCTGGGCGTGCCCATCTTCGTCTGAAGCAAATCGACGATCCTAATGTCTTATTTCAGGGCTCCAAAAAATATGGAAATCGCGTTGGGAAAGATCGGGACTGTGTACGCAAGATGCGTAAAGGCTTCCCAGCGAAACTTCTACAGTATGGTCGAAACAACCTTGGCAATATCTGGCGCCGCCCACAGAAGATTCGCTGGGAAGCCCTTACACATCCCCCGTACAGTCCCGATCTCTCCCTATGCGATTTCCATACGTTTCGTACCATGGACGCTTTGCAGTTCATTTACTGGTTACTAAATCTTTGCCTAACCACAATGCAGTGGGGATTTATATGTTAAACGTTTCTATCGTTGATGGGGCACTAGAAAACGCATTGGTGTGTTTAATTAGAAAAAATAAGTTGCCTCAGACTACAGGAGAGGTGCTGTGGATCCCTGGTTTGCCATCGGTTATTGGCAATCGCAACATTTTTCCATGAAGACATTTGACCGTCTTGTCTTACAATGTGATAAATGTTTTAAGAGTAATATCGATAATTTTGCAGCAATATACGGTTTACTTTTTTTCCATCTGTCTTATTTTCATTTGACTGCCCCTTATACGTATCAGGTACATCCGATGATTTTGATAGCTTTGAAATTTCTCGTATAATAAAACGAATATTTGATTACCGCCTGAGAATTCCTGTTGTCCTAATAAGGGCATTTGTGTTCCCGCATCTTTCGGACTTTTCCAAGTGCAGATCGATCTTTTGCGATTTCTTGTTACCTATCGCGTAACTCCGGAATCGTTTCACTTGAACTTCTTGTATTTTTGATTCATTGTCGCACACAACTGTTGCAGTGAAAGCAGGATAGCTCATTCGGTAGTATTACGCGTCAAGAACGTATACAGTACTCCGACTTTAGTGATCCTATTGTTCGTGGAACAACTGTGTGTTTAAAATCAAAATGTTTTTTTCGAGATGGTATTTCAATGTGATCAACTGAAAACGGCACTAACACTTCCGAGTGCGTTTCGTACGAAGTCGCAGGTTTCGGCTGTGAGGACCTCATTCCCGGTACCAGTTGCACATAGTCTGAACTGGTTTCGCTGGACGTTCAGCTACCGATCTCATCGTGTCAGTTAGCCAGCTCGCATATCGCTGCAGGTTTTGTTTCTTTTGTTCATCACTGACAACCGGTTAAGATCGTCTCTCTCTCTCTCTCTCTCTCTCTCTCTCTCTCTCTCTCTGTGTGTGTGTGTGTGTGTGTGTGTGTGTGTGTGTGTGTGTGTGTGTGTGTGTGTGTGTCTGGCGCATCCCGATGTGCTCACCTGAGCCTAATCGGTTAAGTAACGCAAAGAATTCTTGAGCCACAACATGGAACATGGATACGAATCCGTGTGCTTCCAGAATGGATTTTCACTCTGCAACGGATTTTGCCATGATTAAAAACTCCCTGTATGCTGGACCGGGATTTGAACCTGGGACCTTTGCCTGTCGCGGGCAGGAGCTCTGCCGACTTAGCTATCCAAGCACGCCTCACGACCCGCGCTTACAGCTTCACTTCTGCCAGTACCTCCTACATTCCCAACTTCGCAGTTCTCCTGCATACCTTGCTCTCTTTAAAGATAAGATATTGCGGAGATATGACTTGGCCTCAGCCTGGGGGATTATTTCCAGAATGAATTTTCATTCTGCAGTGGAGTTTGCTTGGATAGTCTGTCGATGGAGCGCTTGCCAACGAAGGGCAAAAGTTCCAGGTTTGAGTTCCCGATTGCGCACACAGTTTTAGTATGCCAGAAAATTTCAGATCTGTGTGCTATTACAGTTATTCCGCTATAGACCCTATCTTTGCCCAAACAGGACCATTTGGAATGTTCTTATTCGATTGCATGATTTGGAAATTCACCCAACTTGGAGTATACAGGGATAGGAGGTTTGTATGAACTTTCGCTGACTTGTAAGCGTAAGAATATCTCTTATGAAAGTTCCGGCTGATAGAACACGAAGAAATTTGCTAGAGTAATAACTATAGCATACAAACATTTGCGTTGAGATAAGGTGGCGAAGTTTAACTCATTTCTAAAATGTAAAAGAAATCGAACAGTGCTTTTCGTAATATAAGGTCTCAGGATGCGGACATGATTAACGCAAATAGTACGCGCGTTTCCTCAAGAGGTTGTTGTTGGAAAAAGGGTGAGGGCAGATAGAACTGTGACTTGATAAGGTCGATCTGACATCATAAAAATACTTAAGAAATGCTTTTCTGTGTTTTCTATTTAGTCACGAAAAAGGGAAAGGGCGCGGCGGTGGGGGGGGGGGGGGGGGGAAGAGGAAGAGGAGGAGGAGGTGGAGATGTGATGATACTGAAATATCTGACCGCACAATGTTAATTGAGAAACGTGATTAACATGCATTGCACACCTCTTCTATTGATTTAGATATAATCGTTGTAATCCGATTTAAATTATGACTGACTTTTGAAGGTGGCCAACGCATGACAAAAGAGTCACGCTTAGAAGCGCATTACTGTGGTAGTGTCGAAGCGAAATATAAATAACTGTATTATATCTGGTCAGACCTCTCGTTCTTAGTAGTTGTTGTTGTTGTTAACAAGCATCAGATAAGATCCGCGAGAGCTCGAGGAGGAAATGTCTATTCCCGTGTCTTAGGTAAAGTGAAGGAATTCCTTAAAACTTACATGAATGCCGCAATGCGTTAGCTTGATTGACGGACAGTGGAGGAACCACACCTCATCTTAATTGACGAGAGGAATAGTTAAATTGAAGGAGAGTAAGGAGGTGGTCTGACATTGTTGGGTGATCCTAATGATGATGTGAACATGCAAAACAAAGGAATCTGGTAACAAGTTTACTAGTTCTTCCTTCAAACGTCAATTTGTTTAATTTTCTGTGAAACAGAAGTACGAATTAGAATTAGATTTCGATCGAAATTAAAAGGAAAACTCAGAGCCGTTGTTAATACATATGAGAGGAATTCACCGAAATAACATTGTGACAGCGAGAAGAGGGGGACGGGAAGAAATACGATCTTGCCACGCAGCCGGCGCTTTCGCCATTTGTTTACGGCGGAGAGTAGCAGCGCGCGTGGAGATGAATGAAATCGATAATCGAGCTGGAGCACGCCGCGCAGACTGAGCGTGAGCGCAGTGCGCAGGCGCGGCGTCTGTCATTGTTGGGGGTTTGGCGGCCACCTGCTGGCGCGTTCAGTACTCTGCCGGCTCGCGCCGAGGAACGTGCTGTAATACTAGGTGCTGGAGCGACGCGCTTCTTGCATTTGTTCGGCGTCGCGTCACCGCCGGACCAACGCCCGAAGGTCAGTTTATAGACAGGGCTCTAGAAAACACATAACGGAGTCATCTTAGATCGTTGCTATCCTGCATTCCTTCCCTACAGTTAAATACCCTCGTAAGAATTACTATTACTCCGAGTAGTTCGTTGTTAAGTTATTTTACGAGTAGAAACCACGCTTACGACGTTACTTTCAGTCAAAGGCCCAAATTAATAATAAAGCTTGTAGAACTACGCTATTTGCGTGTGCCACACATCCTTACTCGTTTGTACATTGACGCCGGCTTTGAATGCTCTATTTCGGCATATCCAATCTCCAGAATCTCTTGCGTGATAAGTTTGTTGAAAGACTGTCTGCACCGTCGACCGAGACTGTTTCTAGATGATATACATTTTTAAGTGCTTAGTGTATCTGAAGTGTGAAGGTGAGCATATCTCTGTATTTATCTGAATCACTGAAATGCATGTGCAACGCTGATTCACGCACGCGTTTCAGGCTAAAATGACAGTTGTCGAATTTCGGCTTGTGACCACTTCGATACAGTTTTCATGTCAGAAACTAGTCAATGTTGCCTGAACAATGTAATGAAGAGTTCGGTTAACAGTCGTCGGAACCACCATAAAAATAAACATGTGGTCTAATTTTTGGTGACTGATTGGTGGATGAAGTATCTAAGGAGCTGCGGATGTAATTCAAGACAAAAATTACGGATAAGAACAGCTCCATTCTTCAGAGCAAGATGCTAACAAATATTTAGTCTTAAAGCGGAGATCTTGTTTCTCTTCTTCGGACAGAAAGTTAGCTCAACGGTCAAGTTATTCATGAGAATTTGCAAAACATACCTTGCGAACAAAGTCAGTTAGTTAGTGTTTAAGGTTAATTATTTGCTTCTTACATACTAACTATAAATTATAGTGGAAGAAAGGAAAAAAATCTACTTGAATGTGAAGTTTCACAGAAAACTGTATGTATATGAGCATACTAAGCGTTGCGAACTCGTCAACATAGGAGAACCTCTGTGGACTGTGTGCAAGGGCGCGCAATGTGAAAGTGCCTCCTGGCAGATAAATCAGTAGGTGCGGAGTTGTGTTTGCTTAGTCTGTATCAACGGTCCACAGTGCATCGAAACACGCTTCTTATCCTGTGGAGGATATAGCGTTGCGAATCTGTTATGATGCGGGTCCTCTTGTGCTTCCAGTCTTGAAGTGGTTGGTGTCACATCAACATTTTCACCTTTTGGTAAAGGCGAAAGTAAAAAGGCTTTTCTTACTTCCAGCATGCTGGATGGCAATAGGCAGCATCTTCCTATGATTCAATGAAATTGCAAAAGAGTCCGAGTTGCACAGAAGTTTGTTCTTATTGCACTGGCGACAAGTTTCTGACTTTAGTCCATTATCAAGCGATCCTCCAAAGCCCTACCATAACGTCATAATGTGTGTACGCTGGCCACGTTGCTTGTATGAGTGGCTAAGTGGCTATTTGCATACGGCAGTCCAGTGCACATCCAGTGCTGCGTGCAGCAAAACGTGCATACTGTCGTATGCAATTAGTACCTTGCACTTAGCCACTCGTACAAATAATGTGGCCAGCGTACGCACATTATGGTGTTATGGTAGGACTTTGGTGGATGGCTTGCTAATTGACTATAGTCCGAAACTGGTTACCATTGAAATAAAAATAAATTTCTGTGCAACGTTGACGGTTTTGTAATTTCATTGAAAAAACGTTTCTAATCTAGAATATAGTCATTCTGTTATCTCTGTGGCGCGATTTATATTGAAGGCCCTGCCACTGGTTCCAAATCAAGTACAGTAGTTGGTGCTGCAAGTTCACCTGCTTGGTGGATGAAGTGCATAATCACATTCTACACACGTCGTGAATTAAGTGCAGATGCAGTCGTCCGGCACAGCTGGGAACTACGTCCTCGAATTATCACGCTAAACATTAAGCTTTTGCAATCGGCAGTGGTCCGACGTATTGAACTGCTTATGCCATTCCAATCTGCTATACCTGCCCACCATCAGCGTCTTTGCTGTACAGTTGTAAACAGCTATCTTTTACTGCATCCCACTGATAAGCCTTCGTGTTTATCAAAATGCACTCTGAAGCGAGCACGGCACTGCCACACAGAAGACAACAGATGGCAAGGAGGATCAGTGGTATTATGTGACCGAGCGAGAAGGCAGAGTGGTTCGCACACTGGATTCGCATTCGTCTGACGACGGTTCAAATCTGTGTCCAGCCACCCAGTTTTAGGTTTTCGTGATTTCCCTAAGTCGTTCCAGGCAAATGACGGATTGCTTCCTTTGGAAAGGACACTACCGATTTCAAACTCTAAATCTTCATTCCTTCTTTTGTTATTTGTGAAAAACTGATTGCTGACGTAAACACTATTAGTTCTATTGGCTACGTGGCTGGGTTTTAAAGACCAGACCGATATACAAATTGCAAAGTGCGATCTTTTAACTAGTTTCTTGATCCGTGGACATTCTGACGTCGCTTTTAGAAGCCTCTGCAATAGAAAGTATACGCTTTAAGGATTTCCTTGTAGCCACATTCAGTGACAACTGTTTCTGTTCGTGAAACTCGCAAGCGTTCGTGTATGTTTACTGTTTACTAATTTCGGAGTAGCTCTTGTTGCAGTCGTCGTTTTACAATCTGTTTTAGAGTATTTGTCTTGATCGCGTAAACAAACCAACAGGACACTTGATAAAGTCACTTCTGAGACGAACGCATCTGGACTAAACTGAAGCGCGTGCTTAAACATCTTATGGCAGATGCGTGGTTTACGGGTGCGGGTAGCTCAACAGAATTTTCAGCTGATGTATCTGTCTGGCACATACTAATTTTCTGTAAGCGAAGTATACTTTTGTCTTTTAATGCATTACATTGTCGCTATTTTTACAACCATTACCGGCTTCGTTCTTTAGTTAACGTCTTCAAATCGATCGTCGTTGCTGAGCAACCAGTTGGTTTCGTGTGCTGTGCACAGAGTCCGCAAGTCACTTATACGCACATAATGTAGTAACAGGATTTAGAAAGTAGTAGAAGGATGTCATTAGATGATACAGTATAGTCTTCTATATATGGAACATAAAGTTTGCAAAGTCGTTACGTTGAAAACAAATCAGTTACGAAAATCAAGTTTGTGTACAGAACATAATGTTGAAATCTGAATAGAAGATAATCTTGCTGTTGGTGTTTTTTACCAGTATTCCAACAGAAACAGTCGTTTTCTGTGCCTCAGGAACACACGCAACGCACAACGAAATACCTTTGATCTCATCGTGAGATTTTTGTCCAGTATTTATAAATTTGGACGTACATTTACAGGATCCAAAAGGATTGCTTCAAACACTCAGATGGGGCAAAAATTGTGTTTTCAGTGATTCCAATTAGGAGTTTGTATTTTCAGTCTCTGGGCCAAAAAACTTCCAAATTTTTAATCTGGCCGTATTTCGCAATCCAGAAATTTATTTCGATTCACACGAAGTAGTTACATAAATCAAGATTAAGCTGATGAGAATGATGTTGATAACAGGATTAATTTTGTTCACAGGGTACCACCGGTATGCTTTAAGTATACTAGCGATGAGAGAACTATAAATTCTAAAGTTGCAACTGTCGACGGAATGTCAAAAAAAAAAAAAAAAAAAAACTGTAGGATCATTGAAACGGTCAGTGAATTGGTCAGCGATCGCAGGATAGAATACTGAATTACCTTTTATCACCAAATTCATTTTCAGGCTGACTCGGTTGATTCATTAATTTCATCAACTCAATTCGTGGCACATTTTAACGATATTTTGCTTAGTGAAATTTTTCTCCGGCGAAAACTGCCTGATGGCGAGAATTTTCTGTGTACTTTATGTTACATAGGAATATTGGAAACTTGCTTTCGTCGCTGAAAAGGTGATATGGCAGGTATGAATCAAAATTTGTGCTTATCCTCCCTGGGACGAGCTGTTCTTATTTTCTTCGAGAGCAGACATTTTTGATCGCTGTCTTACGGCAATAGCGAAAGAAAATTACATAAACAGTCAAAATTTGATGTAAAAAATGGATTTTAATACCTCTTTTTGAAGTTCATCTTCTCGTTTGATGTCTGGGGGGGGGGGGGGGCATAAAATCACAGTATCATCTCCCAGACAAATAAAATACCAGGAGTCGAGGAGTTTAAGCATTTTACGAAATTATTACTTAAAACTGTCTGTTTATGGGCCTCAAGTTGTTGCATTATTATGGTCAAATAGTTGACAGTCGACAAATGCAGCTAATGACCAGCTCGTTCGCTACTCAAATCATACCAGTAAAATATGCCTTACGGTAGCCCTGAATTACGTTAAGGGATGTGAGGGAGGAGGTGGTGATGACATGGGACAACCGGAATAAGCGACGGCAGGGAAGGCAATGTTCAGTACTTAGTAGTGTCATCACGCTAAAGTCTTGTGATCTTGTAAGTCTGTGGTTTCCTGTTACGGCTACAGGCAAGGAAGATCATCCCGCCTAACGTGAGGTAAACTGCGTTCATTTCTCTGCGCCGCTTCCTTTTGGTGAGGGCCATCACTTTCACTGCAGGCCGCGATACAATCTCACAGCCGGACACGCCGCGCGCCGAAGCAGACTTCCCTGAGTAGCCTACAGTTCCCCTCTGACATTTGCAATTTCTCTTTGTTACACGCATCTCTCTTTGAAGGACGGCTCGTCTGACAAGTGCTCTTACAAGACAACGCCAAGGTTAGCCATTCAGAAAAAAGCTCTACACACAGACTAGAAGCACGTAACGGTAATGGTGAAATGAAACTTCTATAATCTATATGATTTTCACGTACGGGATACCGTGTAAAACACGCGTGCGCCGATGGTCTCTCTTCTAAACACGGTTAAGTTTGGATATGCAAGTTTTTCGTATTGGCCAACATTGTCGACAGGTAGACTTGCGTGCGCCTATTGCAGGCTTTATCGATTACATGTGCATACGTCTTCAAAATAAAGATTTTCGAAAACTTCATGTATCGTCAGCGTGACAGCGATTCGCTGGCTATCATACTACTGCATATACATTTGCATATCTGTTCCAACCGACAATGTACATTTTTCCTGCAAATATCCATGCCTTTGTACCGATTTCCGCTACTGTATTTGTCGGAGCGGTGGTCGAAAACGGGCATCTGTGTCTAGCAGACATTTTGTCATTAAGTAACACCCAACTGACACTCTAAAATCCATCACAAATGTTTATCCGCGCCAATAATAACATTTCAGCTCAGTTTTGTACGTATATTTCAAGACGTTTTAGGAGATGATGAGATAATGTGCTGCTGTAGAAAGGTATTCTTTTTTCATCGATGACACAAATAAAATTCCACGCATGAAGTAAGACAGCAACATCCTCCCGACAATTTTTCTTCAGTTCCTTCAAATCATCTGCACGAAGTGACGTTGCGAAAAGTACAATAGAAGATGACAACAGCAATATATCAGTTGGTTCTAATTGCGATAAAAAATAAATTTGTATTAGGTTCTTCGTTTGTAGTGTGTAACTCGCCGAAATTGAGAATACTCTTGCGAAAGGTTCCGTAGCTTCCGAATAACAGTTTTGTTGTTCTTCCGAAGTGATTTGGTGACAATTTCCTCGCTATAGTTTTTTAAACACTACTCCACAACTATAGTATCAAGACGTGGCGACAGATCTACGAATTTTAGATTCTTTAGAGATCCTAGCGAGCAGTATATATGACGAAATGTGTTCATACGTAACATCATATTGTATAATTAGGCAACAGCCCAATAGTAACACCTAAGAAGTTACAGCAGGTCGCATTTCGACATGAAATGAGAACCTCCATGGAAAAAAGAAAAAAAACTGTCTCGTCTTCGGAAAAATCATTACTCATTTAGTTTTGTTTCTTTATCTCGGCGCCATTACCGAACTATGGTAATACGTTCGCCCTGCACCCTCTTCGTTTTGTCTTCATGTGATTACATACAGGAATGTTCCTTTACCAATTTAAAGCAGATTTATTACTACCTCACCACCATTCAAATGAATGTGTTCAGTCAATATTTGCCTCGATAACGTGGGACGTTACGTTGCAACAGGAGGAATATTTACTGAATGTGCAAATTATTGTTTTCTCTTAACGACGAACCTATTAGTGACGCTTCAATTCAGTTGATCACGCATCAGCATCTCGTAAACAAATAGGAGTGTTATTAGAATGATGAAATTTGGTTCAGATTGTAAATAAATGCTCTTGATTTTATTATACCATGATCGATTTTGTGTCTTCTAGCCTCATCATCATATGTCCCTGTTCACAAAAGAGTCATACAATAAGCCAGTGCAGCATATAAGTCATATTGTTTATGTGCTATCAAATTTATTGGCCTCTTCTGGTAGTGAAAATAATTAACAGCTGTTAAATTAATATGGCATTCACTGCACACACTTGCAATTTTTGTACATTCTTACTACTGATATTGATATAAGGGTCGTTAATTAATCTCGCGACAGGAAGAAGCCAATAATTTTTTTAGTCATACTGAGTATGATTGTACTTATATTGTATATTGCACTGGCTTATTCTTTGTTTCTCTTATGAACAGGTACATCTGATGAGGCTAGACGCCACGCAGTCAATCGTGACGTAATGAAATGAAGATAGTTATTTGCAGTCTTAGGCAATCTCGTATTTTATAATTCATTCGACTGCGTTCCCGATAGATTCATCAAATATGGAAAGTTTAAACAAAAATTGTTCAAATGGCTCTGAGCACTATGGGACTTAATATCTGAGGTCATCAGTCCCCTAGACTTAGATATAATTAAACCTAACGACATCACACACATCCATGGCCGAGGCAGGATTCGAACCTGCGACCGTAGCAGCAGCGTGGTTCCGGACTGAAGCGCCTAGAACCGCTCGGTCACAACGGCCGGCGAAAGTTTAAACAAAACAGACTTCTTCCATTCTGAAGTTTCCATCAGCCGTGTTACGCTACGCGGAGGAAAAGCGGAATATCAATCTATTTTCAGCGGTGAAAACGTATCGGAATTCGGCAGCCTGAAGAAGTATCTGATCAGTAAACAGATCTGTTAGTGAAGCCCGATGGCTCACAGGCGTGATACTCTGCGTAACTGGGTAAGGTCGCGAAGTACTGTGTGGAGGGCTATTTAAAGTGGTCTAGTTAGTTCCGCCTGTGTGGGATGCCAAGCACGGCGCCCGGACCTGGCAGGTCAGATCGCGTACGAGGTTCGACTCTGTGTTTCCTGCAGATCGCAGCTGCAGTAAGTCACTGAAACACACTTCTGTCTGGTCTGAAAAGTTCAGTGATACAACGCAACAACAGTGGAACTCCATCCCCCCCCCCCTATCCCGCTAACCTCTCCCTCCCTCCCTCCCTCCCCCCCCCCCCCCGCCCTCTCTCTCTCTCTCTCTCTCTCTCTCTCTCTCTCTCTCTCATTGGGAGAGAGGGCAGGGTGGCCGTTCTCGTTATGTTTACGGCCATTCTTACGAACATGACGGAGGGTATGTGCCGAACACCTGCAGTTTTCCATACCTGAATTTCTTTTAAAGACCTGATTTGGTATGAGATGGCACTTAGTCATTTACTTTCTTCCGACAGTCTCCTAATGTCGATGCACCTATTACAGTCCAACCATGTCAGAAATATGAGATGAGGCCTTACAAGAACTGTTATTCTGTTATTCCCTGAAGTTCCCAAATTTCAGTGATACCCTTGACTGCTGTTAAAACTGACGAAGATTTACGCGAGGAAATTGAATAGGTAATTCACTATCTAAAGGAAGATCAAAATCCAATAATCATAGGCGATTGAAACGCGGTTGTAACGGAAGGGAGTGAAGAAAGAGTTATAGGACAGTATGGGCTTGGCAGTAGCAGTGAGAGAGACTGAACCTGGGTTCTGCAGTAAACTTAAGCTGGTAAAAGCGAGCACAGTGTTCGAAAACCACAGGAGGAGGGGGTATACTGGAAGCTGGATTACTTGGTGGCCGGACAGAGATTCTGAAATCCGTTTGTAAGGCCTACCTATGAGCAAATATAAATTCAGATAATTCAGTAATGATGAACAGTAGATTGAAATTTAAGAGCATCGCCCAGAAGAATCGGTGTGGAAAGAAATGGGATCCTGATATACGAAGGAATGAAGAAATGCGTTTGAAGATCCGTAAAGCTGTGGATACTGCGGTAGTGAATACCACAGTAAGCAGTTCCATTGAAGAGAAATGGATATATTTGAAAGGGAAATCACAGAAATTGCACCGACAAACATAGATGCAAGGAAGGAACTGCGAAAAGACCTTGGGTAACAGGAGCAATGCTTAAATTGATTGACAAAAGAAGAAAGTAAAAACAAACAGGGAAACAGCAATATGTCACTTAGGAATGAATTAAACAGAAAACGCACATCAATGAAGGCGAAATGACTGCAGGAAGAATTTGGAGAAACAGAAACCGAAACGGCCATCATAAAGATTGATTCAGCTTATAGAAAAGTCAAAACAAGGGCGGTAACATCAAGAATATATGAGGTTGGAGACATGCTATCGGACTTTCGGAAAAAATCTACGCAATCCCGAAGATAGGGAGGGTAGATAAGTGCGAGAGCTATTGCACAATCGGCTTCACAACTAGTGTATCGTAGTTGTTGAAAGGAATAATACACAGAAGAACGGAAAAGAAAGTTGGTGATCTGTTAGATGACGAACAGTTTGGCTTTCGGAAAGGTAAAGGCACACATTCATAAGATTTGTCGACCTAGAAAAAAAGTACAACGATGTAAAATTGTGCAAGATTTTCGAAATTCTCAGAAATGTAAAAAAATATAGGATAGACGGGTAATACACAATGTGTATGAGAACCAAGAGGTTATAATAAGAATGGAAAACAAACAGCGAAATGCTCTTATTAGAGAGAGTGTAAGACAGGGATGGAGTCTTCCGACACTACTGTTCAGTGTGTACCTGGAAGAACCAATGACTGAAATATAAGCCGCGCGGGATTAGCCGAGCGGTCTGGGGCGCTGCAGTCATGGATTGTGCGATTGGTCCTGGCGGAGGTTCGAGTCCGTCGGGTGTGTGTGTGTGTGTGTGTGTGTGTGTGTGTGTGTGTGTGTGTGTGTGTGTGTGTGTGTGTGTGTTTGTCCTTAGGATAATTTAGGTTAAGTAGTGTGTAAGCTTAGGGACTGATGACGTTAGCAGTTAAGTCCCATAAGATTTCACACAGAATAGAACATTTGAACTGAAATATAAGAAAGCTTCAAGCATGGGATTAAAATTCAGGGTGAATGGATATCAATGATAAGATTCGATGATGGGTTGGGTTGGGTTGGGTTAGGTTAGGTTAGGTTAGGTTAGGTTATTGCTATTCTCAGAGAATGTAAAGAAGAATTACAGGACATGTTGAATAGAATAAACAGTCTAATGAGCACAGGATATGGGCTGAGCGTAATCCGAAGAATGGCGATGATAAAGAGGAACAGCAGAAACGCGATAGGGGACGAACCTAACATCGAAATAGGTGACGAAGGAGTAGACAAAGTGAAGCAAAATAACACATAACGAACGAAGCAAGGAGGGCATAAAAAGCAGACTAGCGAAGGCAAAGATGCCATTCCTGCCAAAAGTAGTATCCTGGTATCAAACATCGACCTTAACCTGAGGTAGAAATTTCGGATAATGTGCGTTTGGAGCACAGTGTTGTATGGTAGTAAATCACTATGGGAAAACCGGAAAAAAAGAGAATCGAAGAGTTTGAAATGTGGTGCCATGGAAGGAGGCTGAAAATTAGGTCTGATAAGGAATGAGATGGTTCGCCGAAGAATCGAACATATCGAGAACACTGACAAGAGGTACAGGACATGTCTAAGACACCAGGCACTGGGGGGAGCTGTTGGGAAGACAGATATTGGAATACATCAGACAAATAACGAAGAGAAAGTAGGCTGCATGTGCTACTCTGAGATGAAGAGATTGGCACAAGAGAGGAATTCATGGCTAGCCATATCGGACCAGTCACGACGCTGAGGATACAAAGACCTTTTTAACTTATTCCTCATATACACGTTGATGTATATGCTTAGGGTAACGGTGGCGCCTCACAGTCAAGTCGTAGCCTTCTTCTGCTGTATCTTAGCAAGTTTTATAGGTACCATGTTTCTTAGGATTTTGTGCTTAACGTAGGACCGCTTGTAATTGGGTGGGTGAAAGTGTTTTGGGCCGGGGAAATGTGCAAAGACTTACTGTCGCCCATAGAATCAAGGCTTACATCGAGCGCTGTGGCGATAAAACCATGTTTGGGTTGAGGCAGCTGTACATTCTTTAATTTCATATTCCGTTTACCACCGTAGGAAAGAAAAAAATGCATAGCTTACACTGAAGTGTCGAATTATTGTGTTTTAAGGTGCGAAAGACAATTGTATCCGAACTCAAAATTTATCTTGTTGGCTATCATTATTTTATCCACATGCAAAGTCGTGCAGCAAAGACGCCTTACAGATTGACGAAAGAGCAATTCCATTCGAAGCTGGCGATAAAAGAGCCGTATTGGATCTTGATACAACAGCGTTATGTAATTTTTAATTATTTCACAGAAATCTCACCATGTAACCTGCGACAGTACTTACCCACTACTCACTGGCATTGTGTTGTGAACAGTGGGCATTGCGAAGGCTGGAGAAGATGGGATGAGGCGCCGGTAGTGTAGCTACCACTAGAAATCTGTGCCGGACTATGGGGAGGTGTTGGTGTGTTGATACAGACTCGGGGGCTGCCTTGCAGTGTGGCGGCTGTTCCGCAGGTCCGCCAACTCGTCTGCCGATGTCACCGAACAAAAAAGTGCTCGAGGTCGCTCGCCACTCCCACTGCGCAGTATTGTACGAGCCGTTGCGTCCCTCTCCGCGATTCAAACGACAGGCTCTCGTCTGCTGATGTGTCTACGCTCGTCATAAAGTGAGGAGACTGGGTACTAGAACGGGTTCTTCATTACGTTGGTAAACACCGCATCGCTAGAAAATTGTGTTAAGAAAACGGTTTCTCATTAATCAGACTTCTACATCTACATCCATACTCCGCAAGCCACCTGACGGTGTGTGGCGGAGGGTACCTTCAGTACCTCTATCGGTTCTCCCTTCTATTCCAGTCTCGTATTGTTCGTGGAAAGAAGGATTGTCGGTATGCCTCTGTGTGGGCTCTAATCTCTCTGATTTTATCCTCATGGTCTCTTCGCGAGATGTACGTAGGAGGGAGCAATATACTGCTTGACTCTTCGGTGAAGGTATGTTCTCGAAACTTTCACAATAGCCCGTACCGAGCTACAATAGCCCGTACCGAGCTCTCGAGCTGCAGATTCTTCCACCGGAGTTTATCTATCATCTCCGTAGCGCTTTCGCGATTACTAAATGATCCTGTAACGAAGCGCGCTGCTCTCCGTTGGATCTTCTCTATGTCTTGTATCAACCCTATCTGGTACGGATCCCACACTGCTGAGCAGTATTCAAGCAGTGGGCGAACAAGCGTACTGTAACCTACTTCCTTTGTTTTCGGATTGCATTTCCTTAGGATTCTTCCAATGAATCTCAGTCTGGCATCTGCCTTACCGACGATCAACATTATATGATCATTCCATTTTAAATCACTCCTAATGCGTACTCCCAGATAATTTATGGTATTAACTGCTTCCAGTTGCTGACCTGCTATTTTGTAGCTAAATGATAAAGGATCTATCTTTCTGTGTATTCGCAGCACATTACACTTGTCTACATTGAGATTCAGTTGCCATTCCCTGTAGGAGCAGATGCATGTCAGGAACCATTGAATACGACGCCAAGACGGCAACTTGAACTAAGAGAGTTGCGGATGAAATACACCCTCTCCCTCAGAGGTGTCGGCCACGTCACTTTCTGTGAGATATTCTTATATCCTGTCTCCATTGGTGCTGTAAATAAAAGGAAATTATATCAAAATTTTTCTTAATTGCTGGTGGCGGCTAAGGCACTTAATAGCGGTGCGCCTACTTTTCTGTTAATTCCAGAGAAGGTTGCATCCTAGTGTTAAGAGTCGTACTGTAACCAGCGAAGAAATCTGTTCCAACGTTTCCCTGTAAGAAATGGCTTTGCGACAGTCGTGCACATCCAAAAGTGATTTACAATTCTCTGAGAAAGCGTATTAGTGTTGTTCGTGTTTAGTGTTGTTGCCAGGCCTGTTAGGGTATATAAGAGTCGTCAACAGTTTCAGAAGTTGAGTGATCGCAGTGAAGGACACGGAGACGCCAAGTATTCGTTTGAGACAGAGTTTGAAAGGGTCCTTATTGTGGGTTTCGATTTGGCCGCCTAGTCGAATTGTGCAGTTGCATCTACCGTCCAAGAACAAGTTATGGACTCCCTGCAAGATTCTATGTCACGCCATACCATCATTCGGAAAGTAGCGGCAGCTGGACTAGGGAATTACCAACCCATTCGTAGACTGCCGTTAACACTACGACACAAACGCCATGACTGGGAAGCGTGATCTGCTGTGATGTCTGGCATCGCACTGTGTTCAACGATGAATCACATTTCAGCACTACCCTATGGCGGCGACCTGGAATGAGATCCCATTTTCCAGTGTTTTGGAGAGTCTCAGCGGTGTTAAGCCTGGTGCCAACGGTGTGGAGAGCCATCGGGCATGCTTCATGCTGACTGCGGATAATGATTGAGGGAACTGATGACGATACAACGGTACGTCACAGACGCCCTGCGTCCTCGTGGGTTGTCTCTAATGCGACAGTATCGTGGTGTCATTTTTCATTAGGGCAATGCTCATCCACACACGGTACGTGTGTGTGTGCGTAATCCTGAGGTACTCTTCTGGCGAGTAACATCGCGAGATGTGTCCCAGATAGAACGTGTGGGACCAGCTCGGACGTCAACTCCGCACCAGTGACAGTATCCAGGAAATCAAGGACCAGTTAGAACAGTTGTGGGCAGTATCCTTCAGGACGGCATACAATAGCTTTGACACGCTTTGCCCGCATCTCGTGGTCGTGCGGTAGCGTTCTCGCTTCCCACGCCCGGGTTCCCGGGTTCGATTCCCGTGGGGGTCAGGGATTTTCTCTGCCTCGTGATGGCTGGGTGTTGTGTGCTGTCCTTAGGTTAGTTAGGTTTAAGTAGTTCTAAGTTCTAGGGGACTTATGACCACAGCAGTTGAGTCCCATAGTGCTCAGAGCCATTTTTTGACACGCTTCCCAACGAAATCAGTGCCGGAGAGGGTACAGTATCGTACTGATACATGGTCTCATAGTGACAATTTGTTTACATACGATCTCAGCCAGTGAAGATGCATTCGTTTCCTACTCCCTTTCTGGGTACTTAAATATATATTTTTTTCAACCATTGCAATTCGTGTACACATACAGCACTTGGATACTCTTCGTTGTAGTTTTTAGGGCCGAAAGTGTGTTTTGGCGTTTAGTTTGTTGGAGTTAAGAACAATAGTCAGTACGAGAACGTAATCTCTCACTGGAAAGACAAATTGAGAGGCATGCTGTCTTCAGATGGTGCTTCGCTTGACATCAGCGACACGCCAGAGTGTCAAGCGACAATAGGATTCACGAAAGAGAAGTTTTCCCATGCTGCGTATAGCCGTTATTGGACACGTGTGGCTTAACATTTTTAATTATTATTATTATTTTTTTTATTTTTTTCGGAGAACTAATACTAATTTGAAGGACGGTGCCTCACCTGAAGTGAGTCGATGCGGAATACCATCCCGGCATGGTTCAACGCACGGAAGGCGGTCATCGTTGCAGATTGGTTAGGAAAACTGCTGTACCGACATACATCTGTCATTGTGACGGCACCATTCAATCGTAGTGCGCACTTTTTTTAAGATCCAGTCCTAACAGCTGTAGAAAAAAGACCCCAATGTAAAAATTTGCCGTGGGTGTGGTTCGGGTTGCCATCTTGGCAAGTCAGTGTAAAAGTTCATCTATTGGAAGCTTCTCACAACCAGGCTTGCGGCCATCACGGAAGCTTCCCCCCTCACCTTCAGAGAACAAATGGAAGACTCCCCAACCTGTTCCGGGTTCGATTCCCAGCCGGGTTGGGGATTTTCTCTGTTTGTGTAAGAGGGCAAGAAACCTGACACACCAATTTCCTTCACTGCTGTCCTCGCATCAGACAATACAACATAATAGTCGTGTTCTTTTGAAGAAATTCTAATCTGCACATAAAACTGCATCGATTCCTACGAAGACCTTCTTTGGCATATCATTGACTGTAATGGGGTAGTTCTGTATTGCTTAATCTACACCTGTTGGAAGCCGTCGTATAACCAGAAGATTAAATCACGGTATCACTACAGAATATATTAGTGTATTTGTAACTCTCCTTTACGGTTTTTTTTTTTTTTTCTTACATGAATCTGGAAGATTTACATCTGGTACGTGTTATCACGACGCTCTGTTGTAATCTGTTAGTAGTTTGTATATTTGCTCACTAGACAAAACGTTATATTATTCACGCCACCCCTCTCTCCCTCCCCCCCCCCCTCCCTCCCTCCCCTTAAAGGCATACTGGCCGCTTTGAAGCGCTGTAGATGTTGCAGAAATAGTACCAGGCGATCATATGAATCCCCGACCATCACGGTAGTGGAGTGCTAACAAGGGAACCTCCCCATCGCACCCCCCTTAGATTTAGTATATGTTGGCACAGTGGATAGGCCTTGAAAAACTGAACACAGATCAATCGAGAAAACATGAAGAAGTTGTGTGTAACTATGAAAAAATAAGCAAAATATACGAACTGAGTAGTCCATGCCCATGATAGGCAACATGTAGGAGAATGTGAGTTCAGAAGCGCCGTGGTCCCGTGGTTAGCGCGAGTAGCTGCGGAACGAGAGGTCTTTGGTTCAAGTCTTATCTCGACTGAAAATTTTACTTTCTTTATTTTCGCAAAGTTATGATCTGTCCGTTCGTTCATTGACGTCTCCGTTCACTGTAATAAGTTTGGTGTCTCTGTTTTGCGACCGCACCGCAAAACCGTGCGATTAGTAGACGAAAGGACGTGCCTCTCCAATCGGAACCGAAAACAATTGATCGCAAGGTCATAGGTCAACCGATTCCTCCACAGGAAAACACGTCTGATATATTCTATACGACACTGGTGACGGCATGTGCGTCACATGCCAGGAATATGTTGTCGACCCACCTAACTTGTACACTTGGCGAATGGGTAAAAAGATTCTTCTACCTTGCCCGATTTAGGTTTTCTTGTGGATGTGATAATCACTCCCAAAAAAGTGATGAAAACATAAGAGTTTGTCACATAAACTGAAAATGAAAAATTTAACTTTTCACTCGAGGGAAGACTTCATCCCAGAACCTCTCGTTCCGTAGCTCCTCTCGCTAACCACGGGACCACGGCGCTCCTTAACTCCCACTGTCCTTGATGTTGCCTATGTTGGCATGGACTACGCAGTTTGTATATTGTACTTATTTTTTTCATAGTTCCACACAACTTCTTCCTGTTTTCTCAATTGATCTGTGTTCAGTTTTTCAAGGCCTATCCACTGTGCCAACTTATAACTAAATCTAAGGGGGGTGCGATGGGGAGGTTTCCTTGTAAGTATATCCTTGCAGTTTTTAGCCTCTTCATCTCCGTTTGCTACCACGTAAGGTATTCCCTGATGTCTTAACACGTGTCCTATCATCATGTCGCTTCTTCTTGTCAGATTATGCGGAGAATCTCCTCATTCCTTGTCTTAGCAGTCCACCCAGTTTTCAGCATCCTCATATATGATCACGTGGCACACTCATCAATCCTCTTCTATTCAGGTTTTCCCACATTCCACGATTCACTACCATAAAATGCGCTGCTCGAAATATACATTCTCAGAAATGTATTCCTCAGATTAAGGCAGGATTCTCTTGGCTAGGAAGCTGTCTTTGCTGCCTGTACTAGCCCGCTTTTTATGTCCTCGCTCGTCTGTCATGTGTTATTTTGCTTCCACGGTAGTAGAATTACTTCACTTCGTCTGCTTCATGATAACAAATTTTGATGTTAAGGTTCTGGCTGTTCTCATTTTTGCTACTTCTTATTACTTTGGGTCTTTTTGCGATTTACTATCTTTCAAAATTCTTTACTCCTTAGACTGTTCATTCATTCATCATATTCTGGAATTCTTCGCTTTCACTGAGGATAGCAATGTCATTAGTTAACCTTATCGTTGAATAATTTCACTCTGAGTTTAAATCCCACTATTTAATCTTTCTTTTATTAACGTCATTGCTTACTGTATAGATTGAACTGTATCCCCGTCGTAAACGATTTTTAATCCGAACAGTTTGTTCTTGATCTAGTTTCATTGTTCCCTGTTTTTTGTTATACGTCTTGGACGCTACCCTTGTTTTCCTGTAGTTTACACATGCTTTTGTGAGAATTTTGATAATTTTGCACCATTTTACACCGTCGAACGCTTTTCCCCCGTAGGCAGTTGCCATCCAGCTATAGTTCCAGACAAAACAGACGTTCTCTTCCGCGGTGCTTGAAAAATAAAGGAAGGTGGCGTTAAACACATGGCATATCTTTAATTAGGAGACAAGCGGTCGTTTCGGATGTTCTGAGCTTTGTCGGCGCTTGAGCGGGTCATGGAGGGCGCATTTGACTGATCAGTATCCTCCTATTTTTTAATTTGTTACTAGTTTAGCGTCCGCTGCTTTGCTCTTGTGGACTGAATCTTTGATCGAATTTTTAAGTCGCTCACAAGTTGCAACGCCTTCTAAAATTTTCACGCTAATTAAGGTCACTGAAGCATGATTTTTTCCGAATGTGTTGACTCCAGTAGCTGGAGTCGAAAGTTTTTGTTCATCATGCCTTCTGCTTTCCTATGGAGTATTTCCGTAGATACTTTTATTCCCTAACATCTATTTTTTTATATGAACCCGAAAAGCTAAACACCAATTCTCACAGGTCCAGTTGTAAAATTATTTTAATATAAATGAATATTTTTCATCCCCTACTTCACACCCTTAGGGGGTTGAATATCCAAAAACACTAAAACAATTTTTTGCAGCCGAAAAGTCAAATACAATTTTTTTAGACTTAGCTTTAAAAATGCTTTAGTAGGTCGTTTAATAACGATTCAATAAAAAAAAAGCGTTCACTCACTATTTTACCTCATTAGTGGTTGCGTTTCAAAAATTTTGAAACACATATTTCTTAATTTCTGACCGAGAAACCAAATACCAACTTTCGTGGGTCCAGCTACAAAATTCAGTTAATAGCGACATATTTTGAAAAAGCCTTTCATTTGTTAATTCACCCTCTTAGGAGGGTAATTTCGAACAATGCCTTCTCAAATGGTGCTTACAGTATAAGATCCACTCCCTCTCCAAATTTCAAGTTTATATGCTTAGTGGTTTTGGCTGGGTGATGATGAATCAGTGAGTCGGGCATGGCGTTCTTTTTATATAGAGATTTTACACGATGCGTTCGTAGAACTGTATATCACATCTGAGCAGTGGGATCTGTAGCAGTAAGTGAGGCGCTCGACCTCGTGCATCGGAATCCCTTCCGTGCGGCCCTGCAGCCCTCAGCTGGCCTGGTGTTAATCCGCGCCGTGACGTGGGCCCCTGCTGCCCGCCGGCGCCCCTCGCCCCAGGGTGCAGCTAACTGCCAGAACGGCCTGCCGCGCACGCCTAGGGTCACGCCGGCCGCGACAGGCGCACGTTTCGCTTGCCTCACCACTTACTGCTTGGCGAGCGCGTCATCTGTTACGTGACCGTCAGTTCAGCTTTTGGAATGGCGAAGGCACCAGACAGCTAGTTCTGACGTTGTCCTCGATAATGGAATTAAGGTTTAAGAAAAATCGAGACACCTTCCTAGTATTTGTCGACCTGGAAAAGCGTTCCGTACTCTAGAATGGGGCAAGGTGTTCGAAATTATCAGGAAAATAAGACTAACTTTTTGGGAAATACGTACAATATAAAATATTTGCAAGAACCAACAGGTAAAAATAAAATGGAAGAGCAAGGACGAAGTGCTCGTATTAAAAAGGGGGTAAGACAGAAATACATTTTTCCACACATATCGTTCAATCTGTACGTCAAAGGAGGAATGACGGAAATAAAAGAAACGTTCAAAGTTGCGATTAAAATTCAGTGTGGAAGGACATCAGTGACAAGATTCGCTGATGACGTTGCCATCTTCAGTAAAAGCGAGGAACAACTGCAGGACCTGTTAAATGAAATGAAAATCAGTACATAATATGGATTGAGCGTAAACCGAAGAAAGACGCAAGTATTAGGGAGCAACAGAAATGAGATAGAAATGACGTTAACATAAAAAATTGGAACCGCAGAGAGGACGAAGTGTGACAATTCCGGTACCTCCGAAGCAAAATTAACACATGACGGACGGAATAGACTGCGAGTTGCGCCGGAAGGGAAGTGTGCTCAGATGGCCGAGGCGGTCAAGGCGACTGCTCGCGTAAAACGCGAAATGTGTGTTCGTGTCCCGGTCCAGCACAAATTTCCACCTGTTACCACTGATACATTTCAGTGCCCAAATGTGGCTAACGTCTTTAAAACTTTTCAATTAAAAGTAGTTTTTAATTACATGTAAGAACTTATTCTTCAGTCGATCGATATGTCCACAATGTTCTTCCCTATTTTCTCCGCCCATCCTCGGCCATCGCTGGCAGAACTAACGTAGTTATTTTGCGCACAGCTCCGAGTAACAGGTGACAACTGCCGCTGGAGAGCGGAGTGCTGCGGTCGCAAATTGCGTTCGGGAACACTTTTCGTGTGATGTTCCAGTTCGTTTCTGAGCGTGCATTAATTACGTTGAACACTACCGTGAGAGAGCAGTTTCGAGAAGGTTCTGATTCATGTTCCGATCCAATCATTCGGTGGTTCCATCAAAACTCTTTAGGAGAATATCAAGATCATTCTCTAAAGAAATTTCTTACTTCCTGAAGAACATAAACGAATCACTTTTCAGGACTTTTAAAGTTAGATTAGCGCCCAATGTCTGACGACATGGTTGGAATCACAAGCAGAAAAGATCGCCCTTACTGACGCCTTGCCGAATGCATCTACTCAGAGCAGTAGATTGACGGAGGTGCGTAGCTGAGATGGGAGGACCAGGTTGAAAATTCCTGTCCGGTCATGCAGTTTGTAAGAATGCCATGCTGGTCCGGTCAAGAGCAGGTGGTTTTACGCACTTAGCCGAGTCCAACCCGAGGTTCTGCCACTCCATCTGATGACGCCGACGTTGTTCTGTAAAATAAATTTGCCCATCATGAAACCAGCGAACCTCGTTCGGAAGAATTGACCCTAGGAACGACACTGTTGACCGCGATCTAGAGTCTCCTATGCAAGCAAACAAAAACGGAGAAACAGATGGTGCAGCGATCAAAAAAGGGTGATCGAGCTCCGTCGATAAAGTTCGTTGAGAGACTCATCGTTAGACCTACTTCAGTGCGCGTATACACTGTAGCGACCTTACATGCGCCTGTTAAGTCAGCCTTACCGTATGTGACGAGTGCAGGCAGTCGCTTGCGTACTACTTAGGCAGGCCGAGGTCGTCGTGCGTACACGCAGCTGCTGGCTTAGCGACTGGGCGCGGTATGGGAAAGGGAGGGAACGAACCAGCGCCTTAAGGAACAGATCTCGAGGCTACCACTGCTGCATAAGGCTCTTGGGATGCTAGATCGCCCCCTCTCTCTCTCTCTCTCTCTCTCTCTCTCTCTCTCTCTCTCTCACACACACACACACACACACACACACACACACACACACACACACGAACCACTCAGTATATGGATACAAGAAGTTTTCCGGCAGATGGTCATGCAGAGAGTACGTACTTTTGACACTTGACCCTTGTTTAGTTCACTTGACATTTGTATAGGCAGAAAGATTGAAGTAAAAATTAACTCTAAAAGAAATGTTTAAACGGAATTTGTAAGATCTTCAACAGACGAGCACAGTAATGTAACGGTTGTTAATGTTGATGCAGAAACTTTTCACCAAAGCCTTCCAAAAGTATGCTAAAATTGAAACGCAAAGCGGCCTGTCTCGGCTGTTGCGATGTACACAATCAAGTGATGGCGTCATGGTTGTATGCAGTAAGCAGATAGGTCTATATCATACTAAGATTAACCGTAATTCCTCTTACAGCTGCTTCAAACGGCGGACAAGGTCAGCTATGTTGGTTTAATTGTACCTATACTACAAATCCCAGGAGGAATGTCTAAATTCAGGAATATGACAAGAACAATCATTTGAAGCAAAAAATCGTGTAAACGTGGGCTGTAGAGTGCGTACCATAAGAGCTGCAAACCCTTGCTCATATTCGCTGTTGTTGAAAACATCTCTTCTGCTGAACAAGTGGTTACAGCTTTCTCATATCCCTCTATATTGACCGTTCCTCCTGGGACACCATGTATGCTAACTTCTAACAAATCAAAAGGATCTTAGGAAAACAATTTCAAATGATTTACGCACTCAACTGACCAGTTTTTGCGGGAGCAAGTAACAGAACACTTTGACCAGAAGCTAACGGTTGGGGCAATTAACATGGCGGACGTTTGTTTGTTTGATTTGTTTGAAAAATATATGTTTCTTAATTAAAGCCTTCGCCTAACGAGTTGCAGCTGATTCTTTCACCACCGAGTCCGAAAAAGACGGATTCGAAGATAGAATGTCGACATTTTCTCATTACACATAGAGTGACAGGTATCGACTGGGTGCTGTGCGACAGCTTATTTATTGGGCTGTTAGAATCGGCTGTGTCTACGGTGTTACATGCATCTCTCCTGGGTTGTTCGAGCAGTTTGTAGCTTCAGTCGGCTCACTCTGAATGTGGTCTGAAGACATGCGGCCGAAATATTAGGAAAAGGGAAAATAGACTTTATGCTGCTCCATTCCCGAAATTTAACGAATGAATTATTACGCCGCTAAAACGTCAAGATGCACAAACCTTTATCATTTTCAGAATGGGCAGGATATTGAAAACTGCTTGTCTGACATTTTCATTGTATAAGCCATCGCCTTCTTTGTAATACGCCTATCTACGAGCTGTCCAGTACCTTCATTTCTAGAATGAGATTTTCACTCTGCAGCGGAGTGTGCGCTGATATGAAACTTCTGGCAGATTAAAACTGTGTGCCGGACCGAGACTCGAACTCGGGACCTTTGCCTTTCGCGGGCAAGTTTCACCTCCATTTCTCTTGCGACTCCTGCCTCTTCATGTGTTCGACTATACTGAAAGCATCCTCGGCACTTAACCACCGTTCCATGTGATGGCGAATTGTTGCCGTACGCCTGCACGAACTCGGCACAAATTACTACAGTGTTGTTCTCTGGCTGCTTCTTTTTCTTTTGGGTTTGTTCCGCCTGGTGGCAAGTTTCGCTGAGTGAATTCGCTGTCCCCATTTTGTTCGATCGTGGACCATGTCTGGGTGATTTAGAGCCTTCATGTTGTTGTGCAGAGTGTCGGCCCATCGTCTGCCTTGGTCGTCCCTTGGGTCTTTTTCCCATGACTTCCACTATGTGTGCTGCCTTTGCAAAGATATTGTCCTCTGCGCGCAGCACGTGTCGAAACCATCGTAAACGGCTTTTTCTCGTTTTGTTGTTGATCAGTGCGACCCCGAAAAGTTTCCTGATAGTGTTATTCGAGACGTGATCCAGTCGAGTGATGCCACCTGTCCATCTAAGCATCCTAGTCTCCTTGATCTCCAGTCGCCGTTCTGCCTCTTTTTTTAGCTGACAAACACTTGGTGCCGTAGAAAGCAACAGGACGGATGACAGTCCGGTAGACCTTTTTCAGGCGATCCTTAATCCGACGATTGGGGGATGCCAGTTGACTTTCGCCACTTCCTTCGGGCTGCCTGCGTCCATGGGGTGACCTCGTCTGTATACTAGCCTTCGCTAGAGACTGCAGAATTGAGAGACTTAAATTTTGTTACTGTTGGTAAATCTTCACCGTCAACGTTGAAGGTCCCAGCTTCTCGCGGACGTGATGTCGTGTACTCAGATCTGAGAGAAGCTGGGACCATCAACGTTGGCGGAGAAGATTTACCAAAAGTATCCTTACCCTTCAAACGCGGATAATGAATTATCGCGCGATATCCCGCACTTTATCAGTGCTATGATACTGTGGCGCGGGGTTTTCGGTATGTACCAGTACCCTAGATATGCACCTACAAACAAACAAAAAACAGTAATGATGGAACTTCATTTTTTTTCTGTGTGGTATTAAAACGTACTGTGTTCTCTCTAGTTTCGTTAAGAGAGACAAAAAAGAGAATCTGGGACTTATTCTGCAAGTAAATACCGCGAGCCTCGAAGGATTAAAGTAAAGGCATGATAAAACAGCATGTACTTGCACCACGCTCGTTCCTTATCTTCCTCCGCTGTGACAGAAACGAGCGGGAGTGGCTCCGCACTTTATACGCAAGTGTGGAGGCAGTAGTTGCTGGGCCGTTGGTCCATATAGAATCGCTAAGCATGTTTCCGAGTGCGGAGCAGTGACAGAGGATTGGGTAGCCCCCCTGGGTGGTCCGGTTGCCAGATATGGCGGCGGTCCGCGGCGTGAACCTGTACCTGCCAGCGGCGGAATAAAACCGACGAGGGGAGCAAAGTGGTGCGGGCTGTTCTACATTGTAACGCTGCGATAAGCGCCGCCGGGATCTCCGCTGGCGCTCCGGAAAATACGGCCGTAGAGTCCTGCGGCCGGTGAGTTGTCTCTCGTTCACGGGCTGTGGTTGTGGGCCCCTTGTCGACGTCCTGCGACAAATACAGCGCCAAGTAAGGACACCCTAGCAGTTGAAAAGTAGAAGTAGTAATCGAATGGTATAAAATGAGTCTCTTTCTAAGCTGGCGTTACCATCGACCAACTATAAAAGATAATTATAAACGGTATTTTTCTGTAGCAGTTATTTTCAGAATGAAAATTTCACTCTGCAGCGGAGTGTGCGCTGATATGGATCTATCTGGAAGACTGAAATTGTGTGCTGGACCGAGACTCGAACTCGGGACCTGTGCCTTTCACGAGCAAGTGCTCTAACGACTGAGCTACTTAAGCACGACTCACTACCCGACCACACGGCTATATTTCCGACGGTGTCTCGTCTCCTACCTTTCAAACTTCACAGAAGCTATCCTGCGAAACTTGGAGTGCTAGCCCTGCAAGTTTCGCAGGTGAGCTTCTGTGAAGTCTGGAAGGTAGGAGACGATGTACTGGCGCAAATAAAGCTGTGGGGACGGGTCGCGAATCGTGCTTGGGTAGCTCAGTCGGGAGAGCACTTGCCCGTGAAAGGCAAAGGTCTCGAGTTCCAGTCTCGGTCCGCACACAGTTTCAATCTGCCTGGAAGTTTCAGCAATTGTTTTGATGATTTGCTTAAATTGTGTAATATTACAACATGTTTCCAGCTACAAACTCGCCACCGAGCAAAAAATGGCAATATAAAATATACAGATTTTAAAGTAGTGCCCGTAGTTAGTATTTTTTATGTGCTGTGGCCTACATGTCGAGAAAGAGAAGTATAAGTCATATGAACCATCCTTTACTTGTTTCGCTGGTTTATTGCTAATACAATAAAAACTTAAATAATCGCTCTCTCTCTGTTCATCTGAAACTACTGTTGGCTTGTGGCGTATTCAGTACCATCCATTTTTGGTGCTAACCGGCTTTTTTTGTGTACTATTTGCGCACTTTTGAGGAACACACACAACGCGTTGTTTATTATAATTTACACTACTGCGCAGTAGAAACAATACAGTGAAGTCAAATCAAGCTTTTTGACCGCCGTCCTGTCTCTACTGCGCTGGTGTTAATTACAATAAACAAAACGTTAAAGGTGTTCAACAAATGCGTAAACAGTGGACATAAAAAGACGATGTGGTTAGCCCCAGCAAGGTATGAAGCTGAAAACGCCCCACGGATCACTAACATTTCACATGGATTACACTATACTTTCTCCGCAAGCAGGCCACAGAATATGCAAAGACAAATTAGTGCATCAAGATATACGTATGTTGCAAAATTTTGTGTGATGACGTTACATCTGAAGCGTGTTTCCATATTGAATACTTACATATAAATATTAAATACAAGTTAAGAAAAAAAAAGTGGCTTTTAGTTGTCTAGGAAGAAACCTTTTGGTTGAAATTTAATCGAATATATAGTTTTCAGTTGTAGTGGCGTTAACTGTAAATGTCGACTGTAATTAGGATTTCCAACTTAGCACTCATAAAAACTGTTCCACCGTTTTCTGTCACTGCATTTTTTTTATGTACGTAAAGAAGTTCGGAATAATGTTTCAAAACTTCGAAATATCTGTCAGTGTTTAATATGGAGGGGCATTATTTTACTGCTTCAGTGCTTCATAATTATATAAAGCTACGGTGTCTTTTTCATAGTAAAACTAATGTGTAATAACTTGCTGTTCTAAATGCATTGAAAATTTGACCTAATAAAATAAGAGCACTTTCGGCGTCTAGTGGAACGAAAACAGGAAACAGCTTTTATAACATCTTATTAGAATTCCGTAGGAAGTTTTCTCGGAATGTGTGGGTATGTTATTAGGCACAGTTGTTTTTATTCCAAAAGTTGTGTACTCAAAGCTGCAGATGCCAAGAACGTAAAGTTGTTTGCAACTTTCGGCGTCAGTTACAGGTCTGCATGTGATGGGCTCAGAGTCTTTACATATTTAACATTTTGTTCTTGTGAATGGATATGCTTCCTACCGTCACGTCGTCACTCACATGGGACGAAAAATAGTTAGATGCAATCAGTCCACCTTTTGGTTATTTTGTTACTGAAGAAAGGATTGAAGATTAGCGGTTAAATCCCATCTACGACAGCGTCATTATAGATACGGTACATGCTCAGTGGGGCAAGGAAAGCCACCCCGGCCTTCAGCTATGCTGCAAGGAGATTGAAGATACCCCAGTGCCCGTTTCACTTCCAGTGCAATGGAGGAACAAACGGACAAAGGAGCAAAAGAAGGAAGAGGTCGGATGAGCGAATTTCTCGAACGTACGGCGCCGTCTTGAAACGTGTGTGCGGGAACTAAGTGGGGTGTTCAAAGTGTGTTGTTGAGTTGGGTCCGGCAGCGTGATTGAACTTCGGGCGGTATTTATGAAGTAGAAAATGGAAACCTGATGTTGCTATTAACCCCCATTTATCGACTTTGCATGTTAACAGGTGTTAGTTAATCAGGCCAGCGAGAGAACGCAATATTCCACTCCGTGAGAGCTCGTCAATTTCATCAGTAGATCTGCATCGGCCCCTTGTGATTGAGTTTTAAGCGAACAGCTCTGGAGTGCCTACGTGCATATTAACACCGCCGTTGTGCCACTTGCTGCCGGTCGACCTATATCTGCGTATTCCAAAGCGGGGCAGACGTGCGGTCTGCAGACTATCGCGAAGGCAGTTCTGGTCACCCCCACCTCCATGTCACTGAATTTATTTCTGTTTTAGTAAGATTATAACTTAGTAAATAATTTAAAGCATTCTGATCCGATAATGGATTTTTCTTGAGCGGCGTTTCCAGCAAATGGAGCAATGTGTGGTGATATGAAACCATGGGGAATAAGAGACTACAGTGTACCGCGAATTTTTGTTTTCTGTTGCCATGGTGAACAGTTCGGACAGTTTAGAAGAATCAGATCGGTTCATTGAACGCTGTTACAGAAAAATTACATAGGTTTCGAAAGATGCGTGTGACTGGGTTGGGTTGTTTGGGGGAAGAGACCAAATAGCGAGGTCATCGGTCTCGTCGGATTAGGGAAGGAAGGAGACCGTGCCCTTTCAAAGGAACCGTCCCGGCGTTTGCCTGGAGCGATTTAGGGAAATCACGAAAAAACCTAAATCAAGATGTTCGGACGCGAGATTGAACCGTCGTCTTCCTGAATGCGAGTCCAGTGTGCTAGCCACTGCGCCACCTCGCTCGGTGCGAATGACTGAGAGACCACGTTAAGGAAATATAAAGTGCCCTAGTTTAAAATACCGTTACCGCTGACGAGACAGTCGATATCGCGCTAAAACAATTGCTTAACAGATGACACCGCCTTGTCCACGAATCTTCGCGGTTTTAGAATGCATCGCTTCTGCGGGACTCAGCTTGTCCTTCCCTCACACGACATACTGGAACTGTCAGAGTGAAAGGCAAAGGCAGATTCCGTATTTCTAGAGTTCCGAAAATTGTGACACAGTGCGACACTGTAGGCTGTTAACGAACCATATGGAATATGTTCCCAGACATGTGAGTGGCTCGAAGCCTTTGTAAGTAACAGAACCCAGTACGGCGAGCGTTCATCAGATACAAGGGTACCATATGGAATGCCCCAGGGAAGTGTGCTAGTACCGCTATTATTCTCTATATACATCAATTATCTGACGGACAGGGTGGGCAACAATCTGCGGTTTTTTGCTGATGACGCTGTGGTGTACGGGAAGTTTTAGAAGTTCAGTGATTGTGGGAGTATACAAGATTACTTAGACAAAATTTCTAGTTCGTGTGGTAAGTGGCAGCTCACTCTTAAGTGTAGAACGGTGTAAGTTAACGCAGATGAAAGGAAAAAGGAAAAACATACCCGTAATTTTCGGGTACAGCAAAAGCAGTGTCCTACTTGACACCGTCATGTCGTTTAAATATCCGGGCTGGACGTTATAAAAGAATATGAAATGGAACGAGCGTTTAAGGATTTTACCGTGGAAGGCGAGTAGTCGGTTTCGATTTGTTGAATTTTAGGAAAGTGTGGTTTATCTGTGAAGGAGACCGCATATAGGTGTCTAGTGCGACCTATTACTGAGTACTGCTAGAGTGTACCAAGTTAGATTGAAGGAAGACAACGAAACAATTCAGAGGCGGGCTGCTAGATTTCTTACCGGTAGGTTCGAACAAGACGCAAGTATTATGGAGATGCTTCGGGAATTTAAATGGTAATCTCTGGAGGGAAGGCGACGTCCTTTTCGAGGAACACTACTGAGAAAATGTAGAGAACCGACATTCGAAGCTAAAGATTGTACTGTCGACAACGTACATTTCGCTCAAAGGCCACGAAGATACGAGAAACTAGGCCTCGTACGGAGACATACAGACAATAGTCTTTTTCTCGCTCTGTTTGCGAACGGACCAGGAAGGAAATGCCTGGTTTGGGTACAAGGCACCCTTCGCTACCCAGTGTACCGTGGGTTGCGCAGTATGTATGTACACATACACATACACGTACATCACGTACTCATCGTTGTTCACAGAGACGGGATTTCCAGCAATAAAGAGCGTATGCAGAGGGGGGGGGGGGAGAGATATTGCACAAAGTACTGCCGTAAATGCCACCTTAAAGAAAAATAACGGAAAGTCGTTATTCAGCTCTGATTGATTCTTTTCATGCTGATGAACTCTGAGATTGTTCATGGAGACTGAAACACAGAAATCAGCAACAAGCAGCAAGTTTTTTATGGGCGTATTTATTTCATAAGCATTCAACATAATCAGGTTTTAGCCGATTATCAGGTGGCGGTATAGTTTCTTCTAAGTGCTTCGGAAGATATTGATATAACATTTGACAGCAGACTGCTTCGACAGCAAGGAAGAATGCTAGATATTTAGACTTTCCTGTATAAAGAAAGAAATACTTAACAGGACCACAGTTCTATTTTTTGGACAGAAAATTATTCTTTTTGTATTGCATGTCACTCTATATTTACTGAGACTGACGGTACTACCTATTTAGGGAAAGAAATAACATTCTGGGTGAATAACGTAAAGATTCTCTGTCTTGCGTAGAATGTCGATTAAGATTGTCTAGCTTCCTGTTTGTAACTACAAATGAAAAAAATTACGAAAACCGAATAATAGTCAAATAATTCTCTGCCTCGTCTTATAATGGTTAACAGACGAGCTGCCGTGAGTGATAAAACTGCACAACTGGGCGGACAGGCCAGAGCCAAGGAATGAGCGTGTAGTTCCGATCTGACCCTGGTAACGTGTGCGTTCGCGACGCGGGGATAGCCTGTGCAGTACAGCAGGTGTCCAGTCGACCACAAAATAAGCGCGGCCTGCGGCATCTGGCTTATCTCGCTGATTACAGTGCTCCGTAAATTGTAGGCCTCGTTAAATACTCCTGCAGTAGGGAGCTGGGGGCGTGTTGTGCCGTCGTCCGCGCCCGTTGATGATGATGTCTTGCTCTCGAGTCAATCGGTATAGCATTTGCTCCGTAGATACACGTAAAATTCAAAGCGTCCTCGCCAGCTATACCATTTTGAGAAAAGATAAATTATTTGAGTAAACATAGAAAAGAATAAAGCGAAAACTTGGTTTATTTCTTCGTCTAATTCTCCGATTTAAGAACTTCAGTTCCCTGTTGGCTTGTGTCGGGTTCTTCGGCCGACGTTCGTTTGTTAATTTTTCTGACGTTTCGCCAGCAGAGTAGCTAACATTGTCAAAGCTTCACCATTGGAGAGCGAAGCTTTGATAATTCCAGCCTATCGTGCAGGAGGAGAAAAAAAAAATATCAAACAAACGATGGCCCAAGAACCCGAGACGGAAGCCAATAGGTAATTTGTCAACAAGTGGCCACGAAAGCCTTAACAAATTTGAACTTCGGTTCCGTCTGGTATTCAGAGTAAGCAGCTCTGGGATAACGTGACGGTGTGCATGAGGGCAAAGACTGGCTGCTTAGTTACGCACTTCTATAACACACAGCAGTAGCAAGCTATGATTGGTCATGTCCCACTTGGAAGTGAGAATTCGCATAGTATGATGATGACATAGGTTCGGTTGTAACTAAAGCAAATGACACGCGTCGGTTCATTGTTAGCACACTCAAAAACTACAGTTTGTTTTCCAAAGACTTTGTACACTGTCTGAAGTACCACCTATTTTGTGGAAAACATATCTGGACTGCTCAACGTGTTTTTTGAATAACATAACGAACGGCAGTATGAACGATCACTAATTTCTTTGATTCCCTTGAGTATGTCACAAAAGCGCTCTTATGGTCGACCTATCGATCGTCCCATGGAAGGTGTATAGTACCTCGCGAGAATCTAATTAGGAAATGTAAAAAAAAGACTCGTACGCAATTTGTAGAAAAATATTTCACTTCCTTACATAGGCTGCTTTTGGAATGACAGCCACAGGCAAATAATACATAAGTAAACGGTAATATCCTCATATGCCCTATCCGCAGAACAAGTGGGAAGTTACTTGAGACGCGCGGTCTTAGGCGGCTTGCCACTGTTCGCACGGCTCCCCCTCTCAGAGGTTAGAGTCCTCGCTTGGTCATGGGAGTGCGTGTTGTTCTTAACGTAAGTTACTGTGAGTTAGATTAAGTAGTGTGCAAGCCTATGGACCGATGACCTAAGCAGTTGGGTCCCATAGGAACCTACCACAAATTTCCAAAAACGTTACTTGATTATAATTGAAACAGAGTACCGTCTGCGCCCACATCGTGATGATCTGCAGACTATAAGTAAATGAGGTATGATCTTGTACGCAGATGTAGAGTGGAGAGAGGAAGTGACTAGAGAATGCACTTCATTGTTATTCTAAGTTAGTGTTCCACAGTTACTTAATATATAGTACAGTAACTTAATTAAGTTGTCCATCACGTTGAGATGTTTTCGTATCATCGCATCAGGAGTCATAGCAGGTTTTGTGAATCCATCTTGTAGATGAGAATCTTGCTAATGATTTTGCGTTCCCATGTTCAGCGGTACATGTAACAATGTTTAGTGGAATAAAAACATGAAAAGGTGTAGCGGGAATAGAATTCATGCGCGGTCGAACTTAAACTCTGAAAAAAGAAAGTGTACTGTTTTCGAGGCTCGTTTGGTCTGTTTTTTCTGAGAGTTGATTACCAGCCATCAACCCTCTCTAGGAAGACCAGGATTTTCTTTCTCCCTTAGCCGATACGTTCCGGTTATTTAAAGGTGCCGGAAATCTTTAGCATCAATGATAAAATTCGAGATTACAGAAGAAAATGGAACGAACATCTACAAAGAATGGAGAGTGAGACACTCCCCTTAAAGGCAAGAAATTATAAGTGCCATGGGAGAAGAGACAGAGAACGACCCCGACAGAGATGGATACCGTAACAGGCAATTCCTGCCTAATACCTGAAGAAAAGATGAAGATGATGAAAGAAAAACAAAGTGTATGGCGCTTCTACTGCAAATCAATTAATTTATCTCAGCGCACAGTTAAATCATTGTGTCAGACCGGCTCTTACATCTGGATCACAGCCTTCGTGGAAGTGATATGTCTGATGAGCCGTCAAAGCAAACTTAAATCTTCCGTTTGCTATTGTCTCTCATTAATGTGTAGATTATATTAAGATGTCAAGTAAAGAAAAAAAATTGGAACATTGTAAAAACAAAGAATGAGGCTGGTTATTGTGGAAACTTTCGTAACCTTTAGAGAACAAATTGTGTGGAAGGTGCAGAAGCGTGACTGGTGATAACGTTGGTGCCAGAGCGAAAAAAAATTATTTCCATTGGAGAAATGGATTCTGTTTTCAAGTGTTTTCGAGAGCTACCTTGCATAATTTCTTAGAAACATTCGAGTGTGAGTCGCGTGTGCGTCTCACGAGACCATAAAGATAGCGCCTGATCATAAAAACAAAGATTGTGGCCGTGTTGTTCTGTATCGCAACAAGATGCTGATAGCAGTGCTCTACATAGTAAAGATGTATGATATACGTAATTTGCGATCAAATTTGTTGCGGGTGTTTTTCTGATTTAAGTCGTTGGCTGTCAAAGAACTTTCAGCGACGGAATTTACTATCATCTTCAGGTAACAGTCAGTGACGATGTGATGTGGCAACAAATCCTGTAACCGAACTGTCGTAAGTAACCAAGTCCAAAGAGTATAATTTCTTGTGCAGAGCGTAACGGCGGTGTTATAAATCAGCTGTCTGGTGACCAGATGGACGTACCTTAAATGTTTCTCTCTCGTGCCCAGTTTTAATTCAGTGTTTTGTCATGTCATACAAAGAATTCCCTTTGTAGGTAGTGTTAAAGACGTGAACAGCTTTCTTTTTTCAGTGTGTTTTTCTCTGGCATAAAGAAAACGATACATACTTACAGGCCATAGAAAAAAGAGCGCATTAAAGAGCGAGTAAGGATGTGAAAGTGTGACGAAGAAAGCAAAGATGGTTTCATCTGCGGGGACCGTCATCACTGCCGTTTGCTAAGATTCTCATGGTAACCATCACCATGGTGTTACGCTTTTCAACTGGTCAAGCTAAGAGACGCTTTTCATCTTAAACGTTTGGATACTACACAGAAGTAATTCTTCTCCATCACATTAACGCACACGTCTAGAATATTTGTTGCAAAACTGCATAACCTTTGCTTCGAAGTTTGTCGGCGTACGTTGTATCTTTGGCACCCAGCGATTACTTTGTGTTCCTAAACTCGAATAAACGTTGAATTGGACAAAAATGCACTCCAGCTGTTGACACAAAAGTTGGGACAGTGGCTTATTTAAAACAGATGCGTTAGAAAATAGTTAGTCTGAACGTATTAATGTAAAAATGACGCGCTGTATTAGGAGCCATCGCCTCTTCTTCGGTCACGCCAAAAATACTTCGACGTCACCGTACCATCGCTTCCCCGTCATTCACCTATTTCTCTCTCTCTCTCTCTCTCTCTCTCTCTCTCTCTCTCTCTCCCTCCGCGTGTGTGTGTGTGTGTGTGTGTGTGTGTGTGTGTGTGTGTGTGTGTGTGCGCGCTTGCGTGCTTATTCTCTCCCTCTTTCTTCCCGTCTCTATCTCATTCCCTCCGAGGAGCTACTGATGAAGAGATGAAGGAAAAATCGTAACGGTGAATGGCACAGTAAACGCAACTACGTTCCCGTGACTTGCTTCGGTAACAACTCCTGCGCAACCCGCACGCCGTTAAGGAACTCCGGTTCCTTGGGGAGAGATATTTCCGCACAGTTCAAGCAGCGCCTTGTAGCCCCACGGACATCCGCTGTTGAAGGAGTATTAGGGCGCTGGAACAACACGCACTTGGCAAACCTAGAATAACGGAAGCTGGTAGGGGGGGGGGGGGGCGGTGGCATGTTACGCTCCTCCTTCACAAGTAGGTTTTAGTGTCTGCTGTAGAAGGGAGTTTGTTTCCGTGAGCTGTTTCCTGTTAGTGGCTTACCGAGGCTGTCGCTGAGGAGTCTGAAGTCTCGAACCATTCGGCGACGGTCTCTAACGGGGTAACTGGCGTGTACATTTCGGGCCCCTCCATAAACAAAAGTGACATCGATCATTCCACAGAGGAGCGCAAGAGCACACTTCATGCTCCAAAGATGCGGAAACGGTTGCGAGGCTGGGTGAGCGGCAGAGTCAGGTTGTTCGCTAACGATGCTGTTGTGTACAGGAAAGTGTGGTTGTTGGGTGACAGCGCGGCGAAGTGCAGGACGATTTGGACAGCAGTCACTGAGTGTCAGCTCTCTTTAAATGTAGGAGAATGGAAGATGTTTTCCACAACAAACAGAACATCTACGTAAGACAGGAAATCATTGTAAGATCTTTATAGAGGTCGATGATCATTCTTAGCACTTACACAGAATTAATCTGTATCTCAATGTATTTATGTCCATGGCATGTTGCGCCTGTAATCTTCAGACGAAAATAAAAACTGAATCGTAGATACAGTGTATCACGTAAACAACTGTAGTGTACGTTACAGTGGCACACTGGTACTTATCACTATAAAATACTATACAGTTGTTGATGTAATAGGATTAACTGCCCCACAGTTTTTATTTTGATCTGATGATAGCTGTGGCAGAAACGTGTCATAAGGAATAATACATTCATGCGATTTAGTCTAGTTCCCGTATAAACGACTTAATACACTCAAATACAAAAAATTAGCACTACGAAGACGTTTCCGGATGGGACGGAAATCGGTAAATGTGATGTACATGTACTGATAAAAAAATTATTATCGCTTCAGAAAAAACTATTGATTCCAGAGAGAGAGAGAGAGAGAGAGAGAGAGAGCGCTTCACAAATTGAGCAAGTCACTAACGCATTGGTCTACCTCTGGTGGCCCTTATGCAAGCAGTTATCCTGCTTGAATTGATTGGCAGAGTTGTTGGATGTGTTCCTGAGGGATATCGTCCCAAATTATGTCCAATTGGCAAGTTAGATCGTCAAAATCTCTAGGTGGTTGGAGAGCCGTGCCCAAAGTGCTCCAAAGGTTCTCTGTTGGGCAGAGATTCGGCGACTTTGCTGGCCAACGTGGCAAGCACGAACCTAAGCAGTTGAAACTCTCGACGAGTGCAGGCGGGCATTATCTTGCGGAAATTTTGCCTCAGAATGGCTTGCCATGAAGGGCAACGAAACGGGATGTAGAATATTGTCCACGTATATGAAAAGGATAGCATCACTCTAGTTGTCTGGTCGTATGGCATGCGACAGTCAATCCTGTAACACACTGCTGTTCCGAGCGTCTCCAGACACGTCTTCAGCCTGGAATCTCATTGACTGGAATAGAATCCCCTTCAGTGATGATCCTGCTTCGAAATGACCTCCTATGACCAGCGATATAATACAGTATGGAAACATTGTTAAGAAAAATCTTGAAAAGCTCTTCACCGATTACCTGCAAATTTTTGCACGACTCTCTAAGAATCTTTTGGATGGACATATGATTTAAAAAAAAATACGCACATAAAAATAAAGCTGTAACAAATGATCTCAACCGATTTACCCATTCATTCTAAGGGTCTACAACTCTCAGTGAAGGTTTCGTTTGCAATAACAATAAAAAAGGGTCATGGACAGAGACACGGGGAAGGAAAAGATGGACAGCGAGAGAGGGTAGGAGATGATGAACAGACTATATTGTCCCAGTAAAATTGAACGGTCTTAGCCAGCAAGAGAATGATTTTTAAGAAATCATTTAGGGATTAATTAGCCTCGAGTTCCAGCTATATGAAGTTCTAGATGGTACAGTCAGTGAACATCTATTTCTACGGTGTGAGTTCAGTTAAAAGTTTCGTTTTTACAGTTGTCTATAAACATAGAAAAAGAGATATGAAGCACTGTTATTAACACACATGCACAAAATTCTTTACGCATTTGACAGTTCACTATTTCTGGGATAAGTAGGAACAAACTTGAACGTATTAGAAGTCAGTCTTATTTTGTAGTTATTGTGAACTTCGGAGAAAAGACAATGAATAAAGTACAGTATACCTTCCAGTTCGGGTAGAATGTGACACAGGGAGATAACCAATCACACGTTTTCTGTGTGTGTGTGTGTGTGTGTGTGTGTGTGTACTTTCAACAGATGACGCTCCAGTAGATATAAAAAGCGAGTGTAATCGAATCGAATGCAACGTTGTCAAAATTGTAAAGCAATCGGTGAAGAACTTTCGGAGATTTAAGATTTTGAACAACCGAACATTTACATTTTTATTTCTTTATATAAAGAAGCAGTCTGCACAAAAAGATTAGTATATGCCGGAATTAAGCGTCTTACACACTCTACTGTTGTAATTGTATTTTGGGTTACTCGAAAAGTAGTGAAACCAAAATACGCGAGGTTTCTGACGCACCACGTTTCAGTACGAACTTGGTGCATGTTTAGAACATATCTTTAGTTTCTGTCCCACATAAGCAGCACGTATGTCCTTACATTTCCTGAACTGTAGTATCAACTACTCTGTTCCAACGTTGTAGAAATTTTGTCAGGCCACTCGACCTTCATCAGTTATAATTATTACATTCTGTCAATCATCGCAGCGAACGCGGATGCTTGTTAAACTGAATTGTCTGACATGTGCACAGCTGCCTTCCTTTCAGTCCCGTGGCGGATCTTTTTCCCCGTGTCTCTCAGCGCCAGTTGCACTAAGTGGCAGTGCGATGGATCGACGTTACTGTCGATGGCTGTGATGCGCCCCGGGCCCGCAGTGGGCGCCTGTTTCCGCGTCAGTCACAGCTGTCGCCCTTATCCGCTATCGACGGACTTGATGGCAGCTGCCGCCGGCGGAGCTTTGTCAGCGCTTCGTGCGGCTGTGTTCCGCAGCTTTCCTCGTGCTAATCCTCATCCCTACTTTATTGCTTTTCCCTGTCGTCGGCCCGGGTGGCCTCTACTGTAGCATTTGCCATTCGCTTGTAGTGACCCTTACGCCGCTTTCACACTATACGGTTTTGACCGTACGGCAAAAAGCCGTACGGCTGTAGGTGTGAAGAAATGTATGGCGCCTTTCACATTATACGGCGACGGCAAAATGCCGCTGCCGTGCCGTGCTGCAGCCGTGTCTTGCCACTACAACAGACGGTCGCCGTACGGCAAGTTCGACAACAGTGGCCTACGTGACTAAGTGCATGCTTTCACACTGGACGGTTTTGAGCCGTACGGCGTCGACTAGTTCGTTGTAGTGTCGTTTTATTCATTTGTGTTTATTCTTGTTTACTGAAAAGTGTAGAAGAATGGATGAAATTGATACTGAACTTTTGATAACCTTGGTGGAAGTAAGACCTGTTCTGTGGGACAAAACTCTAGATGCGTATAGAGATCGTATTGCTACAAAGAATGCTTGGCGGGAAGTTTGCGTAGCACTGAAGCAAGATTTTGATGAGATGGAAGACAAAGATAAAAATGCGTTTGGTAAGTATTTATTTAATATATTAATATTACATTTAATACGTTTTAAACAGTTTTTATTTAACGTTATAAATTTTATTCTAAAAGTAAATCGTTTGTTTATAAGTAAATTACTGCTACCAGTCACGTTTTTTTTGTTTTGTTTATATTTTGCACGACGCGTTTCGGGAAATAATTCCCATCCTTAAGTGCGTTTTTCTCTAAGTTTTCATCATGTGTGGTGTCTTTTTATGTGTCAGGTCTTGCATTCTGTTTTCTTTACTGTAATTTATAAGAGAAACACGCACAAGACCTCACAAATAAAAAAACACTACACATAATGAAAACTTAGAGAAAAAAACGCACTTGAAGATCGGAATTATTTCCCGAAACGCGTCGTACAAAATATAAACAAAACGATTAAAAACGTGAGTGGTAGCAGTAATTTATTTATAAAGAAAACTATTTACTATACAGTCGCAGGCTTTCACAAACAATCTACAAAAAGGAAAAGGCTTGTTAATTTATATCTTTGACATCTGCCATGACACGCTTCCAGCATTTGTCATAAAATATTTACAAAGAGTGTTCCTTATGGCGTTGGCTGTCAGTCCTCCTCTTATGTTGGCATCTTGGGCTAAGTCTTCCAAACCAGTGAAGGATGTGGTGTCTTCAATTATAAATCCATCTCTCTGACGTACAAAATTGTGTAAAACAATGCAAGCTTTAACCATTTTTACTGCAAAATCTGGATGAACATTTAAAGGTCGGTGAAACAACCGCCACTTATTGGTGAGGATGCCAAAAGCACATTCCACATACCTCCTTGCTCTGCACAAACGGTAATTAAATACACGTTTCTCAACTGTCAAGTTTGTTCCCCCAAAAGGCCGGAGCAAATGCGTGTGTAGGCCAAATGCTGCGTCTCCCACGAAGAAGTAGGGTACTTTTGGACCTTCCGTACCAGGCAGACATTGGACGTCTGGAAATTCCAGGGAATTACTTTCTATTGACTTCCATAAACTGGACCGTCTGAACACTGAAGAGTCACAGTCTTTGCCATAACTTCCTACGTCGACATAAATGAACCTGTAGTTGGAATCCGCTACAGCCATCAGAACCACAGAAAAGTATTCTTTGTAATTGAAGTACATTGATCCGCTATTAAATGGGGCAGTAAGACGGATATGTTTTCCATCCACCGCTCCTAAGCAGTGGGGGAAATTAGCAGTACGTTCAAATCCAGCCGCTATTGATTCCCATACCTCTTTGGTCGGTCTTTGTATACATTCTTCCCGCAGTGATGACCAAATTGCTGTGCATACATCATTAACCACTTTACTTGCTGTAGAAATCCCAATTCTGTACTGGAAATGTAAGTCAGTGAAGGAACAACCGCTTGCCAGATACCTGAACAAAACGAAAAAAAATCAGTGACATTTAGTTTGCAGTGGACATTTTTTGTTACAGTTTTGCTTTTTTCTATACAAAATTAAAATGTTTTCATACAGTTTTGTTTCCTTTTGATGTAGGTATAGAAGTAATACGGAGGTGGACCAATCTACGAGACTCCTTTGTGAAGTCAAACATAAAAATTCAAGCTGCGAAAAAAAGTGGCTCAGCAGCAAAGAAAAAGAAAAAGTATGTATATTCTGATCAGCTGCAGTTTCTAAAAAAGCTGTATGATGCTCGAGAGACGGAGGACAGTTTTCAATCGGAACGCACCGCCAGACTGGAAGAAGATATAGAAACGCAGGGCTCCGTCGAAAATACTGAGAATGTTTCTGGGCCATTTGATACAGCACCCACACAAGAAACATCCAAAAGCGAGTGCCATACAAACAGAAAACATAGAAAACCTGATGCAATCGAAATGAAAATATTACGAGCTCTGGAAGAAGACAAACCTTGCAGCAAAATGTCATTTTTACTTAGTCTGAAGCCTCATCTGGAAAAATTTGATGAACAGGATTATCTTCAGTTTCAGATGGGAGTCCTCAAAGTTATAGAAAATATATATGAAAGGAGAAATATATTGACAGCTCAACCTCCTCCATTTACCCATTACACACCTCCCATGCCCTATAATAATAGATTTCAAGCTTATTCTTATTCACCTATGGAAAATGCTGCTCCAATATCCTCTTACCATACGCATCAGATTCGTCCTCCTCCAGCTGCACCAAACCCAACTACTTTTCTCGAACAACCATTACAGACTTCTCAAGGTCGCAGTTCTTATCAACGAATTAATAAAGTGCCACCACCATACCCTTCGCCTTCCACAAGTAGCCATGAAGGCCCACCATCAACAACGCAGTTCTACAACGTTTTTGCAGAGAGCCTGTCGCCACAAAGTGACAGTACAGTCAGTCCTGCTACAAACTCTTTGGTTTCAACTGCTGATATTGATATTGACTTTTCTACTTCATAATCTGAGCGTAATAAAAATGTAAAACACAAATAAATAAGTAAATAAACAGAACTAGTTTTTATGTATTAAATTACCTTAACGTGATAGCCAGCATTTGAACAGGTTGGATGCAATTGCGGAATTGTGTGTTTTGTCGTTGTAACACATCCTTTAGTTTTCTATGTAATTCGTCAAACGAGGTAATAGACATTCGGAAATAGTTAAAGAATTTATTTCCGTCGTTCCTCAAATCTTCAAAGAGTGTATAAAATAAACCCACTTCGTCTCTTCTCTGGTTAATGGGGTGTACCCACAAAAGACGACCTTTTCTTTTGCGGCGACGATGAAGCAACCACAAAGCAACAACTCGTTTACGGTTCATCTTGATACACACATTAAGCAAACTGAATAGACACCAACAACTGGTCACGTCAAAAAGCCGTGTAATGTGAAAGCAACACAGGCACGGCTAAAACTCGTACGGCTTTTTGCCGTACGGTCAAAACCGTATAGTGTGAAAGCGGCGTTAGGGGATACGATTTCGCCAGTTTGTCTGTGTTGGGCTTAAGGAAGAGTTATATCTTTTTTTTAGTGGATCCATTTAGTGCCGAGACTTCGTGAGGCGCGTGATATGCGAGTAGTTAGTTATTTAAGCAACACGAAAGTTACTCTGCGCATACAGGTTTCAGATAAGATTTCGTGTTAGCGGTCTTCAGTTATTGGTTCGTCACGAGACATTTAAGGGATACCCTGCCAACGTGCACTTAATTTGATTTCCTAAAACGGAACAAGAGAGCGATACAAAATGTGGACATGCGACGGCCATAAAAATCGAACCCGAGCCAAAATATAAGCAGTCTCGTCCGCCATCATCTAAGCTATGAGGCTGCTTTAGTTTGCGCGGACGACGACCCGAATGGATAGCTTCAGTGCTAATTACGTCAGAAACGGCGCGCTTATCGAACTTTTTCTTCTTAGCAATTATTTCTCAGCACAACTTTCGCTGCAACGCTTACAATCTGAAAAGCCAAAGCTTTTCAGATTGTTCGGACTATCCTATATAGTGCATTGTGGATCTCAAACCGTCTTCCGCTACTGATGACCAGTTCTGTCCAACCTTTTAATAGAGGTCGCGAGTACATAAACATAAAATGAAAGTGGATTGGAAAAGAACATCAGAAGCGAAAACAAAGGGTGTTGCGGCACGAAGCAGACAAGACACGTGCAGTAACGGGTTTGTTGGTAGGATGACGTGGCTAGCGCATAACATATCACAACCTTTTACTGCAAACAAATTACGGACTAAGCTGATACTTATTACTCTAGGAATAGTCAGCATAGGTAATGTACGGGTTGTAAATTTCGTAATTTATTTGCTTACTCAATTGCCAAGAGAGCGAAGATTTCTGCCTTAGGTCCTGTAGACACTCTACAGTTCGTTTCGGAATAACGCCAGCGTCGGATGTCACCACGGCGATGATCTGTGCAGACTTCTGTTTCCACAAGGTTTTCACCTCACCTGCCAGATCCCTGTATTCCGCTAGTTACAGTTGCAGTTCGTTTCCAAACTGAATGTCGGATCGAGCCATTTCTTTGAGGATGGGGGCTTTGTTATTATGGTGCGGTTCCAGTAAACTTTGAGGTTGTCATTTTCTATAGAGGAAAGTATTTCATTGATACTGCTATCCTAACTTCGGGTGAATTATTTTGACAACATCATAATGTCTTTCCTAATATAGCGTGGGTACCAGGGTTTTACATGCCGATGTAATCTGTGATGTATCTCCTTTCGATCTCAACGACTGCAGCAGCTGTCAATAATCCCTTACTCTTTCAGGGATACTCCGCAATCCACTTATCGGCGCAAGGCGGATGTTACCCCCATACCAATGCTAGTCATTTCCTTTCCTGTTCCAGTCGCAAAAAGAACGACGGAGGGAAAATGTCTGTCTCTGTGCCTCCGTACGAGCTTTAATTTTTCGTATCTTAATTTCGCGGCCCTTACACGCAATGTATGTTGGAGGGAATAGAATCGTTCTGCAGTCAACTTCATATACAGGTTCTCTAAATTTGCTCAATAATGTTTCTCGAAAAGAAAATCGCTTCCCCTCCAGGAATCTCCATTGGAGTTCCTGAAGCAAATACGTGACACCTGAGTGTTATTCGAACCTACCAGTAACAGATCTAGCAGCCCGGCTTTGAATTGCTTCGATGTCTTCCATTAATCCTACCTGGTGCGGATACCAAACACTCAACAATACTCAAGGATAGCTCGCACTAGCGTCCTATATGCAATCTCCTTCACAGACGAACCACACTGTCCCAGAAATCTCACAACAAACCTAAGTCGACCATTTTCCTTCCGTGCCACAATCTTCACGTGCTCGTTCCCTTTCATATCGCTTTGCAACTTTACGTCCAGATATTTAATTTACGTAACTGTGTCAGGCAGCACATTACTAACCCTGTATCCGAACATTACGGGTTTGTTTTTCCCATTCATCCGTATTAGCGTACATGTTTCCACTTTTAGACCTATCCGCCATTTATCACAACAATTAGAAATTTTGTCTCAGTCGTCTTGTATCATCCTATAGTCACTCAACTTCGACACCTTACCGTACACCACAGCATCAACAACAAACGGTTATTTGTTGTTGATGCTGTGGTGTACGGTAAGGTGTCGAAGTTGAGTGACTATAGGATGATACAAGACGACTTAGACAAAATTGCTGCCCATCCTGTACGCCAAATCATAAATACAGGGTTATTACAAATGATTGAAGCGATTTCACAGCTCTACAATAACTTTATTATTTGAGATATTTTCACAATGCTTTGCACACACATACAAAAACTCAAAAAGTTTTTTTAGGCATTCACAAATGTTCGATATGTGCCCCTTTAGTGATTCGGCAGACATCAAACCGATAATCAAGTTCCTCCCACACTCGGCGCAGCATGTCCCCATCAATGAGTTCGAAAGCATCGTTGATGCGAGCTCGCAGTTCTGGCACGTTTCTTGGTAGAGGAGGTTTAAACACTGAATCTTTCACATAATCCCCAGAAAGAAATCGCATGGGGTTAAGTCGGGAGAGTGTGGAGGCCATGGCATGAATTGCTGATCATGATCTCCACAACGACCGATTCATCAGTTTTCCAATCTCCTGTTTAAGAAATGCCGAACATCATGATGGAAGTGCGGTGGAGCACCATCCTGTTGAAAGATGAAGTCAGCGCTGTCGGTCTCCAGTTCTGGCATGAGCCAATTTTCCGCGGGCTACGCGTGAAACTTGCCCGCACGCGTTCAACCGTTTCTTCGCTCACTGCAGGCCGACCCGTTGATTTCCCCTTACAGAGGCATCCAGAAGCTTTAAAATGCGCATACCATCGCCGAATGGAGTTAGCAGTTGGTGGATCTTTGTTGAACTTCGTCCTGAAGTGTCGTTGCACTGTTATGACTGACTGATGTGAGTGCATTTCAAGCACGACATACGCTTACTTGGCTCCCTTCGCCATTTTGTTTCACTGCACTCTCGAGCGCTCTGATGGCAGAAACCTGAAGTGCGGCTTCAGCCGAACAAAACTTTATGAGTTTTTCTACGTATCTGTAGTGTGCCGTGACCATATGTCAATGAATGGAGCTACGGTGAATTTATGAAATCGCTTCAATCATTTGTAATAGCCCTGTACTTCCGTAAGTTCCACACTGATCGTATATCACAGAAATCCATCCGTTTCTGAACGCAAGCCTGCTTGCGTCAGTTGTTGTTACTGCAGTAGTAGTAGTACAGATAATAACATTACCATTAATTTTTTATTAGTCTCTTCGGCACCGTTACAGTAGTGATTTTGGCTGTAAATTTAGAGGCAAAGGTAGGTACAGGAATCAGGGCCTATTGTGGCATTTAAAATTATGGATTTTAAAGAAAAAGCATTAAACAAATACATCACTGCAGATATTTAGGAAAACGTTTCCATATTCCAGATAAGTTAATTTCACTTATTTGTTACTATCAAGAAATTTTTATTTTTCTTTTTCTTCCATAAATTTGTAGTGGGACCTGGGATCCACACGGCTTTCGAGGAAACCTAAGGCAAAGACTTTCCAATTTTTCTCTAACCGAGACTGATGATCCTCGCAGGAAACGGGACAGGCATAAAAAAACAAAACAGAATACTTGTTGCATAGATATAATTTAAATTGTATTGGGTTATAACAGAAATCACCAAGTAAACTATCCTTAATTTTTTTAGAATATTTTCTGAGTATATAAAAATATTGTTGAAAGGTTTGCTACCGTTGTTCATAATGAAAATGTAGTTCTACGAAGCAAGAGTCATTTGCCAAAGTTGACGCAAAGTGTGTGGAGGAAGCAGTTGTTAGTAAATCAGAGTAAGGAAAGCAGACGGTGCAATACACAATTTGGAAACGATTATGAGGGTAAGCGCTCTTGTTTGACACGAGATTTGATACGCATGGGCGCTAAAAGAAAATTGTGCTACATATGCTGAAAAAATTTATTTCTAAAAAAATAAGGAGCGAATTGTAGCTCCTTTTAGATTGGGAAGAGAGGTACATGCATTCGGTTCTCATATGGTTAAACACATATGTCCAAATGCTTGGGTAGGGGAAGGACGCTCGCTCAATCCGTAGCACTCAGCATACAAACAATGCTTCTCCATATGTAGAATGAATGTAGTGAATTCCAAGACGTAATAATCTGCCAGTGTTGTTACTGCTTCTGTGCTCGCACCAGAGTTGGCAAGAGATAATCTCAAAGAAGGAAAGCGACGGAAACTAGACTACAGAAACCGTATCATAGAGCCTTTTTCTGGTATTTTTTCCACAATGCGGAAGAAGCGTCATTGGGGCTTTATTCGACCATTGTTCTATAGTGCTATTCTCCCCTCAGTCTTTATTTTTCTTTTTCTTTGTTGCAGCGCACTGGCTAGTTTTGGAGTTAATAACAACGCAAACATATCGAGTCGTCGGAGACAATCGACAACGTAATTAATAGCTATACTTGAAAAAAGAGACAGCATTGGTCGTATATTTTTCTATTGCAAAATCGATTTTCTGTCACTGAGTGACCATCTTCAGTGCTATATTGTACAACAAATTGGGATGCACTGTTGTTACTAGGCTTACAGCAATCACATAGAGTCTATGTGATTGCCGTAAGCCTAGTAACAACAGTGCATCCCAATTTGTTGTACAATATAGCACTGAAGATGGTCACTCAGTGACAGAAAATCGATTTTGCAATAGAAAAATATACGACCAATGCTGTCTCTTTTTTCAAGTATACCTGTTACCTGGTCGTAGTGCACAAGACAACATGGAGTCGCCAATCAGTAATTAATAGCTCTTTGCGGAGAGCGATTCGAGGGTCGTTTCTTGTTTTGCATGCCCAGTAACGTAAGCGACGTTTCGAGTCATCTCTATCGTGACCCTATTAGCTTATTTATGAGAAAACAATCGTTCGCTGATAAGGCACTCATTTAGAGATTTATAACGGGCAGCGATTTCACGCCGCTTGCACTGTAACGACTTCTCTTAGTAGTAGATTATTGATAGCGTCGACGTGTCTTGTTTCATGGCATCTTTAACCCCAACTACGTATTGGGAAAAAAATGCTCCTCTTTCGAAATAAAACGCACACATTTGTTCGCTGCAAGAAGAGGAAAGCATGTAGTTTTAGTTATTTAAGTGTTAGGAAGTCGTTTATGAAAGTCTTTCTATGGAGTGTAGTCATGTATGGAAGTGAAACATGGACTATAACTAGTTTGGACAAGAAGAAATAGCTGTGAGCACTATGTGACTTAACTTCTGAGGTCATCAGTCGCCTAGAGCTTAGAACTAATTAAACCTAACTAACCTAAGAACATCACACACATCCATGCCCGAGGCAGGATTCGAACCTGCGACCGTAGCGGTCGCTCGGCTCCAGACTGTAGCGCCTAGAACCGCTGGACAAGAACAGAATAGCTTTCGAAACGTGGTGCTACAGAAGAATATTGAAGATTAGGTGGGTAGATCACATAACTAATGAGGAGGTATTGAACAGAATTGGGGAGAAGAGAAGTTCGTGGCACAACTTGACTAGAAGAAGGGATCGGTTGGTAGGACATGTTCTGAGGCATCAAGGGATCGCCAATTTAGTATAGGAGGGCAGCGTGGAGGGTAAAAATCGTAGAGGGAGACGAAGAGATGAATGCACTAAGCAGATTCACAAGGATGTAGGCTGCAGTAGGTACTGGGAGATGGAGAAGCTTACACAGGATAGAGTAGCATGGAGAGAGGATTGAAGACCACAACAATAATGTATGATATTTGGCGACAGGTATAGAGGCTATATTGTTCTCCTTAGCACATTCTTCTTCTTGCTGCGATAGTAGAGCGTTTCGTTTCATAGGGATTCCGGCTTGCTCGGCAGCGGACGGTTGCGAAAAGCACGGCCTTTCGGCGTCGTTGTAGGCCGACCTTTTGCCGGAGCTCATTTCACGGGCGGCAGCGATTGCTGACATGGCCCGCTTTGGCACGGAGGTCGCTAGGCTGTGGGATTACTCAGCGTATGCACTTTGCACCTTTTACGAAACATGCTCTGCGAGAAACGACGATAGTCGCATTGTGTTATGAAATGTCTTCCTTCTCTGAGATTTTAAACGTAATACAGTCGTAAGTCAAGTCTTTTTTTTTTTACTATAAATAAGACTATCCAATCCGAATCTGCTTGGGCAACACAAAGGAAAAGGGCGTTGCTCTCAACGAAACATGTATTGTATTGTATTGTATTGTATTGTATTGTATTGTCACCGGCTATATGAGGCCCACTTCCCTTGAAGAATTGAGGCTGCTATGACCGCTGTTGTTAAATCTCTTACAGTTACACCATTAAGAGTGTGAAACATAAAATACTGCAAACATGAAAGTGATGACGCTGAACCGAATACCAGTAGTAATAAAGTTTTAACTATCACCTCGGAAAAAGGTACATAATTAAATTTTTGTTTGTTTCTATGCCAATACAGTCTGAATTGCCCAGTTCAGAAGGCTGGATTGGCGTAACGCAAAGGAAACATTCCTGCTATTGCCTAAAACAAATAACTGCACATTATTTAACAATATCAGTGGGCTGCGCCATTTTTTTTCGGGCTACGGTAGTATGGCGTGTGAATTCAGTGTGTAGCAGGAATACAAACACGTACTTGTAAACAAACGAAAGCTTTTATTAGGTCGATTTCTTGTCTGTCTGTACGGCACAAATTTTGGAACTGATTTTAAACTAACTTCCGGACGGGCTAGTGACTTGAAGTTTTAAACATAAGTCGGAACTGGATGGCAGTGCAATTTTAACTGTTTATCTTGCTGGCCAGTTCGGCAGGGGTGGGGGTGAAAAAAGATGGGTAATGCCTGATACCTGAGCTGCCCTGCTGGACTGGCTAGCTGTGCGTGTAGAATCGGAATGCGTTGCAGGCCGTATGAGAGTGGATGGGCTCAACCTAGCAGACAGACATGGGGAAGGAGAAGATGGACTGACAGGGCAGGTGGGGGGCGGTATGCAATATGACACGTGTGTACACGAGCGATTTAAATTATAATCTCATCAAAATGTTTAAAATTCCTTAGAAATTGCGCACACACGGGACTAGAAAGGAAAAAAATTGTTTAAATAAAAATTTACACAGCCACAAAAGAAATTTATATAATAAAGACAATATCAGTACATCCCTGGATTATAAAATATTGCACGATTTTTCGAGTTTGTGCATTTTTAATGACATGAAATGGTTCATACACTCCTGGAAATGGAAAAAAGAACATATTGACACCGGTGTGTCAGACCCACCATACTTGCTCCGGACACTGCGAGAGGGCTGTACAAGCAATGATCACACGCACGGCACAGCGGACACACCAGGAACCGCGGTGTTGGCCGTCGAATGGCGCTAGCTGCGCAGCATTTGTGCACCGCCGCCGTCAGTGTCAGCCAGTTTGCCGTGGCATACGGAGCTCCATCGCAGTCTTTAACACTGGTAGCATGCCGCGACAGCGTGGACGTGAACCGTATGTGCAGTTGACGGACTTTGAGCGAGGGCGTATAGTGGGCATGCGGGAGGCCGGGTGGACGTACCGCCGAATTGATCAACACGTGGGGCGTGAGGTCTCCACAGTACATCGATGTTGTCGCCAGTGGTTGGCGGAAGGTGCACGTGCCCGTCGACCTGGGACCGGACCGCAGCGACGCACGGATGCACGCCAAGACCGTAGGATCCTACGCAGTGCCGTAGGGGACCGCACCGCCACTTCCCAGCAAATTAGGGACACTGTTGCTCCTGGGGTATCGGCGAGGACCATTCGCAACCGTCTCCATGAAGCTGGGCTACGGTCCCGCACACCGTTAGGCCGTCTTCCGCTCACGCCCCAACATCGTGCAGCCCGCCTCCAGTGGTGTCGCGACAGGCGTGAATGGAGGGACGAATGGAGACGTGTCGTCTTCAGCGATGAGAGTCGCTTCTGCCTTGGTGCCAATGATGGTCGTATGCGTGTTTGGCGCCGTGCAGGTGAGCGCCACAATCAGGACTGAATACGACCGAGGCACACAGGGCCAACACCCGGCATCATGGTGTGGGGAGCGATCTCCTACACTGGCCGTACACCACTGGTGATCGTCGAGGGGACACTGAATAGTGCACGGTACATCCAAAGCGTCATCGAACCCATCGTTCTACCATTCCTAGACCGGCAAGGGAACTTGCTGTTCCAACAGTCCGCATGTATCCCGTGCCACCCAACGTGCTCTAGAAGGTGTAAGTCAACTACCCTGGCCAGCAAGATCTCCGGATCTGTCCCCCATTGAGCATGTTTGGGACTGGATGAAGCGTCGTCTCACGCGGTCTGCACGTCCAGCACGAACGCTGGTCCAACTGAGGCGCCAGGTGGAAATGGCATGGCAAGCCGTTCCACAGGACTACATCCAGCATCTCTACGATCGTCTCCATGGGAGAATAGCAGCCTGCATTGCTGCGAAAGGTGGATATACACTGTACTAGTGCAGACATTGTGCATGCTCTGTTTCCTGTGTCTATGTGCCTGTGGTTCTGTCAGTGTGATCATGTGATGTATCTGACCCCAGGAATGTGTCAATAAAGTTTCCCCTTCCTGGGACAATGAATTCACGGTGTTCTTATTTCAATTTCCAGGAGTGTATTTTGTAAAGCTAATTTTGTATGTACTGGCTCGCCTAATTGCTGCCTGTATAACTCGAAGATGGTCACAAAATTGACCGAAATAGATTGTTAAAATAAGGAATAAGTACAACTGCTTAATCATATAATGCAGTTTCTTAAATACCTAAAAGTTGTTAATCACCACCTACACAAAATGTTAAGAATATTTAGGTCTGTCCGAGTATTTGATAATCGCCGTTTTTTAACTCCTCTTGCGAGAGTTGTTTCCCGGGTTTGAAGACGTTGCAAGAAAACTTTTCGGTGGCTTGTTGTGGGTGTGTTGTTTCCGTCCAGTGATCGGCTCAACAGTTACCCTGAGAGCAATCGGGTAGCAACACTGCAGAAACCTGCCTTTAGGAGCGATGACAAATTAACCCCTTTGTAGCACTTCGATCTTCTTCCGTTCATAAAAATATATTCTTTTCCGACCGTGATGTAAGAAGGTGCGCCGTGTATCATCTATATTCCACAACACTTGGAGGTGGCTGCGGTTATTCTTTTGACTGTCGTGGAAAAGAGAAACCTAACAACGAATGTCGGCGTACTGTTCGTCCTTCATGAACGGCTGCCTGAAATGACGCAACGAAACCGTGATGTTAGTTACAAAGGACGTCAAAGAACCACGGCTGAAACGTCCGTTGCATGCATGGGTGCTAACGATCCAGTCGTCTGTGTACCCTAATCGTAAAACATCTTTAAGTAGCGTATGCTGTTTGTTAAATATTTTAATTTTGTTGTTCGGCAAAAGTGAAGGACGTAAGTATCGGAGTGTGATTGGATTCTCATAGGACAAACAAACAAATTTAAATTATCAACTGCTTGTTCATATATTACCTCAGTGCATGCGCTCGTACGTTTTTCCATAAGTTTAATAAACACAACAGATATACATTACAGAGTCTCCTTCACTATTTAGAACAGACTGCCAACGCTGGGGTAACTTTTCGATTCCAAGACTGTAGAAATTACGTGGTTTTGAGGCGAAGAGCCATGTTCGGAGCACATTTTCATCCGATAAGGAAGCTCCCTGAAGGTAGTTCTTTTTTTGTCATCAGTCTACTGACTGGTTTGATGCGGCCCGCCACGAATTCCTTTCCTGTGCTAACCTCTTCATCTCAGAGTAGCACTTGCACCTCAATTATTAGCTTGACGTATTTCAATCTCTGTCTTCCTCTACAGTTTTTGCCCTCTACAGCTCCCTCTAGTACCATGGAAGTCATTCCCTCATGTCTTAGCAGATGTCCTATCATCCTGTCCCTTCTCCTTATCAGTGTTTTCCACATATTCCTTTCCTCTCCGATTCTGCGTAGAACCTCCACATGTCCTGTGGATACACGTTGCGTGTCTTTAATGCAGTGGTTTCCATTGCCTTCTGCATCCTCATGTCGTTCATAATTGCTGATTCTTCCGCCTTTAGGGGCAATTTCCCACCCCTAGGACAAGAGAGTGCCCTGAACCTCTATCCGCTCCTCCGCCCTCTTTGACAAGGCCGTTGGCAGAATGAGGCTGACATCTTATGCCGGAAGTCTTCGGCCGCCAATGCTGATTATTTATCAAAATTTAGGCAATGGCGGGGATCGAACCCGGGACCGAAGACGTTTTGATTATGAATCAAAGACGCTACCCCTAGACCACGGGTTAGTTCGGTAGAGAGCGGAAAAATTGAAAATCGGAGGGCTCAAGATCAGGGGAATAAGGAGCAAGCGAATGACTCCCCAACCAGACTTCTTTATAGTGTTTGTTGTCAGTCTAGCAGAATACGGCCGTGCGTCATCGTGGAGCAGCATCACTTCCCGCAGTCTTCCTGGTCGTTGTTCTTGGATTGCGTTTGCGAGAATTCTCAGTTGTTGACAGTAAATTTCAGCAGTGATGGTTACACATGGGGGAAGAAATTCGCAGTACATCAAACAGTCGTTGTTCCACCAGATCCGTAGCATTATCTTTTGTGGTTGCGCGCAGGTCTTTGTACAGCGAGTTGCTGCTTTGGGCTCAACCATTCCTTTCTTTTTCTTACGTTAGGATAAAGACACAATTTCTCTTCACCAGTAAGGATACAGGATAGGAATGGTCAGTGTTGTTCACGAGCCAATTGATGACGAGGAAACAGATGCCCAGATGGCCACGCGCTGATTTTTGTGATTTTTCGCTTAGAGTATGCGCACCCAAACACCCGATTTCTGAACCTCTCCCACTGGCTGAAAATGTCACGCGTTGGTGGAATGATCGCATCATCACATCTCCTAGTTCTCGAGTACACTGACTTGGACCGGTGTGGATTAATGCCTTGAAACGATGTTCTTCAGACCCCGAAGGTCTTCCTGAACGTATAAAGTCACTAATCTCAAAACAATCCTCCTTAAAACGAGAGAACCATTTTCTTGCCGTGCTCTGTCAGATAGCATTATCCCCACGCACGGCGCAAGTGTTTCAGACTGTCTCCGCTGCTGTCACCCCTATGTTGAACAACTCACACACTAGAATATGTCGCAAATGTTCCGATTTCAAAAACTGGCACATTTTCTAACGTCCACAGCTCCACTCACTATCTTTCAATGACAAATGACAATATGTAAGCTCAATTAGCAACAGTGAACTACAAATAAATAATGGCAGTCGTTAAAAAAACCTATAGCAATCGAATTACTAACATGCAAAACAAAAGTGCTACGAACGTATGCACCAACCGTATATTCTCTTCGAGTTGCAACTTGGGAACCATGGCAGCTGAGCGAGTGTTCTTTGACGGGGCTGCCAAGCTCTTGCCCTGTGACCATCAGATAAATTCGTAAATAATATGTTCCCACACGCCTACACGAATCCATGCTGCCTTCATCAACCTAGCCGCGTACATTTACACAGCCGCCGTTACAACATTACGTAGCTGACGAAGGGGGAGCGACTGTTTTCGGGGATTTTGTGTACAGCAGCTCACTGAAAGGTATGCTTCCCGATAGGCGTAGCGAGCCAACCGTAGCAAGCCAATAGTAGCAAACCTAGATACACTCTAATGCGGAATATAGAGTAGAAAGACTAGGCTGCTACAAGAACTGCGAATTTCTGGAAAAGTTGATAGATACTGAAAATTCGCTGTGAAGAAGGAAAGATATTCCCAAAGCTCGTGCGCTGTGCGTTCGTATTGTTTAGTGCGTAGGGCCGAGGCGCATTCAGAACCGGAGAAAGCAGAGGCAGCTCTTTGTGGCTGCGCGTTAATATGTGTGCAGTGGCTGCGCGGGGCGGTAATTACAGCTAGTTGGGCGACGAAAGCCCGGGGCGGGCGCAGGATGGGCTAGGCTGGCGGAGGCGACACACACACACACACACACACACACACACACACACACACACACACTATTACCACCACCCACCGTTTGTAACATATTAGCTGAGTGCGCTCTTTCCTTAGCTATTTATCAACTAAATGCACCAACGGAAAAAAAAGCTGCTACACCAAGGAGTACTGCGACCTAAACGAAAGTTGGTAGGCGTGTTTCTACATCTCAAAGATGATGACTCTTCAGATTTCGCGCCAGTCGCACAACAGAGGCGCTAGTAGCGTCACTAAGAGGATCCATATTAGGTTTGCTTTAAATACACGCTGTAACGGTCGTGAGCGTTAGTTACCTTTTGAGATCGGACATGGTGAGATACTCAAGAACGCCTGTAAGGCGACAAAGACGCCATTATGAACATCTCACCGAGTTTGAACGATATCGTGTAATAGGGCTACGAGAAGCTGGATGTTCCTTCTGCGATATTGCAGAAAAGCTTGGCAGAAATGTAGCCACTGTACGCGATAGCTGGCAGCGGTGCTCACGAGGACGTATAATCGCAAGAAGACGGGTTCTGGACGGCCACGTGGCACTACCGAGAGGGAAGACGATCGTGTTCGGGGTGTGTGTCTGGCGCGTCGTACTGCATCTGCAGCAGCAATTTTGGGAGAAGTTGGCACCACAGTAGCACAAGGAACTGTTACAAATCGGTTACTTAGAGGACAGCTCCGAGACACTCCCTGTAGCGTGCATTTTACTGACCCCCAAACCACCGTCATTTCACACTTTAGTGGCGTCAAGTGCCAGCTTATTTGGGGGGCAGGGTGGCGGCCTGTTGTGTTTTCTGATGAACGCCGGTTCTGCCTCGGTGCCAGTGATGGCCGTGTGTTGGTTAATAGGAGGCCAGTTGAGGACCAACCAACTTGTTCGCGTGCTAGACACACTGGACCTACACCTGGAGCTATGGTCTGGGGTGCGATTTCGTATGACAGCAGGAGCACTCTCGTGCTTATTCCACGCAACCAGGCTGCAAGTGTGTACGTCAGTCTGGTGATTCGACCTGTTGTCCTGCATTCCAGGAAGTATTTTCTAACTCGATAACGCTCATCCACGCACCTCTGTTGTAACCCAACAAGCTCCACAGTGTGTCGACGACTTACCTTGGCCTGACTGATCACGTGGTTTGTCTTCAATCGAGCACATGTGGGACATTATGGGACAACTCTAGCATCATCCTCAACCTGAATTAACCCTCCCTGTATTGACAGACCAAGTGCAACAGGCGGGGAACTCCCTTCCTTCAAACTGATATCCGCCACCTGCACAACACAATGCAGACACATCTGTATGCTTGCATTCAGCATTCTGGCGGTTGCTCCGCTTATAAAGGTACCAGCATTTCACATTTGCAGTGGTTTATCTCAAGCTTGCATTAATCTGTGCCCTTGCAATATTAATCACTTAAAAATGTTCACCTAGACAAATGTATCCCTGAAATTTCATTACTCCGCATTACTTCGTGCTGCGATTTTGTTCTGTCAGTGTATTTGGGCGAACACGTTCGCAGCGTTTTAGAGTGGAATGACCACTTAAAACATACCTTAGGGAAGGGAGAAGCCAGATTGAGGTTCATTGGAACAACTCTTAGGAAGTGTGTCCCTCCCCCCCTTCTCACCAGAACAATATGCAGATATTTGTTGTCAAAATTTGGAGCATTTACTTACCTGTAAGACCCACCTAATTGTAGCTTGCTGCTACATTTACTTAGGAACTACACAAAGTGAGCTACACATGTCGTTCCACGCTAAAAGACTATTGTGCAGCGTGCGTGGCACGTAGTCAGAAGAGGGTACATGTTTCACGGAAACAGTTCTGCTGGGGTACGGATAAAAGGCGCTTCACAGTGTGGGAGTGAAACAGCGCGGCAACTGGAAATGTACTCCAAAGCTGACGAACTCGGGACAGCTAGATTCTTGTGTGCAAAACGTCTAAATTACACACACACCCATCGTAAAATTCCGACGGTATGTGGACCAATGCAATGTCGCTTCCAGCCGTAGTGAAATGGTACCAACGGTTTGACCAAGGCAACACAGACCAGTGATGATCTCCACGCAGTCGAGGAAGAAATTTGGGGGATGGGGAGGATAAAGACATTTTCCAACGACGAGAACGTTCACACAGCGGTTCACAAATGGTCCCTTGGTGACCAAGGAGCGGATTTCTATCGTTGAGGCATTGAAATTTGATGGAACGTTCCGATTTGTTTCTTTTGCAGGCTCTTGGTGACTATATTGAAAAACAGGGTCATATACGTGTGCCACTTTCCGAGATTTGAACTTACTCGGAGGCTTACGTACGTTCGGTCTGTCCGCGCACCATCCTTCACCCAACGCCCTTTTCCACTCTTCATCTCTGTGTCAGTGTTCACCTTCCAATTGCAATCTGAGACCTTTTAGTTCTCTGCAGCAATGAAAAACGATGCACCCGTCCAGCCAGTTATACACGACGTCAAATCATCGAAGATAATAGGTTCACAGTGCCCCAGCGTTGAGTCAACAGGAGGCATACCGTTAGCGTATGCTACGTCCATAAGCCCAAGTTGATCATTTCCTTCCAGGAAGGAAACATTTAGTGACAGGGTGTAACAAACAACCAGTGAACTGTTTTAGTGAAGGTGTGTTCCTGCAGCGACAGCAACCACATGTTCGCATCTGTACGTGCTCCATCTGATCAAAATTATCAGCACAACTTTAGCGAACATTAACATGGGGTGTGTCCATCCTTCGCCTCTACGACGGCTTGAACACAGATGGAGTCACTTTCAGTGAGGTGTCTCAATGTCTCTGAAGGAACGGCAGCCCACTCTTCATAATGAGCCGAAATCAGAAAAGGTAGTGAATGATGTTGGACACTGGCCTCTGGAGCCAAGTCAACTTTCTGACTCATGCAAAAGCTGTTCCGTTGCATCCTGTCGGGACCTCTGGGCACGCCAGTCCGTATCACTGCCTCACAGATGCTGCTTTATGAGAAGGCACAGTGTCTTGCTCATACAATCGTCGTATCAGAACTGAACCTCTATTGTATGTAGCAGTCAGTGCTGTTAAATGTATTCATATTCTCGCATGTTCAACGTTTTCCTAAGCGTTACCACGGAAAACACCTCCATACCGTAACACCACATCATCCGTAGTTCACCGTTGGCACTGGGTGACGACAAAGTTCTCGAGGCGTTTATCAAATCGGGACACTTCCATCGAATTGCCACTGGGTATAGTGTGATTCATCCCTCCAAGCCGCGCGGTTAGAGGCGCCATGTCACTGATTGCGCGGCACCACCCGCCGAAGGTTCGAGTCCTCCCTCGGGCATGGCGTGTGTATTGGTCGTAGCGTAAGTTACTTTACGTAGTGTGTAAGTCTAGGAACCGATGATCCCAGCAGTTTGGTCCCTTAGGAATTCACACACATCTGAACACTTTTGAACATCACTCAAAATCATTCGTTTGCGGTCATCCACTGTCCAGTGACGTCGCTTGGCATTACCTACAGAAATATGTGACCTATGAGAAGCTGCTTGACCATTGTACCATTGTAACCCATTCTTTTGAACTCCCTACGCACTGATTGTAGCAATTCGGAACTCACGAGTAATTCCTTCCCCCGATTTCATGCTATTTTTTACAGGCACCCTGCGCAATGGTTGACGTTCCTTGTCCGTCAGTACATGAGATCTGCCTGTTCTGGATTTAGTTGTGGTTGTTCCTAAGCGTTTCCAGTTCACAGTTACATCACCAAAACTCGAATTGGACAGCTTTAGAAGGGCTGAAATGTCTGACGGTTTTGTTGCTCAGGTGACACCCAGTGATTAGCCCGTGATCGTGATCGAGCCATTCTGCTGTTACTTCTTCTTCACAGGCAGCAAAGTACACCCCCTTCTTTCGTAGTTGCGGGTCCTCCTTTCGTGACATCTAGTGGCCAATTCCGCACTACAAAGGTGCGTCCGGGCACTTTTGATCAGACAGGGTAGGTCTACTGCGAGAAATCGGATTCTTCAGTGTTCTGTTGAAGTTTTTTTTACGAGTGTGAAGGTATTTTCGCAGTAAAAGTGATAAATATGGTAGCAAACCGAATAAATAAAAGTTACATTCTCACTCTGCAAGGGGCTAGCTACGAAATTTGTCGGAGTTCGGGTTCACCCTTTAGAATATTTACAGCTTTGGAAACCTTCAGAGCTCTCCTTAAAAATTAAATAATTTTATACGTTTTGTATGCAGAAATTAGGTGTTTTGCGGCGGTAGTTTCCGGTAAATTCAGAGTAGAAACGACGTTTAAGCTCTCAGAGTTGCAACAGCCGTGGAGGCCGTAAGTAGAGTACGTACTAACGAGCCGGCTCGAGAAGCGGCTTCGTGACTTCCGTGTGGGAACGTACAAGGGGCATCCAGTGCCCAGAGAACTTCCGCCAACGAGAATGCCGAAGGCCACAGTTAATGGCTGGCGAGACCCCACCCCGCGGATGACGCTGTCGGCAGCAGATGCTGGCGGGCCGGCTCCGCTAGCGATGAAGTCACCGACGCAAGCGGCAGGTGCCCGAGGGATCATGTAGTTTGTTGTGCCGCCACCTAGCCTCCTACACACGTATCAGACGCGCACGAAACAACGTAAGATAGGGCAATATCGTCCAGACTCGAAGCTGTTCTGGCGACACAGTGACACTTGACGAGGTGTACTCTAGAATAGGGCAGGGGTGGCGCCTAGAAGGTGTAGAGTTTTCCGTCGCTTGATACAGAAATTCAGTACAGAGCCCGAAGTCCACACAACAGAAATGCAGACTGCACAAGTGATCCCGAAGGAGGGATGGCGGTTGTCGCTGAAACAACCGCATTCTTGTTAGGTTTATTCGCACGTCAGTTTAACCTGACTGTTAAAACCGCTCAGAATAACAGATTTCTCAGATAATCGATATTCAGCTTTTTATTCTTGTTATTTCTTATAACATACGCAAAAATCGAACAAGTATTGTAAAATTTTGACTCACTCGAGTTCAAGATACATAGAATCAAATTATAAAATCAAATAGGCAAATAAAAGAAAATTAATCCGTTCACCGGTCGCTACTTCTCTCAAAGAGAGATAAGTGATTGAATACGACAAATAAACACCAGTATTCTGCTACTGATTTCTTTAAAACTCCGCTCAAAAATCACTTTGTAATCGGGGACAATACCACTCGTTTGACATTACGAATAGACAGTGCTGAAGGGTGAAAGATGAGGTTGAAGAACTATTTTTCCTGTTAATTTGTCCGTTTTCAGGGGTTTTAAACGGCCTGTATTTCCCATCCCTATCTTGAAGGCACTGGAGTAAATGATGCGTCTTCGGAGCAAATAGTTTCTGATCTGCTCCAGTTCCCTTAGTGCACTAAATGCATTGCAACAATGTACGCAGTGGAGAAAATGTTATAAACAGTGTAGGGCAATTTCCTCATTCCTCAGCAGCAATGAAGCACGTGTCATTCTGCTGGATACGAGGTCACGTGAGACTCCGGGGAAACGAGCAAGCAGATTACGCGCACTAGGAGGCCAGCAGGGAACATGACGAGGCACAGTGTACCATTCCCCTGCAGGCTGTCACTTCGCTGTTGAGGCAGAGTGCCATGAAACTGCATCACGACGACTGACTGAGAGTGAGCTACAGTAAACTGCATTCGGTGAAAATAACTATCCGGGCAAGACGTACCTCATACGGGTCACTGCGGCAGTATGAGGTGGCGTGACCCGCGTCTTCATGTGGCACTGTCCCCTATCAAATGCATTCATACTCCGGCAAGAGAACCTTCATCCCCCTCCCCCCGAATGTGATGCCTATGGCATGCAAATATCAGTTTACGCCACGTTTTAACTTAGTGCACTTTTCATTGTCATGATAGGACAGAGAGAAATTTGGGTGGGTATCTGCCCTCTATTTTAACTGCAGACGCGACGAGTATGGTAAAGACTTCTAAAATTTTGTGTTGTGTCTGGACTCTCGCCTCAGCTTTTAGGCTGAAAATTTTAGTGTGTTTCAGAGTGGCTAGATGGTCTTTCCTGTTCCAGCGGTAAGCCGGCCATAGCTATCTGCTATATTATTTTAATTCTTTACATTGCCGTTTCTCTTTTTATTTTACGTTTCAGATCCGACAAAATCTCACTCTCACTCTCTCTCTCTCTCTCTCTCTCTCTCTCTCTCTCTCTCTCTCTCTCTCTCTCTCTCTCTCACACACACACACACGCACACATTACACCGCACTGTCCATGTGTATTTTATTTTTCAAAGATTTTCGCCAATCCCGTATCCTGCTTGTTGAAGAGTTGTCAGTTACTTTGAAAGCCGCTATGTGGTGCTCGTGGCATAGAGATCACAGTGCGTCACATTTTACTGCACTGTGTTTTATTTTCGGACCAAAGGGCGGCAGCTCATTTGTCGACAAATTTGCCTTCTTTGTTAGCTGACAGTGAAACGAATGTGGCACAACTTTTAAAATTTTGTGAATTCCACGCCATGTTCCCTAAAATTTAAGGACGATGTTTTTAACATGTTATTAGGATGGCTGGCTCATCCGTGTTTTTTGTTCTCGTAATTGATAAAGCAGCCACACATTCCTGTGAATATATTTTAGTTTTCCTGTTGTCTTCCGTAGTTTTACTAACCCTGTCCCCCAAGATGTGAAGTAGTGTGATTGTGCAGGTGATCATGGGCGAGAGTGAGTGCGATATTAACTCAGATAGCCCTTTTTTTTTCTCTCTTTTCTCGGTTGTTTTTACTAACTTCGTAACGGTGCTAATAATCTCGCAGTTGAGTGTCCCCCCCCCCCCCTCCCCACACTATCTATTGGCATAGTTTGTGAACTCTGGGGAAAGCAGCAGGCGTGGCGTACATTTAGAGAGCAGTTCCGTTCTTAGTATGGGACAGCTGGCCTGCGGACTGTCAACTAGAGATGGGCAAACTCGGTCATCCTTGGGAACTAGTTCACGGGTGCTCGCTCTTTTTTTTGGGAAGCGTTCATTTTTACTCTTTCACCGTTTATTTGTTCATGGTATATGGTTCTTATGAAAAATTGAAAATTAGCAGCAGACTGAAGATGGAAGGCGCCAAGAGGAGGCACTTGCCTCCCCCCCGGAGTACAGAGTTCTTATTCATTATAGAATTCTCACACACCTGTAGACGTAATTTTTCGTGATTCTGCAAAACTTCTCGTTTAGCCAACTGTAGCGTTATGTGGCGGACAGTGAAATAATATAAGGTGGCGCACGAAAAACCGGTCCCGAGTAGAGATTGCTCGCCAATTACACACGATTTGTTGACCGCTACGAGCAAAATAGATAAACAGGTAATAATTAGGCAGTAAAGAAATAAGCTAATGCAAACAACTACATCGAAACAATAGATGACGATTGGTGGGCGACAATGAACAGTCTAGTACTCGGGGCCGATTTTTCGTCGCCACCCTGTACCACTGAAATAATATTGTAGAAGTTACCGTATTCTCTTTACAAAATGTGACACCAGACACTAGATTATGGAGCGCGGGCTTCATTCGGTTGTAAGTCGGTCTGTCTTCCATAACAATGAACATGCTGTTTTACGTTGGATCAAAAAATGACGGTAAATTTCCACTTCTATGTGCCGTGCCGACTTCCTTTTCATCTGTAATAACAAAAAACTTGCATTTTTATTAGTATGTCTTCTGCCGTTTATCGAAATAGTGAAGTAAGCCGATATGCCCTTTCGTTACCTGAAAAGATGTATTACATATCACGGAATTTTTATGTAATTTACGTAATTAATAAATACATTTTAACTATCGGTCGCGGACTCTGAATACAATATGAAAGGAACCAAAGTCCAGGTTCAAAAAAGGTTTGAAGTTGATCTAGAATGGGCGTGCGCAGCGAACGAAACGAACAACAACTCGATACTGAACTAACTAGGAGCAGTCGGCAGAGGAACTGAGACGAGAGACCACGCGAAGGAGGACGAGTCCGGCCGAGGGAGACCGAGACCGAGGCTGGAACGAGACCGGCCGACGTGCCGTTGCGGGAACGAGACCGACCGTTTTCCCGTCCCCGGGAACTATAAGCAGAAAGCCGTGACGGAAGTGAACTACGAAAGACCGTTCCTTAGAATTCGTTCCCCGCTCCTTCCGTTCATCTTGGTGAACCGCTCTTTTGGACCAGTTAGTTCGCGAACGGCTCAACTCCACTGTCAACGGCCGTGCGGCTGACAGATGGCCGGCGACAGGTGGGTGTCGCGTGTCCCGCTGTGCACGTGCTAAATCCCGTCACGGCCGCGAGCGAGGCCACTGCGCCGAGGGCGGCGCCCACGCACGGGCGCTGGGAAAACTCCGTCTGACGTATGTGTACTCAGCTCACTCAGAAACAGACAGTTCCGTTGTGTGTCTTCCTCGACGTACAAGCACTTAGTTCAGTTGCTACAAAACACTCTAGTGCCAAGATAGCGACACTAGCAGGGTAGTAACACTAGACGCAGAAAGATTGGGTACATATATTCCGACCCGAAAGGAGGTGGGGTGGCAGCAGGAAGGGTAACTGGCCACCCGCTTCCACTAAAATTGCCAGATCCAGAATAATATAACCAACCCAATGAAGGCACGGGTAAGGAACTAACAAACTAAAAATTGAATTTTCTCGTTTTGAGAAGGAGCGATCTATGTTACTTGCAAAAAAAAAAAAATACTAGAGCCAAGATCGCATAAATATTTCTTTATTTAAAACGACCGATTTCGACGGCCTTAGCTGTCACCTTCAGGTCTTAAAGATGTCAATTTCCACAAGCTGCTTTATGTTTTTAAAATATTTTAGGTATGACGTGCCTTTTATAATGTGCTGTTTCTTATCCTCGTGACAACTTGGCGTAAGTTCCAACTTAAAATGAACATGTTTCATAACGGAAAGATTTTTAAAACGTGAAGATAACAGTAAAGTCTGTCGGAACAGGTTGTTTGAAATGCAGAAATATTTATGCGATCTAGGCTCTACAATTTTTTGCAAGTAACACAAATCGATCCCATTCTCAAAACGAGAGAAAATTCAATTTTTAGCCTATGTTAGATGTGGCCTTATCCGGTGTCTTCATGGGGTCGGTTATGTTATTCTGGATTTGGCAATTTTATTGATAGCGGATGGCCACATACCCCTTCCTGCTGCCACGCCACCCCCTTTCGGGACGAAATTTATATACTCCATCTTTCTATGTCTAGCGTTACCCACTTGAAAGTGAGAGAACGCTTTAACTGAGGCGAGATATCGGTACGAGCACGGTACTCATCTAAGCGGATGTGGAAAAGCGCCAAAAGCCACGTCCTGGCTGCGCTTTGCACCGGCCCCCCTCGTTGGTCTGCCCGGTGAATTCGCTTACCTCCTCGAATCCCGGAAGCGGCGTGGTGTTATCCAGGCGGCTTTCTTCAGCCTACAGATGCCCTGAAAGAAAAATATGGAGCAGCGGGAAAACCACTTAACTATGTGGCAGCCATTTATTTTATTGGGTTTCACTGTTACCTGCCGGCCGGCGGTTCTAGGCTCTACAGTCTGGAACCGCGCGACCGCTACGGTCGCAGGTTCGAATCCTGCCTCGGGCATGGATGTGTGTGATGTCCTTAGGTTAGTTAGGTTTAAGTAGATCTAAGTTCTAGGGGACTGATGACCACAACAGTTAAGTCCCATAGTGCTCACAGCCATTTGAACCACTGTTACCTGCGTGAAAAGAACATCTGTCACAAGACGATCATGTTAAGTTTTCATTTTCCTTCAGTATTGTCATGTCTGGAAAGGAAATACAGTAAGTGATAAAATACACTTGAACATGGCTAAAGATATTAGGTCATTGAGAACTACTACCTGATGGGCGAGATCAGAGGCTGTGAGTGATCATCGGAGGTGGGGTATCATCCGGAGTGCCCCAGGGAAGTGTGGTAGGTCCGCTGTTGTTTTCTATCTACATAAATGATCTTTAGGATAGGGTGGATAGCAATGAGCGGCTGTTTGCTGATGATGCTGTGGTGTACGGGAAAGTGTCGTCGTTGAGTAACTGTAGGAGGATACAAGATGACTTGGACAGGATTTGTGATTGGTGTAAAGAATGGCAGCTAACTCTAAATATAGATAAATGTAAATTAATGCAGACGAATAGGAAAAAGAATCCCGTAATGTTTGAATACTCCATTAGTAGTGTAGCGCTTGACACAGTCACGTCGATTAAATATTTGGGCGTAACATTGCAGATTGATATGAAGTGGGACAAGCATGTAATGGCAGTTGTGGCGAAGGCGGATAGTCGTCTTCGGTTCATTGGTAAAATTTTAGGAAGATGTGGTTCATCTGTAAAGGAGACCGCTTATAAAACACTTATACGACCTATTCTTGACCGAGCGAGGTGGCGCAGTGGTAGCACACTGGACTCGTATTCGGGAGGACGACGGTCCAATCCCGCGTCCGGTTATTCTGATTTAGGTTTTCCGTGATTTCCCTAAATCGCTCCAGGAAAATGCTGAGATGGTTCCTTTGGAAGGGCACGGCCGACTTCCTTCCCTAATCTGATGAGACCGATGACCTCGCTGTTTGGTCTCTTTCCACAAACAACCCCCAACAACCTATTCTTGAGTACTGCTCGAGCGTTTGGGATCCCTATCAGGTCGGATTGAGGGTGGACATAGAAGCAATTCAGAGGCGGGCTGCTAGATTTGTTACTGGTAGGTTTGATCATCACGTGAGTGTTACGGAAATGCTTCAGGAACTCGGGTGGGAGTCTCTGGAGGAAAGGAGGTGTTCTTTTCGTGAATCGCTACTGAGGAAATTTAGAGAACCAGCATTTGAGGCTCTGCACTACAATTTTACTGCCGCCAACTTATATTTCGCGGAAAGACCACAAAGATAACATAAGAGAGATTAGGGCTCGTACAGAGGCATGTAGGCAGTCATTTTTCCCTCTTTCTGTTTGGGAGTGGAACAGGGAGAGAAGACGCTGGTTGTGGTACGAGGTACCCTCCACCACGCACCGTATGGAGGAATGCGGAGTATGTATGTAGATGTAGGGGGGGGGGGCTTGGGGGCCTGTAGCGCCCCTCCCCCTAATGGAGTATCATATTACGCTGGATAAAATTACTTCAGAAATCCGCGAATATATTACTTCAAAATATTTAATCATTTTTTTTATAATTATGTAGCAATATAGGTTGCAATGTATTTCAAACACATTTTAGCAAATAGCTTACTATCTAAACCAATAAATATCATTTAACTTAAAATGGACGTCTTCTTATTTATTTATATACATTGGATGTATATTAATGCACGAGTACCACTTACAATAATCATGAAAGCTAAATATGCCGGGTATGCCTACCAACACTTAAATTACTGACCCCAGACAAAAACTTTGAAATCGCCGGACATCTGGATCAAATCGTATTATTGTCCCGGGCACACACATTCTGTAGACACTTATTTGGCCTGAACCCCAAAACAGTTACCAAAAACTGCTTTAACCAACACCAAATTTTACCAATTTGTCGGTGGAGAACCCCAACTCTCGTTTGTTAAGCGATATTCCATTCCCCCAAACCCCTTCCCCACCCCCATAGCCCCCTCCCCCCCCCTCTTGAACGACTTCTAGAATCGCCCCTGGTCGAAATGTGTTGGCGACAATCGGTGCACTACCATAGTGTCGCCATGTTGAAGTTCCTAATATCTTGAAAACAACAATCGGATTATGTAGCGCGCGAACACACACACACACACACACACACACACACACACACACACACACAGTGTTATTTCAATCTCCATTTAATTTCTTACGGTAATAAGGGAGTTGGACTCATGGACAAGAACGCGTCATGATTCACATTCCACATTTTTTCGCAGTTTTTCGAAACCACTGAACGAATTCCTCTGTTTTAATAACTGTGCGCCTTGCGTTGTTTAAGAAAACCTCAAAAGTGTATTTTTTGAACACCATCATGATGTCCACCCTATATTGGCTTAAAATTCTTAAAAAAGGAAGATATTTAAGTGCAACACATTTTCGATGTTCAGATGTCTTTGCAAAATTCTGGGAACATGAAAAAAAATTCGAAGGCTCTTTTCGTAAGAAGAGAAACTGAAGTTTGTCTGTGAGATAATCGTTAAAATTTTTAAAAATATACACAGAGTAACACAAAATGTTAAAAATATCGATACCATAAGATCAAATGCCAACAGTGATTTCAGAACACTATATAATAGTGAAATTCACAGCTTTTGCAGCGAAGCAGATACTCGTGTAACAGCCAAAATCAAAAGATTACCAGGACAAAACGGGGGAAACTGTAATAACAAGAGCACGGTGCCTCGGCATTTTCTTCAGCGCAGAGGCATTGTGGCTTGAAAAATTTAGTAAGATTTCCAGCTGCACTGTTAGAATGTAAAGATGCATTGGTTTCAATACAAAATGTGATATTCCATAGATGCTACGGAGCGAGAAAGCCTAGTGGTAAGACATCGGATTCGTATACGGGAGGACGGCGGTTCAGGTCTCGTCGGACGTCACAGAATTAGGTCTTCCTTAATTTCCCTCAATCTCAAATTGTAACTAAATGTAGAATCCTCTGCCAAAACACATTTGAAAGCAAACGTGGACAAAAGACGAACAAACTCTTGTAGCTACTTCGCTACAACTTCTACGCCAGTTATTACGTTACACGTTTGTGTCACCTTGGGTACTCGGGATGTCATCAGTTAATGAACGCGGCCGAAGAGTTGGCCGTAATGGAATGCTCGCTGGTGTTCACTAACCGGCCGGAGGGTCTGGGCGGGTATGGACGCGTTTCACTTTAGGTGCAGCAGCCGCAGCGGCGGCAGCTCGCAGAAACCTGTTCTGTGACGGCAAGGCACGGCGCAGCATTGTGGCCGCCTGGCGCGCGGGTTTCGTCAGCGCGGCACCTGCTGGACCGCGGTCTGCCGTTGCTGTGGTAGCCGACTGGCTGCACTCACGCATCCGGCGGACGAGGCGGCGCTGGGCTGCTAACGCAGGGATGCCCACACTCATCAGCTGTTGCCGGCCCGAGCTTCTTCCTCTGACGCGGTGCGATGCTCAGTCTGTGCGCACCGACTCTCTCTCTCTCTCTCTCTCTCTCTCTCTCTCTCTCCTCTCCCCTCTTCCCTCTCTTCTTCTTTCTTAGTGCTTGCGCATCCAATATTTGTTTCCCTCTTCTGTCCTGAAGCTACCCGCACAACAGACCGATCCACTGTGAAACGGGCACTGATGAGACACGTTGATAACGCGCTTCGTCCTAACATGTATGCTTCTAGCCACTGCACAATATCTTATGGACAGTACCTCGTACTGTATGCCCGCAGAAGGTGCGCAGGAACACCGACGCTCATTAATGTCTCGCATCTTACTCTCATAGGCGAGATATACAGGGTGATTCAAAAAGAATACCACACCTTTAGGAATTTAAAACTCTGCAACGACAAAAGGCAGAGCTAAGCACTATCTGTCGACGAATTAAGGGAGCTATAAAGTTTCATTTAGTTGTACATTTGTTCGCTTGAGGCGCTGTTGACCAGGCGTCAGCGTCAGTTGATGCTAAGATGGCGATCGCTCAACAGAAAGCTTTTTGTGCTATTGAGTACGGCAGAAGTGAATCGACGACAGTTGTTCAGCGTGCATTTCGAACGAAGTATGGTGTTAAACCTCCTGATAGGTGGTGTATTAAACGCTGGTATAAACAGTTTACAGAGAATGGGTGTTTGTCCAAAGGGAAAAGTTCTGGACGGCCAGGCAGCCCGTGACAGAGCACTTCATCACTGGCCTCCAAGAAGCCCTGATCTTACCCCCTGCGATTTTTTCTTATGGGAGTATGTTAAGGATATGGTGTTTCGGCCACCTCTCCCAGCCACCATTGATGATTTGAAACGAGAAATAACAGCAGCTATCCAAACTGTTACGCCTGATATGCTACAGAGAGTGTGGAACGAGTTGGAGTATCGGGTTGATATTGCTCGAGTGTCTGGAGGGGGCCATATTGAACATCTCTGAACTTGTTTTTGAGTGAAAAAAAAACCTTTTTAAATACTCTTTGTAATGATGTATAACAGAAGGTTATATTATGTTTCTTTCATTAAATACACATTTTTAATGTTGTGGTATTCTTTTTGAATCACCCTGTATACTGAGGAGACGAAAGTCATAGTGTACGTCACAATAATGTGTCGGACCTTTTCCCCGGCGTATAGTCAGCAACTGGACGTGGTCTGGACGCAACAAGTCGTTTGAAATCCCCTGGAGAAATGTTGAGCCACGCTGCCGCATTAGATTTCCATAATTGCGAAAGTGTTGCCGGTGCAGGATTTTGTGCACAAACTGACCTCTCGATTGTGTCTCATAAATATTCGATAGAATTCACGCCGGGCAATCTGGCTGGCCAAATCATTCGCTCGAAATATTCAGGATCTTCTTCAAATCAATCGTGAACACTTGTGGCCCGGTGAGAATGCTGCCTTCGCTTTTGAACACAAAGCCCACCTGAATGACTGCAAAATGTGTCCAAGTAGCCGAACAAAACCATTTACTGTCAATGATCGGTTCAAATGGATCAGATCCCAGTCAATTCCTTGTAAACAAAGCCGACGCCATTATGGAGCCACCACCAGCTTGCACAGTGCCTTGTCGACAACTTGGTACCATGGGTTCTGCGCCACACTCGAATCCTACCAGCTGTTGTTACCAACTGAAATCGGGTCTCATCTGACCACGCCACGGTTTTCCAGTCGTCTACGGTCCAACCGGTGTGGTCACGAGTCCAGGAAGGGCACCGCGGGCGATGTCGTGCTGTTAACAAAAGAAACTCGCGTCGGTCTTCTGCTGCCATAGCCCATTGAGGCCAAATTTGCCGGCCGCGGTGGCCGAGCGGTTCTAGGGGCTTCAGTCCGCTATCGCGCGAGTGCTACGGTCGCAGGTTCGAATCCTGTCTCGGGCATGGATGTGTGTGATGTCCTTAGGTTGGTTAGGTTTAAGTAGTTCTAACTTCTAGGGGACTGATGACCTCAGATGTTAAGTCCCATAGAGCTCAGAACCATTTTGACGCCAAATTTCGCCGCACTGTCCTAATGGATTTGTTCGTCGGGCGTCACATGTTTATTTCTACGGATATTTCACGCAGTATTCCTTGTCTCGTAGTACTGACAACTCTACGCAATCGTCGCTGCTCTCGGTCGTGAAGTGAAGTCCGTCGCCGTGAGAGGTAATCCCTGAAGTCTGTCTGGTATTCTCGGCACACTCTTGACACTGTGGATCTCGGAATACTGAATTCCCTAACGATTTCAGAAATGGAACGTCCCTTGCGTCTAGCTTCAAGTACAATTCCGCGTTCAAAGTCTGTTAATTCCCTCGCGCGGCCATAATCACTTCGGAAACGTTTTCACGTGACTCATCTGAGAACAAATGTGAGCTCCGCCAGCGCACGGGCCTTTTATATCGTGGGTACGCGGTACTGCCGCGATCTGCATACGTGCATATCGCTATCCCATGACTTGTCACCACAGTGTACGATAGTAAAGGCAATAGATTTGTCGCATACTGATCTTCGAATGCTTCTCTCCGAATGTACCGAACGGGGTTGCGCAAGTTTCTTCCAGCGATTGCCGTTAAGGCTCCCTCAACATATCTTTCTACACGTAAGTATGCGTTGTACCGCCTTGTTACGATGCTAGTAGCGCGTCTCCGAATCCGTATGATGTCTGCTGTCATGACGACTTGACAAGGGCTTGAACTGTTGTAGCTGAACTTTACAATACGCCGCGCTAGCGCGTTGTATACCGTGTCCGTTCGGATGCTCTTCACTTCCCCAGAATTCTCCCAATAGATTTATCTTCCACTCTTCTTCCCCACTGCAAATTTCAGATGTTTCATTTGATGTCGCTTCTTAATAGTACTCATAAAAACGATATGACGGTATACCGCTAATCTTTTAGTCTGGTATTATTGGGTTCTTTCTCTTCGTTACGGACACTTCGTTGCATGTACCCATATTTGAAGATACTGCCATAGAATGTACCAGTTGGAAATACTGTTTTAAGTCGTCCTATGCTTATTACGACCTTCCAACTACGATACTTTCTCTAGATATCGGTGTAGTTAGTGAATTGAGAGTGCTACTGACCCTATCCACTCTCAGCAAGTTATTTGTGTATATGAAGATGATTCTGCGCACCTTTTGGCACACCTTATTTTACATTAGTTTTTTTGAACATTCGGTTTCTAGTATAACTCTGTTCTCGTAGCCCAAAAGTCTTTCGTTCTTTCAGCGAATCACACATCTGCGAATGTACTCAGTGTGATCGTTGTTTGCGTATCAGTTGTGCGACTTTGTATGTGTGATTGTGTGTGTGTGTGTGGGGGGGGGGGTTGCTGTTGGGTCACCTGAATTCGTGAATAAAAAACGCATGTAAGTTCGCAAAAACGTGATGCTTATAGCTTTCTGCATAATTACTTTCTCTGGCCGCATACGGATGCCTTCCGTGTCGTCGGACACTGTATTTCGAACGTTCGTAATGGACCCGTATCGGCTTCTGTTAAGAGTACATTCCGGTTTTGGAAAACAGACGAAGTTTGCCGGTACCAAAATTGGTGAGTACGTTGGGTGGGGAGGATTGTTACTTGGTATCTGTACTGAAACAGAGGACAGTCACGGCATGCTCTGGAGCTCTAGACGACTCCATGCTTCTGTAAAGATTGCCTCGCAAAGCTCTGGCCCTTCCTAGGGAGACAGTTCATTACGCCCCTCTAAAACTTAACGACAGGGTGCCTTTTTTGATAGAGTTTTTCATGGCCACGGGAAAACAAGATTAGCGTCTTTTGTAAATCGACTCGGCAACAAATTGTCACCTCTGTTGTCGCTGAGTTGTTCGGCGTCATTGATATGACGTTTTGTAAACTGACATTATTCGAAGCACCAAGTTTGCTCATTTGTGGCAATGAGCTTCACGACAATGCATTTAGCTTCTGCGTCGTCGATAAAATTTGCACACTTGTTCATGTATAATCCTTTCTTTTACCGTATAAAGACATGCTTCACTGATGTGCACATGTTTCGCTTTCCTATGCATCGTATAGAATGGTGTGAACGTTAGTTCTGCTAATGTGGTATTCCTCTGTTAACAAGCGGAATAGCAAAAGTCTCTTCTGATGAAGCAAATCGCGCCCACTTTGCACGTGATTGCCCGTGGATCGCCCTATTTTCGGGTTATCACTCGCTGAGTTACTGCGTATATCGTCGTCCACGGTAAAAGATCGTCGAGGTACACCCGCATCAATATGTGAAATGTTTATGATTCGTTTCTCTGACATTTCAAGCAAACCTTGGCTGACTCACGCTGTCCGTTTCATTGATATTCTAATAAGGTTGTACGAATCGTGATATGTGGTTTATTATGCATAGGTGGTAGCTTTCGAAATACTTTCGAGAAATTGAGTTATTATCTATGAACATCTAGCACAGTTGAACATGGGTAGCGAAAGGCTCCGTCCGAGTTTTAACGTAGTGACTTGGATTAACCGATCTCTATAGATGGATGAACGTAGATTTTAGCTTCATTTCTCACAAATACATGCTGGACACCTTACCGTCGCGTTGTTTTTTCGCGTTATCAACTATTAGAGAAAAATTTTATGGAATATTTTCAGGGTATTAACTATATTTTGTCCAAGGGTCAAAGTTCGAATTGTCTAAGACTGCACTCATTGTCATTAGCACCTTGAGCACTGTATGATGAACGTATTCAACATTCCTGTAGGCCGTGTGTTGGAATATTCTGCATCTCTTAGCACTTGGCCTGGAATAGGACATGTTCATATTATATAATCATATAATCAGTACATGTGACTGTTAAACATAAAGTGCTACCACGCTGTCGATGAGGAGTGAAACATAAACCAGAGAGAAATAAGTGATGCATAAAAGACAAAGTTCTGACTCCCTTGTACAGATATTTCTTTCTCTCTCTGCTGACACTACACAGTTAGTCTGAGTGATGATACAAAGGTGAATACAAACCACATTTGGTTTAGAACTACCGAAGGGGATGGCACCGTGGTCTACCACTTAAACTCGCCTTCGGGAAGACGGCAAGCAAATCCCCATGCAGACATCCTGATTTAAGTTTTCCATGGTTTATGTGAATCCTGTGGGGAAATATTATTGATAAAGTTACTTTGAAAAGGATCCGGCCGAAACCCTTCCCCAAAATGAGCTTGTGGTTTGTCGTTGTCGACGAGTCGTTAAACTCACACTTTTCTTTCTTTATTGTTCTCGTCGCGAACTCATTGTGAAGAAAAGAGTAGAGAATTTCACTTCATTAATTTTGGAGTAGGATATGGGAAGCCAGTGTCCGGTATCAGAGTTTTGTTCTACAAAGAACAAAAGTTTATGGTACCAACAGCCACTAACTTCAGTAAAATACATAGTGATTTCCTGTTTACCTATGTCCACAGACCTGCAGTATTTTAGAAAAAGACAGTATATTATTTGACAGACGTAGTCTTGAAGACAGCGACATATTTAATCGCCTAATGGGAAACGTAGACCTCCTTCGCGCGCAGTGGTATGTTTACTTCGTGAAGTCCAAGTTGCTCTGATCAGGGTGAGTAATTGTGACGATGCTTTTACGGTTTAGCATAGTCTTTTTTTCCCCTGCTATTTTTCGTGGTGGTGGTGGTGGTGGTGGTGGTGGTGGTGGTGTCAAAAGCAAGGAAGTGAAACTGCTTTTTTAGTCTCGTATGAGCTCGTATTTGTAAAGTTTTGCTCTATGTAGGCATTACTTTTCATATTCTCGGAAATCATTTTAAGAAAGGTTCATTCATGGACTAGCCAGAAAAGTTCAAAGCGCCTTTTGTGAAGACGTGTACCTTGTTCGCAACGGCAGTGTTGACAGCGAGGATCAATAGAAAACGAGAAACTGTCCTGGCGGGTGAGAAGAGCATCATCTGAAGCTGTAAAACTTTCTCACGCGTGGGTAGAGCGTGTCGTTGGCGTTAAGAGATTTACGCGCTCGTTAATTTTCTTTGCACACACTGACTCGCACGACGTGAGGACGCACACTGTAGGTACAGGCACTGTCTCGGCCAGCAGCTGTAGCCAGCTGAAACCACGTAATTAAAACACAGGAAACTTGAACTGGCTTAGGTGTTGTGCATTCCGACTGACTTTGGCAATTCCAGCAGGACAATGCGACATCTCACACGTCCAGAATTGCTACAGAGTGGCTCCAGGAACACTGAGTTTAAACACGTACCGGACATGAACATTATTGAGCATATCTGGGATGCCTTGCAACGTGCTCTCAGAAGAGATCTCCACCCTCTCTAATTCTACGGAAAGGCCTGCAGGATTCATGGTGTCAGTTCCCTACAGCACTACTTCAGACTTTAGTTGATCCCATGCCACTTCGTGTTGCGGCAGTTCTGCGTGTTCGCGGGAGCCTACACGATGTTAGGTGGGTGTACCAGTTTCTTTGGCTCTTCAGTGTACAATAAATGGCATCCCTGACCGACAGAAGCTCCGCTATCTAGATGCAGATTTCAAGTGGAAGTGCAATCATTTGATAGGTGTCATTGGGGGGAGGGTTAAGAAGTGGTATTCCATTGTTCCACTCACTGTTTTATTTCCGAGCGTACTGTGGCCAATATCGTTCAATAAATTGCTCTAGTTCGTAAGTGATGTCCTTCCCGCTTTTTTAAATTGTGGAGCAAGTATGATCCCGGGGCTGTATTAAAGATGACATCAAACGGATATTGAAAGCAAGGTAGCTTCGTTTCCTTTAAGATTATTGGTAACAGATTTCGCCATTTCCCGTAGCTTCTTACAAGTAGAAGAGATCGCTTTGTGCTTTTGCTGCGAAGTGCTCATGGTCGATACTACATTTATGGACTTACGATCAGATATCAATAAAAAATCTCAGAAAAAATGTGTGTGTCTGCGTATTTCTTCGCATATTCAGTGGCATTTCGGAAGCTTTCAGGAATTTATATCCTGGTTCTAAGGGTTAGGCGGATCACGCTATAGTGGAGAACACCTAATTTATCCAAAGAATATTTCGCCGCATTCCTTATACCATGCTTCTGTAGTCGAAGACAGAGCGGTTGTAGCCACTACAGAGAATAAATAGTGTCGTACGGTCCACTCTCAACTCCAAATCCAAGCAACTGTTCTTATTACGAGGGTGGTTTGAAAAGTTGTCGGAATCACCACGAGAGGTCAGCGCTAGCGCAACGAGTTGTTCAGATGTTATTCATTGGACTGTTGCCTGTAAACACGTGCCACGTCAGTGCTCTTGGAAGAGAGCTGTGGCGGTGATGCTCTGTTGTTGTTCCCGGCGTTGTGATTTGCGAAGATGGAAAAAATAGAGATTCGAGCAGTGATTAAGTATTTCGTAAAGAAAGATATGAAAGCAAAGAGCATTAATGCCGATTTCCAGAATACACTGGGGGACTCTGCTCCTTCATATTCAACTGTTGCCAAGCGGACAAATGAATTTAAATTGGGTCGGGAGAGCTTAGATGATGATCTGCGCATTGGACGGCCAAGATGTGTCACTACTCCAGAAATCATTGCAAAAGTGCACAAAATGGTCATGGAGCATCGCCTCTCGAAAGTTCGTGAAATTGCTCACGCTTGCCAGATGTCATCTGAAAGGGTATATCACAGAAGAATTAGAATGAAAAAATCATCTCTAAGATAGGTGTCGCGAGTCTTGACCCTGGATCAAAAACGCATGAGACTGGACATATCGGAACAATGCTTGGCCCGTATTAGGAGAAACGAACAAGATTTTTTGCGCCGGTTTGTGACCACTGATGAAACTTGGGTGCACTACTATACCCCAGAGACAAAACAACAGCCAAAGCAGTGAAAACATGCTGATTCTCCATCACCAATGAAAGCAAAGACAATTCCTTCGGCAGGAAAGGTCATGGCCTCAGTGTTCTCGGATGCGAAGGGGATTGTAATTGTAGATTATCTCCCCACTGGGCAAACCATTACTGGAGAATACTGTGTTAACCTCCTGGACAAACCGTAACAAAAGATACATGAAAAAAGGCCAAGTTTATCAAGGAAGGAGGTCATCTTCCATCAAGACAATGCGCTCCCGCACACATGTGCCATCGCCATGGCAAAATTACATGAATTAGGGTATGATTTGTTACCACACCTGCCTTATTCACCTGATATGGCTCCGTCAGACTTCCATCTCTTCCCAGAACTGAAAATTTTTGTCGATGAAGTTTCACTTCAAACAAAGAATTGATAGCCGGAGTTGACAAATATTTTGCAGACCCAGAGGAAACTCATTTTCGAGACGGTGATCAAGGCACTGGAACATCACTGGACAAAGTGCATTAATCTACAAGGAGACTACATTGAAAAATAATAAACGTTTCGTGATGTAAGTAATTTTTTTTCTATTCCCTTCAGAGAGCTCTTCAACCTATTCTCGTACATTTGCACATCTATCCACATTGTTTGTTAGGTACTCAGTGTATTGACTACACGTTAGTTTTCAGTTTACTTTAGCTCCACGTATATTATCATGCGACCGTACTTAAAATCTTTATGGGCCAAGTCATATTTGTGCTGAGGTGACTACGCCTTTTCCTCGCGAGTATCATACGTGATAAATGTTCCTTTGTATTCATCGCATCGGCGTTCCGAAACGCACAGAACAGACTCGTCGAGCTTGTATGTCGCTGTGGTGCGCGCAGCCCGGCGTCCCCCGAAAGATGTCTGCGGTCGTGAGCACGGTCGGCGTCGCGTCCGCAGGCAAGCGCGGTCCGCCCGATTGTCTCCGGCATCACTTAGGCAGATCTCAGCCCTAATGGGCCTGGCGCGCCGCCTGCCATTACGTAATCACCGGACGGCGTTCCCAACTCATAAATATAACTCGTCCGGCCACCGGCGTCACTGGGAGTACACGGTCCCCAGGCCTACAAGCAATCGAGCGAATGTGCGAGGCCGCAGTCCTGCACATCATAGGCTTTTGTTGCCCGGCAGCGTATATCTGTGTCACAGAGCGTAATGTCAGACTGTTGTTGTGGTCTTCAGTCCAGAGACTGGTTTGATGCAGCTCTCCAAGCTACTCTATCCTGTGCAAGCTTCCTCATCTCCCAGTACCTACTGCAACCTACATCCCTCTGCATTTGTTTAGTGTATTCATCTCTTGGTCTCCCTCTACGATTTTTACCCTCCACGCTGCCCTCCAATACCAAATTGGTGATCCCTTGATGCCTCAGAACATGTCCTACCAACCGATCCCTTCTTCTAGTCAAGTTGTGCCACAAACTTCTCTTCTCCCCAATCCTATTCAATATCTCCTCATTAGTTATATGACCTACCCATCTAATCTTCAGCATTCTTCTTTAGCATCACATTTCTAAAGCTTCTATTCTCTTCTTCTCCAAACATGTTTCACTTCCATACATGGCTACACTCCATACAAATACTCTCAGAAACGACTTCCTGACACTTAAATCAATACTCGATGTTAACAAATTTCTCTTCTTCAGAAACGCTTTCCTTGCCATTGCCAGTCTACATTTCATATCATCTCTATTTTGACTGTCATCAGTTATTTTGTTCCCCAAATAGCAAAACTCCTTTACTACTTCAAGCGTCTCATTTCCTAATCTAATTCCCGCAGCATCACCCGCTTTAATTCGACTACATTGCATTATCCTCGTTTTGCTTTTGTTGATGTTCATCTTATATCCTCCTTTCAAGACACTGTCGTTTCCGTTCAGCTGCTCTTCCAGGTCCTTTGCTGTCTCTGACAGAATTACAATGTCACGGGCAAACCTCAAAGTTTTTATTTCTTCTCCATGGATTTTAATTCCTACTCCGAAATTTTCTTTTGTTTCCTTTATTGCTTGCTCAATATACAGATTGAATAACATCGGGGATAGGCTACAACCCTGTCTTACTCCCTTCCCCACAAATGCTTCCCTTTCATGGGCCTCGATTCTTATAATTGCCACTTGGTTTCTGTACAAACTGTAAATAGCCTTTCGCTCCCTGTATTTTATCCCTGCCACCTTTAGAATTTGAAAGAGAGTGTTCCAGTCAACATTGTCAAAAGCTTTCTCTAAGTCTAGAAACGTAGGTTTGCCTATCCTTAATCTGTTTTCTAAGATAAGTCGTGGGGTTAGTATTGCCTCACGTGTTCTAACTATCCTACGGAATCCGAACTGATCTTCCTCGAGGTCGGCTTCTACCAGTTTTTTCATTCGTCTGTAAAGAATTCGTGTTAGTATTTTGCAGCCGTGGCTTATTAAACTGATAGCTCGGTAATTTTCAAATCTGTCAACACCTGCTTTCTTTGGGATTGGAATTATAATACTATTCTTGAAGTCTGAGGGTATTTCGACTGTCTCATACATCTTGCTCACCAGATGGTAGAGTTTTGTTAAGCCTGGCTCTCCCAACGCTGGCAGTAGTTCTAATGGAATGTTGTCTACTCCTGGGGCCTTGTTTCGACTTAGGTCTTTCAGTGCTCTGTCAAACTCTTCACTCAGTGTCATGTCTCATATTTCATCTTCATCTACATCCTCTTCCATTTCCATAATATTGTCCTCAAGTGCATCGCTCTTGTATAGACCCTCTATATACTCCTTCCACCTTTCCGCTTTCCCTTCTTTGTTTAGAACTGGGTTTCCATCTGAGCTCTTGATATTCATACAAGTGGTTCTCTTTTCTCCAAAGGTCTCTTTAATTTTCCTGTAGGCAGTATCTATCGTACCCTAGTGATATGCGCCTCTTACCCTTGTGATATGCGTCTCTACATCCTTACATTTGTCCTCTAGCCATGCCGATCTCATTTTTGAGATGTTTGTATTCCTTTTTGCCTGCTTCATTTACTACATTTTTCTATTTTCTCACTTCATCAATTAAATTCAGTATCTCTTCTGTTACCCAACGATTTCCATTAGTCCTCGTCTTTTTACCTACTTGATCCTCTGCTACCTGCACTAGGCCCCATCTCCTCAAATTCCCACGTTTTTGCAGTTTTTTCAGTTTTAGTCTACAGTTCATAGCCAATAGATTGTGGTCAGAGTCCACATCTGCCCCTGGAAATGTCTTACAATTTAATATTATATAATCTATCTGAGACCTTCCAGTCAGACTACAAATTCAAAATCACCCAAGGTTCAATCCGTGCTATGTTCAAGGTTTTATTCTGTGGCTTATCACTTCTTTCACTTCTAAAAGTGGACAGTTAATAAAAAAAATAAAAAGCCTAACTGCTCCGCTATTCGGAGTGCACGTTAAACTGCGTATGCTTCTGTAACTGGGTGGAGGCGCCATGGAGCGTAGGAAGAATTAACTGCTTAAATTCCTCTGTGCGCGCTTTATTTAGCCTAATCTTGTCTTAGTGCTCTCTAGGGGAGCGATACGTAGCAATTGTGCTATAGTCCTAGATTAGTCACGTAATATTAGTTCTTGAAACTTCGTAAAGCCGTTTTCACACGGGACGGGTTTCTCACCACGAAGCACGCCAGACGTAACTGCTGCGCGCACTGAAACGACCTGCTACATCTCGCGGAACGTGGTCCTCACCGTATCTGCGACTTCTGCGTTCGCCAGCGGCAGGCTATAGCACCTCGTGCGTAAATTACAGAGTTTCTTTTCGAAAATGGACGCACGTAAAATAGCTGCGTTAATTCTGTTAGTGATTGCCAAGAAAAGAGAAGGAAATCGTTAGCAGACTGTGATCGATGACTTGAAAGGCGAATAATGCTGTACAAAGATCTGACAAACGTAGTAGCAGAAGTTATTCGTCAACTCAGTTTTAAATTGAATAGATTGAAAGTACGGTGTCTAATGTCAGTTTGCGCATGCGTAATATCCACGTTCTTCAATAAAACCAATATAAAAGCAAAAATTTCCACTGTGTAACGTGTGTTTACTTTCTGACGTAGACTAGCAGGTACGTTAACGTTTCTGGCCACAGGGAAAACATTAGTCTTTGCTACAATGATTGCTGCAGATTCGTTATTTACAATAAATAATGTCGACTTCTGCAGATAATACTGCTTTTAACTGAATAAGAAAGACTCAGGATGTCTCGGAAAACAGAAGGTGACTGCGAATCTGCTACCTTTCTCTTCATAGCTCACGACACTATCAACTTATCAGCTATGCTATGTTTACCTTTATGAAATTCCCCATAAACAAGCCCTCACAATTTGAGAAGAATAGTGATGTCCATACCAACAGCACCAGAGGAAAAATGACCTTCATTAACTGCTATTAGAACTGTCAGTGGCTCAGAAAGTAGTTCAACAAGCAACAGAAAAATTTTTTGATGTGCCCAATAACGTAATTTTACCGATAGATATCAAAGAAAGTTCAAATACAACCTAAAATCATTTCTCTTGGGTAGCTGCTTCTTGATCATGGAATAATTTTTATTTAAAAACTATAAGCTTGTAAAAAACAGTTTTTAGTATAACTGCATGAGGACGACTCGTGCTGACAGAGTTCCCTACAAACTTGTTCATCTATATAGATAGTTCATCTATCTGGGAATCGAAAATCTCGACGATTTTTGCCTGTTATCGACATCGATACCGGCAAGTTATTGGACCCTGGAACTGCAGTACTTTCGAGAACGTTTTAATTTCAAGTTCGAAGTCGGATAACAAATGAGAAAAGAAATATTACTTTGTTTGAATTAACAATTTTCTGATCTTTTCCTTTATTTTTGCTGTGAAATCTTGCTTCTTGCCAAATTTCATGATTGTAGGTGAACCTGAAGGTTTTTAATGTCTCAAAATCTATCAAAATATGTGACATAAATGACCGTAGGTTTTGGTTGCGTTGACTTAGAAGATTAACGATTTTACACCACCAAGGGACTAGAGACCTTAGTATGTTACGTAAATTTCGACAGGATACGTTAACCCGTTCCTGAGAAAAGGGAGTCTTCACAGACGGACGGACCGACTGACAGTCGAACAATAAATTAAAAATAAATATTTTTTTCGTGTGATATAAATACAGATAAAGTTTTCGAATTTTTTCTGTACTTACTACGAAAACTTGCTGCTTACCAAATTTCATGATTCTAACCGAAAGGGAAATACCGTATAGATTTGATGATTGAGTTTACGTGTGTCAAAATGTGCGACATAAATGGCCGTATCGTTTCAGTGTATTGATTTAGAAGCGCACATTTATTACAACGCCAAGAGACCGTAGACTTCAGTACGCGACGTAAATTTCAACTTGATACCTCTGCTTGTTACTGAGGAAAACGGTTTTTAACGGTGGGGCAGGCAGTGTTCCGTTTTTACCGATTCAGGTACAGAATCTTAAAAATATGTTCATTAACGTTGGCAATAATCATGCATACATGTTTTGTAAACTGGCTCGTTCGACGTCATTTCGACAAAAGAATCGTTCAGATGATCTGTGGAACACGTGACTGACTGACTGATCCTGTCCGGAGCTGACGTCCCCGCACGGCCGTGGGCAGCTGAGCCGCCTGTCGGCAGGAAGGAAGCTGCGCGGCTGTGAGGCCGCCAGCTAGCCAGTGCCCGGCCACACTTGCAGGTCGGCTCCGCACAGCTGTTTCCGGGAAGCTCTGGCTGGTGTCGGATGGCCGTATCGGGCGCCGCCAACGGTAGCCCGCCCGCGTCCTTCCTGTCGGCCGTCCCCGATGGCTGCTCTTGCGCTACGTATTAGTAGCTCGCCTCGAGGATGTGCTGTTCGCTGACTGCTGAGTCATAAAGTAGCGCGCGGCACGTTTTATGAGCGCACTGTGTGTCCTTACCGTCCTCGCACAAACGTCTTACCCTCATCGTGGCAAGAACTAGGACCATTATCAAATGTAGGATTGCGCTGGGGTGTATTCACGATCTACTTGCAGGCTGGTCTCTGACGCCGTATTCTATTTTCTTAAAGACGATGGCTTGTTTCACGACGAGAACGCACATTCTACACAGTAGTGACTCGAAGAAAATAGTACGGGTTTCGTCATCTTGACAGCGTACTGTCGTCAGAAGTTATGTTGAACGTCTGTATGTTACCGCGGAAGGTATCTAGCGATTTTCAGGCAGTGGTTCCTATTGGGGAAAGCGGTAGGTACCTTCCGGCAGTTTGTATTTCCATTGCCTCCATAAACGTCTATTTAAAAAGTTTGCAATCTCTCCGCACCTACCTCGCCAATCCGCCACCACCACCGTCGCCGCCGTCTTCCTTCAACCCGGTTCTTGAGTTCAGATTTTCGCCATACGTAATTCACTCAAACGAGGTTATAGTCGTGCACGTTTATTATTTACGTTTGTATTTGAATATTGAGGGCCAACTTCGCTGAAAATTGAGGACCAACTGCGCACGTGATTATTAAACTTATTCCAAAATTACGGTGGTGGAGTGATAATAAAGTAAACACCTTCTCGTGTGCTTTGCCGATATGGATGAAGTTGGAGCCTTCGTTTCTAAGTGCCAATTTTGGGATTACTGAAATGCGGAGGGCGTGATGTTTGGTGCCACAGGACATTTGGAGAAAGTCGTATATAATTTCGTTACCTGAATCCTCTCCTCTTTGCTGAACCTGCAGGGTTCGCAGGAGAGCTTCTGTAAAGTTTGGAAGGTAGGAGACGAGATACTGGCAGAAGTAAAGCTGTGAGGACGGGGCGTGAGTCGTGCTTGGGTAGCTCAGTTGGTAGAGCACTTGCCCGCGAAAGGTAAAGGTCCCGAGTTCGAGTCTCGGTCCGGCACACAGTTTTAATCTGCCAGAAAGTCTCAGGATGTCCCAGTCCCTTTATGATGGGTTAATTTTACAATGTGCGTGGTGTTGTGGCGTGTCTGCACATTTCAGCTTAATATTTACCGTATTTCCAGACTGTCTGCAAGAATTGTTTCAGGGTGCGCATTAAAAAGTCTTAAATCATTGTACTTGAGAGATATCGAACCCTATTCAAAGTACATGACTGAATAAAAATATGGAGCTATTCTAGGGTCTCTATAGTTAAAAAAGTTGGTCTGTACGATAGAATAAGGCGTAAAGCACACGTAAAAACATTTAGGTGCAGCCAAGGTACAGCTGGTCTGCATACTTAAAGAGTGCCTTGTGTAAAGTTTAATTGTAATTTTCGTACCGACCTAGCGCAACGGTAAGACACTGGACGCTTAGGCCCTTAAGGATCTCGTCTTCGATGGGATGTTAATTTTTCTAACCTTTTCTAATTTTTATAACTTTTTCAAAGGGAGACCGATCACTAGCGTATAATGTATTTTAATTCTAATTAGAGCGGAAACGATTTATTGTTCAGAAACCTAGGCAACGAGGCAATGGAACCGAATATTTTGTAGAAGCAGTTGGTGCACGTAGTTAGAAACTAGATGAATATTAGATACCATAACGTCGAACACACTTAAAGATTTGCCTTGGTCGGAATACGAGATGATGAACACAGAGGTAAATGGGCACTAAGTAACGTCCTCAAGATTATCACCACATCGTAGGACGCTTCTAGGAGTATGCATAAAAAATCTAAATTCTTATGTGACAGAAACAGTACAGAGCAGAGCGTAGGAATTTTGCGTTGGTAGGGTTTGCCCCTATCAGAGACGATGTGCGGGGTCTGCGAATACACCAGCGTGAGAGCTGAGGTGGCACGTGGAGCCTGATAAACACGATGTCGCAGTCCAGACACCGCACTCACAGGTTAAGGCGGTTAACTCCCCTCATTCAGGAAGATGATTGTTGACAGCACGGCAGTAGCTGCTAGACTAGCCTCTTAGTCACACTGTATGACTCATTACTGAGTGGCTGTGAAAGCTGGCGGGCTTGTAGTTGTGTGTCACACGTAGCGAGTGACTTGGCAATAAGTACGCTGGAGCAGACGTTAGTTAGTTTACGCGCCAGAATGCAACCGCGACGTCTGGTCGCTCATTCGGACTGTTCAGCGTCATCCGAAATGCCTTATAAAGCAGGACAGTTCTCGCTACGTCGGAACAACTTTCGAATACTTTTACGTTTTTATAAAATTCATTAAGTATACGCCATAAATAATAAAATACACAGATATGTGTAATTACAGGCTATATTTACATTTTAGTGCAAAAGGGAAGAAATTGTAGCTGAGGAACAGATATTGGCCGTTAGGCGAGCGAAACAGACAATTGCTATTACTTACTATTACCTATATTACCGCGCAGGATTAGCCGAGCTGTCTAGGCGCTGCAGTCATGGACTGTGCGGCTTATCCCGGCGGAGGTTCGAGTCCTCCCTCGGGCGTGTGTGTGTGTGTGTGTGTGTGTGTGTGTGTGTGTGTGTGTGTGTCCTTAGGATAATTTAGGTTAAGTAATGTGTAAGCTTAGGGACTGATGACCTTAGCAGTTAAGTCCCATAAGGTTTGACCCACATTTGAACATTACTTACATTATCTCCTTCGACACCTTTTCGGCGTTTGCTGACCGCCTTATTCATTTTTACTAGTGTACATCTAATAAAGACGATCTCGATTCGATTCAATTCAGAGGCTACACAGATGTTTGTTAAAGCAAGAGAAAAATGTTTTTTATGGCCTGTTTCTTTAAAAATAATAGTATTTCCTGCATAAAACTTGCGGTGAATCTTAAGTGCTTCCTTATTTTGATACATGTGGTAGAAGTTGATTAAAAATTATTTTCATTGCTTTCTTCAACAGCTATACAGCCATGTCATCAGGTTTCCGTGTTCTTTTTTTATCCATTTGAAAACCAGGGTTTGCCGAACCCTGCGAAACATTTCGGTATGGAGGCAATTTACTTGCTCGTGTGATTTTGTTTTCCAGTAGACTGTGTTCTTTTGTAGGAAATGTGAAGAAATGTTAACTGTAGAAATGTGTCGCGTATTTGTCATGGACTCTGCTCCGTACCATGCATTAAACATCGTCACAGCGCGGAATATTCTACATACTACAGTGCTAAAGACGTCAATATCGTACGCCGAAACACAATAATAGTAATAATAATAATAATAATAATAATAATATACAGAGAATGCACTGCTTGAAATCTTTATAGTGTTAACGGATTCTTTCTGCACTTCCTGGTAGCACAGTATTGCAATATTTAAGGGTGACGAAGAAACTCATTATATTTGCTTCGACTAATATTGTAATGAAACCCTATTTATTTGCTTTTCTACTGGTGATTGGGCAAAGGCTAAAATGGCACCTTATCTCGAACGTAGCTCTAGTGAATTCCCATCTCTTTTATTAGTAATACCCATGTGGGACACTGTACATCCTCCCTCTTCCCCCCCCCCCCCCTTCCTCATCCGGTTACAGAAGTGACAACTTACGCAGGAAGGAGCAGTATATTTGCGACATTTTCTCCTGTGATGTCAGAAGTTATAATGCACATATTCTCGAATGTTATCGACCATTATCGCTCTAACAACGGTGGATATTAAAACTCGGGCGCGGGCCCCAAGCTTCCTTTCTTTTTATTTAGGCAAAACTCCTTTCTGAATAATGCATGTAAATGGCGTTATAAAGCGGCTGTTTACATGCAATACCCATCACGACACTTGTACTCGGCAGAATACGGGGTGTCACGTGAAACTTTCATGGTTTCCAAATGCACTTACAAAAGAGAAAGACGTAAATACTTGTGGTTTGCGGCATCATGTAAAACAGCTCATTTTTGTTCAGGCAACTAATCTCCACTTCTGCATGGGATGCCGTTGTAACCAATGAAATGTCTCGACGATATTCTTTCTAAACTTATGTGCGCTAAAGCATATCTGGGGTGGTGGAGGTTACGGCCTTCAGTTTTGGGGAGATGCAAAGGTCAAATAAAAGCGAGTAATAAACAATTGTCAGTACTGCCTTTGGCAGTAAGTCATAGATAATAATACTGTCTCTCAAGTTCAATAGTATGACCATTTCTTCCATTTATTTAGTAAGTAATGACTACTGGAAATTTGTGCCAGACAGGGATTCGAGTGCATATATCGCGCGTATTGCTAATATTTGCCCAAACCGTTGGACTATTTGAGCACAACGACATGTCTAACTGAAAGTTTCGTTGTCACTCAAGTTTTCACGCATGATTTCGGAACAAGGCTAACATTGCTGACTGTGAAAGTTTGAGTTAGACCTGGACACTCATTCAACTTAGTGGCGCTCTGCTGCTACTGCTGCTTTAGCGCCTTAGGGCAGACACCCCTTAGGATCAACTTGTCCACGAGCAAGCGCTAGAGCAACAGCGGACCGCCGCGTAGCTGAATAATTGTCCAAGTGTCTGTACAGGTACATTTTGAAACTGTTCGAGGAAGACGAGCAGGTGACATCGAGGGTGTGCCGAAGGCGGCTCTTAGAGGAACCCTTCGCCGGTTTATTCACGCAGGTGTGAATGTCGCACCATCCTGTGATCACACCACAGGAGGGTGCAAAACAGAAGTTCTGAAGACACATGAACATCCTTTGCTCCCTCTGATCATTTACGTCGAATGGCTTTGAACGGTCACTAAGGGCTCCATACAGTGTACCAGAGCAAAAATTGGAGTCAAGCTACACTCCAAAGGCTCTGAGCACTATGAGACTTAACATCTATGGTCATCAGTCCCCTAGAACTTAGAACTACTTAAACCTAACTAACCTAAGGACATCACACAACACCCAGTCATCACGAGGCAGAGAAAATCGCTAACTCCGCCGGGAATCGAACCCGGGCGCGGGAAGCGAGAACGCTACCGCACGACCACGAGCTGCGGACTACACTCCAAAGGCTTCAGATAACGTTCAAAGGGGTTGCAGCCCACGATATCCTTATAGAAGAGTGGAATCATCGAGAAGGTGTCAGCATTGACGAGCGGCGTCAAGAACGTCGTCTTGCTGCTCATGGCCCTACAAACTGCCGTTTTCGAATGCTGCCAAGGGGAATCAACGCCCCAGGGGAAGGGACTGCTTCATTGGCACCGTTTAAGAAACCTTCTGAGGGATTGTCATGTCAATTCTCAGCGGCGGTGAGTTTGAAATGAATCCGTCGGCCACCATTAAGAAAACCGAGTGAACGCTGAGTGTCGCAGTTCTGGTCTCCGTCGCAGAGATGTCAAAAGAATAGGTGAATTGGTGTAAGAGGGGGCTGTGACACGTCCTCGGTGGCGGCGGGTAGAATTATCACGAAATTTGGCGCCAGTGTGAAGTCATTAACCTACCTTTCAACTGACACGAACTTCTGAGCTGCGGCCTTCCTTTCGCATGTGTCGACACCTTGCTGTTTGATGCGTTACCCTGTCCGGGGGTGACGTCGCAGGGCGCCATGCTCTTGCACCACTACAGAGGAAGGTTGTAGGCTTCTTTGAGCCGAGGTTCAAACTTAACCGTCGCAATAGGAGACGATTATGGCGTTTCGAAAAAGTAAATCTTTTGCCAACAATTTAGGCCCCGTGACACTGTGCATTTTCATCCATAAATTCCATCATTGTTCTCTGCAAGTAGTCTCCAAGAAGCCGAGCATAACCATTTCCAGCCAATGATCGGATCAGATTGACCAAAGGCCCCTGACCATTCCATGTAAATACAGCCCACACAATTACGGAGCCACCACTAGTGGGCACAGTGTCTTATTGACAACTTGGGTCCGCGGCTTCGTGGGGTCTGCGCCACACTGGAACCTTACCATCAGCTCTTACCAACTGAAATTTGGACTCACCTAATCAGGCCCCGGTTTTTCAGGCTTCTGGGGTCCAACCGATATGTCACCACCCCGGAGAGGCGCTGCAGGCGATGCCGTGCTGTTAGCAAAGGCATTCGCGTGGGTCGTCTGCTGGCAGAGCCCATTAACGCCAAATTTAGCCGCACTGTCGTCGTACGTCTAATATTGATTTCTGCGGGTTGTCTGTTAGCACTGACAACTCTACGCAAACGCCGCTGCTCTCAGTCGTTGAGTGAAGGCCGTCGGCTTTAGTGTTGTCCGTGTTGAGAGGTAATGTCTAAATTTGGTATTGTCTGCACACTCTAGACGCTGTGGATCTGGGAATATTGAATTAATTCCTATGCGTCTAGCTCCAGCTACCAATTCACGCCCAAAGTCTGCTAATTTCCGTCGTGCGTCCATAATCACGTCGTAGACCTTTTCACATGAATCACACGAGAAAAAACGACAGCTCCGCCAATGCACTGCCCTCCGCTTTTATACATTGATTGTGTGCGCGATACTACCGCCAACGGTATACGTGCATATCGCTATCCCACGACTCAGTGCATAACAAGCTATGAAAATGCGTTGTGGCCGCGAGCTCTTTCACATTTACGCGGCAGATCGGCACATTTAGTTGTTCCTCCAATGACTTTACGGATAACAGAATTGCAGGCTCATATCGGTCTGAACCGTGAGGATTGCAGCAGTAGGTGTGTCGTAATGGCTGGCGGCCCGCTGGCCGCAGCTGTGAGCGCGAGGCGTGGGAGAGGTGAGGAACCCGGGCTGCCTTCTCGGAATGGGAACGCACGCGCCTTATCACAGCTGGCCGAGGTGCTTAATCCGCAACGCGCCACCTCTCCTCTCCTTTCCTGCCCTCTCGTCTCCTCTCCTCTGCAAGTCACTGCCCCGTACCAAACAAAGGCTGCGCCCACCAGTTCAGTCCTCTCTGTCGCCACACCTTCGATAATCAGCGATCACCAAGAGCGGCGCCGCTGCTGCGGATAATGCGGTATTAGTTGTTGTTTGTGTGGCTGCATCGAAAATGCCGGAGATCAAATTATAAGTGCTGTTCTGTAGCTTAGTATTTCCATTCTTTCCCGAGTGTTATGAATTCCCTACTATCTGCAGGCAATCTTATCGCGGAATATGTTTATTATACCCACGATATTACTGTAAGTGTTCCGCGAAGCCTCCAATTTTATGACTCACGTAGAATTGGTTGCTTTTACGGTGGGCTTTGTGAGGCTTCATGTCGTGATTTTATGGCACAGAGATATCGTTATAAGCATTCAGATATTTCTTTTTTTTGCTTTAACGCATTTCTTTTGCCGTTAGAGGTGTTTATAAAAGGGTCATGAAGCGTAACTTTCCATGCACGAGTTTGTGTATATGTTAAATTTATTGCAGCCTTGATATACTTTTTGTTGTTGTCAGTGGCGAAATATCATTTCAGAACCAAAAAAAGAATGATTGGAAAGTATAGTCAGTATTACGCTGCTTTTTTTTTATATAAACGCATAAAAACATGGAACTTTTTAACACTACTTTATACAGTAGCATAGTATATTTTAGTTGAGTGATGTGGCTCTTCTATTATGTGAGAAGGGTCCCTTGTTTTACATAGGATGTTTATGAGCAAGTTTGCCTTATTTTAATTTCTTCCAGGCTCCAATTTTAAGAACATTGACCTAGAGCCTCAGGACTTCCATTTATCTTGGCAAAGAAATTGCAAGATAAACTTCACATTTATGTTTCCCTGAGATTCACTCACATACGCTGCTACTACAAATGGTTTCATTTCGATAATTTCTATATGTTCTACTACGTTAACGATGCTGTAGTTTTTCCAGCAGATTTTTTTAACAATTGTCACTGGCTCCATATTTATTACTGTGTCTTCTTCTGACTTTCAGATCCAAAGAACTGTAGGAAAAAGATTGTTATTGTAGTTGGTGGTAAAAGACACCAGACGACGAAGTTCGTTACTTGGGTGTTGCGAGTGGTGATATTAAAAAAGAGAGAACAAATAACTAAGAACTGGTTGCAGATTCGCTAGTCGACGTAACGAAATTGAGTTACGGCTTCCAGTGAATTTTGTAAGACATGAAATGACGTTAGAAGAGAACCACCATAATCATACCGGTATTCGAAAACCCGTGTATACGCTGCTCTCGGTAACGAACTCCAGAAATGACCCTCTAATTTTATAAAAGATAATTACAGAAGAGGTTACGGTGATGCGCTATTGGGTAACCCTAGTCGGATGCCCAATCTTCGTTACAGGTCATATTGACTAAAAGGTTTTTTTTAATCACCCACTTTTACTAAACGCTAGGTCAATTACCTATCGTTAAAGATTGCAGAATTTTCTGACCTCTTGAGTACCAGGTGCTTGGGCTTAATAACCACAGTTGCCGAAGAAAAACGCAGACTATTCCTACACTCGGAGCTTTTAGAGGATGGAACATTTTGTATTTTTCATGGGACGTTACAGAGAGCGGCGTAGAATCCAAATAAAACCTATTGTTTCGCTAACGTGTTATGGGCGCGCAAAGAGGACCGCTTGGAGCGTGCACTGAATTGCGTAAGGAGGACTGATAACACCGACATCTACTTAGTGGATCAGATAGTAGAACCGACTACAGAACTAAAGCGGCGCCAATTTGGTTATCATGCCATGAGTAGATAGAAACTGTGGTATCAGAGGGAACGAAATCGCCGACGCTCTCGCGAAGAAGGCTGTCCATAACGGGACAAATACCCCTTTGCCATACGTAGACCTTCTCGAAGATGGACGGGGCAAATCATATCATGGAGGAATAAAAAGTGGAGCTACTATAGCAACATAGAGGAAGGCATTATCCACATGTAGTGTGTAACATAATTGTAGAGCCGTGGCACACATTTGTGACGGGGCATTTTGTATGACATATCCTATATCCGCACCCGTCTTCTAGTGGTAGTGAGTTTCACTAGTAAGCAGAACGTCCCGCGTTCCAATCCAGACACAGTGTAAATTGTAAATAAAAACCAGCAGGAATGTCGGCCGAAGACTTCCAGCGTAAGAAGTCACCCTTGTTCTGCCAGCTGCTTTGTCAAAGAAGAGCGGACAAAGGCTCTGAGCACCCTCTTGCCCTTGGGATGAGAAACTGCCGCTAAAAAAGGCGGAAGAATCAGCAATGATCAACTGCTTGAGGATGTAGAAGTCAATGTAAACCGCTGCCTTAAAGAAACACTATGTATATCCACAGGACGCGCGGCCTATAACTGTGAAACTGTCTTGATGATCTCTTCATTGGCAAAAATTTCGGAATTAGCCCTCTATGAGGATCTCTGGGAGGAATCTTCCTAAGATGAAAAAAAGATTAAATTGTCAACGTTAGGGTAACATTTGACGAGCCAGAGCGGGGAATCTCAGCAGTCTGAGCGTGACAGGGAAACCAGATAGTTCGAAAAGGCAAATGCAAAGGCTCTGTCTAGATATAGTGCAGGTCAGTGAAGTGAAACGGAAAGAAAAATTTCTGGTCAGACAAATATAGGGTAATAACAGTAGTGGAAAATAGTATGGCGGTAGTAGGATTCGATATCACTAAGAAGGCAGGGCAGAGATAAAATTATTTGAGAAAAGATACTTAAAATTTAAATTCTGTTTGCTTTTTCATTATTGCCTTAGATCTGTGTTACAATAACAGTTCATTCACATTATCTGTACAGTAACAAAAATTAAAATTAAAAAGTAACACAAATTAAAATGATTTCATTATTAATTTCATTGCACCTTACAGTAACATAACTACATCTTACTGCATGCGGTGTTTTTGGCGTAGTTGATTTAATAATTAAACTAAACATGGCATAAAATTGACGTCGAACGTAACTAACCGTGGAGAGGAATTTAAACTTTGCCTAGCTTTGGCTACTCATGCGAAACCTTTATGTTCAGCAAATTAGTAACTGCGCTCTTTAGCGTAATAAGTATTAGCTAAACTAGTTGATTGGCTGCCGTGTACGACCATAACTCCATAAGGGTGCATTTCCGACTTGCGGTTGTTTGAAAATATCTGCCCGATTACATGTCCTCGACACTGACCTGACACTATTACCAAAATGTTATTCTCTGGTGTACACGATGTTTTTTCTTTTAGAAACTCGTGCTTGCAGGTAGTCTCCAACATTAGGGGAAATTGATGGTGGCTGAATATTGTGTTGAGAAAAAATGACAGATCGAGCAGCGTGAGCTCAGTGGTAGATTCGCCACCTGCGGGGGACGCCGGGCGAAGACGGCGAGGGCATTGGCGGTTAACGCGCAAGTGCCCGACTACCTAATCGGCCCGCCTATTGTACGGCACGCTTTCGCCAAAGCTTTATCGACGTGAAAGCTCTCCCGGTACCGTTAACCGGGAGCCTTCCTGTATTTAATTTGTGCTAGTGCGTCGTGTAGGAAGGTCTTTCTCCACATATCCATTACATTAGCATACTCGTGTTGTGCGTGGCTGGCTGATGCTCACATCGTGCGGCGATCGCTCATCAACAGCCGATCCGTACTGTCTGTGTCAGCATCTCGAAATATTTTGCAAGCGGATGCAATTACAGTATTTGCTGTGAGTATTTATCGGCTGGGCTGTGTTCATGTAAAGTCAGAGTTACACGCCAAGTGTTTCGTTGTTACAAAGTAGAATATAAGGATGTTTCTAGGTATTCGCCCGGTTGTTTCCTGTTTGTACATGCCCAACTACACCAGCGATTCTCAATATGTGTTTTAATTTGGAAATTATATGTAGTCTTCCGTATATTACAGTTTGTGTTTCGCTGATCATAACAAAGCTCTCTGAACAATAAGACTTCACCGCTATTACACTGCTGACTGACGAATTTTAGTGGCATTGTCACTAGTCGTTTTTAGGTCTAAGTAATTTCCGGCACTTGTGGCCGTAAAAGCAGTGATAATTTCTGGCGTCATCAAAATATGTTATGTGACAACATACTAGCTCACAACGTAACTAAGAGAGAATTTTGTAGAGAGTCATAGTTTTATTTCAGTTCAGCCCGTGATAAATAACTAGTATATCACTGCGCCCAGAACAGAGGAATAATTCAGTTTGATTTCGAGTGCAGTCTTGGATATATTGTACTGACTAGAGATCTATAAGGGAAACGCTATCCACACCACATCAGCAAGTCTTTCATCCTCATGCATGCGCGGACATTAAAAATTTTGTAAACGACTTTAAAGCGTTCGGTGCGCTGGGACTCTCATGGTAGTCTTGCCCCTTCCCCGAGTTTTTGTCTGCTGAATTCGACCGCATAATCTATGGTATAGAGACGAACGTAGATGTCGGTCATGGTATTTTAATACAACGCAGTCTTTCGCAATTTTTTTTATGTTTTCCTTAAGTTAAAGCTTTCTGCCTTAATTATTGGAAAGGATTTAGGGATATCTCTTGCAGAATATTTAGTCATCATTGAGAAGTCAATGAATTCGTGTTACAGGTTGACGTGCATATTGTTAAATTTTAGTCATATAGTTGGTTTACGTAAAGTACGTTATTTCACCATAATGTTAAATCGTCTTACCGTGCTACACTTCTCAATATATAGTAAGCGCGGCCATTTTGTACTTGTATATATAGGGTGTTGCAAAACCCGACGTCAAAATTTTAGGTATGTATTCCTCATATACCAAGAAGAAAAGAAGTCTAGTAAGCATGGGCTCAAAAGCGTGTACCTTAAGAGCTATAAGCACTTGTTCAGTAGGAGAGATGGGTTTCACAGCGGCGAAGATCAACAAGTGCTCACAATTCTTAAGGTATGCCTTTTAAAGTCCATGTTTATTAGACTTAATTTCTTCTTGTTATATGAGGAACCCACTCCTGGTCCGCAGCTCGTGGTCGTGCGGTAGCGTTCTCGCTTCCCGCGCCCGGGTTCCCGGGTTCGATTCTCGGCGGGGTCAGGAATTTTCTCTGCCTCGTGATGACTGGGTGTTGTGTGATGTCCTTAGGTTCGTTAGGTTTAAGTAGTTCTAAGTTCTAGGGGACTGATGACCATAGATGTTAAGTCCCATAGTGCTCAGAGCCATTTGAACCATTTTTGAACCCACTGCTGGAATTTTTCCGTCAAGTTTTGAAAGACCCTTTACGTGTAATGGAAACATTAACCTTCTCTCGAACTCTATACAAACAGGTGTCATAATATGAGGCGTAGATTCCAGTGGAACGAGTGTTGAAACGGTCTCGCCGCTTTGCGGCAGTTTACAGTAATTACGTGTGACTTTTGTTACTACGGACGAAACAAGCGTGACTCAGAAGTAAGGCAACTTGTACTACGGAAGCAGGATATACGTGTCAAAGTGCGGGAAACCCAAGGTCGCCATATCTCCATCTGCAGCTCTTGCAAATGTCATCACCATATCTGCTACCTTGAGGGTACTGCGTGTTCAAGCCAAAGTAGCAGCACTGCATTTCGAGTTGGTAATAATTGCAACATAAAAATAGACGAAAATCGTAATATTGTCACTGTCTTGTAACTTTTAAAAACAAATTGTTTGTGCGATAGTCCCCCTCGTCGGGGGCTCGTGTCCGCAATGTCAGCATCACTGCTGGTATTTGCTTTCGCACAGACCTCTGTTAATAACTGCGTGGGCGCTGGACGATGTAAATGTCTTTTCAGGCGCCACAGATTCCATTTTTTAAAATAAAAGACAAGTAGTATAGTAATTTTCTTCTTCATTTGGGGCTGTTTGTGTCCTCATTGTAAGTCATCTCTGTAGTTTAGTGATGCAGCCACTATCTCAAAGTCTATAAACTTGCCTACGTTTTTCTGAAAATACAGCATTTGCACCAGACGACTGTTATGGCGTTCATGTCCAACACAGTGCACAATCTGTTTTGGCGTACAACCCATTTTCAAGTGGTTCTATTATACCATGCCGCATTGCTAAATGAATTTTCATATACACCTTTAAACATCTCGATATTTTACTCTTAATGCGTAGGAGAACTTTTACAAGGAAATCCTTTAAAGTTTCTGACAGGCTTCGGTACAAATTAATCAATCTTTTACAATACGAGCATTATTTTGACCGGGTATGTTTCTGATGTTTCGCGGTCAGTGAGACTCCTGGACGCGAAGAAAAAAGCTTCACTGTTGTTTGTTATTCGCCTCGCGGAAGATTATTCGCATCCTGAAGCCTTCAGCTACAACCTGCAATTAAACGACTCCTGTTCTAAACTGTTTGCTAACAATAACAGCTCACAAATATTATTTTTTATCCAGTTTCTTATTTGAAGAGTATTGAGACCTTCATGCCTCCGTAAGAGTAGCGTCCCGCTTCCCACTTTAGGCCATCAGGTTGGCAGTTCTGAAACAAAGAAACAAAAATAGTTCCAATAATTTTAACAAGTAAATATGTATATACTTGCGTCATAGTAGCTCTCACTCTATTATGACGACATACGCACGCGATGCAGTTTCGTACTACGAATTTCCGCCGTCATAGCTTTAAATTAGACTGAAAATTTAGTTCACTCAACATATGAACGCACAAAAGGGGGAAATTTTATCTGGACCCAATTTAAACTTCCCAGTTGTGCTCTCGTAACGAAGAGGTTGTGGCATAATTTACTCATGGCATTACACTTACACAATGGGTTATCTTTCCTGCTAGGGCATCGAACCGATTTTGGTTTCATGTCTATTCCATAATGTACTCATAATATACAATTTTCTGTCGGTTACATATTATTTTTTTAACACTTAACATGCTACTTACACTTGAAAAACAATGTCACTAAATACTCAGGAATTCGCACATAATACAGTTGCTTCATGATTGGTTGGATTATTGAACCATTTATTAGTCAAAGGAGACAACACCTACTAAGAATGTTGTTGCAGAACGAAACAGTGGGCTACCTCCGACTGTTCTTTTTATTAAATCAGTGCTGGGGATTGGTTGGTAAGAGGTGCAATCAATGCAACGGAACTTCTGCTGGACCTTAGGTAAACAAAGCTTGTTAATCATGTCGTAAAGTGAAAATCAAACGGTTAGGTGCTTCTTCGGTAGCTTAGAATTTCACTTCTTCAGTAATTATTACATAAGCTGGAACTTGACTGTGGACAAGGTCTGTAAACGGTGTGTTGCGCGAGTGCTGCGGCGGAGATCCTGTTCGGCAGGCATCGCTTGTTGTGCGCGGCCATGACTGAGCTTTACATGGCAGCGGACACTAGATAGCTGTGGCTCCCGTAAGTAACACGTGGACACAAGCAAGTGCAGAGAAGGCGGAGGCCCGAGGTCATGAGAATGGTGCAGTGGTGCAACACCCTTACTCGTGTGTGTGTGTGTGTGTGTGTGTGTGTGTGTGTGTGTGTGTTTGCATACACACACACACACACACACACACACACACACACACTTAACGTCATACGATTCTTACTCCCTATCTTCAGATGATACAGCAGATACATCACATGTACGTTTGCAAGAAATAATTGAGAAAATGAAATCAGTCCTTATTCTTCTTCTTCTCCTTTTTTTACGTCGAGAAGCAGCGTAGAATTCAGAGAACTTGTTTTCATGCCATGCCACGAACGCGACAACATTAAAAATATAATGACGTCCATTTCGACAGGACCAAACAAGGCGACAAGGTCGATGACGCCTTGGACTCATATTTAATACAGTTGGGCTCAAATCGCGATCTGTTCTTCCAGGTTTAGATCTTCCACATCGGCGCATACAGATATGATTTTTCTAGGAGGTCAAGGCTCGTTGTTCACCTTAGCGAACTAGAACTCGGTCTCTGTTGACCTCGAAGTCACGGTATGAACTGCAAGCCTTCTGTTTTCGTTTACTAGACACAGCGGAAAACTCTAGAACTTGTGCGCCGCCTGCTTTAGATCAAAGTCTCGTCGAAAAACTGAGCGCTTTCAGGCGTCCTATGAATTTTTTTTTTTTTTTTTTTTTTGCTCCACCCGGGGTTCTTCAGACGAGTTCCACTGTTTCACACCGGTTTAATAAGCTGACCTATGATCGCGGCCGAAAGGGGTGGACGATGAAGCGTCATAGGTCGTATTGCTATCGTGAGAGGTCAAACCTGTGACATCTGACCCGCTAGACATGACAGTTTTGACCGAGGGGGAAGGGGGTGGGGGTTAGCTCGCTCGCTCGCTCAGTCGTCCCCCGCCTCACCGGAGTGAATCACGCGCCCGTTGAGTCAGGAACTTGCATTTGATCTGTGGCACTACCGGAAACCCGGCCTGCTTTCGCAAATCGGCCGTGAGCCACTGTGAGCGCAGACCGTTCACTGTGAAAATACCCTGCACCGTTAACCGTGAATCGACGCTATGCATCTGACGCATGACATGCACCGCGTTTTGTCAGAAAGGTGCTGAAGATAAACCTGATCGTCGAGTGACAGAACAGACCGCAATCACCAAAGTAGTTACTGTTACAGGATGGTGAAGCAGCGTAAAACATCGTTGTGAGTTCCTGATACCGCCAATCGTCAAAATTTTCCTCTTTCACATTGATGATCCTGCAAGGTTTTGACTTGTGACCTTTCATATCAAGTAATTACAGCAGCTATGCCCTGATCCAGGCGCGCAGTTGTGCCTGATAGGAACGACTTAAGTTGCAGGAAAGCAGCAGAACCGACCGGTAGTATGATCTTCCCACGGCTCAGTTTTGCTATAATGTGCTAATAAGCGTTGGTTTCCTAAAACGTGTACTGACGTAACTTTCTACTGTCATTAAGTATCTTGCTTAACTACTGACGATTAAATTTCTGCTCAGTTCAGAGTCCGTATAATTATAAATTATTCGCCGGTGCAAGGTAGTGCATTGATACTTGTCTCAGAGGTAGCTTGTTAGTACACAGGACATTGATGCAGAACCACAGTTCCCAATCACCAGACTATTTCGTGCCATAAAGATATCGGACGGATTCACCATCCTCCTTTCTTTTAGTTGGTCTGTGTGACCAGAACGGATCATCCTACCAACGAAGTGAAGTTTTTACTTCACGTTATTCCTACGGACGCCATTTAGCTATTTTAAAACTTCTGTCTGGTTCAACTCTTTCGTAATAGCAGAATTTAGGCATCTTTTCGTGTCGCTGCACTTCTTATCAAAAGGACTTGAAAGGAGCCTGCCTGCCCCCCCCCCCCCCGCCCCCCCGTCTCTCTCTCTCTCTCTCTCTCTCTCTGTGTGTGTGTGTGTGTGTGTGTGTGTGTGTGTGTGTGTGTGTGTGTGTGTGTGTGTGTGTGCAAATTGCGCAGTAAAGTGTCAATAAAATCTCGTAAGATAGGTCAAGTTCATTGTCATTTTTTTATTTAGATAAGCCATTGTTTTCAGGTAGTTCTATCGGAACGATATATTTTTGAAAGTGTATATTCTATCCAAATTTTATGCTTAAAAATACGTCAGTGACGACTTAACATTGTTTATTTGCAAAAGGAGTGCACTTTACGTTCATTTGTTAGCGATGGCTCACTGTTTCCTGGTGGGCGAATTAACAAAACATTACTGTGAAACTTAACAGAAATACAGATTTAAAAGATCCAAATTGTTTCAGTTTATGATACTAAGATTTTCGCCACTCTTTTTTTGCAATAATAAAGCGTAACAACCACAAAAAATATGTGATTCAGCACAATATAAAATTAATTTTGACGCCATACTACAGCACGTCAACAATGTTAAGGATGACCCTTATCATTTCTGTCGTCACATAGTGACGCAAATTCACGTAATCTATGGTAAGGAACATTACTGATCACTATTTACGTGCTTAAATAATTATTCATATTTATTTGATCTGCAACAACTTGGAAAGTCCATTTGATTTAGGAAAATATTCGGGATCTTTGAGTCGTAGTTATCCACATTATCCTCCGATTTGTACAGGTTGTACCTGAAAAGCATTTTCCTGGTACGAAAACCAAGCACGTTTGTACTACTGTCAGCCATATTTTTGACACTTACTACCGTTTACATCCACACGTCCTGACTAAGTTGCCACTGGTGGGGATGTGAAATTGGAGATAGAGCATGTTGTACATGCAAGAAATCTCTTTCTCGTCGACTGATTCTTACCACTGTTCACAGCTGAGGTCTTCAATCCTGTCCGCAGCTCGTGGTCTAGTGGCTAGCGTTGCTACCTCTGGATCACGGGGTCCCGGTTTCGATTCCCGGCTTGGTTGGGGATTTTCTCTGCCCGGGTGTTTATTTTTTCCTCGTCATTTCATAATAATCATCATTCGTGGCAGTGCCTAGATTGGGCTGTGTAAACAGACTGGAGTGTGTAAAAATTGGGACTTTGTACGGGCGCTGATGACCGCGCAGTTGAGCGCCGCACAAACCAAACATCATCATCATCGTCATCGTCAATTCTGAATGAATACGTTTCACATGCGCGGCTACTCATCCTAAGGCTTCCCTCGGTTTCGCTTTAGAGGGGCTGGCCGCGGTGGTGTAGCGGTTCTGGCGCTGCAGTCCGGAACCGCGGGACTGCTACGGTCGCAGGTTCGAATCCTGCCTCGGGCATGGGTGTGTGTGTGTGATGTTCTTAGGTTAGTTAGGTTTAAGTAGTTCTAAGTTCTAGGGGACTTATGACCTAAGATGTTGAGTCCCATAGTGCTCAGAGCCATTTGAACCATTTTTTTGCTTTAGAGGAAAACCACGAAACGCTTCATCAACAAGTCCCAGTCCGATTTTCAGCTATGGTTCATATCCTTTACGATTGCTATCCTTCCATAGGAAGCAGATGCAAAAGACGTATTGCCGGCAGGTGCGAGAGGGAATGAGGCAGTGATCCCGTGCGTATCGGCTCCAGCGCTAGTGCAGAATCATTCCCGGGTGCCTGCAAGCAGTGCGTCGTCTCACTCGCGGCGCCGTGTTTTATTCAGGGAGCGCACGCGTGCATCATTGAAGCTGCCGCCATGTGCCAGAGGCTGCCCACGCGCAACCTCTAATATTCACACTCCCACCACGTGGCTGGTCGACAAGCTCTATTCGCCGTGTTCGCTTTCCTCTAGCTGATTTGTCCTGCATTCCCTTACCTGTTTTACTGCTGCTTGGCCATTGTTATTGTCGCGTCCGCTGCCGCTACCACCTACCACGTACCACTCCCACTACTACGCCACCATCACCATATGGATACTTTTCTCTCGTGTGTAACACCTGTTCTCTACATAGCACTGTATTTACACACATGAAAAGCCGCTCTACCTTTATTGTATTAGGAAATGGTTTAAACAGATCTGAGGCCGGTCGCCACTGACCGAAATCGATAGTCTGTGGACAAAAGTATTTTATTGTCTTAGATTGAAATCAGAGAAACATACTCTCAATGGCAAAATCCTAAGGGTCAAAGTTTTTAGAAAAAAATAACATTTACAGTGAAGTACGTTCTGAGATTCCGATACAGCTACTCTTCAGTACTTTGCAACAAAGTTTGCCCTGTCGCGCCTCTGTTAGTTGTTTCTCGTTTTTTCTCTCAGTTCTCCGCCCTCAGTCTTTTGTCTAGTTTAGCGCTATGGTCTATTTTTTTCTGTCGTATGCTAATGGTTTCAACATCATGTAACTACTTCACCCATATCTCTACAGTGTTTCCAGGTTTTAACGCAAATTTCTTGTGCTGGCCCATTTCGTAGCATCTGTATATAAATTAAAATCGTTAAAAAGAAAAACGCCTTTTTCATGCTGTACATCAAGCTTTTTATTTATTTTGTGAGCCCAGACGCGTTTCGCGTTAGTTACTAGGCATCTTCAGTGGGTGTTCTAAAATATTTCATTGTTTTTTCGTTTGCACATATAGTTCATCGTTTGGACTTATAGGTATAGATTTAAACCGGTTCATTGAGGTTTGTATAATAAAGTGGAAAACTAATTCCTTATCCTTAAGCCAAACAGATTTCTCTTCAAGTGGCAAACTGGATGGTCACTGCCATTAACGTATAGCTCTTTAACTGCCATTTACTATGTCTAGTGTCAATCGTTTCTGTAGGTGTTATCAACTTTCCCAGCTTTTGCTTTCAACTGAGAGAGAGAGAGAGAGAGAGAGAGAGAGAGAGAGAGAGAGAGAGAGAGATACTGCTAAATGAAAAAGTGAATATGACTAACCACTCACTGTTTACACCGGATATATATGAGTCAGGAGGAAAGGTATATGCATTGAGGGATGATAGCATTAGTGATTCTGAATAAAAAAACTCCATATGGGCAAATGCAATGTTCCGCGTTCTGAATGGTTTCCGAGATAGAACACATGTAATATAACTTTTCTATGATTTCTTGAATTACTCGAAACCCGCACCCTCCTGCGAAAACATGTCGCAGTACAAAATTACATTCAGTTTGCTACAAAAAAAAGACCTATTCATGTTTCTCTAGGACTTAAAGTTTGCCAAAAGAGGGCGCGTGGATACTGAAAAACTGGCGCGACGCGCAAGCGCTGTAGCTTAGTAGCCCAATTTGAAGTAGGTTCCCGACCTGATGAAACACCAGTGTCCTGTATCAAACTGTTCGTCTCAGCACTACCATCGTACGTTGTGAACAAAAACGACGTTTCAATAACACGGAAAATAAGTACCAAAGTATTATTAAAATGTTCTTTATCAGAAATCATTCGCAATAGCGCATATGTCCATATGAAGTTTTTTGTTCAGAGTCACTTATACTATCACCACTTAACCCTGTACCTTTCCTCCTGAGTCACCCTAACAGAACTTTAAAAATAGTAAATTAAACGCTGTATTATAAGAACCTCAATGAATTGTTTTAAACCTAAAATCTATATGTGCACAGGAAAGAATCGTGTATTATTTCATGACACTCACTGATGATGCCTTGTAACTAAGGCGAAACGCGTTTGCGTTTGAGTGCACAAGATAAATAAAAAAACTTAATGCGAAGCATACAAAAGGAGTTTCCTTTTGAACTACTGTCATTTCCAGTTTTTACAGTATTCTGAAAGGACGATATTTACAATGCTTCGAAATTTTTAGAAGATCGTGGTTTGCTCACAGCTGTATTGTCACTTTACTAAGCAACCAGCTCGGGTATAATGTGGCATCATCAATCAAATACATGACAAGTTATAACTGCATCATACTATAAACCAAAATGGCATGGTGCTTGTTGATAATTAGGACTTGACATAATCTGACTGTTGCTGTTACAATCCTGTTGGGAGAACATCCGCAACTGAGCATTATAGCAGAGGTTGAAAATACCGCTTCAGTTGTAAATTACTTTAATTTCACAGTCCGAAACCGGTCGTGTGAAAATAAGTAATTTACAACTGCAGCGGTATTTTCAGCCTCTGCTATTGCTGTGACATTATTTCTGAGGATGGTCCATTTCTAACCGTAACTGGTTGCTTAATAAAGTGGCAATACAGCTGTGTACAATGTATGATTCTCCAAATATTTCTAGTTTATGCCTGCCTCTATATTTTGTCCCTACCTCTCGTGTGCTGTATGTCAACTCGATGGGTAACTTCCCGTGCTGCAACTCTTCTTGCCGTAAAACGCCAGCGAGTGCGCGGTATAAATCTGAAATGACCCTTCGAGGTATGTAAACAGACTCCATAGTGTGCAACAAACCACGTTGTTCCTTTCACGCTATGATAAACTCCACTGAGAATGCATGTTTATTCTTACCACCATTACACAGTTAGCTATGAATAGCGATTTCTTGTGGTCAAAAACATTTAACAAAAGGAAACACCTGTTTGGTCTTTCGTTGTGTCACGCATTGCGCCGTCCGCAGCCCCAAGTCCTTTCATCAGTTGGTCGCTGTTTCGCGATTGCTATTTCGACTCGATGGAACTGCGAACTTCTTATGCGGCTCTGCAATACTTCGACTGTCTCTCAGTATCGTTTACATTACATGACGGCACCCATCTTGACTGCAGATACTATCAGACGGAACTTACTGAAACTCAGTGTGCCCCGTCTTCATCGGGACTGACATCGAAGGGTGGCGTTCCTAGTTTCTGAGTCCCGTCTTTTATGTTCTGTCTCCTACTGTTCACAACCACAACCCCCACCACAGAGTGGAATCAGGTCCCGTGACGTTCAGACATAATTGTCTGCCACGCTTTTGTCAGATGAAAACCGTCAAGATGCACATCCAACGAGAGGAGGGCCTTAGCTGTCCAGCTGTCACTCGTGTTACAGAAATGGTCCGTATCTAGAACCAACGAATTATTTTATGCCATTTGCGTTATTCACGATGTAAGGAATTTCATCTATCCAGAGCATCGACCAGAGGAATGAAAAGCAGAAGTCATTTGGTACTGTGAGTCTATCAGACGGAGATAGATGGTACGCGTATTAGACTTTGTGAAGCTGCCATTTCTGGTTCCGATGTTGTTGAAGAGCGTTGACAGAGTGTATATCGTAAGTTTCTCAAGAACTAAAATTGTAGTTTCGACAGTGATTAAGCTCTAAAATCCGAACTTTTTTTGTCACCTTATGACAGTTAAAACTGTAGTTACGGCACTCGGCGTGCTTCGTGTGTGTAATTGTACTCATGCTCAGTAACCATCATCGACACACCTCCGTTTCAAAACAGTAACTAGTCATAACGTATGTGATCTGATGTCTTCCCGGTATACGACGTCTGTTTCGAAAGTAAGGTCCGATCGGTCGCGAAATGGAAACCACTGTGAGAATCAAAAATGTTTTGTTTGCTACAGTTACATACACCTTCCAGCTGTTTCTCTACAGCCGCTCCGACTTACAGATTTGTCCTAGCTTTGTACAACCTTTCCACTACCCTCGTCATAGAAGGCAGCCGCCTGTGCTTTCCGTCAATTCTCTACTCTTGTCTATAGCTCGTTGACTGTGCCAAAGTATTGTGTTCAAAGACAGCGGTTCATGTGAGTAGAGATGAAACTCGGGGCATCCAGTTACGGGCTGTATTGTGGGTGATGAAACACTTCCCAACGAAAATGCTGCAGGAGCATCTTCATTGCCCCTGCAGAATGCAGCCAAGAATTATCATGGAAATGGAACTGTATGGCAATTGTGTTACGTGGGCTGCATGACAGCAGGCGAAATCTCTCACTTGGCCCTTATACATTGCGGGAGACAGAGTTTAGCTAGGCATCTTTATGTGCTCACTGTACGCTCAGAACTGAAAAGAGCGATGTGATACGATCGCCGGGCATACTAGAGACAGTGCCCAACACACCTGTGCAAAGCTTTATCGGATTTTCACTGTGGCCTCCATTTCGCGCTCGATCGGATCTTACTTTCCGAATAGCCCTCGCGTTTCAAAATTGTTGGATTCTCGGGTGTCCGCCCGGCTGACGTTGTAAGATCATCATCATCATCTTTCAAGAAACAATCAGACTTGCAGCCATCTCCAGATGGATCCTGATGATTGGAACAAGTCAATTTGCTGGAGTATTGTGGAGAACTTAAGTAGTGACCGGGTGGACACCCCAGAATTCTACCCGTCATGATTTTTAACTTGTATGATTAAATTTCGGAGGAAAGGAGTACCTGTTTCGTTACAACGCACGGTTCTGTTAAATTAAGAAAACATTTTTTTGTATTTTTATGAAATGGATAAATTAAATGTTATGTATTTGCAGCTAATGCCGTATATAGCTCTCAAGTTGCGCAGTTTACGGCTTCTGTCCATTTCGAAACTAGGTTGAGAATTTTGCGTTACGAGTTTTTGTGATGGATGGATCGGAAATCTAGCGCCTAACTCCCAGTTAGGAAGAGGAGAATTTTCTACATAGGAGTCTGCTTTCTTTAGATAATGTTGATTGAACCCGATTTTTGTACATCATTTCATAGAGTTGAGTTCTAGCCTCAGAATATTGGGTACGCTATCCTAGACCTGGCCGCACGGGAATACGCCTAAGTTTAGTAACACTGTTTTCATTATTATTTTTATAATTAAGAAATGGTTCTGTAGTTGTCTAAATGTTCCCGAAGTCGTATATTTACAGGTGTCCAGTGAAAACATTTCTGTAAGCAGCAACTGTGTCAGAGAACAATACGAACGTCTTGCTCACTCCGATACGTCATTTACATATGCTGAAAACATTACTGACGACCTGCGTTGTTTAGATTTAACTGGCCATCAAGAATTATGCAGTGGGGTTTATTCTCTAAGAATTCCTGTACTCTGTCAAACAGTTAACGAATAATCCACATAATCGTATCCTCTGCGGACAGTGTAATTCTGTGGAGGAAGGTGGTCAGAAAACTAGAAAAAATTAATACAAGCAGTTAGTGCGGTTGAAATCGCTAATCTTTATGAATTTTTCGATCAATATGACCTATTGCTACATTTATCTGTTGCATATTATTTGGTTAAAATAAAAACTGTATTCGATTGATCGTTTTATACTTTCTTCCCAAGGGGTGTAGATCAACTAGAGTCTGGCGTTTGAAGAAGAATAAAGCCAGTGTGAAGATGATGGACCGCTATTTATTCGATGGCATAAACGATACTCAGACGAGATATAGAATATAACTTACTATATACGTCTACCACACCGCGTTAGTGAAATACGTTACTCGGTGTTGTAACATTATACATTATTCATGCGAAGAGAGAGATATTGACGTACTCGCAACTTTCTCTCCTTCTAGTGTTCACATTGCGGTTGCCGACAGAAGTGTACAAAAGCCTCGGAGGCCTCACCGCACACCTCGGCTGAACGTCTGCCTCTTAAAGACGTCCAACAAAGAAGCGACAGCGAAGACGGCTGTCTTTAATCGAACCGCACGCCCCGTGTTTTAATAACCGGCAAGGCCAGGCGGGGCACGTGCGCCGGCCGGGAACAGCTGGCTATTATACCACGGCCCGGGACCGCCTGTTTATTCAGACACGTTTTCGTGTGCGGCGCTTCTTCCTTAATTACAGTCTCGGTGTTAAGTAACACCGCCTCACCTCGCGTCATCTCTCCACCGTTTCCGACGCACCTGGCTCGATCGGAGATTAAGAAACAGGCAGTCGGGCACTCCCCACTTTTTTCTCCCGTCTCCAGTCTCTCTCTCTCTCTCTCTCTCTCTCTCTCTCTCTCTGTGTGTGTCTGTGTGTGTGTGTGTGTGTGTGTGTGTGTGTGTGAGAGAGAGAGAGAGAGAGAGAGAGAGAGAGAGAGAGAGAGAGAGACACGTATCCACGATCCCAGCAGATTCCAGAGTGGCCAGCAATATCCCTTTGCATACCATCACGAATTTGTGCGACGTTTTACGATATAGTATGCACAATTCTCCGAATATTGTTGATTAATAAGTTATTACGTCTTACCTAGATCTTTTTCTGTACCACTAGCTACAAAGTAGCCCCCTTGGCTGCAAGTACACCGATCTCTGTTTTGCCATTCGTGAAATGCATCTTGGAAGTCTTTCTTTGTAATGGTGTTTCGTACCCTCTGCGATTCAGATTGAATCTTGTACACTGTATTAAATATTCGACTCTTCGTGGTTTTCATTTGGAGGAAAAGAAAGAACTCACACGGAGTGAAGCTAAGTATAGGGAAGAGGTTGCTAACCTTCCTGAGACTATCACCCTGAGTGAAATCCGATATTAGCTACTACCCCCCACCCCTCCGCTCCCCCACCAACAACATTAGCACCTAACTAAACCTTAGAATGAACAAGAATTGTATTCGAACACTTATGTTTTTAAAATGATGAAAGACAAATTATATTTATTTTCTGTACGTGTTTTATTATACAACAAACTAGTCAGTCTCACAGACAGCCAGTTCTGTTTATGTTGCTGTACTCTTTAGCTCTGTATTGGAGAAATTGAAAGAATACAGACTGCCAAGACTTTGTGTATGACAACTGCTACCAATAATAATAATAATAATAATAATAATAATAATAATAGTTCTGTGAATGTCTTACAACTATGAAGTAGCCATAGTGCAGTTGCTATTGTGCCGTCAATTAATTCGTTTATTTGTTGCGAAGTGAACAACGAAGCAATTTCCGATCAACTGCTGGAACCACCTACAACGCGGAGAAGACATATTCATGATATGTATTAGTTTTTTGAAAGAGATGCATGGTACAAAACAGAAAACAGGAATGTATTGGGCGGACTGTTTGAGGAAGTGTCGTTCATACATTCGTTTCACTAGCTGTACACATTGTCATCCGTTAATGCTAGAATAAAAACAGTAATTATTGGTAACTTATGTAATCAGTAGTGTAGTTCTACAAAGTAATGATAATAATCATGATCTCTTAATAAGAATTTAGTTTTGTGAGAGAAATACAGTGAAACGCTTTTCTTTTATGCCTCAGGAAATTTCATTTTACCCCTTGGGGGTAATGAAACCCTGGACGGGAACCGCAAGTGTAGAGAGAGTTTTCTCCTCACTTACTACCGCGAACTTTTTCTTAACCGTGTGATCAGTAGGGATAAACTACTTACTAATAAGCTCGTTAGTAGAGGTACATAGTAGCAATATTATCATTTACATTTCCTATTGTATACGCGTACTGATCGAAGAAAAACTGAGTACCTAAATGCCTCAACACGCGACCTAATCGCCACTGCTTTTTTTTCCCGTCGTGATCCGTTCGCGAAATGCACGTTAGTGGTAGAAAAATAGTCGGCCAGTCGTCTTCGAATAAGATTCTCTAAGTTTACCCAACAGAGTATCGCGGGAACTACGTTGTCTTTCTTTCAACGATTCCCATTTACGTATCCCGAGCATTTCTGCTGCACTTTCTTGTGGCTATACTGGCCTGTTTCTAGTCGAGCTTCTGTAGCCAAGGTGAACGAGACCTCTCCCATTGGCGACGGCTGGTGCTTAGTTTGAAGATCAGAGCATGAACCCAACTTCCATAGCCCCTGACAACATTTGAAAGGAAGTATGTGGCCTCTTGAAGCAGTTCGCTGCAGACTTCAGTACGCTGCTGCTGCTGCTGCTGCGGATCGTCTTGAAGAAACTGTGGCACAAACTTCGCCGCAATCCCTCACGTTTGACACAATGCGTTCGCAAGTAGGCCTAGACCCGTCTACAGGCACTGGTGAGCCCATCGGTACACACCGATCGCCGTGTCATCCTCTGCCGATGGCCTCATTGGATGCGGTATAGAGGGGTGTAAGGCCGGTACACCGCTCTCCCGGCCGTTGTCATTTCTCGTGACCTTGAGCTGCTACCACCATCTTAGCTGGCATCACGAGGCTGAGTGCACCCCGTTCCAGACCTCCCACCGTGGAAAAGTCCCTGGCACGACTGGGAACCGAACCCGGTCTCCGCATGGCACTCAGCCGCGCTGACGTGGACACGTTCACAAGTTCCGCAACTTATTGCAGATGTCTTGGTGCGTCTACGATCTTGCAGAATCAGATTCCTCAGTTTCTAAACATTTTCTGGTATGACACCGCAACAGCAGTCGATATTCGGGCCGTCTTTGAAACGCTTCTACCAGTTGCAAATATGTGTCGCACTTCAAAGCGATATCACTAAAAGCTGGCTTCAACGTTTAGCGTGTTTCTGCAGCGGTTTTCTTAGGTTTAGTATATTACTTTACATAGACGCGCTCCTGCTTTACAGCGGTCATTGTAAAACTGCAAATTCACGGAACAACAACTGATGAAATAGGCTCACCAACTACTTACCAAGCCACTCGGTTCGCAGCCGCTTGCCGCACTGATTCAGAAAGAATGTTTGGGGAGACACCTAGCGGTATTTCAGTATACTAGTAATCATTTGCGCTCAAATTGAATGTTACGTAGTTTTTGGATCCCACCTTCATATTAATAAGCCACGTAAGACGCCTGCCGCAAACATAAGCAACGCAAATGAGAAGCGATGGTCAGCAAACGAGAAGGCAGTAGCTGACCCGAGTGCATTAATCTTTCCAAGTGCAATAAATAAAACTTGCTGTCAGCAGTGTGAAGGTAGGCTAAGTATCGGATGTTTGTACATTAATTGTACGAAAGTAACCTTTAATTGTGAAGAGGGCAAATAACATACGGAAATGGTTGATACACCACTGAATGCAGTATATCTTAAAGTTTTATTCCCGCCTAACACTGTTAGTTCCTGACGTACGTGGTATGTGCGAAAGAGTTATTCCAAGTCGTCATCGAGTCATATAACGTTTCATAAAGCGTGCGGTGTTGCTTATGGTTTCATGAATACAAATCCGCTGCTGCAGTTCAGAGACAATTCAGGACTAAATATCGCAAACCACCATCTCAGAGACAAACTTTTATTAATTGGTACAACCGTTTCACCGAAACTGGCTGTGTATCAAATAGTACGTTGGGTCAGGGTCAGCCAGCAGTCTCTGACATAGCAGTTGGACAAGTTTGGTAGTCTTACATTCGTAGTCCGAGTGAATCAATGAGAACTGAATATGCTTAGTGGTACACGAGCTGAGTTTTTAAAAGAAATGTTTAACAAAATGCAGACTGAAGATGATTTTCTTAATAAAATTGTGTTCAGTAACGAAGCCGGCTTCATATCTGCATAATCTTTGGATGTGGGTTGAGCAGAAACCACATCACGTAATCGAACATGTACTCGTACAGTGCTCGCCTAACGTAAATGTTTTTTGCACTGTAAGCTATAATAAGATTAACGGTCCTTTTTTGCTGAGTCAACTGTAACTGGCATAGCGTACCTGGATGTGCTTGAACTTTAGCTTATGGCCCAATTACTATAGGTTATGGGCAGTGTGTTTATTTTCCAGCAAGATGGCGCACCACGTTATTATCGCCGTGAAGCAGTCGCGTATCTCCGTAGGAATGTACCGACTTGGATTGGATGTGGTGGAACAATATCCTGGCCACCTCGATAGCTTATTTAACCCCTGACGGACTTCTACGTTTTGAGCTACAGAAAAAAGACAGTGTTATTGCTCCTTCGCTTCCGGCAAACGTCGACGAGCTGCGACGACTGATAACACAAACAGTTGCCACCACATATCAAGACCTCCTTCATAGGATTTAGGAGGAAACTGATTATAGATGGGGCATTTACCGTGTTACAAAACATAACCAAATGGAACATTGATATATTGCATTGCATTGAAGATATATTGCATTCATTACCTATCAAACATTTCTCTAAGTTATTTACCATTTTCACAATTAAAATTTCCGTTTATATAACTGATTAATACATACCATGTACTATACTGTATTACATCATGTAGCACTGTTGGTGGTGGTGTGCTGTTGCCTTTCTCCGACCTATGAAGTGACTTACCGTGACCTTTCAGTTTAACGTGGAAATCGAACGAGAGCAGAAGTTGGAATTTTTTACAGAGCCGGAGCTTTTCACAGCTGAAACTCACGATTAGTGTCAGGAGATCCTGCGACAGAGGAGGGGGGGGGGGGGGGGGAGAGGGATCGAATTTCAAACCAACATATCGAAAGCCAAATTTCATATGTCAACAAAGTAATGCTTACATAACGCAACGTTGTGTGGACGAGAAACAGACAGACAGGATGAATGTCCTTCGCCAGTGCGTGCTTGAGCTCCGTCTCAAATGCCCTCGTGGTTGCTGGGACCTTAAAATTTAATCTCCTCTAGTATTAACATCTTCATAATCATTTGCTAGCGGTAACAGCAGTTTTCCGTTTCGTCAGAATCGCAATGTAGTATTAGGAAGGATGATCGGAAAGCAGTCCAGGGTGGGAACGGGGAGTGCCTGCGATTTTCTTGTGCAAAAGGAAGTCGGGAGTAACAAGTGGTCTAGCACAAACTTCATATTTTCCACTCGCTCAGTCACACATCTGAAAAGTTCTCCGAGGAGTAGTGGCCTTGAGCGACCGAAGCATCTGATACATTATTGAAGTAGCATTCCGAAGGAATAAGCGTCATATAACTCCGCGTCGACCCGATCTCTGCAGCTATACAACGTGGGGTTCCTGTTGACCTGTAACATTTGCAGCAAAGCAATTGTGTTCCATCGGCCGTCCATCACTGACCTCCCCAACGCGGAACTCCTGACAGGCAGTTCTCCGCCTGGCACCATCGATTGCAGCGCCTGCGCATTCCCAGTGCTATTATAGCTCTCTGTCGGCTATTGGAGAAATTCCGCTGTTCCGATACGATAAAATTGTTTGACATATACGGTAGATGTTGACTCCGAATCAAATGGGTGCATGGTTTGTTTTAGCGTTTAGGTAACACAGTCTGCGAATAAAATAAGAATAAAATGAAGCAATTAATTCCTTAATAGCTTTTAGAGTTCTCATATTGTCACTAGACAAGGATGACTTGCAACAACTTAAGAATCTGTAGAAATAAAAAACGCCGTGCAATCATTATTTGTACACATCTCTTAAATAATAACAGCGGCGACACTTCGTCGCGTACTTATCGCAACAGGTTCATTTTCGGGAGGGCGCGATTAAAAACTCTCTCTGCGAATTCTTTACATGGATTAAGTTCAGTACCGGGATGGCTCCTTTGTGAAGTGAAATTCTGACTTCCTTCACTATTGACTTTTGTGTTTGACTACCTCGTTGACGCGACGTTAAACCACAGTCTTTGTTGGCGGAGACGAAGACAATAGTGGAATCATTAGTGGCGTTAGTCATTTGGTTTTACTAACTACAGCACAGATTCTTTTTAGCAATGCATTGTTCGAGGATATATTGGTGTTGATTTTTGAGCGGCGTAGTCGTGTCTGAATAACACATTTCCGGGATATACACTGAAGAGCCAAAGAAAGTGGTACACCTGCCTAATATCGTGTAGGGCCCCCGTGTGAACGCAGAAGTGCCGCAACACGACGTGGCATGGACTCGACTAATATCTGAAGTAATGCTGGAGGGAATTGACACCACGAATCCTGCAGGGCTTTCCATACATCCGTAAGAGTACGTGGGGGTGGAGTTCTCTTCTGAATAGCACGTTGCAGGGCATCCTAGATATGCTCAGTTATGTTCATGTCTGGGGAGTTTGGTAGCTCGCGGAAGTGTTTAAACTCAGAAGAGTGTTCCTGGAGCCATTCTGTAGCGATTCTGGAAGTGTGGGATGTCGCATTGCCCTATTGGAATTTCCCAAGTCCGTCGGAATGCACAATGGGCATGACTGGATGCAGGTGATCAGAAAGGATGCTCACATACGTGTCACCTTTCAATGTCGCAACTAGACGTATCAGGGGTCCTATATCACTCCAACTGCACACGCCCCGAACCATTACAGAGCCTCCACTAGCTTGAACGGCCCCTGCTTATGTGCAGGGTCCATGGATTCATGATGTTGTCTCCATACTCGTACACGTCCATCTGCTCGATACAATTTGAAACGAGTTTCGTCCGACCAGGCAACATGTTTCCAGTCATCAACAGTTCCATGGCGGTGTTGACGGGCCCAGGCTAGGCGTAAAGCATTGTGCCGTGCAGTCATCAAGGGTACAAGAGTGGTTCTTCGGCTCCGAAAACCCGTATCGATAATTTTTTGTTGAATGGTTCGCACGCTGACACTTTTTGATGGCCCAGCATTGAAATCTACAGCAACTTGCAAAAGAATTGCACTTCTATCACGTTGAACGATTCTCTTCAGTCGTCGTTGGTCCTGTTCTTGCAGGATCTCTTTCCAGCTGCAGCGATGTCGGAGATTTGATATTTTACTGGATTCCTGATATTCACGATACACTAGTGAAATGGTCATACGGTAAAATCCCGACTTCATGGCTACCTCGGAGATGCTGTGTCCCATCGCTCGTGCGCCGTCTATAACACCACGTTCAAACTCGATTAAATCTTGATAACCTGCCATTGTAGCAGCAATAACCAATCTGCGCCACACTTGTTGTTTTATTTAGGCGTTGCGGACCACAGCACCGTATTCTGCCTGTTTACATATCCATATTTGAATACGCATGCGTATACCAGTTTCTTTGGCGCTTCAGGTATTTCTGGGATACAAATTGTAAGATGCAGGTCATTTTTCAAAATATTGTCGAACGTGGAGTCACAGGAAGACTTCGATGGTGCGATAAATGGAGCCTGTGACGACGTTGTCGTTAGATAAGTCATTGTAGGGATATTGGATCGGTCGGCGATGCGCAGGTATCTGAAGCACTGCAGTTCTGCACAGCAAGTACATACGTATTTAGTAGCGATTCCTTACCTTTCTTGCCATTCTGTACATGATTTTCGCTAACGGAAGTTAAATATATCAGGTCATGAGTGGTCTGAGGGACGTAATACACTGACTGATGAACCGTTTGTTCGATCCCTTTGGAGCTTAGATGAAAACACACACACACGCGCGCACACACACACACACACACACACACACACACACACACACACACACACAATCAGACGACTGTGCGTTGACTCTATGCATGAGGGACATCTTCCACATTTTCCAAAGGTTGCTATTTGTAAACTAGGATTTTCAAAACTAAGCTTACCATAAGACTTACGGCAGTGAGACTGGATTTCTAATTAAAAAAACCGTTTCAGATCTTGGGATGCAATGGAGTGATGAGTCTCGTAGCTAGGCGAATGAATAGCAGGTGGACCAGGGAAGCTGTTTTGCTGGATTGCTAGGGAACGAAATTACATATATGACGACCTAATGGAAATGAATATGAGAAGCGTTGATGCGAATAGTTGAATTACAAAATACTGGACTTGTGTTCGAGAGGGCGGCGGTTCAAATGTTCTTCCTCTTTCCTCCCCAATCCGACGTTGTACTCCGTGCCTAATGAACTTGACAGTTTGACGTTAAACTTTAATTTTCCTTTCTTCCCTATCGAATAGTTAAAGGCCATAATTCATGGAAATGTCTATAGGTGGACTTAACTCACCAGTGGGTGTGAGATGGATGATAGTTGTGATTATCGGTCATTCTGTTTCCGGGCAATCTGATCTATGTTTGCCTAAATCACTGCAGGGAAATGCCGGTGTGGTACTTTCTACACGTTCACCGCTGATCATCTACCCACTTCTCATTAAACACGTGTATATTAATATTTTGCCGCGCGGAGTGTCCGAGCGGTGTGAGGTGCCATGTCACGGACTCGCGGCCACTCCCACCGAAGGTTCGAGTCCTCCCTCGGGCATGAGTGTGTGTGTTGTTCTTAGTATAAGTTAGTTCAAGTAGTTTGTAAGACTAGGGATCGATGACCTCAGCAGTTTGGTCCCTTAGAAATTCACACACATTTGAACATATATTAATATTTTTGTATACAACTTATGTCTTGCTTGTAGTAAGTTGACGGATCTCATGTCAGTGTAAAATCATCCTTGATGAAATAAGTTACTGTTAATGATGATTGTGATTCGAATGGCACTAATGCAAGTAAACATCTCGAAGTCTGTGGCTAAACAGTTCGCAAGTTCCGTTGACGGGTTCGTAATTACAGGCCAATTGGGATCGTAAAGTTTACTAAGGAGAGCGGCCGCGAACTTTTCTGAAGAATCATCTTGACAGTTGCCTTAAGTAATTTAATAAAAAGTGGGAAAATCCAATCACTGAGACGCAAGGATGATTCGATCACCACGTTTCTCAAATCCAAGTCTGGTGCCTTACCAGACAGGGATGGGAAAATCCGACCGGTTAAAACCGATACCTGCATTAAAGGTCTAAATAATCGGTATTTTTAGGTATTTCTTTGGCCTCGGTTGTAACAGGTGTTTTTTACAAATAACCGGGTAAAAAAAAAGTTAGCCATAGTAGCAGTGGTAAAATGATTTGTTTGTAAATAAACCTTTTTTTAAAAACGAGTTAATTTTTATTCGTAAAATTTCCATTGCTTTGAAGTATTGCGTTTTAATAGGAAAAACGATCAGTGCTATTTTAATAACACCGACAGAAACGAGTATGAATTGGTACAGTGTTGCTGAGACAGTACTGTACTTGTTACTACTTCTCGTGGCCTACGTGCAATACCTGTGCCATCTGGTCTGTATCACAGTTTCTCGCTGTCGTCGTCGGACATCGGCTCTATTGCAGAATGGCACCATCCTTAGGCTGGAAGCATTTTACAAAGAGCGGTATCAGTGAAGTACAATGTCCATTTGTTTTACAAGAGCCGCAACAGACTTGTGATGTAATATGAGGAGAAAACTTAACAATCCATTTATAGTTTATGTTAAAAACACAAAGTTGCTGACCTGCTGTCTGTGTCTTACATAATATACTTTCATCTGATTGTAACCCTTGAAAATGGGCAAATTAACGCGAAAAGTAGTACTTCAATCTCAGTTTTCACCCTTCAGCACTGACTATTCGTAATGTCCATATAATGGTATGATGCTCGACTAAAACTTGATTTTTGAGCAGAGTTTCAAAAAATTTGGAGTCAGTAGGAGAATACAAGTTTTTATTATAGTATTCACTTACCACTTTTCGAGAAAAGCGGCGATCGGTGGACTGACGAAGTTTTCTTTCATTTGCCTATTTAATTCAACACTTTGATTCCGTGTATCCTGAGACTGAGGGAGCCAAAATTTTCCAGTCTTTGCTCTATTTCTACGTTCATTACAGGAAGTTATGTCCGCCCCCGGTAGCTGAGTGGTCAGAGCGACAGGATGTCAATCCTAAGGGCCCGGGTTCGATTCCCGGCTGGGTCGAAGATTTTCTCCGCTCAGGGACTGGGTGTTGTGTTGTCCTAATCATCATCATTTCATCCCCATCGACGCGCAAGTCGCCGAAGTGGCGTCAAATCGAAAGACTTGCAGCCGGCGAACGGTCTACCCGACGGGAGGCCCTAGTCACACGACATTGTTGTTGCACAGGAAGTTATAGGAATAAAGAGCCGAAAATCGGTTGTTTTGAGCGATTGTAACAGGTTAAACTGGTGTAAAAAAAAAGACATAACCGAAAACTGGTTATTTCGGCGATAACCGCCATCTCTACTCTGCTGTGGAGTACCGCGTGACTTAATCTGCCTTCCCGAAGACCAGATTTTCGCATTTGTTTAGAAAGTGAGACTCGGTGGGCGTCTGCGACATAATTTGCGACGCATCGGTGTTCCCCGTCTGAAACATTCTGAACTGGGTTGGTGTATCCGTGTGCGAGAGGGAGTCCGTACACAGAGAAGCGGAAGCGACGATGAGAAACGAACGTAAGCTGCAAAGTTTGAGTATAGACGCGCGGTGGCTGGTGCTGTAGGTAAACACTGGCGGCTCGCATACGTAAACGCGTCTGCCGGAAGGCGAAGATATTTCTGCCGCTGCGATGGGAGCAGACCGCTGCCCGCCCTCTTGGACGGCGGCCAACCTGCCGGCTGCTGCGTTTCCTCACGAAGTACGCGCGTCCGCGCCGAGGCAGGCTGTTCCATTCGACGTGTCAGGGAGAAGTTAGCTGGTGCTCCGGACATCATTTCTGGGCACAGGCGCTTCCTTGTCTTGTTCATCAAGTGCGAGGAAAGGTGACGATGAGCACGCTGGGTGCAAATTGCCCGGCCAGCTTTTAACGCCAATTAGGGCGAAGCGCCGAGTGGGCGTTTCTCGACTTACGCCGGGTCGGCTTACTACTACGTGCTTCCTGTGTCGCAGGACACGCTGTTGGTTCCATTTTGCTATTGCAGTTTAAGAAATCGCCTTTACGGGTGCCGAAATATTTTTTAATACTTAAACAGGCAAAGTAACTAAAAAGACCCAATTCCGCTACATGACGGAAACATTCTTACCCATATAAAATTGAGACTGGTTAAGTTTTTTTTTTACAGATCCTACACACTTTTTCATAGTATTTTCTGTAGATAATGCTGCACGGCTTCAATGTATTTAAAGATCGTCGTCATGGAACCACCAAAAAACTGTTTGCGGGTACCTATTCGTCAGAATCAATTCGACGGCGGCGAATGGGCTGCAAAAATATGGAAATCGCTTGAGGAGAGATTGGAACTGTATGGAGGGTGTGTAACGGCAACGAAGTCGAAACAACCTTGGCAACATGTGAGCTTGCCCGCAGAAGGTTCGGTGGTACGCCCTTAAACATCCTCTATACAGTCCCGATCTCTCCCCACGACGGCTCCTTCCGTCGGAGGTTCGAGCCCTCCCTCGGGCATGGCTGTGTGTGTTGTCTTTAGCATAAGCTAGTTTAAGTTAGATTAAGTAGTGCGTAAACCCAGGGACCGATGACCGTAACAGTCTGGTGTCATAGGAACTTACCACCAATTTTTATCTCTCCATGAGATTTCCATATTTTTCCAGCCCATTCGCGGCTGTCGATTTGCTTCGAAGAGGTACTCGCTTGGGTATTAACTTGGTTCCGTAGGCAATCACAAACCTTTTTCCATGAATGCATTGACCATCTTGTCTCAGTGAGATAAATATATTAACAGTTATGGCGATTGCATTTTAAATAAGTTTACCTACTTCTTTCCATTTTTTATCTGCCTGCCCCTTACTACAAAACCGTCAGATCACTTAATAAAGTTTCCTTAATACTCCGTTTCGTCTACAATTGTCTGTGAGGTTTTTTAATATCGTTTAGCAAGTTCTAAGTCTTTTGATATCTGAAGCTGGCAGTAGCCGATACAGCGTTACAAATAAACAAATTTTATTAAGCGATCTACATGGTTTTAGTCACAAAATATACACAGTGATCACGATTTCAAACAGGAAATTTATTTTCTTCATTAAGAAATTTGTTTCTACATCGAGAAAACTTCCTTAACATGTAGAGTTAATCCGTGACATCAATATGGTCACGTTTCCCGCAACAAGTTGTCCGTGAATTAACGTACAACAGCATTTCGTAGTTCCATGACGCCTTTCTTTATTTAAATAATATCTTTTCCGTATTTGGCAAGAAATGTTTATATTACTAAAATTTCGGTCGATATGCCACGGTAAGGCATAAGATTCGATATCACACTACAGCATAGAAAAACGTAGAATACAGCAGCGTCCTTGTAGGGCTGTGTTGCCCCGGGTAGTAGTGGAATGAACTGTCGTTATCAACGGCACTAGTAATATAATGCGTAAACTTGTGTTAATTACATTCAGGTTGGATGTACGGTATGCAAAGTGGGTCAGCGAGGACCTGCATTACAAGAAATTGACGTTTTTTAGTTACATACTACATCACATCACATATTGTGTCATACTTGCAGTACATTTAAGTATACTGGTTTCTACTAGTTTCAGTAATATCGTGATACGTTCTTAGATACACTGACTGATAAAAATTCTCAAGGCCAAAAACAATTAACGTAGAGTAATGAAACTTCGGGAATACATTTGTCTAGGCAACATATTTAAGTGATTAACATTGCAAGATTACAGGTTAATATAAGTGCGAGACAAGTCATTGCTGCCGCGTGGGGTAGCCGAGTGGTCTCAGGCGTCTTGTAACGGTCTGCGCGGCTTCCCCTGTGGGAGGTTCGAACACAAATTTCCACGTCACTGCAAACGTGAAATGCTGGTACATTATTGGCCTGTGTACCCGCCAGAATGTTGAATGCAAGCATGTAAACGTGCTGCTGTACAGGTTCCGGATGTCAGTTTGTGGGTTGGAATTCCATGCCTGTTGCACTTGGTCGGTCGAAGCAGGGACAATTAACGCTGTTTGTGGTGACACAGGAGTTTACACCCGATAATGTCCCGTATGTGTTCAATTGGCGACAGATCAAGCAGGCCAAGGAAATATGTCGACACTCTGTAGAGAAAGTCGGGTTACGACACCGTCATGTGGGCGAGCGTTATCCGTTTGGAAGACACCCTCCTGAAATGCTGTTCATGAATAGCAGCACAACAGATTGAATCACCAGATTGCCAGGTCTTTCTGCAGTATCGCAGAAGGAACACCCGGCTTTTCGTAGCCATATTGCACGATTTCGTTGAAACTCAGTGAAGTGTCAATAATGACGCCTTTGTCGCCTTAAAGGTTTTCTAGGCCAACATCAACTCGCCACGTCCAGCCTCGGACGTGACTAACGCTCACAACCGTTCCAGCGTGTACTTGAAACCTATCTGCGTCCTCACAGTGGCGCTACTAGGACCACCCTTATGCGACTGGTGCGAAATTTGGATGGACATCATATTTGAGGTGTAGAAACATGCCTACCAACTATCTTTTTTGTCTCACAACTCCTCCTTGGTGTTGCGATTTATTTTTGCGTCAGCGTTAAATAAAACTTATGCATTTTGGGAATGAAGGAGTAAGGATTACGATTCTCATATAAAATGGGAAATCCAGGATGGAATGACAACATTATGAAAAGGATATACTGCAGAGACGACGTTGGATTGCAAACAGGCATAACGAAAGACTGCTATACGTTTTAGCTTTCGGCCAAAAGGCTTTATTCTGAAATAGAAAACACACACATATCTACAACTCATGAACACCTCTGGTTTTCTGGCCACAGCGGCCAGAGGCAGTGGTCATGTGTTTGAGAGATGGGCTCGTTTGAATGTGTTTTCAACTTCAGGAGGATGTCTTTTGGCCGAAAGCTAAAGTGTGCAGCAGTCTTTCGTTGTGCGTGTTCGTAATTCAATGTCTTCTCTTTATACCGAGTAGAAATCTGTGTTTCTCATAATTTATATGTGTCCTCCCTCCCCCTCCTTATGCAACAATTAACCTGTGTTCCCAATAGAGAATATTTTTGGCCTGACTGTACTTAATTTTTTTTCAATTTTGGCCTTACAAGACATTTTCAAATGGAATGTGACCGTGACCGTGACTGGTGAATATGGTAAAGTGAAAGAGGGTGGTGGTGGTGGTGGTGGTGGTGGTGGTGGTGGTGACGATGACGATGACGATGATGAAAAGGAAGAGTTTCACGCACAATTTTGGGAAACCACCAGTGCTGTGCCTAGAAGAAGATAGTTTTTAGCTGTACCCGACGCTTTCTATTATGTTCTACCCATTCATGTAACCAGAAAGGTTCACTGGAGCTGAATGAATACACCCAGAACCAACCGTGGCCAAAACGTTGGTTTCTCCAGTATAGGTTTTTACGTTGTGACGCGGTACCATACTCGGAAAAGTTTCATGTTAACTGACTGGTCGGGGAGGTCTACGCAATTATAACTTTTCGGTATGTTCATAAAGAGGCGGATGGAAAAGACTGTGTGCAGTAAGAGACTGAGTGCGACTTAAGACACTTGTATTGTCCGCCTGCGTCAACTCGACTTCGGTTTCGCTCCAAGTGAACGCGAGTGCGTTTCTGGATGTGACCTGGATCCTTTTAGAGACGCTTGCCACGGCCTTGCGAGGCTCCCTCGACTGCCCGCACCGCGGGACAAGTGCCCGTCTTGGCGACCAGTGTCGGGTTTCACGCATCCGCATGCGGGTGCCGGGACCGCTCGCCCTCTGCCCGCCGCTCCTACGTCCTGTACAGATACTGCCTCGTCACACTCCTTCCATTATTACGAAGGGCGACGGTGAAAACTGTCTCAATTGTGATACACGAGTTGGCATGGCATAACTGAGCTTTCCGATTGGGTGTAGTGTTGTTCAAATCCTTTACAACGAATGTCGCCATAACGACGTCTTTGTCATTTATGAAAAAAACAGGTTGCAATTGTTGGTAATGCTTAGACAAAGATTAATCGACATATTCAGTGTGCCGAATAGAAAAGCGGAAAGGAACCGGGGGGGGGGGGGGAGGGAGGGAGAGGTAGGGGGGGAGAGAGAGAGAGAGAGAGAGAGAGAGAGAGAGAGAGAGAGAGAGAGAGAGAGAGAGGGGGGGGGGCGCAATGAAGGAAATGCTCAGGACTCCTGTTGAAAGATAATGTTTGACAATTGGCTAAAGCGATTTAGAAAAAAATAAAATTGTAAAAAATACATTCAGGAAATGGTAGGATCGCTGGGGTTATTTTTTAGCTGACCGTTTCCAGTGTCGTAACCACTGAATGATCTCGCCCTGTGCAAAGAGGCGATGTGAAATCGTTGCTGTTAAAACTCCTTGTTTGGTATTTCGTCTCCTTTCTTAACTAAGAAAACAGTGGTGTGTCTGGAAGTGTATGAATTAGGAGATTTTATGTACTGGCAGAATTCTAATAGTACAGATTAGAAACAAAGACGGAAAGCCGATCCTGATGCTCCTATCTGGTGTAATATGACACTTTGTAAATTGCCATAGCGCGCTAAATGAAGTTTTTGTCTTCACAAGATGAGCACTCACTGTCAGACCTGATCACTTAATGTATCATCCGGTAAATATCACGTAACACATACTTAGGTCAAATATATTCAGTAACCTCTCAAGCGTAAGCATATGAAGTGGAACAATTCTAGGGTAGCATTGTAGGAAAGAGTGAGAACTGATATTATATAAAATTATGTCCGTACTCAAACTCCTATACGGCAGCGAAACTTTGAAAAACCAAAAATACACGAAGGATCAGTCTGCTGTAATATCTCATAGAAATTAAAGTCTCTGCAGTAGTAAAGAGGCTTGTAAAGGACAAAATCCGCGAAGAATGACACTCTTCGTCTTGAATATGACCTCCCTGATTCAAATTTGCCTTCACATTTATTTTATTTTCTGTCACAGTCAAAACAGGATATACGTCTACGTGTAAACTCAGCAAGTCACATTATGGCGTGTGACCTATTGTACTTCTGGCGTCACTGTTACTCCCCCTCCCCCAATACCGTATTCCACTCGTGAATAATGAGTGGGAAGAATCACTGGCGGTAAGCCTCCGTATAACTCCAATGTCTCTGACTTCCCTCTCGTGCTAATTTCACGAGACGCCTTTGGGAGGAAGTAATATGTTTCCGACTGTTGTTTGAACGAACACTTTCGGTATCAGCTTTAGTAAACCGCTATCCCAGAACCCAGTACCATTTGCAGGGTGTTTATCTTACGGCTTCCAGGGGAAACAAAAATTTGATTTTCAATATTTTGCGTCATTATTGACCGAATTTAAAAATTGAAGATGCTGTCATAATCTACTCATTAAGAGAGATTATCTTATGTCAAAAGTTGAACACAATACGGCAAGTATAACAGAAACTGTGTGCATGTAATGAGGCAGCACAACTGATAATGCCCAAATACCCGGACTTTACTCATGCAGTATTTGCCAATGACAGAGCACTTAGAGATTCCCAACAAACTTTAAGCATAATTTCAAATCTTTTCTAAACTTTTCCTCGCGTACATGCTTAACGTCAGATATTTAAAACATTACTTCATTTTTAAAATAATCATTTGTTTGAAGCTGTTTCATACGTGGGAGTTGGATTCATTAAAGAATCTAGAGTTTTCTCTTACTAATACAACCAAGTAATGGTACATCTCTCTTATTAATCCAACCTAATACTGATCTTACACAAACAAGAATCGGTCGTACGAGTGTTCTGAATGCTGTTTATTTCGTGAAATGAATTTCACTTCCTAACGACTCTTTCATAGTATAAGTCTGCTATCTGCATTTCCCAAAACATGTCTTACCTGTCGACATATAGGTTTTCTGGGTACGGTACCGCGTCATAATGTATAAAACTGCTGCTACTGGTAGACCCAGAAGGAGGCTGCGCTGTAACCGTGGCCGAAACGTTGGTTTTTACCCAGCAGCAGTAGTTTTATACATTATGACGCGGTACCATACTCAGGAAACTTATGTCGACTGACTGTGGCCGCGAAAACCTACGCAATTACGTTTTACCTGGTCATAAAACGGTGTTCTTGCTTCTCTTTCACAAATGCACGGAATGATTGGTCGTCTTATTGCGTAAATAGCCCCGTTTACTATTTTCGTCGTACTTATACTACTATTTGCATTGATAAGTTACTTCTCGGATTTAGCTGAATGGTCGTGCATCAGTTCAATAAGAGTGGATTTCTTTGTGTAAAAATACTAATAAAGTTATTATGAAATCCATGGAGCAGTCTGTATGTAGGGATGGGATGAGATAGAGGCTGCAAAATGGAATGTCTGTAATAGGATTGCTATTGCGGTGTAAGGAATCGTGCAAGTTCAGGTTCATTAACGTATGTTTGGTGAAGGGGTCAAACAGACAAAACTGGTCAGGTTCATCAACTTTTGTTTTGCGTGGGGGCGTGGAGACAGACAGATCTTAAGAAAGTACTTCAAATTACTGTGCTCTCGCCGCCAATAACAAAATCTTTCTGTTGCCTTTGCTGTCAAAAATTATAAATGTTCTATCAGATTTAAATAGTAAGACAGTACATTTGCGAAAGAGTTACGTGTGCGAATGTGAAGTGTAATATATTAGGATTTATTATTCTTGTTCTCAAATAATGTATTCGGTTGTGATTTCTTCACTGTCCTTTATCTACACATGAGGCATACTGTTTTGTAGCAAGTTGAATACGCAGCGCAATATTGTAATAATGGTTGCCGCCAGAGAAATGCACTTGCCTGCCTATCTTAGAGCTATCACCGAAGTCTCACAAGAACTGTAGCGCGTCAGATGTTTGGCGGTCCACAGTGAAACGATAAGGAGGCGACGAGCTCTCTTGTAAATGAACAAATTAATTGAGAAAATGCAAGTAATTTCCACTGCTGCTGTGGTGGGGTGTGCTGTTGTGCAAGTCTCGCTGATAAGACTATTACAACTCTCTAGACAGGAAATTGAAACGGGATGCGCTGGAATGTTATACGAGCAGAGATTTTTTTACGCACAACAGTGGATGCCCTTGTAACGATGTATTTGTAATAGCGTGGCGTCTATTTTATTTAAACAATCACTTTCAAGTTAAACGCATGCTACTGTGCTCACATTAAGTAATATGGCAATACGTAATCTGTTCCTCTTCAGCTTCTCAAACACACAAGATTGATAAGTCATATTTATAACACAGTCCGTATCACAGTAGTAGTTCACATTTTCACTGTTTCTCATACGAAATAACGCTTTTAACTATTTCGTAGCCAATATCTGTTGGTGTAGGGCAGACTCGCATTTTGTGATGATGACTGGTCCATTTTATACTTTCGATTTATTGATTCTCATCTTGATAATCTTCTGTTTTTCTACATCGATCTTAGCTGAATTTTAAATTTTCAAAATCTTGTCTCGTGGATGTTCTTTCTCTTCTGTCTTCTCTTCTCCGTCGGTGACCGAAACCAATCGTAGTCTACTCTTCCATTTTAATATTTTACTGTAACGATGCTGATATGATAACTGGCTGGCTACTTCTCTGTTTCTACATTCTAAAACTGGTTCCACTGTGTCAGTTCTATCGCTTTACTCTCCACGTTACAACCTCCGACTATTATTATAAAGAAAACCGTCTTTCTGCAAAAGCATAGTCATGTCTCAGCTTCAGTTAACTGCACGTCGACTCTTAGTGTTCTCCTTTCTAAATTTCATCGTCCATTCATTGCGACTAAGAAAACATCTCATTTTCACAGAGTGCGGCTGATTTTTCCCACTAATAATTACATAGGACCCTTTTGGCACATCGTGAATGGCACATAATTCGACAAAGCACAACCAATCCAGCGTTGTGGAAGATGTTCGTTGATGTGATTACATACGAGGTCATGCCAATGTGGCGGGGCTCAGTCTTGCTGAAAATGAAGACTGGTACTACTTCTTCTGTCAATTCTGTCAAATGAGGAAACCACGCACACGCACGCACACGCACGCACACGCACGCACACGCACGCACACGCACGCACACGCACGCACACGCACGCACACGCACGCACACGCACGCACACGCACGCACACGCACGCACACGCACGCACACGCACGCACACGCACGCACACGCACGCACACGCACGCACACGCACGCACACGCACACGCGCGCACACGCGCGCACACGCGCGCACACGCGCGCACACGCGCGCACACGCGCGCACACACACACACACACGCACGCGCACGCACGCACGCACGCACGCACGCACACACGCACACACACACACACACACACACACACACACACACACACACACACACACAGAGAGAGAGAGAGAGAGAGAGAGAGAGAGAGAGAGAGAGAGAGAGAGAGAGAGAGGTTAAGTCTGTAACGGTAATTCTGCTAAGAAGGAAGGTCCAAAATTTCTGCGGTTGGTTATGGAGCAGAAGACATTAAGTTTCGGAGAATCAAGTTCATGTTCCAGAGAGGCAAGCGGGTTATCAGATTATGCTTGTTCACTTCGGCACTTACGTAAAATGTAGGTTCCTGATACATCACAAGTGTCCCTGCGAAACCATTAGTATTCATCCGTGCTTGAAAGTCAATGCATAATTGTCTGAATTTTTGTTTTATTGGCTGGTTTTAGCGCCTGTAACATTTAGATTCTGTTCATCTTGATCTGCATACCCTTCTGAAACACACTCGACGTGTGGATTTTTGTGGAGCTTCTTTCGTTGCTCGTACGAATGTTTACCACCACTTCATTTTCTGCCGATGCCACCATTTTGAATACTAACGCCAGCGATGAACAACAACGGCGTGATTTGTGAGACTTAACCTTCAGTTTTGTGTGCATTTCTGAAATAAAGTCAGCCGGCCGGAGTGGCCGTGCGGTTCTAGGTGCTACAGTCTGGAGCCGAGCGACCGCTACGGCCGCAGGTTCGAATCCTGCCTCGGGCATGGATGTATGTGGTGTCCTTACGTTAGTTAGGTTTAATTTGTTCTAAGTTCTAGGGGACTGATGACCTCAGAAGTGAAGTCGCATAGTGCTCAGAGCCATTTTTGAAATAAAGTCATTACTTTAGTCGCAGAAATACTTTGTCACATTCTTTTAATTTCCACCTGTATGTGTAACGTAAAAGTAAGGGCCCTAATTTGGGATACTCAAAACGTTACTTCTAGATCTGTCGATTTCCAAAGACAAGTCTGTCGTTGTCCTCGACAGGTATCAAAGGCGTTCTGGCGGTGATTCAGCCGTGTCAGCCCGCACAGTCTTTATAAGGCGGCCGGCTCGCACGTAATTTGACGCACGGCCGTGGCCGCAATGTCCTTGTGCGGAGGCCGTCTGAAAATTGCTCTGTCCGAAACACCTGCGGCGAGAGCTCTTTATGGAATTAAAATCCTTCTCCGGACGCAATAATAAGCGGCAAAAGGGCCGCACCGCACGAAACAGCCCGTTATCCGGGTCAGTGCTATCATCCATCACGGTTAGCTGCGACACGCCCCCAGCCCCAAGGCGCAACCCTTCCTGCCTGCCAGCCAAGCGCTGCTTCTGCAGTGGTCCTTCTTCTTGAGAACTTGGTTGTGCAGATTGCCTAAGCCATATGTTTCGCAAGTGTTGAGTTCGGTGCGTCTTAGACTGCAGGCGCGATCCCTGCTTAGTGGCGTTGACACAGTTGTTCCTTGGAACAAGAAAGATCCATTAGTGCTAAATAAATTTTGTCCATCTGTTCCTTCTGTGTCACTGTCCGACAACATGCAGAGAAACGTATCGAATTATCGGTCTCGCAGGGGCTCCACAATCATTGTGCACCAGCAGGGTTATTGGAGGAACACAGCAGCCACATGAATATGCGAGCACGTGAGTCGAGCAGATGCCGCCCTGAACATCAACTGAGTGTCGCTCCATTTCACCTACATTTCTGTTGTCTATGCAGGAAAACGCTTGAAAATTCCTTCATTTCAGCGTAGTGCATGCAACAGAACTGTCTGGGGCAGGAAAGGGGCGGTGCTGTTTAACCATGAAATTAGTTTGACAGTCTTTTCCAGAACGTACGTATTTACTTACTACACTGCTGACTATTAAAATTGCAAAACCAAGGAGGACACCAAATAACTGAATTTTACTTATTGTGTGTATACAGTATAGTGGGAATAGGTAATTAAGTTCATATGTAATTTGTAGCTGATTCGGGGGTGTACAGGGGGTTAACCTTGGTATACAGAGCGGTAATCTCTGGCGCTGCTTCTCACGCACAGACACACTAACATTACACACTGTCATGTAACACGATACAGTACCGAGCCCTGTAGCGGCAGAGGGCTGCAAATGTATAGTCATGAAGAGTAAAGATGTAGAAAGATAACAACGTTTGTTTTATATAAAAATATTAGAGTTTTCACATAAATAATTCAGAAGCATTAGTTTTCAGCACGTTCTCGTACTCAAACGATGTGATGCGCTCCTCATATTCGCAACTACTTTTTTTAGTCCGATACTACCAGGCATTTTCTTGCATTTATCAGTGTTTATAGAGACCTGCCATTCAGTACACCAAATGGAAATTATGTCAAAGTTTCTCCACATTTCCTTGCGATCGCCCAACGAAGATACTTTTCATGAATCACCTGTAGGCGAGTCTAGGATGACCTAGATGTCGACGGGACACTTTACAAATGCTTCGCTTCTGGAGTGCCAGCAGGATGCTGAATCTACCTACATGCGTAAGAAGAATATCCTGAACGTCTTGACGCCTGCAATTTCCTCTCCTCCTGAATTTATACATCCTAGATCCCATCTTCGTACAGGTGCGAGTACAGAGCGACGCCGTCTGTGAAGCGACAGACGTGCCTGTGGCAGCTCGCGCCCGCACTGGGGAACGGGGTCAGTGTCACCGCCGCCATCTGGTACACTTCTGACGTTGCCATCTGCCACTACAACTTGCCCTAAATCCTCCGTCCCCCCCATTGTGAACGACCGCACATAGCTTTCGCGTATGAGGAAGAGCAGGAGTTTTTTCTCGGACACCTTGGTGTGGAGCATGTGGGCAATGATGTAACAGATTTCTATGTTAATGTTGTTTTTGTAAATCTTACCGGGACCAAAGTAGTAGTGGCGGTCGACCCTGAAGTAAGTGATTCAAATCGTGCCGTTGGAAAAAAGTGTGTTCACTGCAGGCTTGCCCCGGGAAGTGAAATGAAGGTGACGGCGTACAGTTTGTGATCACGACCATAGCACGTGAAATATCCAAGATTAAATTACGAATCTTGCGGAGTGACGGTATTTCGATTCCGATATAGTTTAGGAGAACCTTACGTGTATATTAAACTATTCGAGTAGGTTTCTTATAAGTAGCTTTTGAATTCAAAAATGGTTCAAATGGCTCTGAGCACTATGCGACTTAACTTCTGAGGTCATCAGTACGCTAGAACTTAGAACTACTTAATCCTAATTAACCTAATGACATCACACACATCCATGTCCGAGGCAGGATTCGAACCTGCGACCGTAGCGGTCGCTCGGCTCCAAACTGTAGCGCCTAGAACCGCTCGGCCGCCACTTTTGAATTACTGGTGAGGGATAACACTGAATGTTTTTTCTAAATTGGTTTTCAGAGGATCTGCTGCTGTCTATTTACGAAGAAGCGGAGCAAATCAAAGGATCATTCATCAACGAGAACAGTAGTGTACGAACTGAAAAGTGTGAAAACCTGCAATGCGCTATGGTGGTGAACAGGACTTTTCTAAAAAGTGATTAAAGAAGAATATAATCGGTAGAAATAACGTTCCTAAAATTTGTTAGGTTTAACAGACAAAATTAGAAGTATTGATATAGAAAATCACTTGGTGTTAAGCACGGCCGGCCGGAATGGCCGAGCGGTTCTAGGCGCTACAGTCTGGAACCGCGCGACTGTTACGGTCGCAGGTTCGAATCCTGCCTCGGGCGTGGGTGTGTGTGATGTCCTTAGGTTTAAGTAGTTCTAAGTTCTAGGGGACTGATGACCTCAGATGTTAAGTCCCATAGTGCTCAGAGCCATTTGAACCATTTTTGTTAAGCACGTTTGCCCTTGACTTCGGATTGGGACTTCACCCAACATTTGATCTGAATAATAATAATAATAATAATAATAATAATAATAATAATAGTGATGATTGCGGTTACGGTTGTGAGAAGATGTCTATTTTATAATAAACTGCCAAACAGACAGCATTATTTCGTGCTATCTTTATCATGTAAATAGTCAGAATCAAAATAAACGTAAATGAACACAAGTTGCACCCAGATTAGTCTTCCACTAAGCATCAGACATTCGTTATTCCACAACATGCAGCATACGATCTGCAGCGTAATTTCCTTTTTGTCAGTATACTCAGTCCATTATCTATCCAGTGGCCAGAGTACTGGGCGCGCAGATCTAGGAGATTTGGGAAATATAATTTTGCGGTTACCATATCCTCTTCATTGGACATAATACGCGTTCAGGCCATAAGTTTCTTTAGACATTGGAGCGGGCGTTCCAACGTATTTCCGACCACCTAAGTTTCTCGTTGCTAAAGCACATTTGTGGCTACGTATGTTGTCCTGTTGACAAAGACCTGCCCGAAACGCCTTCTTTGTTTTTGAAATGGTCTAATTGTTGCTATTTCGTACAATTTTAAGTGCCGATTGTCCAGTACAGAGTTGCGCAGTTTCTCGAGGTTATCATCTGTGAACGTAGCTTTGAGACGGGCTTCACTTAGGTCATCTAACAGAACTACGGCAGACGTTTGAGTTCAGATATTCACTTCGCAACTGTTGCAAAGGGAGAAGCAACTTTCAATAAATTCCGTCTTTGACAAACCAGACGAATCATAAAGGTATGTTAATCCAGCATATCGGTCTGGACGAGACGTACTTTTAAAATTCTTGTAAAGAAAATATACCGCAAATCAGATTGACTTCTCCTTTGCACAACATGTAACAATAACATTTCATCAGTATCAATGCCATGCCTGCACAGAGTCGAGAAATTTTCTCGTTGTGCTTTTCCGTCGAATTAGTAAATATCGACGGCCATTTAAAAGGTCGTAGATGATGTCTGATTAACCACTCTGGTACCAGGCAAGAAGCAAGGATTGGGTTCAAGGCTAGGTGCCACAATCTCATAGCTTCTTCTCCGCCCTCGCCCTCTCCCTTGCTCACTTCCCCGCCCCCCCCCCCCCAAACGTGTTAATATTATTATTATTATTATTATTATTATTATTATACAAATTTGGCCGTTAAAGACCGTGAAAACAGTTATTTCTTGCGCTTCTGGGAAGTCTTCTTTCTCTCAGTCCACACTTCTTTCATTCTTGCGCTGAAGGCGGCTTTTCTCTCTTCAGACCATTTATTTCCACAAGTCTTCTTAATTTTCACACCGAAACCCGTGAATGAATTCAGTTTTTTTCTAAAAAGGTTTCTGTTAAATATTGTTTCCTGATCTATGTCCATTTCTTTTAGATCTCTTTCTGTGTTGATAAACCATAAATTTTTATTTTTTAGATTTGCGATGTACGAAAATATTTGTTTTGTAAGCCTATTCGGGTTCATCCTCATGGTGTGAGCATAAAAGGAGCATCTTCTTTTTCTAATTTCGTCTGTAATTTTGCTGCACTTCGTATACACTTCTTTGTTGCTTTTTAGTCTGTATACAGGCTTGCCTTGATCATCTGTTATTTTCCTGTGTCCAAGAATTGTCCTCACAATTATTCTTTCACGATTTTCTATCTGTTCTGCGTATGTAAAATTTGCCAGTGTTTCTGATGCATATAGTATCTGCGGTCTAATGACAGTCTGGTAGTGTCTGAGTGTAATGTTTTTGGATATATATATTTTTTAATACATTTGTCTGCAGTAGTGAGTTGCTCTCTATAGTTTTTGTATTCTAGCCCTGCAGGCTGGATGACCTTTTGCCACAGGCTGAATTAGTTCACCAAGATATTTAAAATGTTTAGATACCTGTATTTTCCCGTATTTCGTAGTTATTTTCTTTGGTGGATTTTTGATATTTGTAATGATTTCTGTCTTTTCAAATGAAATTTGCAAGCCTGCTTTTTCAGCAGTTTCTTTAAGTAATTCTATTTGTTTTATTGTGTCTTTTTGTGTGTAAGCTAAACAGGCGAGATCGTCAGCGAAGGCAAAACAGTTGGTTTCAATGGCTTTGTAGCACTTCCCTCCAATTTGGACTTTCTCAACTCCATGTTTTTGCGTGAGTTTTCTCCATTCTGCTATGACTTTATCCAGAACACAGTTGAAGAGTACCGGGGACAGCGCATCTCCTTGTCTGACGCCGGTTTTGACCTCGAAATGCCGTGAAATTTCTCCTTGGAATTTTACTTTTGATGATGTATTTGTTAATGTTTCTTTGATTATGGTGATTGTTGTTTCATCTATTTCATATTCTCGAAGTGTTTTGATGAGTGTGTCCCTATCGATTGGGTCATAAGCTTTTTTGAAATCAATGAATGTTATGAAATATTTCTTGCTCCTTGTAGATAAATAGTTCATTGTTGTTTTGAGGTTAAAAATTTGTTCTGCGCAGGATCTTCCTGGTCTGAAGCCAGCTTGATATTCTCCAAGTTTTCCCTCTATAATTGGTGATACACAATATTGTATTATTATTATTATTATTATGCTGATGAGCATGACTTCATTGTAACTTAAAAGGAATATGATATCAAATCTAAATGTACACTCACCATTTTCTGTATTTCACTTTTTTTTTTCTTTTTGCCTTGCCTTGGAGTTTGCTAATTCTACGGGCGCAGGAAGTGTTTTATATTTGTTGTTGGCAGTCGGTATGGCGAGCCCGCCACTGCCCCAGTTTCCACGTAATACGTGATATGGGCCTTTACTTGTCACGAACGTTCTCTGTAGCTGGCCACATCGGGAACGCATTCTTGTAGGTTAGCCCTCAAGCGAGAAAATGAAAAATTACTTGCGTTAAACATAGCTTGTAACTTTATAGAATTTCCTGCTACATTATTTTCCAAAAATTTACCAAATAGTTTCGAAATTCTTATGCTTGTTAAGATAAACGATTTTAGTGAAATGTTCTGGGGGGACTTCATGAACCCGCCCACCGCCAAGAATTCTCTCTGCCTCTTGCCCACCTCTCCTTTGATCCGCGCCTGTTTGGAATTAAATGTCGGAGAGAGTTCTGCGTCTATTGTAGACTGTCAAGTATATATTCGGCATAGGTTGCCCCTGTTTGAGATATTTATGCATCTGGTTCGCATTCCGTTGCTCACGCCGTGAATAGCTTTGTAGCTTGGCGAGACTTCTCGCGATAGTTCAGTGACCTCGTCGAGTCTCTAGATAGACGCAGACAGCATGTCGGTGGGTGGGGGGGGTGTATATTACGTTAACCGAACGCAGAATGTTTGTTAAGGAAAATATTTATATTTCTCCATCGTAATGCTAGTTCCCACCTTGCTTTTTTTTTAAATGGCCAATCGTCAGATGTTGTCAGTTTTCAGTAGAGCACGCGCAACGTTTCGTGGAGGCAGTTTCACCTCGCAGCAGTATTGCGCCTGCAGCGGGTCAGCGGGAGCTCCGCTGCCTATTACGGCAGCGCGTAGCGTAGCGTAACGCACTCAGACGCGAGCACGCACGCGCGCGGCGAAAGCGCCCGCCGTCATCGGCGCCGAGCCCTGTTTACGGAGAAGCCGTTCTAATTATTGCGCCGCCGGGCGCTCTCGCTTTCGTCAGGAACCACTTTATGGTCGCCGTGGTACTGAGTCTCTTGGGCGCATCTCTAGAAAGTCCGGAAGCAATCCAGGAGTAGTTAACACTCGCCTTTTACGTAAAGGCTGCAATGCGTTGTCCGCGGTAAAGCCTATACAAACATGGAATTTCGAACTACCTCAGTGGTACAGGTGCTACTCCGGAAGTTGTGACATCGTTCAGTTATCCAGAGGTAATGTTTTGAGGCGACCTGGAACTAAATAAGTACATCGAATTAAATCTAGGAGAAATTAAAGGTTACTTTTTTAGTCGACCTGTAACATTTACCTTCATGGGTTATCCGAGAGACGTATGGGGTAGAGAAATACAACTTGATAAAGGGGCAAAGCAGAGTATGAGTCGTCGCATCGGGCAAAATTTTCCAGCTAACCACAGTCGGTAAATGCATGGATTTGGAGTTATGGCCATTAAACGACAGCCAATCAGCGATGTTTGTCTGGTAAGCGAGCGTGTTTGGGTGTGCCTAGTAGTGCGTTTTGCCGGACTAAACGACTGCTGTCATTTCCTCGACGCTGTCAAGTTTGTAGCTAAGTAGGGGGCAGGAGTTTAGAGTTTTAGCTGTAAGAGATTTATTTGAGATTTAAAAAGTAATTAAAATTAACATTTTTTCTTTTTTGCCATATCTGCAGTTCACATTCACTGATCTACTGTTTTTCTTAAAATAAGTTCATTTATGCTCACTTCACGTTCGAAAATTGAAACACACAGCGATTAGATTTCATCGACGATCATTGCACCTAACCGTACCCAAAATAGAGGTACCAGAAGCGGATTCCCTACCACAGGAGCCGGCTGGAGTGGCCTTGCGGTTCTAGGCGCTACAGTCTGGGGCCGAGCGACCGCTACGGTCGCAGGTTCGAATCCTGCCTCGGGCATGGATGTGTGTGATGTCCTTAGGTTAGTTAGGTTTAATTAGTTCTAAGTTCTAGGCGACTGATGACCTTAAAAAGGGAACCTCCCCATCGCACACCCCTCAGATTTAGATATAAGTTGGCACACTGCATAGGCCTTGAAAAACTGAACACAGATCAATCGAGAAAACAGGAAGAAGTTGTGTGGAACTATGAAAACATAAGCAAAATATACCAACTGAGTAGTCCATGCGCAAGATAGGCAACATCGAGGCTAACGTGAGCTCAGGAACGCCGTGGTCCCGTGGTTAGCATGAGCAGCTGCGGAACGAGAGGTCCTTGATTTAAGTCTTCCCTCCAGTGAAAAGTTTAATTTCTTTATTTTCGCAAAGTTATGATCTGCCCGTTCGTTCATTGAAGTCTCTGTTCACTGTAATAAGTTTAGTGTCTGTGTTTTGCCACCGCTCCGGTAAACCGTGCGATTAGTAGACGAAAGGACGTGCCTCTCCAATGGGAACAGAAAACATTTGATCGCAAGGTCATAGGTCAACCGATTCCTCCACAGGAAAACGCGTCTGATATATTCTATACGACACTGGTGACGGCATGTGCGTCACATGACAGGAATATGTTGTCGACCCACCTAACTTGTACACTTGGCGAATGGGTAAAAAGATTCTTCTACCTTACCCGATTTCGGTTTCCTTGTGGATGTGATAATCACTCCCAATAAAATGATGAAAACATAAGAGTTTGTCACATAAACTGAAAATAAAAAACTAAACTTTTCACTGGAGGGAAGACTTGAACCAAGGACCTCTCGTTTCGCACCTGCTCTCGCTAACCACGGGACCACGGCGCTCCTGAGCTCACTTCAGCCTTGATGTTGCCTATCTTGCGCATGGACTACTGAGTTTGTATATTTTGCTTATTTTTTCGTAGTTCCACGCAGCGTCTTCCTGTTTTCTCGATTGATCTGTGTTAAGTTTTTCAAGGCCTATCCACTGTGCCAACTTATAACTAAATCTGAGGGGGGTGCGATGGGGAGGTTCCCTTGTTAGAAGTTAAGTCGCATAGTGCTCAGAGCCAACCCTACCACAGCAAGTAACTGCTGTATTTTGTTGAAACTGTCTGGATACAGAACAATTTTGGCAAATAAGGAGAAACAATTAACAATCATTTATTAAAATAATATACACAATAAATATTCTAGTTTAGCGAGAAAGCGTGGCACCAATACAAAAGTTGTGAGCACTGGTCGAAGCTAACACACTACGATGACTAATATGGCAGTATCTGTGTTGTCCAGAAGTACGATGCAAGGGTCATTGTAGGCACGTGGTTGACGACATATCAAAGTTTGGTTCTGGCGCTGAGTCGTGCTCGGATAGCCTAGTGGTAAGGCGACCGCTCGCGATAAGCGGGGAATCGGGGTTCAAGTCTCGGTCGGCACAAATTTTAATTGTCGTCGTTCCATTATAAAGCTGATGATTGTCCATATTCGCAACTGCGAGTACATTTCATGTAATCTAACAGTAGTTCAGTGTGGACTTCTGAGTTCAGGCGCTGTTAGTAGATATACGATGCGGCACTAGACGATAATTGCGGCAGCGTGATGATTTTGTTGATAACTGTTGGCGACTCGTTGGTAACAACAACTGGAACAGGTCAGATAACTGCGACAATTGTTCGGCTACTGGCCGAGTGAAGGTGAGCGACAGCGTTAATCTGCGGTCGACTAAACAACGTCTATTAGCGAATTTTTAGCCGCTAAAGAAAATAATTCCTGCTGTTGTTACCCTGTATGGCGTAAGAGCTAACTTGTGGACGCAGATCAGGCTATTTGTAAGCCGTGTGACAGAAGCATGGTAAAATTCTTGTTATTGCCGCCATCTAAGTATCTGACGAGTGATAACTGTGTGGCGCCACAATGGAGGCTGCCTGGCGGGTGGCGTCCCTTTTGGTACAGCCGTGTGTATTTTCTGACGGTGGACGCAGCGTTACGGTTATCCATTCCTGTAGTACAGCTTATCTGAACAAGTTAATGCCATTAAGATATCCAGTAAACAACACAGAAAATTCGCATGTAACATACCTAGCCTTGAATTAGAATTTGTTTGCCTAGCTTCCAGTTTTCATCTGAACACTCAGCTAATGCGATTAGTAAAAGCGCTCTTCGACATAACAGATATTAGATGAGGTCAGTCAGTTGTAATCCACTCACTTCCACATGCTCGTCAGTGGTTGGCTGGTGTGTTAAGTGCTGCAGCTCCGCCATTACGACGCTTTTCCGACCTTTGAGTAGGTGGAAAATTTTTTCACCACTACACGTCCCTTATCCTGCTGTGACTTCAATTGCTTTTCTCCTACCTGTATGCAGGAGGAACATATGGTGTAATTGTAACAGTAATTTCTTGTAATGTTTTCCACTGAAGTTGGAAGAACATTTCCGTGACGATCTCACGCTTATCACGAACTCGTGGAGAAACCCATTGCTCTTCTTCGGATCTTCTCTATTTCCTCCATCTCTCTTGCCTAAGTGACCAATTGGCCACGGAAGAAAGCTTTATTGTTCCCGTGAGCGTTAGTCTAGTACCGCTTACGATTAGCTTGATGTGGTGATTCAACTTCGCCGTTTCCTACGCTTGCTCTTCGTATTTAATGCACGTGGCTGTTTCCTGTAATTATTCGACAATTGCGTAATGAAACAATAAATCTTTCCCCATGTCTATGAGCAATATTTTACATTCTGGGAAGGTGGAACGAATATGTGAATAGTCCTGTTGCAAAATTTCCAGTAACACCCGTTACTGATTCTTGATGATGTCCGTGTGCAGTAAATAAAAAAGGAACAAATGCAAATATTTATTTTTAAATTCTTCACCTAGCCAGATAGAGCAATGGTCAAGACATTGCGCACCCGCGCGCGAAGATGGTGCTTCAGAATCACGTACGGCCATCCAGATTTTGGTTTTCCATGTTTTCCTTAAAACACTTAAGCGAAATGCGGAGATAATTCCTTTGGAACGGACACACCCGAATTCATTCCTCATTGTGCTACAATACCCTCGTCATCGACAATACGTAAAACTCTTATCTTCCTTCTTTCGTTCCTTCACCCGGGTTGCTGACTGTACAAGCCGAGTAGTTTTATCGTTTTATCTTCGCGCGGCATCGTTCACACTCGAAAACCGCATGAGCTGCTGTCGAGTACTTATCTCACATTTGCAGCTCTGGCCAGATAGAAGTTTAATTTCAGTTGATAAATCGTAATCACGTTAACGTAATGCCGATTTGCGGGCTGTCCAGTCACATTAATTTGACTGCCTATCAAAAACCCGAATTACCACCTTTTGCACTGCGAACCGCTGCGAGACATGCAGGTATAGAGTCTGTGAGGTTCTGGAAGATACCGACAGGGATGTGGAGCCATGCTGACTCCAACAGCTGCGCTAGGTTTCTCTGTTGAGGGTCCACGGTGCGAACAGTCCGATCGAGGTGGTCCCACAGATTAATGATAGCATTTTAATCGGGAGCGTTTGGTAGCCAGGAAAGTACGGTAAACACATCCCGGTGTTCCTCGAACCACGGACATACACTGCGAGTTGTGTGACACGTTGCATCCTGAACCCTTCATTGTTGCAGGGTGTTTGCAGCAGGCCTTTGCTGCGGAGGCCCATACGAAGCAACGTTCGCTGAACCGTCATTGAGGAGACACCGTTGGCAGCTCCTTGATTCATCTCGGCGATCAGCTCTTAATCGGTGAACGGCTATTCGTGCATGCACATCTCCGCAGCCGTCGTTTACCTCGTTCTTCAGACATGCATGTCTGAAGGACATTTAGGAATACAATGTGAAAACAGAGGCATTGCAATATAGTATAGTGTTATGAGGTGTTCATGTCATCAGCCGTAATACGTCGTATTGGGGAAACCACTGGTTTCCGGACTTAACGTTTTTTAGGATTACTCGCTTCTTCAATTGTCCTCTACTCACCCCTTTCATTTGATTAGGAGGCGATCGAAAAGTTTCTGTTCGAAGGCCGTACAGTCCAGAATCGGTACGCCAGTCAGGCATATAAGGTACAACTATGCACCATTTGTAGTGGATTCGCACTGTTTAGTACAGGGTGATCAAAAAGTCAGTATAAATTTTAAAACTGAATAAATCACGGAGTAATGTACGTAGAGAGGTACAAATTGACACACTTGCTTGGAATGACATGGGGTTTTATTAGAACAAAAAAAAAATACAAACGTTCAAAAATGTCCTACAGATGGCACTTCAACTGATTAGAATAGCAATAATTAGCATAACAAAGTAAGACAAAGCGAAGATGATGATCTTTACAGGAAATGCTCAATATGTCCACCATCATTCCTCAACAATAGCTGTAGTCGAGGAATAATGTTGTGAACAGCATTGTAAAGCATGTCCGGAGTTATGGTGAGGCATTGGCGTCGGATGTTGTCTTTCAGCATCCCTAGAGATGTCGGTCGATCACGATACACTTGCGACTTCAAGTAATCCCAAAGCCAATAACCGCACGGACTGAGGTCTGGGGACCTGGGAGGCCAAGCATGACGATTGTCATGCGCAGTCACTGACGTTTTGCTGTCCAGCGCCATCAGTCGGACATTTTGTAAACTTTGTTTTTTTTTTCCTAATAAATCCCCATGTCATTCCAAGCATGTGTGTCAATTTTTACCACTCTATCTACATTATTCCGTGGTTTATTAAGTTTTCAAATTTATACTGACTTTTTGATCACCCGGTATCTGTCCAGCATATGTAACCAGATGTGCTACTGCGTACCGTATTTTTATCATGTAACAAGCGTCTCTGAGCAATATCTATATGGACACTGCATTTTGAATTAGCTGCTGTGCGTTCTTAAATATTTTAGCGATGACAGATGTTTACTATGTGCTGAGTTTTATCCACTTGACAACTTGTGCATGAGGCAATTAAAGCAGATCGCTCACCAGTACTCTCAGAATGAGACATTCAAAAACATTCAAAAATTCTACAAGGAAAAGGGATAAGCATCCATTACTGACGACTATATACAACTTCCCGAAACAGAGACTGCTGGTAGTTTCGAGCGGTAGAAGATCGACGTCAGCACCAGTTAGAGAGATCTACAGGTACCCGATTTGACCTGTTTACCCGGTTTTACCATATTTCTTCTGTATGAGGTGCGACGAAAAAATATCGAGAATTTTTAATTTCGCGGGCTTCATACATCCCATTTTCAATGTTTTTTTTTTATCTTGCTTGTAAACATGTTCGACATGTTCCTGATGTATGTTTGCATTTTCAGTTGTTTTAAATATTTATTTTATTGTTGACAGACAGAAAGGTTATACATATTTGCGACTGCTCGGCGAACTTTTACTTTCGAAAAATATGGATCAACCAATTTGTATTAAATTTTGCTTGAAAATGGAATGAAGTCCAGCACAGCATTCGAAGTGTTGACTGTGGCTTTTGGCGAATCTACTAAGAGTAAGACAGGAGTTCACGAGTGGTATAAACGTTTCAGAGACGGTCGGGAAGACGCTGAAGACGACGACAGCCATGGACCTAGCACATAAATTACTGACGACAACGTGGAAGAAGTAAGGAAAATGGTTCTGGAAAATTGCCGAATAACTACCAGAGAGGTTGCTGACGATGTCGGCATATCCTCTGGCTCATGCCAAGTAGTTTTTCGGAAGGTTTGGGCATGAAACATGTAGCAGCAAAGTTTGTTCCGAAATTGTTCAATTGCGACCAAAAAGGATGTCGCTTAGATATAGCTAAGGAATTGCTGAATGAACTCGACAACGATCCAGAACTTCTAAAGTAGTTCATAACAGCTGACGAAACATGGGTATGTGGGTATGACGTCGAAACTTAGGCCGAGTCGTCCCTATAGAAACAGTCTGAAGAGCCAAGACTGAAAAAAAAAAAATCGACAAATTCGATCACTTGTGAAGGTTCTTCTGTTTTCTTCGATTACGGATGGATATTTGGATAGCATATCATGATTTCCTGCCTTTTGGTCCTGCAGTCAATAGGGAAGTTGTGAGCCGTTTGCATGAAGCAATTCGAAGAAAACGACGAGAATTGTGGCAAAACCAGTCGTGAAAATTGCGTCACCACAATGCTCCCGCTCACACGTCAATGCTTGCCCGTGGTTTTGTGGCCGGAAACAACCCAGTTAAGTTGCCTTAGCCATCATATTCGCCGAACATGGCCCCCTGCGACTTCTTTCTACTCTCGAGACTGAAGAGAACCTTGAAAGAGCGTCGTTTTCCCACCATTGATGAGATAAAAAGAGAATCGCTGAAGTAGCTGAACACCGTAAAGAAAAGTGACTTCCAGATCCTAGATTGGGAAAAACATTGGCACAGGTGGATTATATGTGAGGGGGGACAAAGTTGCTGTTGATGAGTGAATAGTTGCTAAAAAGACAAACAAAAATTCCATTACTTTTAGATCACACCGCGTATGTTGTGTTTAAATACCAAGTGATCGAGTAAACAATCTGTAGTAAAACTTGTAATAAGCGTCAGCAATCTTCTAGTACGCCACGAAGGGCCGTGTCTGTGTCTTGTAAGACGACTGCAGTGCTAAGTGTCGTCGGTGTGACTGCTGGTCCGAAAGCGGACGCCGAGTAGCGCCTCGCCTGCACGAGTGTCTCGGCGGTGCACGTGGCCGCTTATCTGTGCCGGCAGGCAAACACGGCTGCGCGCGCTCTCACCGGCACCGGCGTGTGTGTGGCCGCGATGCGGCGCTCGTACGCACGCGCACGCAGCCGCTCCCACCCTCACCCCACACAAAAACCACCCACCCACGCCCACACACGCTCTGACTTAGCGCGCGGGCGCCCCGATTGTTGTGTTGCTTCCGCTTTGTGATGGTGGTACACTACGTCACGCGCCAGGGAAATCACACACTGCTTCCTGTGCGAGCAGTCGTGAAAGCAGGGACAGACAGACAGTCTGTCGCAGTGTAACAAGGTCAGCTGTGTAAAACCGTGTGCTGGACCGGGGTCGCACCCGGCAATGCGGGCAGTGCTCTCACGAACTTTGCTATCCAGACACGACCAACGACCCCCCCCTCCCCCGAGCATGCCTTCCACCAGACCCTCTCTCCCATTGCCCGTAGTTTGCTAACAGGATATTGCGGAAAAAAGGTTTGGTCAAAGTGTAGGGGCTACAGATTTAAACTGTGCGTCGGTCGCAGTTTTAATGTATTCGGTTTCAAAGCAGCATACATACTACGCTGCAGCGTGAAATATTCATTCTGGAAGCTTAACAGTATCCCATTTACAATGGGACGGGAGGGGGGGAAGGGGGGTTCAATAAGTAATGCAACACATTTTTTTCTCGGCCAGTTTCGGTTGATAAAATGTGGGATTTGTTTGGGACGTCGTGGAATATTCCCGCTTCAGCCCCTATAGTTTCATGAAGTTCCGATAGATGGCGGCGTTGTACGTAGCCTACAAAATGACGTCCGTAAAGGAGGTGCGTTCCAAGCAGAGCTGCCATTGGGTCTCTTTTGGCAAAAAACCAGAGAGTCGCGGATGTTCATAGAGTTTGCAGAATGTCTACTGATACCTGACAGCGAACAAAAGCACGGTGGTTGGTGGGCGAGGCGTCTGTCACCGTCTCAAAAATGTCGCGCACACGTGTCCGATCTCCCACGTGCCAATCGGCCGGACACAGCTGTGACGCCAGCAATGCTGAAACGTGCGGACGCTCTCACTTGAGATGATCTGCGGATCGCAGTCAAACGCCTCGCTGCTCACGTCGGCTGGACGTCTCTGTTGTCACTGCTGACACACTCGTCCACCAGCTGAGATACTCAGAGGTGTGTGCTACTTCGGTTCTTTGCGGAATTTGCGCCTTCCGATTTCCGTCTGTTTGGCCCAATAAAGGAGGCACTCCGCGGGAAGCAGTACGTGGATGACGGGGAGGTTATTGATGCAACAAGATGTTGGCTCCGATGTCGATCAGGAGAATGGTACCATACAGGCGTACAGGTCCTCCCAATATGCTATTGTAATGCCATCGCATTGAACGGAGATTATGTCGAAAAACGGGGTTTTGTAGCCGAAAGAGTGGGGAAAAATTATTGTAATGGAATCCTGAACCAAACCAACCATCTTTCAGAAAAGAAAATGTTTTACATTACTTACTGAACTCCCCTCGTATACACACCTTCAGTTGGTGTTCTATCTCATTAATGTAACCAACGGGACTGAAGTATAGTAACACGGCAATATTCGACCAAGGGATATTTAATTGAAGAAAAGTGAGTTGGACTTCAAATTCCAGTGGAGACAGTTACAGACGATGCAAAAACCCAGTTGTACATGGATGGAGGACGCATTATTTTTGATAGAATACGTAGAAGATTGAAAAAAACTATTAAAAAGACTCCTACACTACGCTCGCCCCTTCTGCTTTGGATTATTGCTGCGCGGTATGGGTGCCTTAGGACTACCGAAGGACAAAGAAAAAGTTCAAATAAGTGCAGCTCGTGTTTTATTGTTGCGAAATAGAGGAGTATGTGCCATGGATATGGTAAGCGAGTTGGCGTGGCAGTCATTGAAACGAAGGCGTTTTTCGCTGTGACGAGATCTTCCACAAAATTTTTATCACCAACTTTTCCCTCCGAATGCCAAAATATTTTGTTGACTTCCACCTACATAGAGAGAAAGGACCAATGGGATAAAATAAATCAGATCCCGAACGGTAGGACTTAGATGTTCATTTCTCCCACGTTCTAGAAACCCTCCGAAAGCGATTCTGTGAAACCTCTACCAAACACTTAAGGGTGAATTGCGGAGCCGTCCTGTAGCTATAGGTGTATATCGGCCGCGACATTGCTGAAGGAGCCATCAGCATTAACGTAAGGAAACTACGGCAAGCTGTTGGCCCGCCGTCTACCTGAGCGTGTCAACAGTGAGGCCGCGAGGCCGCCTCGCTAGGGCAAATGGTTTCATTCGTGGCGATGAAAAAATTTCCACCAATCTGTTTGGCCGGCTATGGGAGCAGATGTGGTAGCGGTAGCTTTCGAAATTTCGTCACTAAACTGTACACCAGTGTCCTTTGTTTATTGCCAAAACTGTCAGCAATATTCCATAGTCAGGCTGTTTGCCTCTGGTAGTGATGATCCGTCGATTGTGTGGGAGCATTAAACTCAGCGGTCCTCATGATGCTACTCAAGAACAACTTTCTCCCTGTTTCACTTCCACAATAAACCGTAACAGCGGAAGCGCTAGAGAAGCAGTCATCACATGTGTACGCACTTCTGAAACGCATAGTAAACACAGTACGCTGACGAAAGAACAGACGGCTATTTCATTGCAGCTCACGAACAACCTTGAATCTAGGCCACTATTATCGGTGTCGAACTAATCATTAAAAACTTGTACTCTTCCCTCCCATTTCGTGTTTACCTTGAGTTATTTTCGTGTTTTGCGTGAAATTTTAAGTCACGATGCTATCATCTTCCAAGGCAATGATCACAATTTGCTTCTGGAAAAACAGCCGCAACGTTTCTTTTGTTTTAAAGTACATATGAAGAAAGCGTTCCTGCCAGAGTATCTCAACAGAAAATAGAGTATTGCATACAATAATCACACACTGCCATAATTGTCAGTCTCGCGTAATGTTCGAAAGTAATTAGAAAAAGCATTTCTATACGTGCGCCCAGACAAGTGACGTAATGCGTTGGTCATGTAACCTAAACTTTGGGCTTCCGTTATGTAACAGATGTTGCCAGTACCAGCTTGAGTAACCCTCCCTTTGGTTTGCTGTCCTTGGTGTGGAACTGAACTCTCTCTCCCTTTCACTATTACTCTGTTTTCGCCGCGGATCCAACGCCACAGTGACCCCTTATACTCGTTATCAACACCATGCACTTTCAGTTGTTCCTCGTCATCGAACATTCTCTCTCTCTCTCTCTCTCTCTCTCTCTCTCTCTCACACACACACACACACACACACACACACACACGTTTTAATTTTTGTTTTGATTTGAGGTTCCCCTTGCTTCTCAGGCGAAAGACGGAACTGGATATCTATTCCAGATTATTCGTAATTGGGAACCCCTCTACCCCTTCCCAGCCCAGTGGAATATTTACTGAAGAAAACAGTTATACAACACACCACTCTGATCTTTTGAGTAATGTGTTAAAAGTTATTTGACAGACGTTAACATATTTTCATACAGACATTATTTCTGCAATAAATTCTTTTTATCTGTAATTACCTAAGTTTGCTTCTGGCTTCTATTACCTCCCCCCCCCCCACTCTCCCCACCGCTGCTAGTCTGAGGCACCACCAGTGCGCCATGCACTTTCAATTGTTTCTCGTCGCTCTCTCCCCACCTCTGCGGCGCCTACCCTGTTGGCACCCCCACTCCATCAATCCTTGCCTGACGAAACCACCATCGACGGCCACAGTTGGGCTTCTGCCCTAGCTGCCTGGCGAACGCTTCCGTGGAACGTCAAATTCCGCTCTTTGGTAAGTTACACGTGCTTCAGCAAAATTCGTTGAATTCCCACAAGCAACGCCTTAACAGTACCAACTATTCTGCTAATGAGCAATAGCAAACATGTTTAGGGGCCTTTGCTGGCTACTGACACAGATGTCTGCGATTCGAATTCCCGGTGACTACTTCGAATTCTTCTGTGGTGGAAAGATCTGTAAAGGGGCCAATTCAGCTTCGAGAGGCTGCTTGAATAAATAAGCAACGAAAGTGACACGCACACCGCTGAATCGGCGTCAGATCGAAAGATAGGCACTATGCTGGAAACTACTCGTGATTTACTGTGGCGAGATAGGTAATACAGGGTTTATAAAAAAGAATCACTAGATTTTCCAAAAAATGGTAACTATTATGTTATTTGAGATAGGTGCATGAACAATGTACTGTTGGAAAGACCAAACTGTCGAGTTTTACATGGTTCCCGCTACGCAGCAGCAGTGTGCGCCCCCTTCAGTTTTAGTAAAAATGGTGTCGGGACAACAGAAAGCGTTTTGTGTTCTACGTTTTGCGTAGTTTTGTCAACCCCAAATCCTGTATCATTTCAGTGACACTCTCTCCCATATTTTGCGATAATACAGAACGTGTTGCGCTTTTTTGAACATTTTCAATGTGCTCCGTCAATCCTATCTGCTAAGGATCCCACATCTCTCAGCAGTATTCTAAAAGAGGTTGGACAAGCGTAGTGCAGGCACTTTCCTTAGTAGATCTGTTACATTTTCTAAGTGTCCCGCCAATAAAACACAATCTTTGGTTAGCCTTCCCCACAACATTTTCTGTGTGTTCCTCGCAATTTAAGTTGTCCGTAATTGTACTTCCTAGGTATTTAGTTGAATTTACGGCCTCTAGATATGACTGATTTATCGTGTAACCGAAGTTCAACGGACTCCTTTTAGCACTCATGTAGATGACCTCACACTTTTCGTCGTTTAGGGTCAACTGCCAGTTTTCGCACCATTCAGATATCTTTTCTAAATCGTTTTGCAATTTGTTTTGATTTTATGATGAGTTTATTAGTCGATAAACGACAGCGTCACCTGCTAACAACCTAAGACGGCTGCTCAGATTGTCTCCCAAATCGTTTATATTGATAAGGAACAGCAAGGGGCCTATAACACTACCTTGGGGAACGTCAGAAATCACTTCTGTTTTACTTGATAACGTCCGTCAATTACTGCGGACTGCGACCTCTGACAGGAAATCACAAATCTAGTCCCATAACTGAGACGATATTCCATAACCATACAATTTCACCACAAGCCGCTTGTGTGTTACAGTGTCAAATGCTTTGCGGAAATTCAGAAATACGGAATCAATCTGAAATCCCTTATCAATAGCACCCAACACTTCATGCGAATAAGGAGCTAGTTGTGTTTCACAAGAACGATGTTTTCTAAATCCACGTTGACTGTGTGTCAATAGACCGTTTTCTTCGAGGTATTTCATAATTTTTGAACACAATATATGTTCCAAAATCCTGCTGCTTATCGACGTTAATGATATGGACTGTAATTTAGTGGATTACACCTACTACCCTTCTTGAATTAAATTCTATTTAAATGGAAAGGTGAACAGTTATAATGGGAGAATATGGGGTACGGAACAACGCCATGAAGTTGTACAACATGAGAGGGACTCCCCAAAATTTAATTATTTTGTGCAGTTTCGCGGGAAAAGGTTTCTTTGCCGAGAACACTGTTACAGGAAGCACATATCTCGATATGCTTGAGAACTTTCTTTTCCCACAGTTGGAGACTGATTCGGACGACTTCATTTACCAACAGAATGGGGCCCCGCCACACTGGCATCTGGAAGTGAGGGAATTTTTAAATCGGGGGATTACTGAACGATGGATCGGTCGCAGTGGATCAAAACATTCAGCCTTCCATTACTGGCCTCCAAGGTCACCACACCTGACTGTATGTAATTATTTCTTTTGGGGGTTTGTAAAAGACTGTGTTTATGTGCCTCTGTTGCAAACAAGAACGAATGAACTGAGACACCGCGTAACAGCAGCTGTGGAAGCTGTAACTCAAGACATGCTCGCTGCAACGTGAGAACAATTTGAATACGGCATTGACATAATGCCGTGCATTTCAATGGGGGCATTTTCAACACCAATGAAAATGTATGAAAAACCTTTTGAGTTTCCAGTTCATCAAAAAACAAAGTCATTGTGTATGTTTATTAGTTTCAGAAATATAGACTTGCCAAATCGGATGATTCTTTTTGATACACCCTGTATTTTCTGACCCTCCTTCATAATCAGCTATAACGCAGAATTCCACAGCGGCTCTTTCCTTTATTCGTCAAAATGTAAACCCTGTCTCGTGTGTTATGTAATAATGTGTGTGTGAATTCCTAATGGACCAAACTGCTGAGGTCATCGGTCCGTAGACTTACACGCTACTTAAACTAACTTATGCTAAGAACAACACACACACCCATGCCCGAGGGTGGACTCGAACCTCCAGCGGGAGGGGCCGCGCAATCCGTGACATGGCGCCTCAAACCGCGCGGCTACTCTGCGCGGCTCGTGTGTAATAGTGCGAGGTAGTTTCACTTCATGTAGAAGTAGCTAATGTGCTACAAGCTAATAACTGTGTGGGTAACTAAAAAGGACCCGAACTGTACCATGAATGGCTACACACACACACACACACACACACACACCACGTGTTTAGATAGTGCTGCTCACCCATGTAGTTGTTTCTCCGAAAAGTTGTTGTTGTTTCCTATCGCGTCGTCTTCCTTACATGTTACGAACCAAATATGCGTTGTTTATAACCGCTCGGATGCCGTCGATCCAAAAATCTGACGGCAAAAATGGCTCTGAGCACTATGGTACTAAACATCTGAGGTCTTCAGTCCCCTAGAACTTAGAACTACTTAAACCTAACTAACCTAAGGACATCACACACATCCATGCCCGAAGCAGGATTCGAACCTGCGACCGTAGCGGTCGCGCGGTTCCAGACTGTAGCGCCTAGAACCGCTCGGCCACATCATCCGGCAGCTGACGGCAGTTGGGGTAGTTGTCGAGTAGCACTAAGAAAATGAAGCGTGTGACTTGAATGTACATCCCAGTATTTGGCATTTAATCGGTGAAGCTGCGAACGTCTAAAACAGCGTTTTTCACCAAGTTGCATTTTTTTCAGTGCCGTGTTCGTGTCATCGACGTTCTTCCGTTAGCAAGTGTTTTCGTGTAATATGACGTACGCTTTCATTGGACGCAAGGGGACTCTAAGAGAAAGTCGGCCTGTTTTCTGCTTACGCTCGTCGTTAACATTGAAAGCTTCGAACTGTATTTGCAATTCGTTGACACAGAATAAAGCAGGATGTTCACCGTTATGTTTCTTTTATTTTATGACTTTCTTGCTGACATAATTGTGTTTGTTACCAAGGCTGAGAAATATGAGCATTCATACTTTTGCTTCGAAGACAACCGTTAGTGCTCTGTGTTTAGTGGACGTATCAAAACATAGAGCTGTTATCACTACACGTGCTAAGATGCATGCTGTTTCTTCTTGCGGCTGAATCTTTATTTCTCAAATCAGATCTAGTGCCTACAGTCTTGATTTCCGCATTAAGAAAGCTTTTTCTCACAACTGAATTTCCAGTACGTTCATCATATCCAGGCACTCATTGTCAATTTCCGCCTTCGAAGTGTTCTGCTATCTAACTTCCTCCTTAGCTCAGCTTTCCGACGCACCCTCCGTGAATCGCAGTCACAACTTCGTTCCTCAGTGATGTCTGGGTGCGTGAATCTCTTGGCTCTGTGCGTAATATACGTCCTATGCGTACAACGGAAAACCCGCATAGAGCGTTTTCTCATATGAGGCGGAAATGACAGATTCAAAGAGGAATGGCTAAACTTTGGAAGTAGTCCATACTCGATCACAGAGAAATCAAGGCAACAGAGAACTGATTTCCACTCCAAATCGTGGAAGTTGATTCACCATATACCGACTTCGATGTCTCATAGCGTGATGTCCTAATACCGACTGCAAATACCTCAATTCTGCCTCTTTGTCAGTTAACACCCTGCGTACAGGTTTTGGGATTGACTCAAGGAATCGGCGAACAATCTCGGGAACTTCATGGCACCACCTGACTTGCTATTGTTGAACAGACATCGATGTTGAAAATTTGTGCTATCACCATTCGAGTTTGCTCCTTTTCAGTTGGGCGCGACCCTATGCGTTAATGACATCAGCTACAGAGATTCTTATTTAAATAGAATGAAGTCGTTAGTTACATTGTGGTAGCTCTGTCGGACGACTGTGGGGAAAGAAATCGACCGTGGCTTTGTCCTTCTGTGACTTGATTTAGATCAAACAAATTATAAACAAGGATCTCCCGAAGGAAATTTTAACTGTGCCCTTCAAGGAAACGCTTTCATCGCGCCATTTCGCCCAGATATTACATAAGGCTTTTCCGCTCACATTGACCATACAGCCAGCAGTAGTAATAACTGTGCAGTGTTAATCTAAAACTTTGAGTTAAAGTAAAAATGACAGAGACAGCTTAACTTTGTGGATAGTGCAATATCTAAGGAGATTACACTGGGCACAAGTGTATTTTTTGCAATGGTTTCACAAGTATGTTATTCAAGAGAATTTGAGTCTGCATGTACACAGACAAGTTCTTAAATTTAAAAGTATATAAAGCAACAGAAATTTGAGTCCTCATATACAAATACAATAATTTAAAATATATAACGAATTATTCTAACCGGCTTGTCTCCATACAATTACTTGAGCCACGTGAACTTCAATTATCAAGTTTAAATCTGTATATTAGCTTTAAGTATTCCACTATCAAATGGTGCTTATTTACATCTTATCTGTAGAGTAAGGAGGTATCAATTGTAGGAAGGGGAAAACCCCCTTGCAGCCAGTTTCCTTTACAGCAAATCTTGTGCTTCCTTGTACTCGGTACATGGTAATATTACGTGATTCAGATCTACCACTTCAGTTTTTCATCCTGATCACAACGTACAGAAACTAGCATTTTTATTCGATGTAACTGTGTGGGATAATATCCTTATACCAGACTCCTACGAATGATGGTATGTTGCATGACGTTTACTTACCTTCACATTGCCGATCCATGGCAGAGGGGAGATGTTCTGTTGTATGGCCGCCAGGTGTCTGGCCTTACGCTGCTGGGGACATGCCATTCACGGTTCCAGACATGGTTAGCAGCTTTCATGATTGTAGGTTTGAAATCATTACGATGGGTTTGTGTTACGGCATTACCCGTCAGTAATGATCCTCTTTGCTAGGTAATAGACTATGGCTTTGCGCAAAATTCCATAATGTCATTGTATCCATAGAAAATGGACTTCAAGTCGTTATACCTTGGTGCTGAAATGGTCTACAGTATTTCCACAATGTATATCTTAGTCTACTTGTCGAATTTTGCATTTAATTTTTGCATAACGCTTTGGCAGTCCGAGAGTAACAATGTAAATGTCTGTGTTCCATAATAAATGGCCTCTGTTATGACCCATGTACAGGTAGAGTTTCATCTCTACGTATCCGTGTGATTAACTGGATCAAAACAGTCGACGTAACTATTATTGTTGTTTGGTGCCATTGCTAATAACACTTCTTTAAAATCTCGCTGGCGAATATTTCATGTGTGTCCTGTTCACAGTGAAATAAACATTGCGCTAGATGTTTCTCCGCGTTCGTTGGTACCTCGTCTTCCCAAGTTCGTGCTGTCACCTCGCAGCATTTTTTCATATAGTCATCTCGTTTTTCTAACACACAAGACTGTCGTCTCCTTTACGTGCCATGAGTACACCGTTCACCCTGTATTCTGCGTTTCTTTCCCTGACACATATAACACATTCGATACTGATACTCCGATTAACTTAGACGATATTTTGAAATCTGCCGTATTGGTAGCGGTAGATTATTTTTAAAAACTTCTAGAAGATAGACAGGGCAATCTTGTTTATCGCTACTTTTTAACGGTTTCCGCACCTACATTTCACAAAAGAACACAAAGCAACTTCACACATTTTCGCCGGCCGAAGTGGCCGTGAGGTTCTAGGCGCTGCAGTCTGGAACCGCGAGACCGCTACGGTCGCAGGTTCGAATCCTGCCTCGGGCATGGATGTGTGTGATGTCCTTAGGTTAGTTAGGTTTAACTAGTTCTAAGTTCTAGGGGACTAATGACCTCAGAAGTTGAGTCCCATAGTGCTCAGAGCCATTTGAACTACACATTTTCGCAGTGCTTGCGAACGACAAGACCACATGAACACTACTGGCAGGACAGAGAAAGCAACCGTTTAACGAGATTTGAAGTAATGCCTACACGAGTTGAACATCTAACACGGTGGCTGGCAAAGAAATGAAAACTTTCAATGTGTGCCTCATTGTGTCATTGGAGGTAGAATAACAGCGAAATTAGTGCTACGTAAGTAGAGCGTATTTCCAGTGTTGTTACAACATATGCTGTACGGACTACCAATCGCAGTGTGTGTGCGCTGAGCTTCGTTTGTTTGCATTAGGGTGATGAACAACATATAGAGGCTAGCGGCGCTGCCTACTAACGTGGATGTCCCGGGCTCGATTCCCGATGACCTCTGATTTTTTTCTGTCGTAAAGAAGCCTGGAATGGAGTCCACTCACCCTGGTGAGGTATAATGTGTAACCACACGGTAAAATAAGCAGCAAAATTGACGTGCAGTCCGCCGAAGTGGTACCAAACGACAAGACTTGCACCAGGTGATTTGTTAACGCAGTGAATTGCTTACCCGATGTTACTCGAAAATTTCGTACCGGAGTAACATGACAGTCTCATCGCTGTGTGCTACTTCGGCTGCAGTCACAGTGGCACCGATCACGGTGGCTTCCACCGACTACCGACATCGGCCGAATATGTCCGATCTTTTCAAATCAGTACGCAACTACTTGCACGGTCACAATCTAGCCGATCTCATCCCCCGAATGTACAAACTTCGGAAAACAACTGTCGAAATCCAAATCAGTTTGCTTTCTTTAGCCATATTAGCCGACACAACACTAAACGTGGATTGTGAAAAACAGATAGGTTTGGTCAGAGGAGGAGTCTGTGGCATCCTTAGGATAAAAATGTAATCAGGATATAGTTCGGAATCTATGGACTTAAGTCGGAGGTTTATTGCAAACCCCAAGTAGGCAAATTCTGTATCGGAGACCTTAGGTGTCAATTACAACCTCAAAAAATTGTTCAAGTGAGAAGGGTTGTAAATCTTACGCTTAAAGCTACTGTAGTCGATCTTCTTCGGGTTGTGATAGGAGGATATTAACTGTCTACAAATTATTGTTATTACTTACTGGCGTTTTTATGCCAGTGGGGTGGTGATACTGTTACATGAAGTGGTTTGCAAATGTGTGTTTTTCCACTTTTCAGTGCTTTAGGTGTCCAGAATATCTTATTCTCAATTTTGTTTGTCTTAAGCACTATGCTGAATGTCAGTCACTGAAGGTTAATTGACGTATGTCTGCTCTTCCTTAAATAAATGCAGGGAAACGGTGCGATCTTGAAAGGTCACCGCGAATCTTCTGGAGTATGTAACAGAACGTGTCTCCCTTGATCTTATATATTTGCAACATGTGACTGGTAATTCCAGTGAATGAGGACAGAGTATACAGTACTCGCCCTTCTCGAGACAGATATAGCTCATTCACAAGCATCTGGCATCTTATTATAAGCAAAAGCTGCATTGTAGCACTCGTCTCCGAGCACAGAGGCGTTGCGGTATCCACTCCACCCTCGCAGGTTAAAATCTAATCTACTTTGTTTACAGAATAGATTCTAACCTAATCTAACCTCCCTAATCACCGCAAAAACTGAGTGAGGAGATCGGACACATTAGACCAAGCTGTCGGCCGATGTTATCGGGCGACCTCTGGCCACGGCGTCTGACGACCGTTGTCGGTGCCACGGCGAACACTTTCGCACAGGGCGTAGCTGCCACGAAGACTACAGGAGAGACGCGGATGCTCGACACTCCGTATGCAGCGAGCTTGCGTGCGTGCGTACTACGTACGCGAGGCAGGCTGCGGGCGAATGTGTGCCAGGGCAGTATGTTACTGTCGCACGCTGCCACTCTTACTCGCGTCCGCTCGCTCTCCTGCGTCGACGTACCATTAGTCTGCGGTCGCATGGAGGTACATCACCTATATGCAAAGACTGGCATGACAGGGCTAGCCATTAACGTTTCTTTTTACAGCCGCCTCGAATGTCAATAAGTTTAAGACATTTCAATACGTCTCTCTCTTATGAAAAACATGTTTAGCCCTGTCACTTGTATAAAAGTACTGTACCTCACGCGTATTGTTTGTTTTCTGCAGGCACACGGCAATTATGAGAAACAGAAGTGAGGATTGGAACAGTGTCTCTAGAATAAAGCTACACTTGATAAATGAGCCGTAGTACCTGCAAGTATCTAACACAGATCATTTGTGTAGAATGCAAATACGAATTTAAGTCGCTCTGCCATTAAGAACTATTTGTAGGCTGTGGATCTAATTTTCCTTGACGTGACCTGAGCGCCGTTTCCGTGGGGCGACAGTTTTATTAATGGGCAAAGGAATAGGGGCAGATGGAGGTGGTAGTAGCAGTATGTAAAGAATTTGAGGGCGCCAGGTAATGGAAAGGGCGGAGAGGTATGAAAGGATCGAGAGGTGATTCGAATTGACCTGCGTTGAGCAACTACTTCATAAGACTTCTCTCATCCTGGTATGGACAGACTTGTTGCTATATGCAGCCACTCTTGTTATGCAAAGTGAGACAACGCAACGAAAGTATAAATTGTGTTTTTTTGTGACTGGTTTGTATTGCTCGTCAAAGAAACAACAAAAAAGGAATTGCGTAACTATTGAGAGGTATGTGACTTAAAAAAGAACCAAACGGAAAAAGGTTATTCACTATAGAATTTCTCTTGATCTCAAATTTATAAAATAATGGCCAGTTGTACTACATGTGACGAATTATTCCTTGAGAGAGTATTTGAATGGTGTTTTCTCTGTCACTTTCTTTTGTTTACACAGTATCTACTCCAAGTAGCAGAACTTTGTACAAACAGTATTTTTTTCTGTCTCTTTTAGATCATAAGGTGATTGAGTAATTTAAACTGCTTACCATTTCACAAATGTGGTGTCACAACAAGTAAATTTTATGTTGAAGATTAAGATCTCTTACTTCACATACTTCACCATGGAAAGTATTATAAAAATACAAAAAAATAACTGTTGAAAAATGTCATTTACGTCGTTGTACAGATGCGTTGATGATCACAACAGACGAATAAAAAGGCGAAACTGCACTGAGGATTAAACAAAAAATGGTGAAAATTTGGAAAGAGGGGGGGGGGGGGCGATGACTGCCCTGGGCGCCATTTACTCTAGGTATACCGCCATGTTCTTGTGATCTTGTAACTTTACTTGTCTTGTTCGTGATTCAGCTTCAACAGAAATAACCAAAACCTTACTTAGACTGCTTTTATTTATACTTCTATATTTATACTTGACAGGCTACCTCACGGTGTGTGGTGGAGTTTACTACTTTAACACTCCTCCCTTATCAGTTTTCTGTTCCATTCGCGGAAGATGCGCGGGAAGACCTCGGTTGTTAAGCCTTTGTATGAGTTCGACTATCTGTTTCTGCCGTCACGGTAATTTCGCGATATCTACATGCTAGGAAGTAGTGCGTTGCTTGGCTCTTCATGAAACGTGCGATTTCACAAATTTAACGGCAAATCTTTCCATCAAGTACACACGACCTCTGTGGCTGCGTCTGCCACTGAGGTTCGATGAGCGTTCGCACGACGCTCCCCCGCTTACTTAACAACGCATTACGAAACGTGCAGTTTTCCTACGGATCTTCTCTCCTGCAGAGGTCACGCCGACCAAGGCGGGGCAACGCAGAGACACTGGACTCATATTCGGGAGGTGGGTCGTTCAGATCGCGAATGGTTATCAAATTTTAGGTTATCGTGATTCCTCTAAAACGCTTTAGGTGAATGCCGGGATGGTTCCTTAAAGGGGGCACGGCCGATTTTCATCCTCGTGTTTCTCCAACCCGAGCTTGAGACCTCTAACAACTTGGTCATCGAATTCGTCCCGAGTATATAAACAGCACAGTAACAGTTCCAGGGTGATGAACAGTGCTCTACTGCCGGCAGAACGAGGATTTTCCGAGCTACAGGGGTTGGACAAAAATGTGGAAAGACCGCGGAAATTTATGCTCGAACATAAACGCAGATGCTACCCAACCTGCAGGTTGCACTGTCGTTTTTGACCACGAGTGGCGCGTGTGGAATGTGCTCAAGACGTGTTGCGAGTGTCACTCGTGTCAAGCAGTACTGTGTGTACTTGAAAGTGCACTGTGCCGGAACAAAGTGAATTCGAACGTGGGCTCTTACAGTGGATGCTGCTGTAACAAGGGTAGCCGAAATGTTTTGACGTTTCAAGAAGCGCCATATGGAAGATTTACAATGCTTTACAGGAAAAGTGTAAAAAAAAATGAGCCGTTTAATTCACAAAGCGGACGAAAGTTTCTTTTGAGTGATCGTGATGGACGGTCACTGAAGAGCATTGTGACGAAAAATAAGAGGATGACAGCTGTAAAAGTCACTGTAGAACTGAATGTTGCACTCGCGAACCCTGCCAGCGCCAAAACAATACGAAGGGGATTGCAGACCCCGCTCGAATTCCAAAGCCAATCATCAGTGATACAAATGTCCGTCACAGGAAAGTGTGGTGCCGAAACCATAAAACCTGGACCATTCTGCAATGGTCGGATGAGCCTTGTTGCACACTGTTTCCAGCTTCTGGCCGCGGTTACGTCCCAAGCGTGAAACATGGCGGGGGTTCGGTGATGGTTTGACCACCCATATCGTAGTATTCCATGGGTCCTATGGGGATTCTCCATTGTCGTGTTACTGCCAAGGATTATGTGACCATTTTGCTGATCAGATCCATCCCATGGTACAATGATTTTTCCCCAGTGGTGATGCTCTGTTCCTAGACGGCAGCGCCCCTGTTCACACATCTCGCATCGTCCAGGACTGGTTTTGCTAGCACGAGGGTCTCCCCTGGCCACCACAGTTATCAGGCCTTAATATCATCGTGCCTTTGTTTACTTTGGAGAGAGCGGGCGTGATCGCTATCCACATCCATCATCGTCAACTGAACTTTCCATTATTTTGCAGGAAAAATGGTATAAAATTTCCTTCAAAAGCCGTACAGGATCTGTATGTAATTTCGAGGTGACTTTAAGCTGTTTTGTATACCAATGGTTTTTCTACACGGTATCAGGCATGGTAGTGTGATGTGCCCTTAGAGATAACATATTTTTGTCCTCCTCGTGTATCTCCTTCGTGGGTAAATAACATTTCCATAAAATCCCCCAATGATTCTGGTCGCTACTCACCGCACAACTAATCTGACGTGATGTCGTCGTTGTCATTATACACTGCAGCGCCAAAGAAACTGGTATAGGCGTGTGTATTCGAATACAGAGAAATGTAAACAGGCAGAATACGGCGCTGCGGTCGGCACAGGCCCCCACAACCGCACGAGTGGTCGACTGTGAAGAGCGGACAAATTGAATAGCTGGGCGGCGGCCATTAGAGTGGTAAACTGAAGCGCGGAGTTCGAATGTTTATACATCGCTTTTGGTTATAAAATGCCTTCCCTTGAGTTAGGTCACAAACATAATGCCTCATTTAAATACATTACTACAATATACTTTTTAATTTATGAACAAACAGCAAATAGTCACTGTTTATGATTTTATCTTACGTAATACATGGAAGCTGCCGTAGCTAAAAGTTATGTACTGGACCCTTAGCATTTTTCGTAGTTCATTTACGATAGATGTACGCAAAATGCATCAAAATACTCGAAGATTTGCCCACTATATTAATAGATATTTTCTGACTCTACCTTTCTTTAGATTTTATGACGAGAAGTGCGTTATATATGGCATAGTGCTTTGGCAACTCACGACCAAATTATCAAGTTTCAACCTAACCTAGACCATGAAAACACTACCGATCAGCCAACTTTCTTCAAAATGATCAGAACATATAAAATGGTTTTCTGTCGGTCGGAAATCTTGCCTCCTGACAGCGTGTAACCATTTTTGTAACAGCTGTGGTTTTGAGAAAGGAAACCTGCAAATAGATGCACAGACATTATGCTAATACCGTGTTACAAACACATTTATTAAGCAAGTGCACTGACATACAAAACAACTTAAAATATTCACTTACCTGTGAAATGTAATATTCGTTCCTTTCTCGAATTTATTTGTACAATTAATCGATGCACGACTCTTCACATTGTACTTCTTTTGATTGGAACGTACAGACAGTAGAGTTACGAGTAACAAATACTGTATGTACGTCCCAACAAATATACAACGTTGAATCAGGGTCTTCATAAACAACAGTACTACACAAAACATCAGACAACAACCACTATAATGGCGTCCAGCCGAAGGTTCAAATTATCCCGCGACTGCAGCGCCATCAGTGAGTCTAGTTATTTTTTACAAGGTCTTTGGGTCGGCAACACCGATATTTGACAAGCGTCTGGCGTCGGTTGCTGCTGCTACAATGGCAGGTTATCAAGATTTAAGTGAGTCTGAACGTGGTGTTATAGTTAGCGCACCAGCGACGGGACGCACCATCACCGAGTAGCTCTGAAGTGGGGATTTTTCCGTACGACGAGTGTACCGTGAGTACCAGGAATCCAGTAAAACATCAAATCTCCGACATCGCTGCGGCCGGAAAAAGATCCTGCAAAAAACGCGACCAACAACGACGGAAGAGGAGCGTCCAACGTGACAGAAATACAACACTTCCGCAAATTGCTGCAGATTTCTATGCTGGGCCATCAAAAAGTGTCAGTGTGCAAATTATTCAACGAGCCGAAGGCCCACTCATGTACCCTTGATGACTGCACGACAAAGCTTTGCGCCTCGCCTGTACTCGTCAATACCTAAATTAGACTGTTGATGACTGGAAACATGTTGCCTGGCCGGACGAGTCTCTTTTTCAAATTGTATCGAGCGGATGGACGTGTATGGAGACAACCTTAGGAATCCACGGGCCCTGCACGTCAGGAGCGGATTGTTGAAGCTAGTGGAGGCTCTGTAATGGTGTGGCGCATATGCAGTTGGAGTGATATGGGACTCCTGACACGCCTACATAAGACTCTGACACGTGACATATACGTAAGCTTCCTGTCTGATCACCTGCATCCATTCATGTCCACTGAGCATTCCGACGGACATTAGTAATTACAGCAGGACAATGTGACACCACACACATCTCGAATTGCCGCAGAGTGGCTCCAGGAACACGCTTCTGAGTTTAAATACTTTCGCTGGCCACCAGACTCCCCAGGCATGAACATTCTTGAGCATATCTGGGATGCCTTGCAACGTACTGTTCAGAAGAGATCTCCACCCCCCTCGTATTCTTACCGATTTATGGACAGCCCTGCATGATTCATGGTGTCAGTTCCCTCCAGTACTATTTCAGATGTTAGTCGAGTCCATGCGTATCGTGTTGCGGCACTTTAGCGTGCTCGCGGGGGTCTTACACGATATTAGGTAGATGTACCAGCTTCTTTGGCTCTTCAGTTTATATCGCTCCACTTACATTTCTATAGTTATTTAGTGGTTGTGTCTGTTTTCAGTGATTGATCGTCAGCCTTATAATCGAACAGCAAAGGAGCTCTTGACCTGTTTATGCCCAAAATGTAATTTCTTTTTACGCCTGAGATCAACTGCCAGACCCCACTGGTCGTCTTCCATTTCGTCACTTTTCGTCTCAGCTGTTCTATGGGAAACAACATCGTCTGCGAGCGGCCCATGGAAGTTTCTGAGTTGTTATCTAGATTACATACATATATTTTAAATAGTAACAACCCTATAACATTCCCTTTGGGGATGCCCTTTAAGAGCGATGCTCCCTACTAGACAGAGGTGGGTCTCGTCACAAATCTGATCTGATATTCCGTAACGCAATACTATGCTCACTAAAAGACAGAGTGGAACTTTGCCGAATGCGTTCCTGAAGTCAAGGAACACGGCACCAAGCTAGGCCCCCTTATCTACGGCCTTCTAGATCTCGTAGACAAACATAGCGAGCTGAGTGACACAAGATCTCGCTCTCGCGGAATCCATGTTGATAGATAAGAGATTTTAATGCTTCAAGGCGGTCATAATAAATACAAAACGTGTTCCATACGTCCCCAAAGACTGACATCAGCAATACAATCCTAAAGTTGTAACAAAAAAATTACGGTTACGTTACGGTTGCAAATATCATGCTCCTGGAACTTCAGCTAAGTCTGAAACTTCCACTACAGCAAAATAGTTTTAAGCCGCTCATAGGGCGTTTAGCGTCTACGCAGTTTGTACGCAATAGCTAACGTTGTCTGTTGTTGAATTTTTGCCCTTATAATACGAGTGAAGAGCAGAGATTCCTCTCCGTTAATTTAACTGGCTGTCTTGTTTCTTGCCCATAGCCGGCTGGAGTGGCCGAGCGGTTCTAGGCGCTTCAGTCTGGAACTGCGCGACCGCTACGGTCGCAGGTTCGAATCCTGCCTCGGGCATGGATGTGTGTGATGTCCTTAGGTTAGTTAGGTTTAAGTATTTCTAAGTTCTAGGGGACTGATGACCTCAGATGTTAAGTCCCATAGTGCTCAGAGCCATTTGAACCATTTTTTTTCTTGCCCATATTTTTCTCTTCTTCGCTATGGACGGAGATGGGAAGTTAGAGAGCGGTAGATAAAGTTCTGCGCTATTGATTTTTTTCTCTTGAAGGTCAGCAATGCACGTAATCACTGGAAGCTTCTTGTGGCGATAACTTGGACCGACTCGGGAAGGCCTGAAATGAAAGCACGGGCTAGGCAGAATGGCGGGAGCCGTACGGGTCACGGGAACAAAAGCAAAAATTACTGTGCTTGCGTCAAGATGAGGTCGCCACACACCAGCTTCAAGGTTGCGCATGCGCAAAACTTTACTCCGCGATCCCAGTTTCTCGTTGGAGCCGGCGACTGGAGCGAGTTACCCGCTTTACAACGGAAGGGTACTTTTATGGTTGGCACTGCAATCTGCAGGTTAGCAGTGTGCGTTTAACAGACCGAAGCTTCTGAATATGCAATTAACCGCATCGCCGCAGTTATTTAAAATTTCCACATACCGTTTTTCCGTACTTTCACGTTTTCGATAACACATACACAGGTGTTTTAAATCAATTACGTTTGTGTGGGGAGTAATAACTATTTCATATAGAACGGGAAACATGGTACCTCCAAAGAAGTTGTTTCTAGTCTTTGCTATAGTACACGCCCTAACTGCATGAAACGTATCCTGGTGAGATATTCGGAATATTCTGTGTTCTCTAGTCATGGTATACAAGCGTAGCTTCCGGTCGCATGAGTCAGTTTCAACGAAGTGTTTGACAGCGACCGCGCCGTGATGTCAAGTAAAATTCAATCTTGCTGTAACTATTAGAACACACATTCTGACTGGTACCACTAATGTCTGCCAGCAGTACAACGCGAAACTTTTTGATTTCTCCATAAGAACACTTAACAAAAGAAAAAGACGTTTCATAAACTGAATTGTCTAGGAACCATTTCTTATGTTCGTAACGCTGAAATTATCTGTTTGTTCGATGCATGTTTGAGTAGAAGAAAAGAGGAATTTTGATTCTTGAAAATGCTCAATAGCTTCAAGAAATAGGAAGCACAGAGTCACATATTTTGTTTGATTTGTTCGTCAGTAGCCTAATGAAACATGCCACGCAATTGTTGATATCACACCTTGAAAGAAAAATTCGCTTCATTTGCTGAACACAGGTACGACGTAGTTGTAATTTCGCAGGACAACGGTAGAGGAAAAGTAATGACAGATGCATGCTTCTCACGTGACACAAGCAGCGTAGAAAACATTTTCAGCGCATTCAAAGTCGTTTCCGCTGTACGTTTGCCAGGTAACCTACTATTCATCTCTTGGCAAATCGGGAAATATACTTACTCATCTTGTAGCTCACATGAATGTGGAAGAATGCTAAGCTAAGGAAAAGTTTCGCTCGAGGAAGCGGTACAAAGGTCGCTGATGGATGGTATTGACACAAAAATTCGATTTAACTATCCAGTTCCAAAGCTTCTGAGAGGAAAAATACAGTTTCATAATGCGCAGTTAACGTCAACAGCTGAAGCGCGAAACGGTGTGGGCTGTGTTGTGACTAGAGTACAGGAAGCGGATGCACTTTCATTCAGGGAACTTCGTAGCAAATCTTATCAGACGAATTATTTGTACAAAAACAGCGAGCATTTAAACTGGACAAAAATGTTTCCTTTCTACTTAAATATTCAATATAGAGGCCAGCGCTTCACTTGTAACCAAAAACAGAGAGAGAAAAAAATAAACAAACTTGGAGGCACGGGAGTGAAAAAGTAATCTATACTAATATTATAAGTGCTAAAGTTAACGACTAAACAGCTGAACCAAATTTGATGAAATTTGGTATGGAAATAGCTTGAGCGCTGAGTGAGAGCATAAGCTACTTTAAAAAGTGTGCACCACAAGGTATTTATTAATTTGAAGAATATAGTACAAGATATGGAACAGTAACTATTCTTTGAAAAAGCTGTTTACTCTTTGACTTTTGAACTTCGTCATAATGCATTTATTGTTTGATCTATTCTATATAATACGCTTCAATGTAATAAATACAATACTTCTATAATTCTCAACGTGTTTAGTCCGTTCTAATATCAGTCATAAGCCTGTCGTATTTTAACTACATATAGTCACGCGTCCCATAGCTTCTGAAACGCTTGAACACTCACTGTGAAGTCATTTAAAATGCTGTACGATAGACACACACACACACACACACACACACACACACACACACACACACACACATCGTGCCCTTACATGTAAAACGTGGGACGCCTTTTGTGAGGCTGCGTTTATTTATGATATGCAAGCGCAGTCACGGGCAACCGACAGAAGCCTGAGGGCCGCTGACGTTATTCCACGTAGAAACGTTATAAAATTCGCGCTGAATCGATCTACAAATTATTCACTTTCTATCTTCGTTAGTTTAACGCCATTTAATAATTTTAAGAAGTCCACGTTTTAGTACCATCAACATCACTCATCATACAAAAATACAGATAAGTGTCAACAGCTCGTGGTTTTTGAATAGCGTTGCTGGTCCGTGATCACAGGATCATGGATTCGACTCCCAGTCGAGACGGCATCGACGCGCAAGTCACCGAATTCGCGTCAAATAAAAAGACTTGCATCAAGTGGCTGAACATCCCGAATGTGGTCTCCGTGCCAGTAAAGCCATTCGCACATTTCATTTCGTTTTACTGATACGCAAGCGCAGCTGCCCTAACAGCTAGTAATAAATAGAATGCGAGAGCTCGCCATGATATTACGTACAGTGCTTCCATCAGCAATGCACTTCGCTGCTCATCAACAGTTTGTTGATTGCGCACGCGGGCACGTACACACGCACTCGCACTTTTTTTGTGATAACGAGGTTTACTTCGATTCAAAGCATTGGAGATTTTGAGCGCGCGCGCGCTCTCAATTTGAAATCCTGGCCAAGAATCTGTTTCACCCTTTTGTGCACAACCACTAACGTGTTATTCAGTCATATGTCATGTGGTTAGAATAATCCATAATGTTTCAGCGATGAAGTTAATTCATTCAGAGAGACTAAATGAGGGCACTTCTCGGCTCATATATTAGTGCCAGTAATTACAGTGGTGAGCGAAACATTATAACTACCTGCTTAATGGCTTGATTGTCCGTCTTCCCTCTGGAAAATTCTCAAACTCATATTATATTCTTGGGAACGAAAGCTGACTAAAACCCGAAGTAAAAAGCTTTGAGACACTTAGCGAGTCTTGGAATGTTCATCGGAATAGCAGATTACACGCCATACGGGTGTGTGTTCATAGCAGTCGACGAAAATATTCTCTCTACTGACGCTCAAATTGAATGTGATAGTGAAATTATGTGGTCGCGCATAACAGGTCTAGGTGGGACCAAGTTAACTGTTGGATGTTTTTACGACCAACAAACTCCGCTGTGACAGTTCTAGAGTCATTCAAAGAAAGCCTATGGTCAGTTATGCATAAATACTCAGATCATGCAATACTAGTTGGTGATGACTTAAACCTACCGAGTATAGACTGGGACGTGTTATGGATTCATTACAGGGGGTACAGTCAGTCAGTCTTGTGAAGTACATTTGAACACGTTTTCCGAAAACTGTTTGGAGTAGCTAGTTCGGCAGCTGACATGCAATGTAAATATTTTGGACCTTGTAGTTACAAACAGGCCGGACCTTACCTATGGCGTCATAGATACGGGGATTATTCATCATGATGTCATTATAGCGACTATGATTACGAAAGTTAATAAATCATCCAAGAGGGCTAGGAGAGTGTTTCTGCTAGAAAGAGCGGAAATCAGTTGTTAGTATCTTAGACAATGAACTACAATCATTTAGTGCTAGAATTATGGCCATAGAGGAATTATAGGCCACGTTTAAACAGATTGTGAATCATGCTCTGGGCAAGTATGTGCCTAGTAAGTGGATTAAGGATGGAAGAGACTCATCGTGGTTCAATAACGAAATACGGAAAATGCTGAGGAACCAAAAGCTGTTGCACTCTCGGTTTGAAAGAGGACGGGAAAACGACTACGGGCAAAGATAAGTAGAGATTCGTGCGTCTATGAAAAGATCTATGCGCAAAGCGTACAACAGCTACCACCGTCATGTCTTACCTAAAGATCTGGCGGAGAACCAGAAAAAATACTGGTCCTACGTAAAATCGATAAGCGGATCTAAGTCTGCCATTCAGTCACTCGTAGACTAGTCTGGTTGGACAGCAGAAGATAGCAAAGGAAGGAAAAAAGTTTTAAACTCTACGTTTAAGAAATCGTTCATGCAGGAGAACCATACAAACGTACCGTAGTTTGACCATCGCACACAGCCCCGTAAGGATGACATAGTGATAAGCATTTCTGGTGTAGAGAAACAACTGAAAGAGTTGAAAACAAATAAGGTCCCCGGATAAAAAGAGTACTCTCCGTCATTGGCCCTTTACATAATTTGCATTTATGGCGAATCGCTCGACCAGTTCAAAGTGCCACATGACTCGAAAAAAGCGCAGGTGACTCCTGAATATAAGAATGGTAAAAGAACGGATCCGCAAAACTACAGACCAATATCCTTAACATCTGTTTGCTGTAGAATTCTAGAGCATATTCTGAGTTCGAATATAATTGCTTTGCTAGAGACCGAAAAGCTCTTGTCCACGAATCACGGCTTTAGAAAGCATCGCTCATGCGAAATCCAGCTTGCTCTTTACTTAAATGATATGGATGAAGGGCAACCGGCTGATTTCGTATTTCTAGATTTCCGAGAAGCGTTCGACACTGTACCCCACAGCAGACTGTTAATGAAGATCCGTGCATACGGAATAGGCTTCCAGACATGTGACTGGCTCGACGACTTCTTAACTAATAGAACCCAGTATGTTGTCCTCGACGGCGAGTGTTCGTCGGAGACGGGGGTAACATAAGGAGTGTCCCAGAGAAGTGGGATAGGTCCGTTCCTGTATTCTGTATACATAAACGATCTGTCAGACAGGTTGGGGAGTAACCCGCTGCGTTGTACAGGAAGATGTGGAAGATAAGTGACTGTAGGTTGACACAAAATGTTCTAGACAAGATTTCTAGTTGGTGTGATGGATGGGAGCTGGCTCTTAGTGTAGAAAAATGTAAGTTAATGCGGATGAATAGCAAAAACAAACACGTAATGTTTGGATACAGTATTAGTAGTGTCCTGCTTGATACAGTTAAGTCGTTTTAATATTTGGACGTAACGTTGCGAAGCGATATGAAATGGAAGGAGCACGTGAGGATTGTGGTAGGAAAGGTGAATGATCGACTACGGCTAACGTGGAGGGCTTTTGGAAATTGCGGTTCATCTGTAAAGAAGACCGGATATGGGAGAACACTACTGGGAAAACTTGCAGAACCGACATTTGAAGCTGACTGCAGAGCGATCCTACTGCCGCCGACATACATTTCGCATAGGGACCACGAAGATTAGATACGAAAAGTAAGGGTTCACACGAAGGCATAGAGAGTCGTTTTTCTCTCGCTCTATCTCCGAATGGAACAGGAGAGGAAACGATTAGGTAAGTTGCAGGTTACCTACCGCCACGCACTGATTCTGCGTATCAGGAACCCGACAGTTTGTTGGTAGGTTTGTGGAAGTATGTGTCGTAAGATGTCTACGCACAAGTCACGTAAATGATGTAAATAACGGGCCGCTGATTTGTGTACGCGGTGATGGCGCCAGATAGCGACCCAGATGGATTCCATATGATTTACATAAGGCGAATTTGGTCACCGAGACATCAACCTGAGTTCACTATATGCTTCTCGAACTTCTGAAACACGGTTCTGGCTGCGAGACACGGACAATTATACTACTGGAAGACGACATCGCCTTAGGGGAAGACATCAAGGATGCAGGTGGTTCGCAGCTGTCAGCGTGTCTTCGCTTACTACCACAGGTCCCAAGCAAGCGCAGGTGGATGTCTCCCATAGCATTAAACTGCTCCCAGCAGCCTGCGTCCGTGGTGCGCTGCACGTTTCGTGGAGACGTTTTGTGGAGACGACCATTGACCTACTGTAACAAAAATCCGATTCACCGGAAGAGCCAACACGTTTCCACTGATCGAGGGTCGAATCCCGATGGTCCCGTGCTCACTTCAGTCGTAATTGACGACGTCGTTGGGTCAACATGTGAACACGTTCGGGTGGTCTTCTGCGGAGCTGGATGTTTAGCAATGTACAATGAACGGTGTGCTCCGAAGAACGGAGTGCTCTGAAACACTTGTGCGTGCACCAACAGTATACTCTTTCTGCAGACGTGCGGCAGATAACCATCTATCCTTCTTTACAGAGCATACAGGCCTCCGAACCCCACTTTCTGTGAAGACTCATGGACGTCCAGCATTTAGCGGCTAGTGGTAGCTTCACTGTCCACCTACCTCTTTCCATGGATGCTGAGGACAGTAGCACATGAACATTCGACTAGCTTCGCTATTTTCGAGATACTTTTTCGCAGGCTCTGCGTAATAATCGTCTGCTCCTTGTCAAAGTCGCTTGTTTCAATGGATTTCACCATTTGCAGACCATTTCTTGGCTAGGGTGATCACTCGTCGGTGTCTGCTTCGCTTACATACTTCTGCTACCGCGTCACGTGCCCACAACGGCATCAGGTGGCATCTAACGTCGCGGTGGGCAGTGGTCATACCCTGTGATCAAAAGTATCCGGACACCTGGCTGAAAAGCCTTAAGAGTTCGTGGCGCCCTCCATCGGTAATGCTGGAATTCAGTATGCTGTTGGCCCACCCTTAGCCTTGATGACAGCTTCCACTCTCGCAGTCAGGTGCTGGAAGGTTTCTTGGGGAATGGCACCCCAGTCTTCACGGAGTGCTGCACTGAGGAGAGGTATCGATGTTGGTCGGTAAGGCCTGGCATGAAGTCAGCGTTCCAAAGCATCTCAAAGGTACTCTATACGATTGAGGTCAGGACTGTGTACAGGCCAGTCCGTTACAGGGATGTTATTGTCGTGTAACCACTCCGCCACAGGCCTTGCATTATGAACGGGTGCTTGATCGTAATGAAAGATGCAGTCGCCATCCCCGAATTGCTCTTGAACAGTGGGAAACAAGAAGGTGCTTAAGACATGAATATAGGCTGTGCTGTGATAGTGTCACGCAAAACAGCATGAAAAACACGACCCCACGATAACACCACCGCCTCCGAATTTTACTGTTGGCACTACACACGCTGGTAGAGGACGTTCGCCGGGCATTCGCCATACCAACGCCCTGCCATCGGATCGCCACATTGTATACCGTGATTCGTCACTCCACACAACATTTTTCCACTATTCAATCGTCCAATGTTTACGCTTGGTAGCGAGGCGTCGTTTGGCATTCACCGGCGTGATGTGCGGCTTATGAGCAGCCTCTCAGACCATGAAATCCAAAGTTTTCTCACCTCCTGCCTAACTGTCATAGTACTTGCAGTGGATCCTGATGCGGTTTGGAATTCCTGTGTGATGGTCTGGACAGATGTCAGCCTATTACGCAAAAAAAAAGGTTCAAATGACTCTGAGCACTATGGGACTTAACATCGGAGGTCATCAGTCCCCTAGAACTTAGAAGTACTAAACCTGACTAACCTAAGGACATCACACACTTCCATGCCTGAGGCAGGATTCGAACCTGTGACCGTAGCGGTCGCGCGGTTCCGGACTGAAACGCCTAGAACCGCTCGGCCACAACGGCCGGCTTATTACTCATTACGACTCTCTTCAACTGTCGGCGGTCAGTCAACATACGAGGTCGGCCTGTACGCTTTTGTGCTGTACGTGTCCCTTCACGTTTCCACTTCAGTATCACATCGGAAACAGTGGACCTAAGGATGTTTAGGAGTGTGGAAAATTCGCGAATAGACGTATGACACGAGTGACACCCAGTCACCTGACCGTGTTCGAAGTCCGTGATTTCCGCGGAGCGCCGCATTCTAGTCTCTCACGATGTCTAATGACTAGTGAGGTCACTGATATGGAGTACCTGGCAGTAGGTGGCAGCACAATGCACCTAATATGAAAAACATATATTTTTGGGGTGTCCGAATACTTTCGATCACATAGTGTATGTTGGCTCATAAGTGTCTCGTCTTAGAAAGTGGAAAACTGGTAGATTTAGGACTAGTGTGGGGTTGGAAGATCAGTTGAGCTGAGTGGATAGTGTCTTAAAAGGAGGGTAACAGGTAAATATCAACAGAAGCAAAAGAAGAGTAATGGAATGTAGTAAAATTAAATCGGGCGATGCTGAGAGTTTTGGATCAGGAGATGAAACACTTATAGTAGTACATGAATTTTGCTGTTTGCACAGCAAAATAACTGACTGCGGTCCAAGCGGAGAGAGTATAAAATAAAGCCTTACAACATCAAGCAAACTATTTCTGAAAAAATGAGGCCAGGTGCGAGTAGGACTCTCGCGATGAGGATTCCGTACGAAATTAATTATTTATATAGATAATTCATTCCGGAAATCCAGAATATCGACTATTTTTGGCTGTTATCGACATTTATACTAGCAAGATATCAGTCCCAGGGATTCCAACACTTGGCAGAACGTTTTTGATTTGAAGTTTGACATCGGTTAACAAATTACAAAAGAAGTATTTTTTGTGTGATGTAGTTATAAGTTAAGAATTATCGGATTTTCCCCTTTACATTTACTGTGAAAGCTTGCTTCTTGCCCAGTTTCATGATTCTAAGTCAACAGGAAGTACCTTGTAGTTCTAGGTTTTGCTGTGCAAGTTTGAGATTATCGAACTACGTAACATAAATGGCCGTACCTTTGGTTGCATTAACTTAGTTTACACACCGCTGAGGCCCTGTAAACCTTAGCATGTGACACCAATTTGAACGTGGTACGTGTATCCGTTCCGGGAGAAAAAGTATGTTAACAGATGGACGGACGGGTGGACAGACAGTCAGATAGCAAATGTCAGATTTTTTTCGTGCGATATAATTATAAATATACGCTTTTCGGATTTTTTCCTTTGGTTGCACTGTCAAACCTTGATTCTTGTCCAATTTTTTGATTACAGCCAGTGGGAAGTACCCTACAGGCTTTGATTAGTGAGTTTGCGCGTGTCAAAGTATGCGACGTAAGTGGCAGTATGCGTTGACTGCGTTGACTTAGAAGCTTCAACTTTTACCCCGCCAAGGGAACGTAGGCCTTTCGTATTTGACATGGTACGTCTACCAGTTCCTGAGAAAAAGGGTTTTTAACAGTCGCACAGACAGACAGAGGGACCGGCGGACGGACTGACTCTTTGAGGTTTCCGTTTTTACCGTTTGAGGTACACCACCCTATAAAGAGAAATTTATTAGCATCGAATACGAATTAAAATGTTACAAAGAGTTTTCTGAAGATACAAGTAGTGTAGTCTTGTAGGAAAAAGAAACTCTACCGGCGAGGAGAGAACAGAACAGGAGCTTTCGAAATGTGGTACAGAAGAATACTGAAGAGTAGGCGCTTTTAAAATGAACGCTTTCACGTCCGTATGTCTTAGACGCTGGTAAATCTTCATGTTTGTATGGTTGTGTTTCATCTACTATTTACGGCGTAACTTGACTAAAAGAAGGGATCGCTTGATAGGACACACCCTCATGCATAAAGGAATCGCAGTTTGGTAATGCAAGGAAGTGTGGTGTATAGAAATTGTAGAACTTGACCACAGTAAGCAGTTTCAAATGGATGTAGGTTGCAGTAGATGTGCAAAGCTGAAAAGGCTTGCACTGCCTAGACTAGCAGGGAGAGTTGCATTAAACAAGTTTTCGGAAGGAGAAGAAACAACGACCCGAATATTACACACGTACAATGTACCTTAAACGTAAGTCGTAGGTTTCCCACGAGCTGTATCGTCGGCTTTCGTATGGCTTCCCAGTTTCTGAGAAGTGAAAAGCTGCAGCGATGAAGAGGGGCGGGGGGGGGGGGGGGGAGGGAGCATTTGGCCATATTTCTGTGGCGGATAAAAGTCTCATTGGCGTCGGCCACAGGCGTTCTCGTTATTGTCACGGGCGCGAGTGTGTGTGTTTAATGGCCCGTGACTGCGGCGATAGTGCTTCATTGTTTCTGCTCCGAGCTGTCGAGAGAAAAAAGCGCGAGGTAATTCGCAGCACATGCCATTTCCTGCGGCTGGGGGTAGGCGAGCAGGGGCGACGAGCCCCCGGGCAAATGGCTCGCCGCGAGAGGGCGCACTGTGCTGGGGTAGGTTCGCTCACCGCTGCAGGGGAGGCCTGCGCCCGTGCCTCTGGCAGCAAGTGCGCGCTACAGAGTGTGCCCTCTGCAGAGCTGAGGGGGGCACTATTGATACTGCGGTCAGATGCCGCCCTTCATTCATTCGTTGCGCATGTTGTTTGACACTAGTGATGGGAAAAACCGATCAGTTAAAACCGGTACCGGTATTTTAGTTCTCAATAACGGGTATTTTTCGGCATTTGTTTGGTCTCGGTTATAGCAGTTGCTTTTAGTTTTTGCTAAAACCGAACGAGAAAACCGAAATATCAGTTAGCCATAGCAGCAGTGCTAAAGTTTTTTGGGTTTTAAATAATCCTTTTTCAAAGAACGAGTAATTTTTATTCGTAAAATTTCCATTGGTTTGAAATATTGCCTTGTTGCAGAATAGGGGAAAAGCTGCCAGTGATTTTAACGACAATGCCGACAGAAACGGGTAACAAACACATAGCGTAAGTATTTTAACAGTAGTTCAAAATGGCTCTAAGCACTATGGGACTTAACATCTGAGTCCCCTAGACTTAGAACTGCTTAAACCTGACTAACCTAAGGACATCACACACATCCATGCCCGTCACACACATCCATGCCTGAGGCAGGATTCGAACCTGCGACCGTAGTAGCAGCGCGGTTCCGGACTGAAGCGCCTAGAACCGCTCCGTCACAGCGGCCAGCTTTACACCAGTGCTGAGACAATAAGGTACCCTTTCGTGGCCTATTGGATGGTACGCGTGTACATGCAGTGTGCGACATTTGCCCCATCTGGTCTGTGTGGTAGTTTCTCACTGTAGTCGCCGGACATTAGTTCTGGGAACTATTTTAGGTGATGTGGTATCAATGAAATATACTGCCCAATTTGCTTTAAAAGATTAAGAACAGAATGAGCTGCTACAAACTTGCTACATTATATAAGGAAAATACCTGAAACTTAGCAGTTCATTCATAGTTTACAATAAAAATAGGAAGTAGCTGATTTGTTGCCTGTGTCTGCGTACTACGCCTTAATCTGCTTGTAGCTTTTGAAAGCAAATTAACACGAAAAATAGAGTTCTACAACCCCAGATTTCACCGTGCAGTGCTCACTATTCGTAATACCCAAAATAATAGTATGATCCTCCATCACAACATCATTTTTGAGCAGCTTCAAAAAATTAGAATCAATCGGATAATACTGGTAGTTTTTTGTAGTATTCAACACCTTATCACTTTTAGACAAAAGCAGCGAACGTCCACGGACAAAGTTTTCTTTTATTTGCCTTTTGCTTCTGTGTATCTCAAAATCGAGGGAGTCAAAATTTTTCAGTCTTTGTTCGATTTGTACGTCTATTACAGGAAATAACACGGATAGAAAACCTAAAATCGCGTTATTTTTGAAACCAGTTACTATAGCGGTTTTAACACTCAACTGGGGTTGAAACAAAAAAATAAATATAACCTGAAAACCGGTTGTTTCTCACGGAAAACACTTTCATCCACAGTCACACTTTTTATGTTCTGAAATGGCTATCGGTTTCAGTACCATGCACTCCCAGAATTGATAACTGCGTCGCATGAGCAGCAAAGGCAGTCTAAATGACCACCTGGCGACGGGAGGGGAGGTGTTCTCGCTAGATCCCCATTTGACGTAATATTTTCGTAACAAGATCCCATGTGTAGTTTTATTCTCATCTTGCACTTTTTAAGTATATTGTGCCTTCTTATATTTAATACACACATCAAACAAAGTTTCGCACCATTCCAGTTCCGAGAGTTCTGGAACCTGCCCAGAAAATTGGAACAGAGATCAACATAAACATCATTTCCGCCCTTTCTATTGCTCATGAAAACTACACATTGCATGTTGTACCACCATACAGCGAGACCTTCAGAGGTGGTGGTCCAGATTCCTGTATACATCGGTACATCTAATACCCAGTAGCACGTCCTCTTGCATTGATGCACGCCTGTATTCGTCGTGGCATACTATCCACAAGTTCATCAAGGCACTATTGGTCCAGGTTGTCGCACTCGTCAACGGCAATTCGGCCTAGATCCCTCAATCTATCCCAGGCATGTTCAATAAGGTTCATGTCTGGATATGATGCTGGGCACTCTAGTCGAGCGATGTCGTTACGCTGAAGGAAGTCACTCTCAAGATGTGCACGTCCCTGAAGAGTAATGCCCAGCGAATATGCTGCCGATATGGTTGCACTATCTGTCGTAGGATGGCATTCACGTATCTTACAGCCGTTACGGCGCCTTCCATGACCACCAACGGCGTACGTTGGCCGCACATAACGCCACCCCAAAACAGCAGGGAACCTCAACCTTGCTCCACTAGCTGCACAATGTGTCTAAGGCGTTCAGCCTGACCGGGTTGCCTCCAAACACGTCTCCGACGATTGTCTAGCTTGAAGGCATTTGCGACACTCATCGGTGAAGAGAACGTGATGCCAATCCTGAGCGGTCCATGTGACATGTTGTTGGGCCCAAATGTACCGCGCTGCACGGTGTCGTGGTTGCGAAGATGAAATTCGCCGTGGACGTCGGGAGTGAAGTTGCTCATCATGCAGCCTATTTCCCACAGTTTGATTCGTAACTCGACGTCCTGTGGCTGCACGGAAAGCATTATTCAACACGGTGGCATTGCTGTCAGGGTTCTTCCGAGCCATAATCCGTTGGTAGCGGTCATCCACTGCAGTAGTAGCCCTTGTCCGGCCTGAGAGAGTTATTTCAGCCACAATTCCTCTCTCTCTGTATCTCCTCCACGTCCGAACAACATCGCTTTGGTTCACTTCGATACGCCTTGACACTTCCCTTGTTGAGAGCCCTTCCTGTCACAAAGTAACAATGCGGACGCGATCGATCCGCGGTATTGACCGTCTAGGCATGGTTGAATTACAGACAACTCGAGCCGTGTACCTCCTCCCTGGCGGAATGACAGGAACCGATCGGCTGTCGGAGCCCCTCCGTCTAATAGGCAGGCGCTGCTCATGCGTGGTTGTTTACATCTTTGGGCGGGCTTAGTGACATGTCTGAACAGTCAAAGGGACTGTGTCTCAAAATGGTTCAACTGGCTCTGAGCACTATGGGACTTAACATCTATGGTCATCAGTCCCCTAGAACTTAGAACTACTTAAACCTAACTAACCTAAGGACATCACACAACACCCAGTCATCACGAGGCAGAGAAAATCCCTGACCCCGCCGGGAATCGAACCCGGGAACCCGGGCGTGGGAAGCGAGAACGCTACCGCACGACCACGAGCTGCGGACGGGACTGTGTCTGTGATACAATGTCCACAGTCAACATCTGTCTTCAGGAGTTCTGAGAACCGAGGTGATAAAAAACTCTTTTTGATGTGTGTAGTAATTTAGTATTTTTGTCCCTCGTAGATTTTTAGTTCTGATGACTCATCTGAATCCACGCTGGTGAACTTTCAGGTACACTAAATGCCATCAGAACAACTATAAATAAAAAGTTCTTTCCAAAAAAGATCGCGTACATCAATTTAACGATGTCAAATTTCATTTCCTATCTCTTATATGGTGACTCCTTTTAACTCTGTACATGGACGGTTCTCCGTTGTTACTTGCGGCGGCAGTCAGCGTCTACAAGGAGTGGTCAAAATCATGGAAACATCAAACAGACAACAGACAACCATATCTAATACGGTGTACAAAAAGCATTCTCCTTTAAAACAGCCTGGAGTCATTTCGGAACGGATAAATACAGGTACCAGATGGTTCTTAAGGAAATATTATACCGTTCTTCCTGCAAAAATAGTGGCAAGTTTAGATAACGATGATGGAGGTAGCTAGCTATAACACACCCTTCCCTCAAAAGTAGACCACAAAGGCTCAATAATATTGATATTGACTGTGGTGGGCAAGGTACGTGCGACAAGTCATTTTCGTGCTCACAAAATCAGTCCCGGACGATGCGAGCTGTGGGAAGAGGGGCCCTGTCGTCTCTGAACACAGCATCACCAGTGAGTAACAACACTGTACCAGGGAATGGCTCTTGTCAGCCGAACTGGGCACATAATCCTTTACAGTAAAGCGACCTTGCGGAATAGCCGTGGGGCCCATGGAATACCACGATATGACAGCCCAAATCATCACCAAACCTCCGCCATGTTCCATTCTTGGGACGTAAATTCGGCCTGAAATTGGGAACAGAGGGCAACAAGGCTCATGCGACCAAATGGTTTTATCCATTGTTCCATAATCGAGTTTTTATGGTTTCAGCACCACGTTTTCCTGTTACGGGCATTTGCATCACTGTTGAGTAGTTTTGGAATTCTAGCTCGCCTTGCATTTCCCTGCTTATCGAGTTCCCTTCGTGTTGTTTTGGCGCTAACAGGATTCGCGACTGTGACGTTCAGTTCTGCAGTGGCTTTTGCTGCTGTCGTCATCTTATTTTTCGTCATAACCCTCATCAGTGACCATCTGAAACGTTCACTGAACACACACTTTCGTCCCAGTTGTGACTTAGCGGATGTTTTTAGGCTTCCTCTGTAGGCAGTGTAAATCTTCGATACAGCGACGCTTGAAACATCGGACATTTCAGCTCCTTTGGTTACAGAACCATCCACCACACAAGTACCAACAGTTTGCCCACGTCAGGATTTACGTAGTTCCGACGTAAAGCACTTAATACATTACAGAACACTGTTCTGGTTAGGGCTGACACTTGCAAGGTGTTGAGGACATTGCACAGGTCCCGTTCGTGGTCAGCTACATGGAAGGGTCTTCATTGTTACTTCCGGTGGCAGTCAGCGTCTACAAGGAGTGGTCAAAATGCAGGTTTGGCTAGCATCTTCTTTCATGTCCAAGCTTGCATTTCTGGGCTTGTTTCCATAGTTTTGTCCCTCGTCTGTATTTAATGCATATTCTTGACTTTTTCTTGTAGCTACAGATACACATCTTCTTGGGTAAGCGATTTTGCGACTGCCTGCCAGGGGCAAGAGGACTGTGTATAGTTTAAAGTTGCCATTTGTACTATATTTTAGCTACCACAGAGAAAAATATTGTACAGCTTTGATGTTTTTCAGCCGGCCGAAGTGGCCGCGCGGTTCTGGCGCTGCAGTCTGGAACCGCGAGACCGCTACGGTCGCAGGTTCGAATCCTGCCTCGGGCATGGATGTGTGTGATGTCCTTAGGTTAGTTAGGTTTAACTTGTTCTAAGTTCTAGGGGACTAATGACCTCAGCAGTTGAGTCCCATAGTGCTCAGAGCCATTTGAATTTTGATGTTTTTCATTGGGGGGGGGGGGGGGGTTGCGTGATAATGGTGCTTGGTACAGAAAATGAGAAAATAAATGTACGACCGTAGACTCAAGCAGATCCAATATTTTTCTGATTGTGTTGTTTGTTGTTATAACTGACGGTGTGTCTATGTGAAACTGTAGGAATCGAAGCAGGTTCCCTAAGCAGCAATTGCTTGTAACTTGAGTCGGTCTGATCTTGCTCGTGGTAGGCCAAGTAATGTGTCTACAATACACTCCAGGGTCGATGCCTAGTGAACGGAACAAGTACTTGCCGAAAATTAGACCAGTTACGTGGTTTAGTTGAAGACTTGGTAGCGAGCGATTCAGTACTCGTGTGCGTTCACAGTGCAGAGGTGTCGTCGGAACACGAAGTGAGGTCTTGTGTACAGAAAAATTGACTTGATAGGCCAAATTGCTGGAAGGCATAAGGACTCTCCTTAATGTTTTTCATGTGACGTTCCATTTTTGTTGGTCTTAAAATTCAAGAAAAATTTCATCTTTCTTAGATCAAATATTTGTAAATGATATTCGAAATCTCAAAAAGAGTTTCTAATTAATAATTTTAAAATAACATCACCAGTGAAGTGTACGAGGAATTACACTGATAAACGTAAGTGATAAATGAAATGTCCGTTTAAGTAACAACGAATCGGCGTAGTTCACGAAAGTCTTATTACAAACACTAACATTCGGTCTACAGACTCATATTTCCCGCTTTACTTCCTCTTGTGAGCTTACCAAGTTATAATCACCAAGTATCCATTCTTTTTATTTTCCTTGGTATTTTTTGTGAAATTTGCTAATGTCTCGGTGTTGCAGCGGTACAAGAGTAAATTCGTGATGCGATGGGAAACCATTCTAGATATCACGATTCTGAACTGCTCCATAATTACTACGAATTACTCCGGGTGAAAGACACAACAAAGTTTCCGTCCTTGTCCAAAGAAAAATAGTTCTTGGTTCGTAATTCTCTCTCTGTGGACGGATTTCAAAAGAAAAGAATTCATTCCTCCATATAAGGGCAGAAGTGCAACTTCAGCATACTGTTTTAGTCAATTTATAAGAGCTGATATCTCTAGCGCTCAGATGGTACGGAGAAATGTTTATATGAAATAGACGCTATAGATTTATAAATGTCACTCCGATAAGCAAAAATTATGCCATGAATCATGAAACATAAAATAATCTTAAAATGTTTGTACATCTTGCTGTTATGTTAATGTTCAATTCTGCTTCACGTATAGCTACGCCAAAACACCAAAAAGTGCCAAGTTGTTAAACTACTCTATTTCTGTGGAATTGCCCTTGTTATTTTAAGTACAGTCTCATTTTTTTACACAATTGTCGTTCGTACAGTGAATTCGCATTGTGCTTAGCGAATAATTTTGGCATTCGTGAAATGAAGCACTGGACGGTAGGCGTACGTATACGGCGCATTTGCAAAATACATAAAACGAGAAAATTTAAGTTGTAGCTTTTACAGTCTAAAAAACGACGTTATTATTCAATGTCAAGGTTATACAACAGTAGATTTAAGTTTCAGAGGATTGTTTATGAAAAGCGTTGCAATTGGAATTAAGTTTTTTTCTATGTAATAAATGCGACTAGGATTGCAGTTATTTGTTTCAAGGAAAATCCTGTCGTCCTGCACTGGAAAGAAACCGTTTATTTACTAACGTCAGTTAAGAATGATCTGTTGAAGTGCTGTTGGAAGACAGCGTTTGGTGAAATGACTATAACCGTCTGTCCATTGCGAGAGGTAAATAATACCACCTTGTCTATTCACAGTTTGTATGTCAGGGCGGATTTAAGTCATCTACCAGCTCGTATACAGACATTAACCTATGTGCAGAGACGTTTCGGTAAAGCCACTCATTGTGTAGCGGCCAAGTTATGTAATGTTTCACGTACGACCGCAAGCGTTTCCCACAAACATTGGCCATTTAGATTCTTCTGCGGTTTTTTAGTTGCTCCAGCCAAGGTAAGACAACCTGTATCCCTGTGGTGCTTGTTGCATCACCTCCCTTTCATCTGCCCCCCCCCCCCCCCTCTGTCTTTAGCCATATACAGAGACAAGTATACTCCTATTTGTGAACAAAAGGGTTCACTTCTTATTAGATGTTTTGGCAAAGCCTGCAACTGAGTCAGTCTTGGTGGAAATAATGAAAGCTTCACCAGTTACTTATTTTTTTGCTGCTTAGCACAACGCGTTTCGAGAATTTATTCTCATTTTCAAGTGCATTTGTTTACGGTTGGTCAATAAGCAGTAAAGTGATATTGAACATAAAAGATCTAATGCCATGAATTTCAGTTTGAAGAGGGAAAATGACAATGTTAAATTAAAAGTAGATTGCACCTCAATAGACCGTGTAACAAATGCAAAATTTCTAGGAATGAATATGGATTCTCAGTTGAAGCAGTGTGAACACGCAAAGGTACTTGCAAACAGAATATCAGCATGTTATGCCCTTAGAATCCTGTCAGCTGTGTGTAACGTGCAGTGTCTACTATTTACATACTATTCATATGTACACTCAATTCTTAGTGATGGCATTCCTTTTTTGGGGAACAAATGCACAAAATATGAACACAATTATCAAACTCCAGAATAGAGCCATAATAATAATAACCAAAAATAGTAGTTGAGCTCATTGTAAAGATCTGTTCAAAACTCTGGGTATTTTAACAGCTTCGTGTGAATACATTCACCAGTCAGTTGTACACGTCAAAAATAACATTGGTAATTGCTCCACAAAGGGCTCTGTCCATGACCGGAACAAGAGCTAGACTCAACTTACGTTTACCAAGAAAAAAAACATAAAACTCAAAATAGCATATTCAACCAAGGCAATAAAACTGTACAATAAATTACCAAAAGAGATTAAAGAAATTGCAAAAATACACTTATTTAAAAAGGCAGCTAAAAAGTACCTGTTATGCAACACATTTTATACATTGAAGGACTACTTAGATAAAACAGAGTAGGGGTTTTGGTAAAACAAGGTAATAGAAATAAACAATAATAATGATTATAAAACATTCCCCGTAACACCTTCACACTGTTTTTTCCTTCTTTTTTGCTTTTCTAGAAAAACTTACCCCAAGCTATGCATAGCACAGTACTAATACCTCTTCCTCTTTCTGTGCTCAACATCTTACCCATTATAGAGGGATGCTGACCCAGTTTTGTGTATAGTATGTGCGTGCAGTGACTGATAGTGAGATATGAGTGAACAGTGTGGCATTACATTATTTAATAAGTTATTTGTAAAAGAAGTGTTGTATACCAGGAGTAAATCCAATGATTGCCTCTAACTAGAAGTCTGTAAATGTATGTGTATACGAATTAGCTTATTTTAAATTGGTTTAAATTCGTAAATACTTTGACATGTCATATATTCTTGTAAAAAGAGATCTACGGTTGAATAAAGCTGCTACTGCTACTGCTACTACTACTACTACTACTACTACTACTGCTACAGCTACATGGAACATGTTTGGTCATGTTTGCATGCATGCTTTTCTGCCTCTCTTGCGTCTTAGACTGCAATCGGAAATAGGACATACTGAATTTCTGAGGGATATTTAAATCCTAATGTTAGGAATGCTATTTTTGTTTGTTTACGTACAGGTTTTTTTTGCTTCCTTCGTTATAGAGTACCACACACACGCAAATCATCACTTACACTGTATTTTTTTTTTAACCACTATTGACTACTAAATTATCAATTTCTTTTCCTCTTGAGAAAATGTACATATTTATGAAAATTGTCACATCATATGCAGGAGAAACATTTGAAGAAATTAACTGATTCACTGACCACCTTGTCTCTGAGAATTTTTTCTGCTTGTTTCCTGTGACGCCCAAAAATTTCACGCTCCTCCATTAAATCCATTGTATGAGATTTTTAGAAGTGGTGGAGTATCTTAAAATCTTTCATGTTTTCGAATGGGTGTCCATTGTTCTTTATGTGTGCTGCTATTGCTGATTTTGTAAATTGGTTGTTCGTGTAACAGTTGATGTGTTCAGTGTATCTAATTTGAACATTCCCGGCAGTTTGTCCTATGTAGTAGCTTGAACGAGATTTACATGTTATTTTGTTTATTCCTGAAGCTGAGAATTTATCTTTTTATTGTTCAGTGTGTAGACTAGTTTCTGTTGTAGTTTGTTGTTTGTGGAGAAAGCTACTTTCACTTCATGTGACCTAAGTAGAATTCCTATTTTTTGAGAAATGTTACATATGTAAGGCGAGACTTTGAACGCGCCCCCCACCCACCTCTCCTCTTCCTCCATCCCTCCCTCCCTCCCTCCCTCTCCCCCCCTCTCTCTGTCTCTCTCTCTCTCTCTCTCTCTCTCACACACACACACACACACACACACACACACACACACACACACACACACACAAAATGGCTCTGAGCACTATGGGACTTAACTTCTGAGGTCATCAGTCCCCTAAAACTTAGAACTACTTAAACCTAACTAATCTAAGGACATCATACACATCCATGCCCGAGGCAGGATTCGAACCTGCGACCGTAGCGGTCGCGTGGTTCCAGACTGTAGCGCCTAGAACCGCTCGGCCACTTCGGCCGGCTCACACACACACACACACACACACACACACACACACACACACACACACTTCAGCGTTATTTTTAGACAGGACAACTTTCAAACTCTTAATCCTGGCGTAGCACTTAAATCTCATGCCCTCAGTTACATGTTGGATATATTCCAGCCTCAGCGTTACCATACGGCTCTCACCCTCTACGACATCGTCTAGCACAATGGAAATTATTCCCTGATGTCTTCACCTGTGTCTCATCATCGTGTTCTTCTATTGAATGTTTTCCACTCATTTCTAACGTTATCAAGCCACTTAATTTTTAGCATAATCTTGTAACACCACATCTCACACACTCTGATTTTCTTCTTTTCCAGTTTTTCCATGGTTCATAATTCGCTTGCATACAATGCTGTGTTCTTGCCGTACCTAACCACAAATTTTATTCTAAAGTTAAGGTTTGTATTTCATACCAGAAATGCACCCTTTGCCTGCACTAATACGTTTGTTATGTTATCCTCACTAGCGCGATATTTTGCTTCCAAGGTATGAGAATTCCTTCACTTCGTCTACAATTTTGATGTTACGTATATTGCTAATCTCATTTTGCAACTTCTGATTACTTTCGTCTTTCCTCGGTTTACTATCAATCCGTATTAGACATCATTCCGTTCAAAATTCCTGGTATCTCTTCCTCATTTTCTCTGAGAATAGCAATATCATCAGAAAATCATATCGTTAATGCCTCTTCGCGCTGAATGTGAATCCCATTTCTGTACCTTTTTCGATTTCCTTCCTCGCAGCTTCGATATACGGTTTGGACAGTACAAGAGATATCCCAGGCTTACACCCTTATTATTTGGTTTCCATTCTTATTCTTCTCCGTAGTTTTTGTACGTAATATGTATTACCCGTCTTCCCGTATAAAGTGTAGATAATTTTACGAGGATTTCGAACATCTTGTTCCGCTTCACATTACTGAACGCATTTTCTACGCAGACAAATCACAAGAAAATGTGTTTTGTTTTAGTAGGTCTTGCACCCATTATCAAATGCAACATTAGAACCATCTGTCTGGTGCGTTTACTTTTCATAAAGGCAAATGCATGTTAGTTAGTTAGTTAATTTCGTTTTCCGTGGATAACCTGTACGATTAATCATGATGATGTGGAGAAAGCCATTTTACATTCACTTTACGCAGTCATTATGTAAATATGGCCACACGATGTACATTTACAATTTTTTAAAAATATACACATGAATGTGGGTTAAATTTCTGCCCGTGCCACCTTTCACATGTTACAAAAATAGAAATTCTTCTACGGAATAAGTGGCGTTGTCAAGGAGAAAAGTTTTCAGTTTGTTTTCAAATGCAACTTTATTGAGTGCCAGACATTTCATATCATTGGACAAGTGATCAAAAATTTTGGGGGCAGCAATGTACACCTATTTCTGTGCTAAAGACAATCTTAATGTAGAGCAATGAATGTCGTGTTTTTCTGGTATTGTACATCACTGTTTCTTTTGAACTGTGGAGGAATATTTCCAACCAACTTTGTGAGGAAATCAAATATACTGTGAAGAACTGGAGCATGGGCTATTTTGAGTGAACTTACAGACGGTGTAGGTACTATGAGGGCACAGGGAAGAAGGGTGATAAGGGAAATGTGACACCGAACGACTGGAAGCTTGTGGTTTTGTCTGACGGCGCCGATCACTGTATGATAAACCAACCTCACGAAAGTGTAATTAGCAGGTGAATTGCATGGTATAAATACCATATCTCAACATCATATGCCAGTGATAGGCTCAGCGTTGTTTAGTGTAGGATTAACATGTCCGCGTTGATTGCTACTAATAACTCAACAACATTTGCTTGAAATTTTTCGCTTTATTCACTGAGGCGCAAGACAAAATTAGTCATAAAAAATAAGCCAGTCACGAACATGATGAGAAAGAAGATGGACCCAGTTAATAATAAATCAAGTACAGTTTTTGAGAAATCTGGTAATGGATATTAATAAAAGGTCCCTAGCCACTTCTTTGTCACTTAACTTTGAAAAGACACTATATGCGGTTCAAAGTTGAGAGGTTTCTTCCCTGCAAATATCTGAAATATGACAGCAAGCAGACAGAAATGACTGACGGTGCTACATTCGTGAGATTACAACTTGAAAATAAATTCACTTGGTAGGAGCATACAACAGAACCTCCCAAGTGAGAAAAAAATTTGGAATGCATATCGCATCAGACATAGATGCATATTTTGCTTACTTTCATTCATTCTAGTCATACGGGATCATTTCATCAAACCAAGCTAAAGGAAACACGAGGTGCGAATTATCTGCGGTGTCGAGTACAGAACGTCCTACGGACTCCTGTTCAAGGAACTGAGGATATTAGCTAATGCTTTCTAATATATTTATTTCTTAAAGAAATTTGTCATTAGTAATAAATCTCTCTTCCAAACCAGCACAGTTCTTGGAATCGATACTATAAATAAGAATAATCTTCACAAATATTTGAAATCACTTAATTGGGTCCAGAGAGGTGTCCATTATTCTAACACTAAGTTATAACAAGTTAAACAACTTCAGAAGATAAGAACTGCATTAGTGTTGTGCTACTTATCTTACGAAGTTGATTACGTTCTTGTAATTCGTTGTTAGGTTCGCCGACAGTAAAATTCTCCTTATTGCTTACGTCGTTTATTGTTGTAGGGCCCAGCAAACTCTAGGCACTTTTGCCAAAATCAGCAAGTATCACATGTACACAATTATGTAATTTTAAATGTGAACTGCCGTTTGAGAATGAACCTCTCAATTTGAGAGCACTATGGCGCTTATTTATCCCTACTAAATAGCATTATTAACAGTGGTTGTTCGCTGTTCCTACATTAGTGTAAGAATTAACCTCTACAAAAGTAGCCGCGGTCTTGCCACGCCAATTTTCGACAAAACATCACCTAAAATATTTGTTAGTGTCAACTTCTTCTCTTTCGTTGATGAATTTCTCAGTGGAACCGATTGCTGTATGTGGTTCCAGCATCCGGCATTACCCGGGTATCTTTTTATTCGAATTTTATTTTAGTCCCTCTCATCTCTGTCCATCTTCTCCTTCGCTCACTCTCTGCTCCGCCCCGCCCCCCCCCCCCCACACACTCTCCTCCTGCTCTTCTCTCTGTCCTTATCCTCCTCGCCTTCACTCTGACCATCTCTTCCCCTCCCCCCCGCCCATCTCACCCTCTTTTCTCTCAACATGCTACCACGCTCATCCGAGTAGGATGCTGGTGGTTCTGACCCCCAAAGTATTTCTTTCCAGATCGTAGTTAACATGTGTACGAAATTTGGCTAAATCATTCCAGGGGTTTATAATGAGCTTTTTGCCTGTGGCTTTGCCCTCAAGCGCACATGTCAAATTTATGTTTATTTGACACATTTCACATGTATTTATACACACATTTCACCTGTACCTGTAGCAAATTTCGCCCTGCAGTTTCAGTTTCACGCAGCTCAATGCTTTGTTGTTGTTGTTGTTGTTGTCTTCAGTCCTGAGACTGGTTTGATGCAGCTCTCCATGCTACTCTATCCTGTGCAAGCTTCTTCATCTCCCAGTACTTACTGCAACCTACATCCTTCTGAATCTGCTTAGTATATTCATATCTTGGTCTCCCTCTACGATTTTTACCCTCCACGCTGCCCTCCAATGCTAAATTTTTTGATCCCTTGATGCCTCAGAACATGTCCTACCAACCGGTCCCTTCTTCTTGTCAAGTTGTGCCACAAACTCCTCTTCTCCCCAATTCTATTCAGTACCTCCTCATTAGTTATGTGATCTACCCATCTAATTTTCAGCATTCTTCTGTAGCACCACATTTCGAAAGCTTCTATTCTCTTCTTGTCCGAACTATTTATCGTCCATGTTTCACTTCCATACATGGCTACACTCCATACAAATACTTTCAGAAACGACTTCCTCACACTTAAATCTATACCCGATGTTAACAAATTTCTCTTCTTCAGAAACGCTTTCCTTGCCATTGCCAGTCTACATTTTATATCCTCTCTACTTCAACCATCATCAGTTATTTTGCTCCCCAAATAGCAAAACTCCTTTACTACTTTAAGTGTCTCATTTCCTAATCTAATTCCCTCAGCATCACCCGACTTAATTCGACTACATTCCATTATCCTCGTTTTGCTTTTGTTGATGTTCATCTTAACCCTCCTTTCAAGACACTGTCCATTCCGTTCAACAGCTCTTCCAAGTCCTTTGCTGTCTCTGACAGAATTACAGTGTCATCGGCGAACCTCAGAGTTTTTATTTCTTCTCCATGGACTTTAATACTACTCCGAATTTTTCTTTTGTTTCCTTTACTGCTTGCTCAATATACAGATTGAATAACAACGGGGATAGGCTACAACCCTGTCTCACTCCCTTCCCAACCGCTGCTTCCCTTTCATGCCCCTCGACTCTTATAACTGCCATCTGGTTTCTGTACAAATTGTAAATAGCTTTTCGCTCCCTGTATTTTACGCCTGCCACCTTTAGAATTTGAAAGAGTGTATTCCTTTCAACATTGTCAAAAGCTTTCTCTAAGTCTACAAATGCCCGAAATGTAGGTTTGCCTTTCCTTAATCTAGCTTCTAAGATAAGTCGTAGGGTCAGTATTGCCTCACGTGTTCCAACATTTCTACGGAATCCGAACTGATCTTCCCGAGATCGGCTTCTACCAGTTTTTCCATTCGTCTGTAAAGAATTTGCGTTAGTATTTTGCAGCTGTGACTTATTAAACTGATAGTTCGGTAATTTTCACATCTGTTAACACTTGCTTTCTTTGGTATTGGAATTATTATATTCTTCTTGAAGTATGAGGGTATTTCGCCTGTCTCATACATTTTGCTCACCAGATGGTAGAGTTTTATCAGGACTGGCTCTCCCAAGGCCGTCAGTAGTTCTAATGGAATGTTGTCTACTCCCGGGTCCTTGTTTCGACTTAGGTCTTTCAGTGCTCTGTCAAACTCTTCACGCAGTATCGCATCTCCCATTTCATCTTCATGTACATTTTCTTCAATTTCCATAATATTGTCCTCAAGTACATCGCCCTTGTATAGATCCTCTATATACTCCTTCCACCTTTCTGCTTTCCCTTCTTTGCTTAGAACTGGGTTTCCATCTGAGCTCTTTATATTCATACAAGTGGCTCTCTTTTCTCCAAAGGTCTCTTTAATTTTCCTGTAGGCAGTGTCTATCTTACCCCTAGTGAGATAAGCCTCTACATCCTTACATTTGTCCTCTAGCCATCCCTGCTTAACCATTTTACACTTCCTGTCGGTCTCATTTTTGATACGTTTGTATTCCTTTTTGCCTGCTTCACTTATTGCGTTTTTATATTTTCTCCTTTCATCAATTAAATTCAAAATTTCTTCTGTTACCCAAGGATTTCCACTAGCCCCCATCTTTTTACCTACTTGATCCTCTGCTGCCTTCACTACGTCATCCCTCAGAGTTACCCATTCTTCTTCTACTGTATTTCTTACCCCCCTTCCTGTCAATTGTTCCCTTATGCTCTCCCTGAAACTCTGTACAACCTCTGGTTTAGTCAGTTTATCCAGGTCCCATCTCCTTAAATTCCCACATTTTTGCAGTTTTCTTCAGTTTAAACGTCATGCATTATGCTACAGTTTTTCACGCAGGTCAGTATTTGAAGTCTCATGAACTGTGTTTCGTACAAGGATATAATTCTGTAGGTACATTCCGCGATATATCTGGATACTGACTGAGAAATCTGTGGCAAATGCAGTTAGTAGCAAAGAAGTAATAAATTAAAACATCATGCTTAATGCGACAGTTTTACTGCATGAACAGCGAAAACGGAGTAAGTGGTAAACTTATTTCATCATTGTGTGGGGGGTCGTCATCGAGAACGAGTTTCGTAAAGGTTTAAAATTGTTTGTAAATTTTGTTGAAAGTATCTACGTGGTCTCTTTCTCAAATACCCGATGACGAAAGTATGGGTACTTGCGCGTCGTGGGCTATACTGCCCCACTTTTTTTCCACCTCCTTCCTTAACATTGTAGTGATTCTTTCCAAACAGTAAGTGATATGTGTACCAAGTCTGGTCCTGCAGTTTAGGAGATGTGGAATATACGTAATCAGGGTGTACACGCCCCGGAAGAACTGCGAAAAACCCGAAAATTTTCATTGTTTTAGTTTTCAGATAAATTTTTGTAATTTTGAATGGTAAGATTTGATACTTTAACAAAGAATTTTACTTTAGCCCGCTACTGCAGAATAATACTGCAGCAGTAAAACATGAAAGGGAGAGTAACATAAAAAAAATTAGTTTCAGAGGGAAAAAAAGCCATTTGTAAAAAACACAGTGCACACAGAAGCGTCTGCCGACAACAAAATGTATCAAAGGCTTTCGGACGAAGTCGGTGCAATACTTAGTAACAACGAACTGCTTTCGATGAAACTGACGTCAAAACTGTTTACGTTTCTAACAGGTCGCGGAGAACTACTGCGAATGGTGGTTTCAAAAGCTTTACTTTCAAAACAAATTTCCTTTTACGCAAGATGAATTACAGCAGGTGAATAAATCAACCCACCAGTCGGCTACAATCTAAATCAATCACATAAAATGCCAGACTACGTTAAGAGCTACATGCCGACTCGTGAGTCCGCTTGTAGCTCTTAATGTGGTCTGGCACTTCATGTGATTGATTTTACTGATGGACAAGTCCTTAATTTTAGAGGCCTCTACTTTTACAAATGGATACCTTTACAAATGGATGTACAGATCGTTGCCGACACATTTCATGTAATGTTAGACCGCCTTACTAACTGACTGTTTGCTAATGCGAAGTTTGTTTCTTGCCCTTCTGAGGAAGACGGGTTTAAATACATTGAACCCACGGTTAAGGTTAATTGAAAAGCACCATTAATTGCATCTGGTCGGCTGTCTTGCTCTCCTGCTATACTGCAACCGTTGTTGAAGTGCAGCCACGTCTAAAACGATGACTTACGTTACGTGTAAGAAAGGGCAATGAATTTTATAACGTGGAGCGTTTGATTCTCATTCAAAAACTTAACACTTTGACGACAGTCACTTACAAAAAATTTGAGCGCAGGAGACCAGCCATTTATGCCACTGCTTGAAACTTAACTGACAAATTTGTGTTTGATATATCTTAGCCTAAACATTAACACACACTAAAAAAAGACCAATATTTACGTGGTACCTTAACTGTTCTTGCATCTGTAGTGTATGTACATTAATTTAAACCATTAACTGTTCCTATTCGTGTTTCGCGCTAATTAACAATAAAGTTGCTATTGGCTGACTATATCATGTGTCTATCCTACGCTCTGAATATCTGTTGGTCATTACCTGGCGAGATCACGTGACGTGAGCTAGGAATAACTGGCAAAAGTGCATCGCTGTGTCGATCTCAGTGCTTGGGAAGGTACCATGCTGTATTTGGTGCAATTCGTATTCATACTTCTGTAATACGAAAAGTTGCAGTGTACCTGTTGATGTGCATCAAAGATCTTTCCCAAACGCGCTGTTTTTTTGCTGGGTATCGTATCTTAGTGTGTCGGGAAGTTCTGCGCCGGTGTATGAAATCTATATATTTCAAAGGATCGACAGCTTTTACAGCTCCAAAGAAAAGTAGAAGGGTGATTCAAATGAAAGTCTTAAAAGTGCTGTAATGTTTTTAATTGTTGCAATGAACATAAAATTTACATGCCATTTTTCCACTTAGCCTCCCTGAAGTTGAATATACGTATTCCACCACTTCGGAAGTTCATAGATACCATGATGAAAGAATTCTTTTGATTGTGTGTGTAGACAGTCGTACAGCTCTGTTCTCACCTCTCCATTGCTTCTGAAATGCCTGCCTCCCATTGCACGTTTCAGTATGCCGAACAGGTGAACATCACTAGGAGCAAGGTCTAGTGAGTTAGGACGATGTACCAGAGTGAGAAAGGAGGATGTACCAAACATTCAAGGACGATGTACCAGAGTGAGAAAGGAGGATGTACCAAACATTCAAATTTAATTTACTGAATAGTCTCAACTGTCTTATGGGCTGTTTGCAGTCAGGCGTTGTCAAGCTGTGGCAATACTCTCGAAGTCAGAAGTTCGGGTCGTTTACTCCTGAAGTTAACTTTCCAGCACGTCTGAATTAGAAGTACTGGCTATCGTCACTCCCTTAGCCTTGTAATGCTCCAAAATCACTCCATTCACATCTCAGAAGAGAACGAACGGGACTTTTCCAGCAGACGGTCGAGTGCCGGAGATGAGATGTGGCGTCATTCCTCGATTGTCCTTTTTGTTTCTGGTGGTGACAGTGGACCTTAGTCTCATCGCCTGTAACAATTTTTTCCCAGAAACGCGTCACTTTCGACGTGGAAATGATGCAAAAGCTCTTCGCAGCCATCGACGTGATGGTATTTCAGTTCGGCAGTCGAGTGATGTGGCATCCATCTTGCAGACCCATTACTGAAGCGTTGTACATTGTGAACAACATTTTGCTCTGAATCAGTAATAATCTTCAAACGTATGGCTGCTTCGTAAAGCGTTACGCGTCTATTCTCCTCCACTTACGGAATATTCTCGTCAGCCACTGTCGATGAGCGTGCCCCGGTCGTGGGGGATGCTTCACAGAAGTTACAACGCTTTAAACTTCCTACACCACTTGATACTTGCTGCAACGACAAACACGTATCAATGCAGTGTGCCATCATTCTGGGATGAATTCCGATTGGTGTGAAACCTTCACTACATTAAAAAAAAAAAAAAAAAAAAAAAACGCATCACAGATAGTTGCGCAATCGCGGTGCTTGTTGACAGCGGGGCAGCCATGTTGTCCTGCGTTGTAGCATCACCCTGCCACCTATCGGTCACTTTGTGAACCTCAAGGAAGACTACTGCCACCTACCAACTTAATCACACAACTTTTCCAAGTTTTATGGTACTTGAAAGGTTCTCATTTGAATCACCCTTGTGTATGTCACTTAACACGGAAAAAAATGTACTTTCACGCAGGGTATAGTGTATTTTCATCCGAGAAAAAGTGTACGGTATTTTGTAACCGGAAAATCCTGGAACTGTTTTTTTCTTGCCCGCATATTTTCGTAATATTTATGGAAAGGATTATTGACAACAAATAACTTGTTACATAAAATCTGACTAGTGCAGTAATGCAATCAGTGTAAGAAGGTGTTGTAAACTGATTTTACTTTTGACGGTGCGTAACTGCAGTAGCGTAAGAACTGTAACTTGTGCACTCGGTGTGTCATTGACGTTTCGTGGCCGGTGCGCAGGTCGGGCTCGTCGAGCCAGCCGGCCGGGGAGCAGCTGCCGCCCGCGGGCCCGGCGCTGGCCAAGAGCCGCAGCCAGCCGTGCGTCCAGCAGGCGCCGGCCACGCCGCCCGCCGCCCCCGCCGGCCTGCAGCGCAGCAGCACGCAGCCCATGGCCGCCGACCTGCACCACTTGTCCGGCGCCTCCATCGCCGACAGGTGCGCCCGTCACCGCTCACACCAGCACTTCGTCGACTGCCAACCCACGCAGATCGTACCGATCATCATCTTTTTTAAACAAAAATGCGCCAAAAGGGGTAGAAAAGAAAATTTTCGACTGGATTGCGAGTTTCTCGGTAAAGCAGGGCGCATCATTTTTGCAGGCTGTTGGGGTAATACGGAGAGGGACGCAATCATACGCGTGGAGAGGAGTTACTATGGGAGTCCCACGTGGTTCGATAAGGTGTGCAGCTGATAACAGGGAAAATTGTACATGAACATTTTTGGCAAGTTTCTGATTGGTTTTGCACAAGTGGGATACCTTTAAACTTGAGGGGGGATCCATCTCGTCCACTTTTATATTGTCAAAAATATGCCACCTCCTATTAACCTAGTATACCAACAAGTATTGGAGGGCAGCGTGGAGGGTAAAAATCGTACAGGGAGACCAAGAGATGAATACACTAAGCAGATTCAGAAGGATGTAGGGTGCAGTAGGTACTGGGAGATGAAGAAGCTTGCACAGGATAGAGTAGCATGGAGAGCTGCATCAAACCAGTCTTAGGACTGAAGACCACCACACACACCAACAAGACGTAATAAATGAGGCAGAAAAACATCTAGGTGTGCATGTTGATCAAAATGTAAACAGGTAAAACTGTATAGTGGACCTGTTAAAACATTTGCAGCTGGACCTTCTGTTTCAGATTCATATTTTTGTGGTTGTAATGAATTCTTCACAGTCCACTCGCAAACAACCACAAACCCATGACTTGGTGAGGGATGCTGTTACAAAAAGCCACTCCTCACAAGGGACATGGGGAGAGGGACACTGTACAAGCTTGATCCACAAACAAAAGAGTTTGTCGCAGAGCTCTGGTAGTCAACCATTACTACCCATTGCAACACCATATACAGGGTGGTCCATTGATAGTGACAGGGCCAAGTATCTCACGAAATAAGCATCAAACGAAAATAACTACAAAGAACGAAACTCGTCTAGCTTGAAGGAGGAAACCAGATGGTGCTACGGTTGGCCCGCTAGATGGCGCTGCCATAGGTCAAACAGATATCAACTGCGTTTTTTTTTTTTTAAATAATAGGAACCCCACTTTTTATTACATATTCGAGTAGTACGTAAAGAAATTTGAATGTTTTAGTTGGACCACTTTTTTCGCTTTGTGGTAGATGGCGCTGTAATAGTCACAAACGTATAAGTACGTGGTATCATGTAACATTCTGCCAGTGCGGACGGTATTTGCTTTGTGGTACATTACCCGTGTCAAAATGGACCGTTTACCAATTGCGGAAAAGGTCGATATCGTGTTGATGTATGGCTATTCAGATCAAAATGCCCAACGGGCGTGTGCTATGTATGCTGCTCGGTACCCTGGACGTCATCATCCAAGTATCCGGACCTATCGCCGGATAGTTACGTTATTTAAGGAAACAGGAGGTGTTCAGCCACATGTGAAACGTCAACCACGACCTGCAACAAATAATGATGCCCAAGTAGGTGTTTCAGCTGCTGTTGCGGCTAACCCGCATATCAGTAGCAGACAAATTGTGCGCGAATCGGGAATCTCAAAAACGTCGGTGTTGAGAATGCTACATCAACATCGACTGCACTCCTAAGCACCAGGTATTGCATGGCGACGACTTTGAACGTCGTGTACAGTTCTGCCACTGGGCACAAGAGAAATTACGGAACGATGACAGATTTTTTGCACGCGTTCTATTTAGCGACGAAGCGTTATTCACCAACAGCGGTAACGTAAGCCGGCATAATATGCACTGTTGGGCAACGGATAATCCATGATGGCTGCGACAAGTGGAACATCAGCGACCTTGGCGGGTTAATGTATGGTGCGGCATTATGGGAGGAAGGACAATTGGCCCCCATTTTATCGAGGGCAATCTAAATGGTGTAATGTATGCTGATTTCCTACGTAATGTTGTGCCGGTGTTACTACAAGATGTTTCACTGCATTACAGAATGGCGATGTACTTCCAACATGACGTCCCCGGATTTCTTTCTGTGGGGAAAGTTGAAGGATATTTGCTATCGTGACCCACCGACAACATGCGTCAGCTCATTGTCAATGCATGTGCGAACATTACGGAAGGCGAATTACTCGCTGTTGCGAGGAATGTCGTTACACGTATTGCCAAATGCATTGAGGTTGACGGACATCATTTTGAGCATTTATTGCATTAATGTGGTATTTACAGGTAATCACGCTGTAACAGCAAGCGTTCTCAGAAATAAGTTCACAAAGGTACATGTATCACACTGGAACAACCGAAATAAAATGTTCAAACGTACCTACGGTCTGTATTTTAATTAAAAAAAAACTACCTGTTACCAACTGTTCGTCTAAAAGTGTGAGACATATGTTTGTGACTATTACAGCGCCATCTATCACAAAGCGAAAAAAGTGGTCCAACTAAAACATTCATATTTCTTTACGTACTGAACAAATATGTAATAAAAATGGGGGTTCCTATTTAAAAAAAAACGCAGCTGATATCCGTTTGACCTATGGCAGCGCTATCCAGCGGCCCAACCATAGCGCCATCCGGTTTCCCCCTTCAAGCTAGACAAGTTTCATTCCTTGTAGTTTTTTCGTTTTCGTGAGATATTTGGCCCTGTCGCGATCAATGGACCACCCTGTATATGTTGTATGACCCTCATAGGATAGGTACGTTTAAGCCCTTTTATTGTTAATATAACCATACAAACTCAGTATGCCTTACTGCTAAATATCCACCAGCAAGTGTTACCTCTTTAATTCTTGCATGCCATTCTCATGGTATACAGTCACTGTAAAGTAACTGGCAGAACCTTGAAGATGACACAAATTTTCCTCCAAAAGTCTACTTACAGAATCTCACAACAAACATTAAATAAAAAAATAGAGAGCTATTCAGTCACCTATGTATTGCTTTCATAGGGACCGTGAAGACTAAATTAGACCAACTACAGTTTTCACAGTGACATTTAACCTGTCATTCGTCCTGTGCTTAATACGCAATTAGGATGGGTAGGAACCCTAAAATGCCATTCCTTGTCACGTATCCTCTGCCATGCTCTTCTGTAGTTTGCAGCGTATATACACTGACGAAAAAAAAAAATTGTACCACCAAAAAAATTAGTGTAGAATAATGTAATTTCAGGAATGTATTTATGCAGGTATCATATTTAAGTGATTAACATTGCAAATTTACACGTTAATGTGAGTGTGAGAAAAGGAATTGGAAGTGTGAAATGCTGGTACATTAATAGTCGGTGTATCCGCAAGAATATTGAATGCGAGCATGGAAATGTGCATGCATTGCATCGTACAGGTGCCAGATGTCAATTTGTGGGATGGAGTCCCTTGCCTGTTGCACTTGGTCGGTCAACACAGGGACAGTTAATGCTGGTCGTGGATGATTCTGGAGTTGTTGTCCACTGATGTCACAGACGTGCCAACTGGTGACAGATCTGGTGATCAAACAGGTGGAGGCAACATGTCGACACTGTGCAGGACATGTTGGGTTACAACAGAAGTATGTGGGTAAGAGTTATCCTTTTGGAAAACACCACCTGGACAGGTTGAATCACCAGACTGATGCACAGTTTTCTGGTCAGGGTGTGTGGGATAACCGTGAGAATATTCCTGCTGCCGTACAAAATTGCACCCCACACCGCAACTCCAGGTGTAGGTCCAGTGTGTCTAACATACAGGTGGGATGGTTGCAGTCCCTCAACTGATTTCTTTATAACACATGGCTGTCGCAGACACAGAGGCAGAAACAGCTTTCATCAGAAAACACAACAGACACCACCCTGCCTTCCAATGAGCTCTCATTCGACACAACTGAAGTCTCGAATGGCAGTGTTTTGAGGTCGGTGGAATGCGCGGTACAGGGCATCTGGCTCAGAAGAATTCTTGAAGTAACTACTTTTTAACAGTTCATTGTGTCACTCTGGGACCAACTGCTGCTGCAGTTACAGTATGAAGTGGCAGGGCCAGATGCTGAACATGATGGTGTTCTCTCTCGGTAGTGCCACATGACTGTCCAGAGCCCAGTCTTCTTGTGACTGTACATTCTCATGACTGCTGCTGCCAGCATTTCTGCAGTACTGCAGAAGGTACAGCCAGCTTTTTCAAACTCATTGAGGTGTTTATGATAACATCTTTGTCATCTTAAGGGTATTCTTGACTAACATCAACTCACTGTATCCAATCTGAAAAGTAACAATCGCGCGTGACCATTGCAGCACGTTTTTAATGCAAACCTGATTTGCATGCTCATAGTGGCACTACTAGCGCCATTATTATTAATTTGGCATGATAGTTGAAAAGACATCATCTTTCAGATGTAGAAACTCACCTAACAACTTCCGTTTGTCGCACAACTACTCCTCGGTGTTGTGTCAGTGTATGTAGATCATTCATGTTGAGTGTCTTAGATGTATTGCACAGACTGCTCTTTGTGAAACACCTATCCCATACACCTTAAATTAAGCCTAAATGAACACTCACTATGAATTTTAGAGCCCTCTTATTGCTTAAAACAATTGGTACTGACTAGGGAGCATAGGTAACAGATAGTTTGAGTTCAGATTTTGTGCTGCAAAAACATATAAAGTGAATGCAATTGATGACATTATCATCATACCATAATGATATCCTAGATTTTACATCAGTGCAGGTTCAGGAGTTGGAATTAGAGTAATTTGGATTTCAACACTGTGAAACTGGAAGACTGTAGTGACTGGTTGCCACCATAAGGTTATCATCATCTTGTAGCCCTCTTTGTGAAATGCCTTCAGCATATAGATATAGGTTTCATGGATGAAAGTTCAAGTATTATCCATTATTCTCAGACTGAAAACACAGAGGCAGTTTTCTCAAGCATTAGACAGCACTCAGGATGTACCGTTTCCAATTGCAATGTGGCTAGTTCATTTAGTCTTAACATTGGCCCTGTTGGTGGCAATCATTTTCTTCATAGATCTCATACAAATTTCACAACAGTACCTAATATTCATGAATGAATCACTAAAAGAAGTATCATGTAGGGAAATCCTAATGTGATTTATATCTGTACTGTAGAGTAAAGATGGCTTGTTTATTATCTAGTTCTTAATGTATATTATTAAAGAGCTAGTGTGTACTGGTAGCAGTTTTGATGCTTTAAGAGTTATAAAAGTTACCTACAGTGCCAGTGGTCACCACTAAATAAGCGATTTCCTTTTAGGTTAGCTGCACTCCAGAAGAGTGGTGATACCCAATGGAGAAAACGAATTTCCCATTTGAATCCAGAGGATGAGATAACAATAATTGCAACAAAGAACCAGATCAATGTGAGTATACTTTCATTGACCATTTATCCTGTTTTTCTGTATTTATTTTAGATGACATTATCAAAGAGTGCAATAATTATTGCTACTTCTATATTATTTAAACGTAGACAACTGCTCACTGAAAGTTTCACCAAATGTTATTTACTTATTTTTCCAGTGGTCTGGTGAAACAGCTGCAGTAATAATGTTAAATGTAGTGTTTACTAATTAGGTAATTTCTGTGTGACTGGAGAGAATTAGTATTAAGTGTTATAAATATTTCCAACTAACAATTTTAAATAAGTAATAACTTGAATACAAAGTACTGTTGTTTCACAATAATATTTATTTAATAGTTCATCATGAACTGGCTTTCAGCTTCTTAGGCCATCATCAGTTAACTTAATACTAAACAGATAGTCCACACATCATGGCCTAAGTTCATAATGAACTATTAAATAAATATTATTGTGTTTTCAAGTTATTAATACAGGATGGGGCAAATAAAAGTGGCCTTGAGAATGGAGTCCCAGGGTAAAAAAAGGCAGCAGAGGAAATGAAATACAGTACTAACCTGACTATAGGAGATGTTGAAAGTGACCACCATTCATCTCTTGGCACTTTTGGGCCCTGGTCAGCAAGTTGCTGAAGGCAGATTGAAACTGAACTACTGGAATTGCTGCAGTCTCATGTGAAATATTCTTGAAGATTATGAGGGTTCTTGTGATACACCTTACATTTGTAGCCTCACCATACAAAGTAATCGCACACCAACAGATCAGATAAACTGTGTGGCCAGCTAGTGTCGTGGCCAGACTGACCTCTGCTAACACCTCTGCACTACCCCACTCACACTGACACAGCCCACACTACACTTTGAACTAGATCACATTGTGTGTGTGTGTGTGTGTGTGTGTGTGTGTGTGTGTGTGTGTGTGTGTGTGTCTCTCTCTCTCTCTCTATATATATATATATATATATATGAATATAATAGAGGGAAACATTCCACGTGGGAAAAATATATTTAAAAAGAAAGATGATGAGACTTACCCAACAAAAGCGCTGGCAGGTCGATAGACACACAAATAAACACAAACATACACACAAAACTCTAGCTTTCGCAACCAACGGTTGCCTCGTCAGGAAAGAGGGAAGGAGAAGGAAAGACAAAAGGATTGGGTTTTAAGGGAGAGGGTAAGGAGTCATTCCAATCCCGGGAGCGGAAAGACTTACCTTAGGGCTGTCCTTTTTTCCCCCTAAGGTAAGTCTTTCCGCTCCCGGGATTGGAATGACTCCTTACCCTCTCCCTTAAAATCCAATCCTTTTGTCTTTCCTTCTCCTTCCCTCTTTCCTGACGAGGCAACCGTTGGTTACGAAAGCTAGAGTTTTGTGTGTATGTTTGTGTTTATTTGTGTGTCTATCGACCTGCCAGCGCTTTTGTTGGGTAAGTCTCATCATCTTTCTTTTTATATATATATATATATATATATATATATATATATATATATATATATATATATATATAGAAGGAAACAATCCATGAAGGAAAAATATACCTAAAAACAAAGATGATGCGACTTACCATATGAAAGTGCTGGCAGGTCGACAGACACACAAACGAACACAAACATACACACAAAATTCAAGCTTTCGCAACAAACTGTTGCCTCATCAGGAAAGAGGGAAGGAGAGGGAAAGACGAAAGGATGTGGGTTTTAAGGGAGAGGGTAAGGAGTCATTCCAGTCCCGGGAGCGGAAAGACTTACCTTATGGGGAAAAAAGGACGGTATACACTCGCACACACACACATATCCATCCACACATATACAGACACAAGCAGACATATTTAAAGACCTTTAAATATGTCTGCTTGTGTCTGTATATGTGTGGATGGATATGTGTCTGTGTGCGAGTGTATACCGTCCTTTTTTCCCCATAAGGTAAGTCTTTCCGCTCCCGGGACTGGAATGACTCCTTACCCTCTCCCTTAAAACCCACATCCTTTCGTCTTTCCCTCTCCTTCCCTCTTTCCTGATGAGGCAACAGTTTGTTGCGAAAGCTTGAATTTTGTGTGTATGTTTGTGTTCGTTTGTGTGTCTGTCGACCTGCCAGCACTTTCATTTGGTAAGTCGCATCATCTTTGTTTTTAGGTATATATATATATATATATATATATATTCCTCCAAGAACCACAGGAATCTTCCATAAATTTTAAATAATATAGGAGCAAAAGTAACAAGTCGCTGGATAGTAGAAAACTTGCTAGCTCGTGGATGAGTCCTTTTTTGAGCTAAAGCCCCCCTCCCTCTCTTCCACCCTCCTTCTCCCTCCCATCATTACCCTACAAACACACACCTGTATAGGTACGTTGTGCTGACTAATACAGTTTCGGAACCTGATGATGTCACGGAGGGTGGCAGTGGGTGGGAGAGGCAGCAGGTGCACGGGATAGGAATCGGACACAGGTACCGGCAGCAATGAGTTCACGCAGTGCACGTTGACACCAACAGTGACAGGCAGTATAAATCATGAATTACATCATGGTTGTTTTGAATATTCTTTTGAAGAATTACTTCTTATAGAGAAAAAACAATTTATGTTACCAGTCAGTGCCCTTTTATTGTCTGGTTGGGCAAAGTGCAACCTTCATGCATCGTGCCTCAGGATTCAACAAGTTTTCTCTTTGACATTGGTTCTGGAAGCACATAACATCATTTTGCTTTCTTCTTCACCTTAACTCAGTAGTGCTTTGGAGTTAAGAATTCGCAAGATTTTTCCTAAAATGGTACTGCTACTAGTATTACAGTTTTCTCGTATCTATCACATTTTTTATATTTTAAATGTACATTTTGCACTGTATTATGTAATCTATGTATAGTGAGTATGCTTCCTCACTTTTACAACACTAATTGCAGAACCTATATGACAGACCAGCTGATAAGCTGAGTATAAGGCTTCTCAACATTATAAAGTTCTTGAGTTTGATTTGTGTCATGAAGTAGATTGGGCCAATTCTCTACTTCCGATGGTATTTTCATACTTTGATTGTCAAGGAATATTGCACTTGTCTTTTATCCCATAATAATTTATATTGACTGATGTAGACTTGTTTTATGGGGCTGTAGTTACCATTTTACAAAGATTTGTAAATTTAGTTGGAAATGCCAAGTCCTTCATTACATTCCCAAGGTTTTGACTGTGTATGGAGTCAAAAGCTTTCATAAAATTGATGAACAAGTAATGTATTTTTTTGTTTACATTTCATACTTTTTCATTTATTGTTTTGATTACTAATATATTGTCAGTAGTGTATCTGTTTTTGTGAATGTCATTTTGATAAGCCTTGATTAAATTTTCTGCATGTGGTTTAGAGCAGCTTTTATTGCTAAACTGCTTGAAACATTATTCCATGAAACCATTTTCATTTCACTAATACTGTACTGCAGATATTTAATTTAATTCCATGTGAATGATTCCTTGCAAAGTAAGAATTTCTGTTTTGATGTAGCAGAGTTTTATTACGTTTTGACATGATCCAGTTCATGTTTTATCATGGTGTCCAAAAAATTGTGACTGTGAGAAATCAACACCAAAACTGTGTTTTAAGAAGCTTAAATAATTGTGCAGTTTCACAAGTCAAACTAAAAAGTGTATGGATGGACAGTACTCAGCAAATAGAAATGAAGAGCTGTAAAAAGGCATTTAGAAAATGACACTAACTTACTATAATTTTTCCCCAACTGTGTATCAAGTTATTGCTCTTTTCTGTGTTCATATTAACGGCTTAGCACTACTTCTGTTTGCTTTGTAGCAGTCTTGCCTAATGTATACTACTATACTTCATTCTGGAGTAATAAAACTGAAGAGTTTTAGTTCCACTTCTTTACTCCACTTCAGAAGTGGGAGAAAAATGAGATTCTGGAACTGATGTCAAAGGACAATCATAGGTAATGATAAAAAGAGAAGACATAAGACAGAAAAAAATTGGACAGTTTTTTCTTTTATATTGTGGAACTCTTCTGGCTCAGCAGAAAGAATGATTGTCCTTTCTAACATTTTCATGTATCCCAGCATTAACTTTTCTTGGTTTGTAACAGATTAATGTTATTGCCCATACCAAAAAATACTAATTAACATGCTAAGTTAGAGTTATTTCATTCAGTCCATTTCTGTACATTCTGTCATTTCAGTTACATTAACGTTTTGAATGATCTTAAATAAAATGAGAATACATTAAACTAACCTATATTGTATAATTACATTACAATTTGGCTGAGTGCAAAGGACTAATCAGATAATCATATGTAAGAAACTGAAATATTACACTCATCTATCAAAGAATGGAATGGACAATAGATAATAAGAGTGCAGAGAATCTGTGGAAAATTCTGCTTTTTATAATTTATGGCAGGGCTTCCCAACTTTTCAACTGGCGGACCCCTTCTTCAGTCGAAAATCCATGGCGGACCCCTAGTCAGTCAAGAGCACAGCAACTTTAAATTTTAGAATGAAACCCATGAGAACTGAAAGCTTCTTAATGCAAGTGCCGTGTACCCAGTGACGACTTGCAGCGTTTTGACATAATAAATCCGACTGTGGAGCTTCTTGTGATTGTTCTTCCTTTGGTCGTCCTCCCTCCTCATTCAACTGGAAACTTCCCTTGTTGTGAAGGCGATGGAGAAACTGCATCCTTCTTCAATGATTCCGACTTCAGCCACCGATCCATGTTAGAAGTAATAAACTGGTCAAAAATCAACTTATGAAATAGGTACTGCACTGACAAAGCAATTTTAACATTTAATGATGCCTAGGTCCGCATACATTCCAGCGAGCGCTGTGATTGGTCGACAAAGCTCACCCCACGCATGCGTAAAAGGTTTCAGCGCATCTAGCGCCGTGAACCAGCGCACAAACAACCCCCGTATTGTTGCGAAACGGTCCATCAGAGAAGCCGCATTCTCCGGCACTAAACTGTGTATGTGTTCTCACTTAGGAACCATAAAGGCTGCTTGGGATACGACCTGAAGCAAAAGTACACATGTTTTTCACACGAAAAAAATAGTGATAAATTTGATATTCACATGTTTATTGAATAATTTTACTCATTATTTTACACTATTTGGTGAAAGGTGGCCGCAGGCCCCCTAGAAAGAGCCGGCGGACCCCTGAGGGATCCGCGGACCACACGTTGGGAAGCCCTGATTTATGGGATGCTCAAAGTTGCTTGTATGTATGACAAGTGCATTTATACTCCATATGACAATGAGCAATGAAGGATACCTCATACAGGCTCTCACTCACCACATCCATTATAGTTTTTTTGATAATACCTGGGACTGTGTTCATATTCAGTATCAATTAGAGCTTATTACCTACTACATCATTGGATTTTATGTAGGAGAAGGTGTAGTCGTTAAAAGAAAGTTTTCTACAATGTGATTCCAAATGTTAAGACAAATGTATATTTATACATGAAACTTGCACAACTTGTTCTGCATGTATACCACTTTTTTAATGCCATCATCATTAAATTCCAAGCACTTGGTGAGGCAGTGTACTAACTTTTGAATGCTGTGGCACACACCCCTGCTGCAAACTCTGTAGATTATCATGCACAGTACTCTGCACCTGGTCTGTCAAGAAAAATTTCTTGCCCATGTACTATTCCTAAATGGTGGAAAGATAGAAGTCACTTCTTGCTGTGGCAGAATAGTTCAAAATATCACAACAAAAACTGCTGAACAGCTCAATTTTTTTTGTAGTGTGTGTGTCAGCATGTTCATTCTCAGATTTTATTTTGAATGGCCCCATGAAACATGAGGGTCTTAAACACTCTGCTGACCTTTCTAGATTAACTTAGAATAAAAATGTTGGTCAGCCAAGTTGCTTGTCTATGGCCAAAAGAAAAATGGTTCAAATGGCTCTGAGCACTATGGGACTTAACTTCTGAGGTCATCAGTCCCCTAGAACGTAGAAATACTTAAACCTAACTAACCTAAGGACATCACACACATCCATGCCCGAGGCAGGATTCGAACCTGTGACCGTAGCAGCAGCGCGGTTCCAGCCAAAAGAAAGTCCACATGGATTACTTCTTGGACTGTCAATTTGTATCTTCTATTTTCTATTTGTTTGTATTATTGTTTTGGTTGTTTACCCATTTGGAATATGTCAACTTGCCTGAGTTGATTTACTTCTTACTTTTAGTTTTTAATGGGCCACCCAGGGTACATCCTCCATCACAATAGGTTTAAGGATATCTGTGCTCTCCCATGTATAATGGGTGAAAAATTCCCAAGTCAGCTGAGCACAATTTCTTTTGAGCTCAGCATTTAATGTTTTTGATGTATACCCAACCCAGAATTTTTTGGAAATTCATTCAGGTGGTTGTCATTTTATACAACACAGTCTGACCAAGGTCACATTTCTTGCAGTTTTTACATCGTTGGATGGTGATCTGTGTCCATCACCTATTAGTTTGTCCATGAATGGTTCAGTCACAGTTGGTGGTGTTCCACTCCTGGTTACTGAGGAGATTTTTATGATCAAATAACATTAATATGAAAAGAATAAATTACTACTTACCGCATAGAGGAGGCTGTGAGTTGCAGAGAGGTACAGTGAAAAATACTACTAAAACCAAACAAAAGACACACATGTGCACATGCAACATGCAAATACACACATGAAGCCTCTGTTTCCAGGCATGTGCGTGCTTTCTCATTTGTGGGTGTTATTTGATAGCAGCGGTTATTCGATACTTCCATTAGACACATACAGTGTTACTTTCCATTCTGATGATGACGCTGTCAATGTAAATACAGTAGTTGTAGCTTAATTATAAAATGATGATGATGATGATGATGATGATGATACTACTACTACTACTACTACTACTACTACTATTATTACTACCATTACTACTACTACTACTACTACTACTACTACTACTACTACTAATAATAATAATAATAATAATAATAATAATAAAAACTACTGGCAGCAACAAATCAACAACTCAACCAATTACTAAAGATAACAGAAGTATTCAGCAATGATATAAATATGGCTTTTGGAACAGACAAATGTAAGAAAAATAGCATAGTCAAGGGAAAACACACTAAACAAGAAGATTACATATTGGATAACCACAGCGACTGCATAGAAGCGATGGAAAAAACAGATACCTATAAATATCTAGGATACAGACAAAAAATAGGAATAGATAATACAAATATTAAAGAAGAACTAAAAGAAAAATATAGACAAAGACTAACAAAAATACTGAAAACAGAATTGCCAGCAAGAAACAAGACAAAAGCTATAAATACTTATGCTATACCAGTATTGACCTACTCATTTGGAATAGTGAAATGGAGTGACACAGACCTAGAAGCACTCAATACACTTACACGATCACAATGCCACAAATATAGAATACATCACATACATTCAGCAACAGAAAGATTCACATTAAGCAGAAAGGAAGGTGGAAGGGGATTTATAGATATAAAAAACCTACATTATGGACAGGTAGACAATTTAAGAAAATTCTTTCTAGAACGAGCAGAAACTAGCAAAATACACAAAGCAATCACTCATATAAATACATCAGCTACACCATTGCAATTTCATAACCACTTCTACAATCCTTTAGATCACATAACATCAACAGATACAAAGAAAGTAAATTGGAAAAAGAAAACACTACATGGCAAGCACCCATATCATCTAACACAGCCACACATAGATCAAGACGCATCCAACACATGGCTAAGAAAAGGCAATATATACAGTGAGACGGAAGGATTCATGATTGCAATACAGGATCAAACAATAAACACCAGATATTACATCAAGCATATTATTAAAGATCCCAATACCACAACAGATAAATGCAGACTTTGCAAACAACAAATAGAAACAGTAGATCACATCACAAGCGGATGTACAATACTAGCAAATACAGAATACCCCAGAAGACATGACAATGTAGCAAAAATAATACATCAACAACTTGCCATAAAACATAAACTAATAAAACAACACGTTCCCACATACAAGTACACACCACAAAATGTACTGGAGAATGATGAATACAAATTATACTGGAACAGAACGATTATAACAGATAAAACAACACCACATAACAAACCTGACATCATACTCACCAATAAAAAGAAGAAATTAACACAACTAATTGAAATATCCATACCCAACACAACAAATATACAGAAGAAAACAGGAGAAAAAATTGAAAAATACATCCAACTGGCTGAGGAAGTCAAGGACATGTGGCATCAGGATAAAGTCAACATTATACCAATTATATTATCAACTACAGGAGTCATACCTCACAATATCCACCAGTACATCAATGCAATACAGCTACATCCAAACATATATATACAACTACAAAAATCTGTAATTATTGATACATTTTCAATGACCCGAAAGTTCCTAAATGCAATATAACATATACCATACAGTTACAAGGAAGTCACGCTTGACCGAGGTCCGCGTCACGTTCCATTTTTAACCAGACTTAAGTCCGAGGAAAAAAAAAGATAATAATAATAATAATAATAATAATATGAACATAAGTACGTCCATACCTGTTATCAGGCCATGGCAAATGTCAATGGGTGTGTTCAAAATTTTTACAATTGCATTAAACTTAAAAACTGTTGAAAGATAATGAGTTGCATGCTAGATGCAATTATTCTACATGAAACATTTTCTGATGCCTATACTGTGTACAGAGGTGGTACTGCAAGTACAGTCAAAATATGCACATAAGTACATTGCATTGTGCAGGGCATAACGTTGTGACAATACCGTGTCAGGGTAAGGTGTAATTGGAGGATTTAAACGAAAAATTCAACAAGTCAGTCCAAAAGCTCTTTTCAGTCCCAGTGATAAACATTCCTTAGATCTTTTGGAGTTCATACATTAGCATAGTTTCTCTATAGTGAGACCTTTTTTGGAATTGTAGAGAGCTTATATTTGTTCTTCCTGTCTTCTATATATACACGTGTTAATTACTCGTAGGAAAAACAGTGTGGTGGATTGCTTGTCACAATTCATTTAGCCATAAAAGGAAATGTGGAAACAGTTATGAGCACTCAGGAAGATAATGCAAGAGCCATTCAAGGCAAACCTTGATACAAGATATGCAGCAAGCTTGTTTCTTCCAACTATACGTGATTTTGCGTTTCTGACCTACAACTACTTCTTGCAAATGATACTGGAGGGAGTAAATTCACTCCAACAATATCTATAGTCTCCAAAAATGACTTTGAATGAAGGAGTTGCCAAATAAACATTCTGAATGGGATTTTAGGGATGGAACAAACTATAGTTATAGACAACGCTGCTAGCTTTGACACTAAAAATGCAATGATATGGTCATTAAGAGTCACCGATGAGGAGGAAGGAGGGTAAATAAAAAAAATGTGGGCTGAACTAACTCATGAATCTGAGTTATTGACTCAATAATTAGTTTGCTAAACGGTGTTAGACTACATTGACCAATTTAGAGAAGAATTACCACAACAATATGTGGCCATGAAGGAAATAAAGAGTAATAAAAATGTTTACCGTATTGGTAGAGACATGACCAGTGGTACCTGTGTCTGTTCTGTCTTAGCCTTCATGAAATCCAGAATCTCAGTAACCCAGATGTTGGAATATCATGGTATTACTTCAGGATGGCTGGCCATAGACGAGCCAGATGAAGAGCAACCATTTCCACCCTATTTGATCATAGTTCGTTTTGCACAATGTTCCATTTATCAAATGGAATTCTCCTTTGGTCAGGTCTTCTTTCTTCAAGATGTCTGTGGTTTCCAGCAGTGCTGGATATTCCCTGTGTTCAGCAGCAGTGTCATTTAATGGAGCAGTGATGGAGATTTCATCCACACTTCTGTGTTCCAGCAAATGATTACTTAAAAGTCAGTCAGCATCCTTGTGTTTGTATCTGCTTTCATATACCACCATGACGTCATTCTCCTGAAGCCTCAGTGTCCATTTCCTGACCCGACAAATTGTTCAGGCTAGTCAGCCAGTATAGAGAACAGCAGTTTGTCACAGTGGTGAATAGTTTGCAAAATAAATATAGCCCAACAGCTGCAAGACAATTTTGGTTGTAGAGTTGCTCGTCTTGGACATGGAGGGTACCTTTCCATCACCTTCCTGAATTTCTAGTAAAACTGCACCTATCCTGTAACCACTAGTGCTGGTGTGAAGTTCTGTCTTGGCATTGTTACCTAAAGTGTTACATAGATGATGTTACATCTAAATCTACATCATACTCTGTAAGCCACAAAATAGTGTGCAGCAGAGGGTACTTTTGGTAACACTGTCTGATCCCTCCAATCGCTTTCCACTCATGAATAGTGTGTGGGAAGAATGATAGTCGGTAAACCTCTGTATTGGCTCTAATTTCTCGATTTCTCTCCTTGTGGTCAATACACGAGATGTGTGTGGGGGGAAGTAATATGTTGTCTGACTCCTCCTGAAAAGTGCTGTCCCGAAATTTCAATAGTAAATATCTCTGTGCTGCACAACACCTCTCTTGAAATGTCTGCCAGTGAAGTTCGTTTAGCATCTCTGTAACTCTCTCTCACCAGCTAAAAGAGCCTGTGACAAAATGTGCTGCATTGGATCTTCTCTATCTCCTCTATCAATCCGATCTGACAGGGATCCCAGATAGATGACCAATACTCAATAATCGGGTGAACAAGTGCCTTATACGCCACTTCTTTCATAGATGAATTTCATTTCCTAAGATTCTTCCAATGAATCTGAGTCTGGTGTGTGCTTTTCCCACTATCTGTTTTATATGGTCATTCCACTTAAGGTCGCTCTGGATAGTTTCTTCTAGATATTTTATGACAGATGCTGTCTCCAGCTGTTTGTCATCAATAGTGTAGCTGTAGGGTAGTGGATTTCATTTCCTATATATGCACAATATGTTACATTTATTTACGTTCAGGATCAACTGCCAGAGCCTGCACCATTCATCAATTCTCTGCAGATCATTCTGCAAATTCTTACTGTCTTCTGGCATTGCTACTTTGGTATAGGCAACTGCATCATCTGTGAATAGCCTTAAAGAGCATCAGATGCTTTCTACTAGATCATTTATATATATATATATCGTAAACAGCAATGGTCCTATCACAATTCCCTGTGGTACTCTGGATATTATCTTTACATCTGTTGATTTAGTTCTGTTAAGAGCAGACATGTTGAGTTCTATCTGCAAGAAAGTCTTGAATCCAATCACAGGTCTGCTCTGATGTTCTGTAAGCTCGTATTTTTTTCATTAAACGAGAATGCGGGACACTGCTAAATGCCCTACTGAAATTAAGGAACATGGTGTGAACCTGTGCACCATTGCCCACTGCGCTGTGGGTCTCGTGGAGGAACAGAGCAAGCTGAGTTTCGCAGATTCTCCATTTGCAGAATCCATGTTGATTTTTATAGAGGAAATGTTCATTTTCCAAAAACATCATAATTCTTGAGCATAAAATGTTCCATAATTCTACAACAGATTGACGTCAGGGATATAGATCTATAGTTGTGGGGAATGACCTGCCCTTTTTTCCAGTTGTTAAGTACCTTTTGTTGCTCAAGTGATCTGTGATGAACTACTGCTAGAAGGGGAGCAAGTTCTTTCACATAATCTTTATAGAATTTTGTAGGTATTTCATCTGGTCCTGAAGCCTTTCAGCTACTAAGTGATTGTAGCTGCTTTTCAGTTCTGCGATCGGTTATCTCAATATCTGCCATTTCGATGTTCGTGTGACGAGTGAAAGGAGGCACAGTGTTACAATCTTCTGTGGTGAAGCAACTTTGGAAGACCGAATTCAGTATTTTGGCCTTCTCTCTGTCACCTTCCCTTTTGGTGCTGGTGTGGTCGCTGAGAGAATGAATAGGTGATTTTGACCCACTTACTGATTTTACATGACCAAAATCTCTTAGGGTTTTTACTCCAGTTGGTTGACAATATCTTACTTTCAAAATCATTGAACGCTTCTCTCATTGCTCTCCTTACACTCATTTTCACTTCGTTCAGCTTTTGTTTGTCAGCTGGGTTTTTACTTCTCTTGAATCTGAGATGAAGTGATCTTTGCTTACGTAGCGCTTCTCTAACACAGCTATTTCCCATCCCTTAAAACCTTACTTGGAACATGCTTGTCAAGGGCATATTGAATGGTGCCTTTGAATTTTTTCCATTTGTTCTCCATATCTTCGTCCTCATCACCGAACATTTCATGCTGACTGCTGAGATATTCTGAAATTTGTATCCTGTCACCCTTGCTGAGCAAATATATCTTCCTTCCTTTCTTAACTTTCCTTGTAGGACCCGTCATCATAGGTGCTGTCACAGCCTTATGATCACTGATACCTACCTCTACATTAACTGATTTGATAAGTTCAGGTTGTTTGCTGCCAGGAGGTCTAAGACGAGTTGGTTCTCTGTCTGTCTGCTCAAGGTAATTTTTGGACATGACATCCAGAACAATGCTACACGATTCCCTGTCTCTGGCACTAGTTTTGATGTTGTAACACCCAATCTATACCTGGCAAGTTGAAGTCACCCCCTATTACAATGGCATGATCAGGAAAATTACTTATGATGTTTTGCAAGTTCTGTCTGAAGTGCTCTACAACTACAGGTCCTCTCCCAGGTGGTCTATAAAAGCATCCAATCACCATTTTTTACCTTTCTTTGATACTTAATTTCACACAGATTAATTCACATTCAGAATCTGTGATAATCTCACTAGATTTTATCAAATTTTTTACTGCAATAAAAATGCCGCCACCATTGGCGAGTAACCTATCATTATGATAAACATTCCAATTTGAACTTAGGATTTCGTTGTCATTGATGTCTGATTTCAACCAGCTCTCTGTTTCCAATACTATCTGTGCATTATAACCTTCAGTAAGCAATACTAATTCTGGGGTCTTTCCTTGGATGCAACTGCAATTTATTAAAATCATATCAATCTTTTCTATCTCTGATCTGCGGGGACCAAAATTCTCTGAGGTCACTGTGGCTGATTTAACAGGCAAATCATCTTTGGTCCCAAGGAAGGAGTTCTCTAATCTAAACGTCCCATGTGCACGCCACATGTACTCCACTACCCTAGTAGCCACTTCCTGCATGTAGTGCACGCCTGACCTATTAAGGACAACCCTACAATTCTGCACCTGATAGCGGAGGTCGAGAAATTTGCACCCAATACTGTCACAGGGTCTCTGAGCCTCTGGTTTAGACCTTCCACTTTGCTCCTAACCAGAGGACCACGATCAGTCCTGGGTACAATGGTACAAATAGACAGCTTAGCCTGCACCCTACATGTGTTGCTAGTTGCCTTCACCAATTCAGTCAGCCACCGAAAGGAGCCAAGGATGGCCTCAAAACCCAAGCAGCAGGCATCATTTGTGCTAACATCTGCCACTACATGCAGCCAATTGCACCCAGTGTGATGGATAGCCACTGGCAGGGCCTCCTCCACATCACGGATGAGACCTCCCGGCAAACATACCGAATGCACACTGTAATTCTTTCCCGCCTTGCCTGCTATCTCCCAGAGGGGGCTCCATCACCTGCCTAACATTGGAGCTCTCAATGACCAGCATACTCACCCTCTGTACTTGTCTGTACTGGGCAGGAAAATCGACCACTCGTCCAACAGGAGAGGCATCCCTGCTGGCTCAGAGCTATCAACAACATTGGGTAGCACCTGTTGCTAAGATATAGCGAGCCAGCCACATGGCCTGCTCCCTCTTTCACATTCTGCCCAGTGACATACGAACCCACCACTGTCGGCCACCCTCTCTGGAGTGAGGAAAGATCGGTCAGATGTTGCGTATCAGATGCCGCAGCAACATCTGGGTCACCAGGGGATTCCAATGGCACCAAAGGTGTCACAGGTCTCATCACTGGCACTCGACATCACCACAACTTTGAGCATTAGTTACAAGCTTGTCTACAGTAGCCAACGCAGCTTCCAGCTGTTTACAGACAGCAGCCAACTCTCCTCGTATCTGCTCACAACAAGCACAGTCCCTAGCCACCACACTGTGTATAAAATAAATATAAGATCTCAAATGGCGCTACTGAGTTTGAAAATTTACCAAAGGAGAATAAAGTAACACTAAAAGTTGCTGTGCAGAGTTCTCACTGTACTCTGAGACCACAAGCTATTAAACAGAAATAAATTTCTCTACTGAAGTTGATGTATTTACAGATACCTGCTATTAGAAATCCTGTTTGCCAAAAAGTTAGTGCATGAGATAAATATTCAGACTAGAATGTACTGATATAAACTGTGTGTGCTCTACTAGCAGAAAATTAAAACTTTGTGGCATGACAGAGTTTCTGGTGCCGGGAAAATTTACTCTAGGAAGCCACCCCCCCCCCCCCCCCCCTGCTACTCAAGGATATTCACAAAACTTACACAAAAACAAAAGCTACGATTAATTTTCTAACCACTAGTCTACACTGCAAAATACACACATACAGTTCACTTCTTTGCAGAAGCATGTGAACAAAAAAACAAAGACTAAATTAATTTACAGTTTATCAGACAAGTGGTGATAGTGGTGTTGCTGCTGCGCATCCTCTCAGCTCGGCAGCTGCCTTCTTAAGGACAATGAAAGGTCATTCTTGCACCTCCTCCTAGTGTCTGCCTGCATTAATTCTTGCACGAGATGAGCCTTGGTATAGAAGTCCTTTATGGATTGCCAATAGGATGAGCACATTTTAAGAAAACATGCCACACCAAATATGTGTCAGTGTGTTGGAAAATGTGAGATTGCTATTTTTTTCCCTGGATCATGGCACACTCCATTACCATTAACTAGATGCCCCAAAACCTCAATTTTTTGGGCAACTAAGAAGCATTTTTTGGATTCAAGTGAAAGCCTGTGATCTGAACATACTTCGATACGGTTTTCAGGTGGCTTAGGTGTTCTTCAAAGTCTTTGAAAAAATGACACTGTGATCCAAAAAGCAGATCATCTATCATATGCTCAGAGGTGGCTGGAGTGTGCATAGTTGAAATTGCAAAACTTTGAACTTATGAATGCAGTCTTTTGCCTATCAGCCTCATCAATCTTGATTTGCCAGTAGCCTGTCTGGAAGTTCATAGTTTAGAAAGACTGTGCTCTTTTCAAGCTATCAATGGTGTCATCAATGTGTGGCAGTCAGCAGACATATTTTTTGGGGGATTTTGTTCAGTTGTCAATAGTCGGTGAAGAAATGCCATCCTTCCTTCATAAGCCACAGGAGATGACCAGGGACTTCAGAATGTTCAATGATGTCAGCTTGCAGAACCTTCCCCACCTCCTTTTGAATTGTGCTTTCTTCAACTGATGGCATCCTGTATGAGCACTGGCTAATTGACAGATGATCCCAAGTACTGATGCCATGTTTTACCATGGGCCACTTGGTCTGCCTATTCTCCACTCAGTATTTGAAAGTATCTGAAAATTGTTTTAGATGACCACCAGTTATTGATGATGATCGTCGGTCAGGTCAGATTCTATTGGCGGTTCAACAGCAGCGTCCTTTACTACATTCTATGTACTTCTCTGTGCTTCCTTGTCAGTGGCATCCTGGTCTGGTTCAGCTGTTCTTATGCACATACCTTTAGGGGTGAGATGTAGCTGCTCCTAACAGTTAGTGATCAGAAGTTCTTCTCAACCAACTGCAGTGCTTATGATTGTAGTTAGTATGTAGATTTCTTTTGTAAGTGTGAGTAGCTTTTTGCAACTGATGGAAGTTTCACTATTTAACTGAATATCTGAATTGCCAACTGGAACTAGTCTTGTGGATGGTGTCAGGATAACAATGTTTTAATGTCAAATAACTACCCAAACAATCTTTGTTACATGTGCTTGTTGGAATAGCTTTCAGTATAGAGCTCTAATCTTCCACAGTCTATGATTGCTTGTGATACCTGGAATAAATCACAACCAACAGTAATACTATGACAACATTATGTTAAAATTAAAAATTTGAAGAGCTGTGTTTTGCCATTGTTAGTTATTCGTGCAATACATGTTACTGTCTGCTGGGCATTTTCCTTGTTTCCAGTCATCAGCACAACTGGTTTTGTATACCAAAACATAGTCTTCTTTAACTGGTGATGATAAACATTTGACATAATAGAAAAAGAACCTTCGAGTCATCTGGTGCCCAGAAAGGTTGGCCATCAATGAGATTTTTTGACATCTTGGTAACTGTTGCCCATGGAGGACTTTCATCTGTGGTAGTATTGCCTCTATAGATTGTCACCTCACTTACTGTGGAACATAGGTGAGTGGCTGAAACCTTTGCATCATGATGAGAAACTGTTACAGTGCAATGGAGTGCCCTTGTTCAGGGTACAGTTATGGACTTTGCCTCTCAGATCAATTATAATCATCTGCAATTGATTGGCATAAATAAGACTGTTGCAGTGGTTGATATCATTTGATGTAATAGTCATCAAACACTTGTTTTCTTTCTGAGCAGTAACATATAATTTTATCCAAGGCATCCACAACACAGTGGAAACATACTGCTTGTTGTCCACCATCCTCCAAATATCTGTTTTTCTGTAGAGCACCATACTTGACAGAGGAGTTGGTTGTACCTGTGTTAGTCTGTGGCCATCATACGCAACCAACCATCAGCTTCTGAGTTCCCTGAGTCCATTCTTCAAGGCATGTTGAACTGGTGGTGGAGACTTGGGCAAAAGGTCGATATTCCACTTCATCAACTTTCCTTATTACCTCCTGATGCATGCAATTGACATTCATGGTTGCTATCTCTCATATACTCTGACTTTTCTGGCTGTCACAAACTGCTGTATGTCTTCTCTTATTACCTGGTGTATTAGAGGTGTGAGGTCGTGGCAGTTTTCCCCCACTGCTGTAGGGACCATATCTGGGAGTCAGTCGTACCTTTTTTGTCTGGATTTTTTCTGTTGCATTTCCTAGATAAGCTGACACCATTTGATGAATTCCTCTGTTGTTGTGACAGCCTTTACCAGAAGAGTGTGGTACATGTCTTACACAATTCCTTTCATCAAGTGTAAGATTTTGTTGGTTTCTGTCATATGCAGTTTCACAATGTGGCATAGAGCTGAAACATTTTGTAAGACTGTGTCATTTACCCATGACACTAGGCCCTGCTCTTCAGTTGTTCTTCCCAAGCAGACTTGCTGCTGATTGTCACCATTGTTTTCTTCAGTTTGGGCTCATCTTTGTTGTTCTTAAGCCACTTCTACTGGGCTGTGCAATCTAAATGAAACTACACATTTGCCAAACACTTTGTCATCCTACCTGTTGCATTTGGTGACTCTATTGTATCCTTTCAGCTATTTTGTTGGATCCTGACCAGTGTCTCCAGAATGCCTAATGTGCAGCTGACTTTCTGCTCATTTAGAATCCATTGGTCTCTTGCATATGCAGAGCTTGGGATTGAGGTATTTCTTCTATTCCAGTTCCTGTCCGTGTACTATCGTCCAGTGTCTCTACCAAACAGTATTACATTGTAATGACAATAAAGCCCAAATCATCACTGAAGTAAAACACTTAATACTGAAAGCACATAAACATTGTGGGTCTCAGGTTTGATCCCAGCCACTGCTTAAATTCTGAGTAAAAACAGTCAGTAATAGTATATGAAGACTACTAGTATAAAGAGTCTGTATTATTCTGCCAACAGCCTTGTCAAAGAGGACAAACGACCAGAAAGAGCTACAGGGCAGTCTCTTTCTCTTGGGGTGGGGAACTACCCCTAAAAGATGGAAGAATCAGTAATAATCAGTAGCATGAGGCTGCAGAAAGCAATGAGAACTACTGCATTAAAGACATACAATATGTATCCACAGGATATGTTGCCTGTAATTTGAAAAGTGTCATGATGATTTCTCCATTGGCAAAAGGTTCCAGTTTAACTCCTTTTAAGGATCCCTGGCAGGGGTCTGCCATCGGGAAGAAAGGTTGAATAGCCAACAATAGGAGAACATTTTATGAGTCAGAGCCTGTAAGAAGTTTGAACATTGTAGGGAAGTTAGAAAACTAGAAGAGGACTGCCTACTTTGGTATTCATTATAGCAATATCTACAGCCTTAGAGAACTTGAAATGCATCCCGTTATTCCTTCACAAATCAGTATCCCACTTCTTTCCATATGGATTCTTCTGGGAAATTCACTTGAACTTCGATTTCCTCTTCACCCTTACTTAATTGTGACCTGAACTGCCCTACAATCTGATTTCAGAATATATGTCTGAGCACGATGTAATCCAGCTGGAATCAACCAAGCATAACTTCTCCTCTTGTGATTTTTGTACAGCATGTTTGCTATTACCAGCTGGAATTTATTCAGTTGTTCTTTCTCCTGTCTTACTCCTACTAAGTCCATGTTCTCCAATAACTCATTCTTCACTTCCTTCCCGTCATCACGTTCCAAACCTCTACGAATGTTAGATTGTCATCTCCCTTACTTACAGAATACCCATTCAATATCCTCTTATATTACCTCTATTTCTTCATCTTCTCCTTCTGCCATCAGAACGCATTCCTGAACTGTCATTTTTGGCTTTCATTTGCTGTCAGTTTGGATGAGAACAACCTTATTATTGAACTGTTCATATGAATTGACTCTCTGACCCACCTTCCTGTTCATAACTAGTCCTACTCCCATTCTACCATTTTCTGCTGATGTAGATATTACCCCCCCCATTCATTAGACAAGAAATTCTTATCTTCTTTCTACTTTACTTTACTTCACTGACCAAGCTCGTGTCTGTGTATGTGCGGTTGGATATGGGTGTGTGTGCGCGAATGTATACCTGTCCTTTTTTTCCCCCTAAGGTAAGTCTATCCGCTCCCGGGATTGGAATGACTCGTTACCCTCTCCGTTAAAACCCACATCCTTTCGTCTTTCCCTCTCCTTCCCTCTTTCCTGATGAAGCAACCGCTGGTTGCGAAAGCTTGAATTTTGTGTGTATGTTTGTGTTTGTTTGTGTGTCTAACAACCTGCCAGCGCTTTCATTTGGTAAGTCACATCATCTTTGTTTTTAGAGATAATTAAGTTAGTGTGTAATATGTGCCATTTTCAAACTTCTGGATCTTTAATGACCAACGTGTGTTAACAGAATGATTGAATTTAGACAATCTGCGGAGTTAAGTTCACTGGCTGCAAAGTAGCAAAAGTGTAAAAAGCCCTACAGAATGAGATGAGAACTCCTTTTCTGCATAATGTACTCGTAAGTTGTGTCTCAAGTTCCAGGAAACATCAAAGGATACAGAATTTTACAGCGAATATAATAGTGTATGAAGGAGAGAAGAGAATTAAAAGCACACAATATCAGCAGTGCCACACAGCTTTCAGACTGAAATGAAATGACTCAAAACCATTGAAGAACAGGTGCCCCAAAGTAGATTGAAATGATTTTATAGGTGAGGGGTTTAAGAAAAATCAAACCACTTACAAAATCAAACAAGCACTTATGTCAGATCACATTCCAGTAGTCATTACATCAGCAGCAGATTTATACTAATAGAGAGAACATAATAAGACTCTTCAAATATTTCTTATAATAGTATGTAATTTACCCAATAAAACAGAAATGCTAATGATAAAGCATAAGAATGAAAATGTTTCCGAGATATTGTCAGTTTTCTGGTAGAAAAGTAAATTTGCAAACTCAAAGGAAAAAAAAAGATATAAGAGACAACCATTGCAAAAACAAAGGGGAAGAAAAGAAATTTAGGCCTTAGCATCATGCCAATACCGATGCCATTAGGGACCAAACACAAGCTCAAGCTGGGTATGCATAGAGCAGAAAACTGATTGTGGACTTTGAAAAGGAGTCATTCCAGCTACATCTACATTTATAATCTGTAAGTCCCTTTATAACACATATGCTGCTATCATTTAATCCTTTTGTGTTCCATTTTAGAATGATGTGCACCAATAAAAACGCTTAGGAAGTCATTCGGCGATTCCGTATATTTCTCTGATTTTTACCACCGTGGTTTTTTTGTGAATAAGTGTGAGAGGAAGTATGTTTCTCAAGTCAGTGTGTGACTCAAAAATTTTAATCTAACGTCCACAAGAAGCAAAATTCATTTGTTAGCGTAGTTGGATGAACTTCTCCATGATGCCCTTGTACTAATTAAGCCCTTGATGAAATTTGCAGTTCTTCAAATTTTGTTCATTTCTTTTTTTAATGCTACCAGCAGAGGGCCACAAAAAGATAAGTAGTTCTTCAGCAGAAAATCTGAGAAAATCTACTGAGAACTTAAACTGGAATGGCCAGATGGCGGATATGAATTGTGCTCACTTAAACACAAGTTCTAAAGTCTCAACTACTGCATCACTTCTGTTGGTGAGATGATGATAACTGACAGCAGATGCAGTGGACTTAAGGTTGCAGAGCTATTCATGCAAAGTTTTTAAAGCATGAAATTTACACACAATGTTAGTACATTTCAAAGTCATGTTATCCAGGTACAGAAAGACATTGATTCCCTTCCTGGCTACTGCTCACCTTTCTAGGATTCTTATCATTCTGTAATATATTCTTTCTCTCATAATGGAACATCATGAACTTGATCTCGTACTGTAAGGAGAAAAAAGCACACATGCAAGATGTCTACTCGAGCAATCGATTCCGTGCGAAGATTGGGTCATAATTCTGTTAATATGCTTTTATGACCTCCTGAATGTATAGCTTTTAAACATTCATGTACTTGAGTTGTCACTTGATCTGCCCTGCACCAGTTGTGTAATGCCTGAGTGTGAAGTATATTGTAGAGTAGAGTGCCAACAAGAGCCCTCCTATTTGTGGGATGTTGAAGGTGAGGGAAGAAGAGGAGAGGGAGAAGGCACATCTGGCCAACATGTTTTGAAATCATCTTTGAGAACACATGTATATTTTATGTGAAAAAGAGGTAAATAGTATGAGGCTGTATATAATATCATCTTCATGCATATACATGTTCAATATTATTTTAACAATATTCCTGTATTGATATTCTGCAGCTGTATAAGCACCTCAAAATCAAAACTAATAAAGCTAAATATCTGAAGTCTACAATTTAATTGTGTCAAGGGATACCTCAACTCCCACAAATGTATGCTTTAATAGTGTCAGCTTTACAATCCAGGGAAAGTAATGCATTTCAGTGATGTTATTACTGAGTAGCACTACACTGTTTCTCCAATGACAATCACATTCATTTGCACTGCATTTGTGATTCACAATGTAAAACTGTACAGTACTTCACACTTTGGCAGTAAGTGACTGGATTGAGATAGAGGGAATGGCAAACAACCAGCTTTTAAGCTTTATATTCAGAAGGGCATGACTGTGTGTTATAAGAATTATGGCTCAAATTTTCAGTCTGAAACATTGCTGGGCTAATATATTGCAGAGTATAGCATCACCAGAAATAACAGAATGTCTATTCAAACAGATGAAGGAGAAGTTACAGATATAATCAAATCACTGAAAAACAAAGACACAGGGGGCAAAGATAGAATATCTGCAAAAGTAATCACATTGCTCACAGTATCTAGCGAAGCCTTAGACATTACTGGTAAAATTGGTAACGGAGAAGGAACTGTTCCCAACATGCCTGCAAAACAGTAAAGCATTGCCAGTTTATAACAGTGGTGAAAAAGGGAATTCTGCAAACTGCAGTTACACTCGCATCATTAAAAAATTGCGGAAACAGTTATTAAAAACAGTTATGAAATTCATAGAAAAACAAAACATACTGCATGAAGTACAGCATGTATTTAGAAAAGAGAAGTCTACAAAAACAGCAGCAACAAGTTTCATAACACACATAATCAGAGCTTTGGAAAAACAGAAGAAAGTCTGTAGCATAGTTCTTGATATTTCTTCTAAGAGTATGTATGCCATACTACTCTGTTAGATAAACTGCATAGATATAGCATCAGGACAAATGCAACCAGTCTAATAAAATCAATTTTAGAAAACAGAGAACAAAAAGATAAACAATATGGCAGAAACCTTTTCCTCTGATTGTGATGTGGTAATGTATGGAGAAGCACAAGGCTCAATAATTGGTCCACTGATGTCTGCATTGTACGTGAACGACCTGGCAGCATCAGAAAATGAAAATGTAATCATGTATGCAGATTTTATATCCCTCACTGTAGTAGTGCAATAGATGATTAGGAAATAAGAACTATCACAGAGATAAAAAGTGCAAATTAGTATATAAGTGAAAACAACATATTCACAGATGAAATGAAAACAGCCTACATGGGAATACTTGCAATATCTACAAGGGAATACTTGCAATAAGAACAACAAATGAAGAGAAGCTAAATACACTCCTGGAAATTGAAATAAGAACACCGTGAATTCATTGTCCCAGGAAGGGGAAACTTTATTGACACATTCCTGGGGGCAGATGCATCACATGATCACACTGACAGAACCACAGGCACATAGACACAGGCAACAGAGCATGCACAATGTCGGCACTAGTACGGTGTATATCCACCTTTCGCAGCAATGCAGGCTGCTATTCTCCCATGGAGACGATCGTAGAGATGCTGGATGTAGTCCTGTGGAACGGCTTGCCATGCCATTTCCACCTGGCGCCTCAGTTGGACCAGCGTTCGTGCTGGACGTGCAGACCGCGTGAGACGACGCTTCATCCAGTCCCAAACATGCTCAATGGGGGACAGATCCGGAGATCTTGCTGGCCAGGGTAGTTGACTTACACCTTCTAGAGCACGTTGGGTGGCACGGGATACATGCGGACGTGCATTCTCCTGTTGGAACAGCAAGTTTCCTTGCCGGTCTAGGGATGGTAGAACGATGGGTTCGATGACGGTTTGGATGTACCGTGCACTATTCAGTGTCCCCTCGACAATCACCAGTGGTGAGCGGCCAGTGTAGGAGATCGCTCCCCACACCATGATGCCGGGTGTTGGCCCTATGTGCCTCGGTCCTATGCAGTCCTGATTGTGGCGCTCACCTGCACGGCGCCAAACACGCATACGACCATCATTGGCACCAAGGCAGAAGTGACTCTCATCGCTGAAGACGACACGTCTCCATTCGTCCCTCCATTCACGCCTGTCGCGACACCACTGGAGGCGGGCTGCACGATGTTGGGGCATGAGCGGAAGACGGCCTAACGGTGTGCGGGACCGTAGCCCAGCTTCATGGAGACGGTTGCGAATGGTCGTCGCCGATACCCCAGGAGCAACAGTGTCCCTAATTTGCTGGGAAGTGGCGGTGCGGTCCCCTACGGCACTGCGTAGGATCCTACGGTCTTGGCGTGCATCCGTGCGTCGCTGCGGTCCGGTCCCAGGTCGACGGGCACGTGCACCTTCCGCCGACCACTGGCGACAACATCGATGTACTGTGGAGACCTCACGCCCCACGTGTTGAGCAATTCGGCGGTACGTCCACCCGGCCTCCCGCATGCCCACTATACGCCCTCGCTCAAAGTCCGTCAACTGCACATACGGTTCACGTCCACGCTGTCTCGGCATGGTACCAGTGTTAAAGACTGCGATGGAGCTCCGTATGCCACGGCAAACTGGCTGACACTGACGGCGGCGGTGCACAAATGCTGCGCAGCTAGCGCCATTCGACGGCCAACACCGCGGTTCCTGGTGTGTCCGCTGTGCCGTGCGTGTGATCATTGCTTGTACAGCCCTCTCGCAGTGTCCGGAGCAAGTATGGTGGGTCTGACACACCGGTGTCAATGTGTTCTTTTTTCCATTTCCAGGAGTGTATAAGACTTCTTAGGGGCACATTGTTAACAGAAATTCACAATAGGGAGGTTGAAAATAGATTAATGATTTGGGAAAAATTTGTTCAAAAATAAGCATCAGAGTAATTGTAATGAAGAAAACATCCCATAAAGTGGTTGCAGATACATTGTTAAAGATGTACTGTGGACTAATTCATCCACATTTGCTGTTCTCAATTACAGACAAATGTGTGTATGAGCAGACTGCTAAAGCTGCTGCAACAACAACAAAGAATCAGTTATATTCGAAGTGTATCACCAAGAGTGCCATGTAAATTCAAATTCAAAGACTATAAAATTTTGACAGTACTCTCTCTGTGCTTATTTGAAACTATCATGTATCTCGTATTAAATTGTATATCAATGCTGAATAGAGAACCACACAATTACAGAAAAAGAGTCAAAGATGACTCATACCGACATACCCAACTGCAACTGTCTGATCGAGACCCTTCTAGAGTAGGTTGTTGCTGTACAACAGACTACCATGTAGTTTAAGAAATGTAGAAGCACTGATAGTTTTATTGATTGGCGACTCCATGTTGTCCTGTGCACTACGACCAGATAACAGGTCGCAAAATCGATTTTCTGTCACTGAGTGACCATCTTCAGTGCTATATTGTATAACTTAAATTAGGATGCACTGTTGTCAATAAGCTTACGGCAGTCACATAGTCTATGTGATTGCCGTAAGCTTATTGACAACAGTGCATTCTAATTTAAGTTATACAATATAGCACTGAAGATGGTCACTCAGTGACAGAAAATCGATTTTGCGATAGTAAAAAATATACGACCAATGCTGTCTCTTTTTTCAAGTATAACTGATAGTTTTGTCAGGCATGCTCTTGAGCAAGGTTAGCAGGAGAACCTCTGCAGAGTTTGGAATTCTACATCTACATCTACATCAACAGTTTGAAAACCACTGTGAAGTGGCATGATAGAAAATATTTCCCATTGTACCACATGCTAAAGAGACTGTTTTAATATGTCAGCAAATTCCACTGTACACAATTCATTTACTAAAGCTTCACAAGCTCATTGGTGATATTGGCATTAGCCTTTTAGACTCTTCACTAAATTGTTTACGTTGTTCCACAATAATTGTTTGTGAAAATCTCCAATCTAAATCTATGTCTATACTCTGCAAACTGCTTATGGTATATGATGGAAGACATTAATGAAATTGTATTTAGGAAGCACAGACTGTTGGTGAATTAGTGCATGAGCTGTAATTTATCGGTTTTTCCCGCGAGGCCATGCTGGAGCCATTAGTATAGTGCCCGAATCTGTTTCGAATGGGAGCTGTCGGCGTTTGAACAGTAAACCGCTCTGCGATGTGGAGCGGCTGGCTTGAAGTGTCTGCCACTGGAGTTTATTGAGCATCTCCATTATGCTTTCACGCTTACTAAGTGAACCCATTACGAAATGCAACAATTGTCACTGGATGAATTACATTTCATTAAGATTCTTCCAATGAATCCTAGAGCTAGCAGCTGCTTTTACCACTAGTTTTACGTGGCCATTCCACTTTGTCCTCGCGGTTACTCCCAGGTTTTTACTGTTTAGTGACTTATCAGAAACAGTGTAAGCTAGCATTAATGGATCTCTTCGTATATTTATGCACAGTGCGTTACATAAATTTATACTCTAGATAAACCACCGGCCGCTGCGCCAATCTTGGACAATTTGCAGATGTTCCTGCATTTCGCTACAGTCTTCTAGCATTGCAAAGTTCCTACAGATTACAGCATCATTGTAAACAGTAACTTCACTACAATACTCCGTTGGGGTATCCCCAATTTTTTTATCTTACGTCTGTTGACTTCGTCCTGTTAAGCGCAACTTACTGATTTCAGTCTGGAAGAAAGCCCTAAACGTGATAAAAATTCTGGCCTGATACTAGGTAAGTTCTTATTTTGTCCACAAACGACAGTGCAGGACTGGATTTCCGAAAGTCAAAGGAACACAGCATCAGCATAGACGTCATGGTCTGCAGCGCTTTGAATTTCGTAGGTGAGCAAAGAGAATTGAGTTTCTGAAGACCTCTTTTCGTGAAATCCACATTATTGTAGAATATTTAAAACTTATTATCCAAAATGGCACAATAGAGCGGAGTAAGTTCTTTTGCATAATATATACAGAATTTTATAGTTATCTCACCGATCCAAATGCGTTTCCACTTCTGAGCCCTTTTAGCTGACGTCCTATTCCGCGATCACTTATCCAAGAATACGCCAATCCAGCGTTTGTTCGACGACTGAAAGGAAAAAGCATATTACGCTCTTCCGCGGTGAAACAATTGCGGAAGTCAGAATTCAGTATTCTGACCTTATCTCTGTCATCTACTGTTTCGGTCTATCGATTCTTTCAATTCGCTTAATGACTTTTCGCAAGACCAAATTACGTCTGAAGTGCATACTGCTCCTGCGGCTCGTCCTGCGCCACGAAAGCATCCAATAAAAACATTTCTACAAGTGGCAGACAGCCGACGTGCTCAACGCACTAACAGAAAATCTTAACAGGGCCAGCTGACGTTGAAAGATTAGAAAACCAGAGGAGTCTGTTTGTTGAAAGAGTTATTGGAGTTTTCTGGGAAGACATGTTGAGACAAGATCCCGTTGCATTCATTGTCGAGATTCCCTCCCCCCTCTTCATGTTCAGTTGTTTGAGATGCCACTATTCTGTAGACCCAGAAGATAATCCGCCGAGCTGTTTGCAGGAAGAAATCTGAACAAAACAGACAAACGACCCTTTCATGAAACAAATATTACTAGCTACTGTGGCACATATTCCTTATTTCGTATTGTAAAATTACTAATTGACTAATAGGTTAACTTGAGCACCTTCATAATTTTGTCGATAACTAAACTATATGAAATTCATCTGACCTGCAGTTAATAGCAACACATTTACCTTGTGCCCCCCCCCCCCCCCACCTCTCTCTCTCTCTCTCTCTCTCTCTCTCTCTCTCTCTCTCTTTCTCTCTGCTTTTCATGTAATGCTTCAGTTGGTAAATGCCTTCCAGGATACGAAATAAACATCTATCGCTTTTATTATACGGTATGATAAAAACAAGCTATAGTTCCATGTCATGAGACATGCCTTACCATTTCCTCTTTCTTTTTCAGTAAAGCTACATGCCTTGTTAGACATTTTCACTGCTTGCTTTAGCACGCCAATTATGGTACATTGACAATAGTCTTATTTCTGTATTCGTTCACTTTGCAATGCATTTTGCCCAACTTTGTTTTTTCATTCCACCAGTCAACGTTTCCCTGGAACAAGAGGACATTGCATTTCGTTTGTCATAGCAGATATAAAGAGGACGACGATCATGTTCACAGGCCTCAGACTTACGATGCAATGATTTGCAAGTCATTGTTCGAGCATGTCAAGAACTGCATTTTCGAACGGAACAAGTTTTTTACTGCGCCCGGGTCGTTGCTTGGAGGATGCTTGGAAGCATTTGGTTGCGGTTTCCTACAGGAAGTGGAGTCTAGCCTCCTCTCAGAATTCTAACATTAAACTCAACGCAAGGAACAAGCAGCTGGTGGCGGCAGCTTCTGCAGATGTGCGTAGTCTCATTAGTCGGCTAGAGGAATTCTGCCATGTACGCCTGTACTCTGTTATTGTTGCAAAATTGCGTGGAAGATTGCACTTCTTATTGCAGAGGATGAGTAGTTTTTATTCGATCCATTCTGTAGCCAGAAATGTGGCTACTTGCATGCTCAGCCGCTCGCAGTTTTTATTCTAACTTTACTACATGAGCGATGTATGTTCATCGTCGTCCAGCTACTGGTGGCATAAATATAAACAGTACTACATCCTGGAACTTCCTTGCAAATTAAAACTGTGTGCTGGACCGAGACTCGAACTCGTGTCCTTTGTCTTTACCTTTACCTATACCTTTACTCTAGTACTACGTCATTTTTGGTTTTGGAGAAAGGAAAGGGGGGGAGGGAGGGGGGAGAGACATGATTCGTGGTGGAGACCTGTATCAGGATAGTTCGATCAATAAGGAGTTTGTCCTTGTCAAACTAGACCTACGTCAATGTTTGCATATAAGAATTATGGTTTTTTTCTGAAACTGTGGTACTGTCATATTCTTGTGAAAGTGGTCCAAGGATGAATACTTTTTCTTCTTCTTCTTCTTCTTCTTCCGAAATGCTGTGTAACAGAAGAAAATTTCAGGTAATACAGGAAGGTAGAGTAAGTAATGAAGAGCCACTGAACCTAACTGTGGAAAAAAGAGCTTTCCGGCACAACTTGATTAAAGGTAGGGACAGGATGACACAACAGATTCTGCTGTATCAACGATTAGTAAGTTTGGCAATAATACGAAATGCAAGACTTAAAATTATAGTGGGAGACCAAGACTTCAGTGCTGAATAAATGGATGCAGACGCCGAAAATGTAAGAGTTGGATAAGATAGACTAACGTGGAGACCTGCATCAAACCAATTTTTGGACAGAAGAAGAAGAAGAAGAAGAAGAAGAAGAAGAAGATGATGATGAAGATGAAAACAATCACCACGTCACCTGAGATGTACAAAATTAATAGTTGCGGCGAAATAGAAAGGGAACAAAAAGTGTGCTGAAGTGCTGGCCATAACAGTGGAGAAAGGTGTGAAAGTGAAATTTAGAGGGATTGAATATCGCCGCCCAGGCAGGTGGTCGGTTGCGTGCCTTGCAGAGGCCAGCGAAGCAGATCGGCGCTTCCTGAGGGCGCCGGTCAGCGACTTGCTGCCCGCACGGGCGCAGCCGCCGCCTTGGACCGGCCGTACCCATCCGTCGCTCTGACCAAAGAGGCCTGTAGCTCGAAAATATCCGTGCTTAAGGCTCTTCCCAAAGGGAAACAGAGGCTAATCCAAAGAATACTATCTTCAGAAGTAAATCGGATAACGACAGAATACTGCCGAAAACGAAAAGAAACAAGCTTTGTGGAATTATAGCACATAGTGATTGTAAAAAAAAAAGTTTTATAACTGTGGTCTTCAATCAAAAGGCCGGTTTGATGCAGCTCTCGACGCTTGTCCATAGTCTGCAAACTACTTCATCTCTGCATACCTACTACAACCCACATCCATTTGAACTTGTTTATTGTGGTGGAGCGTAAGCAAACTTCCTTCTGTGTTACCAGACTGACTATTCTCTGAGGCCTCAGGAAGAATCCTATCAACCATCCGGTTGTTTCATTCAAGTTATGCAATAAATTTCTTTTCTGCCCAATTCGATAAAATACCCCTTCATTAGTTACTGCATAAACTCATGTAATCTCGTTTAAAGATTTCCTGACACGTCTATATTCGTTTTCTTGTTGTAGACAAACTGCATTTTATATCCCCTCTACTTCCACCACCATCAGTTATTTTGCTGCCCAAACAGTAAAACTCGTCTACTACCTTACTACCTTTATTGTCTCGTTTCCTAATCTAAGTTCCTCAGTAACAGCTGACTTAATTTTACTACGTTTTTCTACTCTTGTTTTACGTTTGTTGATGTGGATTTAATAACATCTTTTCACAACCTCATCCATTCTGTCCAACAGCTCTTCCAAGCCATTTCCCTTGACGAAGTTACATCAGCAAACCTTAATGTTTTAATTTTTCTCCCTTTCTAAATTTTTCCTTTGTTTCCTCCCCTGCTTGTTAAAAGTATAAATTTAATAACTTCGGAGATATAACACAACCCTCTTTTAACTCCTTTCTTAAGTATTGCCTTTGTTTCATGTCCTTCGACTATCAGAATTGCATCTAGGAACTGTACGGATTTTTGATAACCTTTCGCTTCCTGTATTCTATCCCTGCTACTATCAGAATTTCAAAGAATGTATTCAGTCAATAGTTTCAAAAGCTTTCTGTAAATCTACAAGTGTCCAAACATAGATGTGTGGTTTTGCAGTATCTTCCAAGAAAGTCTTAAGGTCAGCGTGGTTTCAAGAGCATCTCGCGGCTTTTGCCTTCATCCGTCCTCAGTTAGCGCAATGGAGAATGGTTCAATCATTCCATGAGTTAAAGTAAAATGGTTCTGACCTGTCAAGGAAGATTCTACGAGGCAAAACCTATTAGGGTTAAACGTTTAGTCCAGGTTGCCATCAATAAAGCAGAAACAGAAAAGCCGTTGTACTCAGACGACCAAGGATGTGGGCTATGGTATTATTTAATAAATTTCTCAGATTTCGCCTACGTAATGTAGGGGAACCGAGGGAAAATCACTCCCCATTATTAGATGGGGAGCGACCCAGGTCCTATGGTGGCAGATGCTTGCACGTGTGAATATTACCGTATCCTGATTTTAATAAGTCGTAGTTATAAAACACCGACACGAATTATTTATACACAAACAGGAAGACTGGCAGAAGCGAGCCCGGGGAATACCATGATATGGCTGCCAACACAATCACACTTCCACCTCCATGCTTAACCGTTGGAATCAAGCAATCAGGATTGTAGGCTTCTTTTGGCGTTCTCCTGACGTAAACCCGGTCCGATGTTGGAAATAACGAAAACGTTGACTTGTCGGACCATATGACGTGTTTCCACTGATCAGCCGTCCAGGACTTATGCTCCTAATACCGTGTTTTATGCTTCTTTGCGTTGGTTGTCGTCACTAATGGATTCGGCATAACAGCTCGTCCATGAATATTCGCTTTATGGTGTTCTCGACGGACAGTGTCGATAGATAAGGGGTGTCGAAGATGGCTATTGAGCTCAGCAGTCACTTTACCGGGCGTAGTTTTGTGATGCTTTGATGCAACTCGTGTTAACGTACGACGATGTTTGTCATTTAGCTTTGATTTGCGCCCACTATTACGTTTACAAGAGATCTCTTTCCATGTTTCGTGTAGGCTGTCATGACTTTAAATTGTTGCTCTTGAAACGTTCAATAAGTTGGCTGTCTTGGTTACTGATGCTCCAGCTAATCGGGCCCCCACAATCTGCCCTCTTTGGAAATCTGTTAGGTCTTTCATTGCACGTCGACCTCGGCCTCTGAATGCAGATACGAAGTGTGCACTACTCGTAAACAACCAGCACTAATGCTTTGTCCATACTGAACGCGGACGGTCCGGCGCAACATATGCCTTCCCTGCGTTGTTGAGCGTCAAAAACAACCCTACCATTACTACCACTGTTCACATTATTTTGCCTGCCCTCTGTATATCCAAATGTTTATTAAAGTTTCGGGTAAAAATTAGAAGTTAATCGGTCATGAACTTATCGAGATTTCTGGAAACAATGTCACCACTTTACATTCAGGGTGTTCGGAAACTACCGTTACAGACTTCTAGGACTTATAGAGGGGAGTGAGTACGTAATATTTTGAATAGGAACCTTGTCCGGACATGTCATCCCACGACGCTACAGAGTGTCGAAGTTAGAGGCGGTGGCGCATTTATATATATGCTTATTCCGTGACGATGATACAAACTTTCTAGGATGATGAAGAAGGATTAATGTATCAAATTGAGGTTAGAGCCCATAAACCCGAAACGAAAGAATCGAAAGTTACAAGCGAAAACCATTCTGATACATCAGACAGTGGAATACATGTACTGGTATTGTTATTGCCGAGATTGTACGGTAGGCAAGTTTCAGAGGTTATTTGTATGTAGGAAAACGAGAAAAAAATGTGCAGTAAACATGGGCTCTAAAATGTGTACCTTGAGAGCTGTGAGCACTTGTTAGATAGAGGAGTTGCGTTTTACAGTAGCGAAGATAAACAAGTGGCCATAGCTCATCGGGGACGCATTTTAAAGTCCAAGTTTACTGGACATTTTTTCTTTGTATCGGTCCATATTACCACCTTTGAAAACTGCCTGCCCTACAGTTTTAGCAACGACAGTACCAGTACATATATTCCTCTGTCAGAGGTATCAGAACGATTATAGCTTATAATTTTAGACTCCCTCGTTTCCGTTACAGGGACTCTTACCTCAAACTGATACATTTATCCTTCTCGATCATCCTAGAAAATCTGTAATATCATCATGGAATGACATTGTATATACATTTTCTAGGCGCCGGCGTCTATAACATTGACGTTTTTTTTAGCGTCTTTGGATGAATTTTCCGAAGACGGGTTCTGTAGTCACTCCAGTCTTATAAGTTTGTAACGGGAATTTCCGAACACCCTGTGCATTTGTGTATTGTATATAATAAAAGCTACCATTTGTTTATTTCCGATTGTTTGAGTATTGTGTAAAAATTTGAAGTAAATCGGTAACAACTTTTCGAGATTTTTGGTAACAACGTTAAACCACGTCTTGTCTTTATATACTCGTAGTAATATAGATATTTTGTTAACGCCGAGGGGCAACTGCCAATCCTCGCGCCAAGCATCGGTCCTCTGCAGATCTTCGTGGCTTTCACTCAACATTTATAGCGTTGCGACTTTTCTTTATGCAGCGGCATCTGAGAACAGTCCGCATTGACCTTCCATAATCCGCTGATCATTTATATGTGAGGGACAGTCGTTAAGTTATTTCATTATTTTTCAGATACATTTATGGAGTCTAGCCTCATTAAAATCGCAGCGCAACGGTGCAGTAGCACGCCGTTACAGAAATGAAACCTAAATAGCCCAACCCATTAATGAAGTAGAGTCACGTAGGCAATTCGGTGTTGGCCGAAGCGGAGTTGCTGCAGTTCAGTCATGTCAATCCAGAAGACTGTAGAACTCATCTGGATTAGCCTGACGCTGTGGACGAGCGGTTCTAGGCACTTCAGCCCGGAACTGCGCTGCTGCTACGGTCGCAGGTTCGAATCCTGCCTTGGGCATGGCTGTGTGTGATGTCCTTAGGTTAGTTAGGTTTAAGTAGTTCCAAGTCTAGGGGACTGATGACCTCAGATGTTAAGTCCCATAGTTCTTAGAACCATTTTGATTAGCCTGACGCGGCCGCAATATATTCGCTGCTGCGGTAAACGAATTGTCGCATGGGACTCCACTGTATCGATAGAGTGCAGTGCGCCGTTTTGTTCAGGCTCCTTTAGCGGTGTGTTAAGGTGCAGTGGCCGGATTTCACTGTCTACCAGAGCTGCAGAAATGTGCTACAAACAAACAAAATTAATTGCCTGACTTTTTTTTTTTTTTTTGAGGCTATAGTCAATACTTGAACTGCCCTTGGTATACTGCGAACAGTTGTGAGGTTCGTCCGAAATTACTTTCGCGTCTGACTTCTTTCGGTCAAGAATGACATGCTGTGTTCTGTGTGTAAGGAACTCTTCAGGTCACTCACAAAGCTGGCCTGATATTCCTCACGCACGTATTTTGTTTGGCGGGAAATGTATCGAACACCTTCCGAAGGTCAAGGAACACGGCTGCGCCGTGTGCGATGGCCTCAACTGGTTGTCGTGGACGAGCATAGCGATCTGGGCTGGACAGGACCATGGGTTGCGGAATTCTTATTGATTCCTACAGAGGAGATTTTCCGTCTCCATAAATGTCGTAATAGGCAAACGCGGCCAGCGCAACGTCCGTTACTAATAAGCGCAGAGACGCGGCTGGACTCAGTTGTCAGTCCGTATCTCCGAACACGCAGGTGTGAAACTGCGCAGCCGTATAAATGGCGATCCCCACCCCACTGCTCGGTCAGCAGCGCCGCCGCTGCCTTCTCCGCTTCTCCTTCCGGAGAGACTCCTCGGCTGCTCGTGGCCTCAGTCTGTGACGCGCTGCCGCTGCCTCTGCCGCTGAAGCCGCAGCCGCCTACCGCCGCCCGCAAACAGGCGCCTCCTATCCGGTCAGTTGCTGATTCTCTCTGGCAGCTCTTGCGGATGTGTTCATGTCTCCTCTACAAAGCTGACCCTGCCTGCTAAGTCAAGAAAAAAAACACGCGTTTTGTGGCTAGCGCCTTTCCGATTACCCGAATGTTGTTGTTGCTTTAGTGGTGGTGGTGGTCTTTACGTTCATAATCAGGTCGTGTGCGCTAATAAAACTGTATTGTGAGATATACATAGTTTCATTGGTGTACTACATTCGAAGAAATTTCAAAGTGGTGCAAATATGGACAACTTGCTATAACTGTAAAATCGAACACTTCACAAAATGACAAAATGTATCCTGTGACAACGATATCAGTGAGTCACAATTGGAATCGGTCAACTCCGACAAATACCTGGATGCAGCCATTTGTACCTCTGTACTCTGCAAGCCACCTTGAGGTGTGTGGCGGTGGGTACTTTCAGCACCACTTCGCTCGCGACACACCTTTTCTTGTTTAAGATGCGAATGGTTTGCGGGAAGAACGATTGCCGGTAAGTCCTCCGTTCGGGCTCGAATATAACTAATTTTATCTTAATGCTCTTTGTCGTGAGATATACGCAAGAGGAAGCAACATACTTGTTTACTTTTCTAGGAACGTACACTCTCGAAACTCTACCAATAAAACACACTGTGATGGAGAACGCCTCTCTTGCAGCGTCTGCTACTGGAATTGATGAGCATCTCCGTGACGCTTTCGTGCGTACTAAAGGGACCTGTAACAAAACGCGCCGATTTTCTTTGGATCTTCTCCGTTTCCTGTGTCAGTCTTACTTGGTAAGGATTCCATGCTGACGACCAGTATTCTAGTATTGGTCGAATAAGTATTTTGTAACCCGCTTCGTTTGTTGATGGATGGACTACATTTTCTGAGGTTTCTTCCAATGAATCTCTGTCTGCGAACTCCCTTATTCGCGATTAATTTTATGTGCTCGTACGTTGCAAATCGCTCTATACGCGAATTCCTATATATTTTATGGAAGTAACTGCTTACAGTGATTTGCAATTCTGTAATCTTACAATGAAGGGTCTCTATGTCTATGTATTCACAATTCGCAAAATGTTAAAAGTGTTAACATTGGGGTCAATTGTCACTCCCTGTGCCAACCGTCGATGCTCTGCAGCCCTTACTGCATTTCGCTACAATTTTCTAACGTTGCAACTTCTCTGTATATAACAGCATTATCCGCGATAAACCTTATAGATTTTTCGACATTATCTACTGAGTCATTTACATATGTTGTGAAAAGTAATGGTCCCGTGAAGAGCTCCCCTGGGACACACCCGAACTTACTTTTACGTCTGAGGGGACTTATCTCAGTTCGGGATAACATGGTGTGTTTGTCTGCTAGGAACTCTTCAGTCCAGTCACACAGCTGCTCAGATAATTCGTGCGCTCGTATTTTGTTCACGAGGCGGTTGTGCGGGCGTGTATCGAATGCCTTCCTAAATTAAAGGAACGCAGCATCTATATAGGCGCCTTTAGGTATACCGCTTTCTTTGTCTCGTGGACGATCAGAGGCACAAGGGTTTCACACCATCATTGTTTTCCGAACCCGTGTTGGTTCCTAGAGTGGAGATTTTCGGTCTCCAGAAATTTCATAATGTGCGAGCAAAAAACATGTTCCATAATTCGACAAGCCTATGGTTTTGTGCGTCTGTTTGTCGAGCCTTCATGAAAGCGGGAATAAGCTGTGGCATCTAGAATCGTAATGGTATTCCGTTGGGCCCAGTGGCCTTCCTCTGTTGAGGGATTTATAGGCACATGCAGTGGAACAGTTAAATAGGCTCAGTGGCAGATAAGACAAATTTCGGTTTATTGGTAGGATACTAGGAAGATGTGATCAGTCTCTGAAGACAGGCGCCAGTTAAGCCACGAAATTTTCAACTACCAGTAATGAGCGAAAAATCTGGGACACCAGTCTCCTATGTACCGTTCCATCAGGGATCTCTGAGACAAGATTACTCTAATTAAAGTGCGCACAGAGGCATTTAAGCAGTTATTCTTTCTGCGCCAAACTCCTACTGCAATGCACTTCACAGTGGTTTGCAGAGAATGTATGTAGCTGTAGATATATGCTCACGTCGTCTTGTTTTTACTCCTACAACTTTTCTCTGCAAAGTACTTGCAGAAAGAAAGTTGTTTTCCGTAGTTGCGCAGAAGGCACGGAAGGGAAAGTGTCAGTGTTGGGGGACACCTTTGTAAACGAGCACCGCGTGGTTGGGAGGTGCAATCTCGCATAAATTGTAAGCTGCTACTCGACCACAGATTTATTGCTCTTGGCCGCCAGTGGCCGTTATCGGAAACATGCGGTAACGATACAGTAAACAAGTAAAGTTGTGATCAAGGAAACCGCATCGCACTGTGAATGCTTTCAGGACACTTGTGCATATAGTGTCAAGTGGTTCAACGTGTCCTCGTGAAATATCACGAGGGAGGGGGGGAGGGGGGAGCGGCGGAGGAATCTCACGATAAGCCGACCGAATCGCTATCACTCCCAAGTATGGTCGACTGATACGACAAGCTAGTTTCCAAACGATCATGTTAACAGGTTACATCAGTGTGGCCAATAATTCAACGTATATAGTAATTCGAAGTCAATAGTTTCTCATTGAAGTACCAAAAAAATAAATAGGCATGTAAAAGAAGGATCAACCAAAGCAAAGCAAGATCGACTATATGCTGCCAGAAGGAGATATCAGAAAAAAGGGTGTAGAGTGTAGTGTAGTGGATAATGTCTTTTACTACAATACTGACAATATAAAATGAATATGTTTCATATGGAAATTTTGTGTCGGTTCCCAGACAAGCTGTTCGGCAATATTACAACAACAAAAAAAAAAATTATGCGTCTTTACCAAGTGGTGGAGCCTAGGGAACTACTTGTAGCTATGATTTATTCTCTTCTTTTGAGTGACTGGAGTAGGTAGTGGTTTCTGGAACCCTCTGCATCAGTGTTTGTAATGAGACTTTTGCTTCTGGCAAAACGTTATTGGTGTTGTATGTAATTACATGTGCTTGATCTTAAAGAATTCTCCCTGCAGCTGTGATGCATGAAGACTGGTGCTGTGCTATGTAGTAGGGAGATAACAGTGAGAACACCCGGAGTTTGCAAGTTGGCAGGGGACAGCCAACTAAGGTAGCCACCCCTTCGGAACAACGCGATGGACTCGCCCAGCGTTCACGGCGAGAATGCGTTTCTGCACCGGCGCGACGTTATTTTGTGCGATGTCAACTTCTCCCTCTCCCCTCCCCCTTACCACGCCCTCCCCGCGCCCGCCACAGCTTTCTGTTCCAGCAGCGTATGGGGGGTGGGAAGAGGGACTGTGAGTAAGGCTCCATGTAAACTCGAACCGTCTTATTTTACCTTCTCGTTCTTTTCGTGAGATACATGTAGCAGGAGGCATTATCTTGGATGACCATTGTAGCATCTATGACAGGAGCAGGATGAGCATCTCGCACTTATTAACCAAACCCGCTATGAAACATGCTATTGTTATTTTGGATCTTCTCTGTTTTCTCTATGAACCCTGCTTGGTAAAGGTCCCAGAATGAGGAGCAACACTAAAGTATCGGTCAAATGATGTTCTGTAACTTAAATTTTTCGTGTTTTTTTTTCCCCTAACGATTCTTCCACTGCATTTCAGATATAACACCTGCATTTACTAGACTTGTTTTATGTGCTCACAAAGCCCTGTGGTCCCATGGAATCCCTGTCAGATTCTATATTCAGTTTGCAGCTGAGTTAGCCCGTATGGGTACTATAACGTATCTTAGATCCCTCGAACCAAAAACGGTTCCCAGTAGTTGGAGGAAAGCACAGGTTACTCCTGTGTACAAGTATGACAGCAGATTCGATGTACAGAACTGTCATCCAATATCCTTGACACCCACTTGTTGTAGAAGAATCTTAGAATATATTCTGAGCTCAAAGATAACTAGGTATTTGAACTGAATGGCCTCCTCCATGCCAACGAGCATGGATTCCGAAAATATCGTTAATGTGAATTGTAACACGCACTTTGTCCACATGACATTGAAAGCTTTGGATCAAGGCAGTCAGGCAGACGCAGTCTTTCTTGATTTCCGAAAGCATCTGACTAGGCACCACATTGACACTTATTGTCAAAAGTGCCATCATATGGGGTTTCAAGCAAAATTTGTGACTGGATTTCGTCCACCTGCTTAGCTGTGTGGTTATGTGCTTGCCTACCATGCAGCAGGCCCGGGTTCGGTTACCGGCCGAGTTGGAGATTTTCTCCGCTCGTGGACTGGGTGTTGTGTTGTCCTCATCATCATTTCATCCTCATCGCTGGCATGCGAGTTGCCCAATGTGGTGTCGACTGTAATAAGACTCGCAACCGGCGGCCGAACTTCCCCTGATGAGGCCTCCCAGCCAACAAGGCCGTACAATCGTTTCCTTTTTTGTGTGACTGGATTGAGGATTGTTTGGTAGGTAGAAGTGATCTTGGATGGAGAGTCATAGACAGTTGTTTCAGGTTACCCCAGGGAAGTGTATAGGAACTTGTGCTTCTTTTTTTTTCGCAGGCAATATTAATATTAGAGTCCCCTCCCCTATTTCTCCACTAGGGTAATTCCTGTCTGGGACGTCCACGTCACGGGGGTGGGCATCCTACACTTGAGTAGGCCGGAGTGATAGGATGGCTGAGTTCAGGCAGGGACCCAGTCCCGTGGGGTATAACACGGAACCCATGCGCAGGGTTACGGGTGAAGTCCTTAATGGCAGTGACTTCAGAACGGTGTAGCTGGCAAATGAGGAAACCCTCCTTTCTGGGGATTAAATGAGAAGGGAACCACTGCCTTGTGGTGGAGGAGAAACTCGAAGGCTAAGGGAGATAACCCCAACAGAAAATCCTTCCTTGCTTTAGGCCCAGCAAGCTACTAGGAAAGTCTTCATAGCTTTAAAAACACAGACGAGCCCCGGAAAGAACCACTTAGGATTTGACCCCACTGCTTCTTCAAGTACTTGTGCGAATGATGGGAGACCTGATGATCTTCGTCAGTACAAGATGATGAAACCAAATGGACTAAAAAATAACCTAAATATTGGCACCCTTAATATATTAACCCTCAATGGAAAAATGGAAGAAATGACAGATGTACTAACAGAGAGAAAGTTAGATATTTTGGGATTAAGTGAAATAAAGTGGAAGGGAAAAGTTGAGAAGAATTTGAGAGGAGGAGGAAAACTCTACTGGAGTGGGAATAACAGGTTTGGAAGAAATGGTGTGGCAGTGATGGTGAATAAGAATGTACAAAGCTGTATTGAAAGTGTGAGATATTTATCACACAGGATTATAATCTTAAACCTGAGATTCCAAAAAGAAACACTAAAAGTTATACAGATCTATGCACCTCAAGTGGGATGTAGCAAAGAAGAGAAGATGGACTTTGAAAATGAGTTAGAAAACCATATAGAGAGTGCTTATATAGTGATGGGAGATTTTAATGCACAGGTAAGCAAAGACAGAAGGGGATTTGAGCAAGTGTTGGGATGTTTTGGATATGGAGGGCAGAAATGAAGAAGGGGAAAGACTCCTGGATTTGTGCCGGAGGAATGGAGTGAAAATAGCAAACAGCTGGTTTATGAAGAGAGAAAGTCATGTTATCACCAGGTACAGTTGGCATGGAAGAACCAAGAGTGTAATTGATTATATTCTAGTGATAAGAAATGGGGAGAGAAAGTAACAAATGTGAAGGTAATTCCAAGTGTGAGTGCAGATGAAGACCATAGATTACTGGTGGGACAATGGAAAATGAATCAGTGTGAGAAAAATAGAAAACAGAAGAAAGTGATGAGGATACGGGATTGGAAACTGAAAGTGCTGAGAAGTATAGAGGATTAATCACACAAAAATTTCCAAAAGAAGTTTTCTGTGATGTAGAAAAAGAATAGAGTTTATTCAAAGACACTTTAGTCGAAGCAGCACAAAAAGTATGTGGTAGAACATCTGGAAAGGAAAAAGTAAAAGTAAGACAGACAGGTTGGTGGGATGATACCACAATCCAAGCAGTTAGAAGAAAAAATGGAGCATGGAGAAAGTGGTGCAAAACTAAAAATTACGAGGACCATAAAAGATATATAGAGGAAATGATGAAGTGCAAAGAAATAGTGGAAACAGCAAAGAAAAAAGGCATGGGAAGAGTTTACAAAAAAACTTGAAGATGTGAAGAGCAATAAGAAAATGTTCTATAAAATGATGAAAAATAAAAGGAAGGCTTGTGAAGTACCAGTAAAGATGGAAACAGGGGATGGTACTGTGACTGAAGATCCAGGGAATACAGAAGATCTCTGGAGAGAACATTTTAAGAAACTGTTAAACGCTGATGAGCAGGTACATGAGGAAACAATAATGGAGAAATTCAGAGAAGCTGGGAAGCGGAATTAGGACAAATTACATGGGAATAAATGGAAATAGCTGTGAAGAAGATGCATGGGGGGAAAGCCCCAGGACCTGATTAAGTATTAGTGGACATGATAAGAGCAGCAGGTGCAGTGGGAAAGCAGTGGCTGTACAGAGTACTATCAAGTGTGTTGAGAAATAGTACAATACCTGATGATCAGAGAAGAGGAGACATTGTTCAAAAAAGGTAATAATTTTTTTTGTAAAAACTACAGAGGAATAACGCTTAAGAGTCATACAGCCAAGATTTTTGAAAGAATTTTACTAAATCGAATAAGTGAAAAGACAGAGAAGGAGCTGAGTGAAGAACAGCATGGGGTTAGGAAAGGAAGAAGCATGATCGACCTGATATTTTCTATCTGTCAACTGATGGAAGAAAGTTGGAAGTATAACAAAAGGATGATAATGGTTTTTATAGATATAAGTTAACGGGGAAAGACGCTGGGAAGAAATAAAGAAGATAGATATAGAAGATGGATACATTAATATAATAAAGACAATGTACAGAGGACACAAATGTAGAATTAGAATACTATTGGGGAACTCTGAATACTTCGAAATAAGACAGGGACGTAAACAAGGAAGTATTCTATCTCCTGCACTTTTTAATGTTGTGATGGAGGGAATGAATAGCACAGTTAAAGATATACTAAAAGAAAAAGACAAAAAGATGATTTTTGCAGACGATATGGTAATATGGGGCGATAAAAAGATAGATGTACACTTGATGCATGGAAGAAAATAATGGGAAAGTGTGGATTAAAAGTAAGTAAAGATAAGAGTGAAGTAAGGTATTTGGAAGAGACAAAGGGATCAACTGAAATATTACTTTGAATGGAGAACCCCTCAAAGTGGTAGACAGTTTCACTTATTTAGGGAGTGAAATATCTAGTAATGGAAGAATAACCAACGAAATTAATAGGAGGTTACAGAAGGGAGGCAATTTCTACCGGACAATAAAACACCTGATTCGGAATAAGGAAGTTTCAGAAAAAAACAAAACTCCTTATGTATAAGAGTTATTGCTTCCCTATTGTCACCTATGGTGGAGAAACATGGACAATGACAGAAAGGGACTGGAGCAGACTGCAAGAAGGAGAAATGAAATTTCTCAGGGCTGTTAAGAGAAAAACAAGAATGGACAGAGTAAGGAATGTAGATATTAGAAAGGACCTTAAACAAGAAAGTATGAGAGAAAATGGTTCAAATGGCTCTGAGCACTATGGGACTTAACATCTATGGTCATCAGTCCCCTAGAACTTAGAACTACTTAAACCTAACTAACCTAAGGACATCACACAACACCCAGTCATCACGAGACTGAGAAAATCCTTGAACCCGCCGGGAATCGAACCTGGGAACCCGGGCGTGGGAAGCGAGAACGCTACCGCACGACCACGAGCTGCGGACAAAGTGTGAGAGAAGAAATTGGAAAAAAAAGAGATTAAGATGGTATGGGCATGGCAAGAGGATATGTAGGCAGAGACTCCCTAAAATTATGTAAGAACTAAAGATGGATGGAAAAAGAGCTAGACGGCGCCCAAAAACACGGTGGAAAACGGGAGTGCGAATATCTGTGGAAAGGAGAGGTGTGACCTGGCAGCAAGTGGAGGAAGAAAAGTGGTGGGAGGACCGAGCCAAATTGAGAGGACTCGTCAGCACCCAGACCTGGCAGTAGCTGAAGCGGGATCCGGATATAGATAGAGAGAAAATTAATAGTAACCACAAACTTTTCGCAGATACTGAGTTATCTATGATGAAGTACTGTCTGAATGAAGCTGCATAAATATTCAGTCAGAGCTTGAAAATATTACAAAGTAGTGAAAAGCAACTTGCTTTAAATGTTCAAAAAATGTAAAATTGTGCACTTCACAAAAGAGATGAAACGTTGCATCGTATGACTACAGCATCAATGAATCACGGGTGGAGTCGGTAAGCTCATACATATACCTGGGTGTAGCGCTTTATAGGGACATGAAATAGAACGATCGTGTAGGCTCAGTCACGAGTAAAGCAAGTAACAGACTTCGGTTTATTGGTAGAATACTAGCGAAATGCACTCAGTCTACAAAGGAGATTGCTTACAAATCACTCCTGCGATCCATCATAGAGTATTGTTCAAGGATGTGGGGTCCGTGCGACATAGCACAAAAAGGGGATATTGAACATATACAAAGAAGGGCAGCGTGAATGTCTACAGGTTTGTTTGCCACGCAGGTGACTGCCACACAGACGCTGAAGAAACTGAACTGGCAGATACTTGAAGATAGACGTAAATTATACTGTGAAAGCATACTTACGAAGTTTCAAGAACCAACTTTAAATGATATGTCTTCTTCTTCTTCTTCTGCTTCTTCTTCTTCTTTTGCTAGTGCCTTTATCCTGGAGTTTCCGCAGGGTCGGCATGGTTACAATCGGATTTGGCCTGGTTAATTTGAAGGGGTGGCCGGATCCCCTTTCTGCCCGCCACCCCGTACCCCCAGGGACGGAATCAGTGTACCCCAGCTGTCTGCGTCTAGTGTAAATCATGAACTAGTGCGAACGTGTGTCATATGTCTGCAAGTCGTGTAGCTTAGGCGGGACGTGGGGGAAATGATATGTCTAAGAACATACTAAAACCTCCTACATATCGAGCTAGTAGAGATCGTGAGAACAAGATTAGATTAATTACGTAACACACGGAGGCATTTAAACAGTCATTCTTGTCGCGCTTTATATGTGAGTGGAATGGAAAAAAAAAAACAATAACTGGTACAGTGGGACATACCTTCTGCCACGCACTTCACAGTTGTTTACAGAGTATAGACGTAGATACAGATATTTAATGGATGTAACTGGTTCCAGTGGTCGTTAGGTAATCTTATAATCAAACAGTTATAAGGTGGAGTAGCTGATGCCGTAAATTTTAATTGCATTTTTGACATGCATGCGTACATCACGTTTTGCCTCCAGTCGGTGACTTGACGTAAAGTGACGCCTTACGCTAGTGGTTTCCTTAACGTTTCTACCTACCGGTATAGTAACTGTTTGCCTGTTAAAAATAAGAGTGATGTACTCAACTCTGTGGAATACCTCCGACTCTATAACAGTTTGGTGCGCACACAGTCGAGTCATGTTATTACGATCACTTCCGGTCAAGCACATGTTGACCTTTTGCTGTTAAGTGCCAACGTGATGGTTTATTCAGCTTGTGTGGAATATGACTACGGGCTTTTTAGCGTGTGATGCCAATTATTCTTGAAATTGTGAAATTCTTGTTTTTTTTCCCACATGCTTTCGTTGTAAAGGTGTGTAGTCAGTGAATCTCCGTTGAGGAAACTCCGGAGAAGCGATGTCGGCTACCAAGATGCGTCAGGGCCTACAGGATACGGTCGTGATGCAACTAACCGTCAGTATGAATCAGAGAGCAGCGAGGCGCAATTTTAAGATAATATTTCAGTGAATCCTTTTGCATTTGAAGCTATGAAGTTGCCAACCTACACAGAGCAAAGCGAAAGCTGCCACCTTCAGGACAGTAACTATGGGACATCCCCTTAGCATTTCGTTGGACACATGTACCTTTACATAAATAAAGAAAGACCGGAGAACAAAACCTCTCATATCTTCATATAAAGACTCGTTAAAACATGTCAGCAGCGTGTGAGTCACTCTCAATCGATGTAACCATGAACCCGTATTTGCCTGAGACTCCGTGTGTAATGACTTTGTCACCGTCGGTACGTAAAATCCTAAAATGCTGTTCTTTTTTCAATTTTCTTTCCATTTCTGAATGAAGCAAGGGGAGGACTGCGTGAATTCCTGTTTGTTTTGAGGTCGCACATCTCCTACAGGGCTGACGTCTAGAGGCTGAAGAATATTGATACACTGTGTCGTGAGGAACGTTTAGCGAAAAATTCTTAATAGATTTTGGGTGTTCCTTCGAACTGATAGCAGTTCATCTACATCTGCACCATATTCCTCAAGGCACCTAACAGTGTGTGGCGAAGGGCACTTCTGACACCACTAACCGATCCCCGCTTCCCTGTTTCGCTCGCGAATGGCGCATGAGAAGAATAATTATTGTCGGTAGGCCTCTGTATTAGCTCGAATTTCTCGAATTTTGACGTCGTGATATTTTCGCGAGATGTCTTTTGGAGGAAGTAATATACTGTCCGACTCTTCTCAGAAAGTGCTCTCTCGCGAAATTTCAATAGTAAATCTCTCCGTCGTGCACAGCACCTCGGTTGTAGCGGATGCTGGTTCCAGTGTCAAAAAAGTGGTGAATTTTTGTGAACTGTCAGGCCTCATCCCTAAATTGGCGGGGAAGGGACGCAGACGTTAATACATTATGAACTGCTTCGCATGTGGAGAAAATCTTCGTCCGCATCCATGAGGTTAGCATGCTGACTTTTCGTCAGGGCGCTGATGACCATGATGTTGAGCGCCTCTCACCTCTCATCATCATCATCATCATCATCATCATCATCATCATCGCTTGTAACGTCTGCCACTTGAGTTCGTTGAGCATCTCTGAAACGCTCTCGCGCCGATTTAACAATCCTGTGACGAAACGAGCCGCTTCTCATTGGATTTTCTATCAGTCCTACATGGTAAGGAGTAGGTGCGAGACGTCGACAGTAATTCATGGAGTGCTGAGACCAGCGTAGGATGGGCGCAGTGGGAGCGAGCCTGCATGCGGGGCACGCGAGCGGAAGTGTCGGTTCTGGACTGGGCGGAAGCTCTGCCCAGGTCGCTGTCCCCCTTCCTGCTCCGCATCTGCGTCAGACTAAATCACTCTTCGAAGGAGATGCATTCAGGTTCGTGTTGCTGACCATGTGCTACTAGCTTTGTAACCTGCCCGTCAAGACGACAACGGTGGTTCAAGCGGATGCTCAGGACCTGACATAAAGGAAACTTCGGGAGAAAAAAGAACACGAGAGGGTTACGTTTACAGCGTCAGTATTGGATGCAGGCAATACAGACAATGTCCGCTGATAAGCTATAATATGGTGACCGCTGCTGACCGCGATGTTGAATGACGCCTGGTGACGTTGCGGGCAAAGAAAGTAGAGTATATAAGTTGAACGGAGGCGAATGGAGAATCTATTCAGCGACGGATACGGGCCGCAGATGACAGAATCCACTCACATAAATGCCCCTTAAAAAGGACTCATTGTTATGGTCCGACACCTGGGAACGAGCATTTCGGAAATGGCGAAGCTGGTCTCCTGTTATTGTGAGCATGCAAGGAAAGTGGAAAAGGGGCGGTGAAACCACGAGTTGGCGACAAGGTGTTGGACGTTATAACATTATGGATATGGTATCGGTACATCCAGTAAAACTCCCTAGTTCATCTTTACAATCTGTTCAAACTCTTCACACAATATTTCGATAGCTAACATATGTAGAAACTCTATAAGTTCTAGAGACAATACAGATTTTACAGCTCATCGGAAATTATATCTTTAATGTAGGCTTACAAACAAATCTGCAACTACACAATTATTAAGAAAATATAGTTTTTTGAAACAGGTAGTTTGCATGTTACATGTGAACAAACCTCTGAGCATAGAAATGCCTAATTTCACTATGTTGTTGTGGTCTTCAGTCCTGAGACTGGTTTGATGCAGCTCTCCATGCTACTAACAAACCAAAAAACGAAAATTACAAGTTGTGCAATGATGTTAAACTATCTTTTGGAACTTTGCCTCATCCGAAAACTTATGGAGACAGAGGCACCGAAATGCTTCCTAGTTTTTGTCAGTTCTATTCCAAATAGAAAATAGGCAGATTTGAAATACGAAAGTTGCGTCGTAATTTTGAATTCAAAAGCAAAGTTGATTCACAATACTATTCACGCCAAAATTACTTTTATTATTAGAAAACAGACGTAACTTATTCGTAGAAAAACACAAAACTGCAAAACACCTGTTTGGCAATCAGAGTGGAAACACGCCCAAATCAAATTAAATATACCCTTGTCAGCACAATAAAAACATATTTCCATAAATAATTACCAATAGTTACCGTAAACGTTATTCTCAACCTGCATGTTTCACATTTTGCTAGTTTTTGTAATGCTATTAACCTGTGTCTAAAGCATGTAAACAAAATCAGAATAACAACTGCAACCTGAACCTGGAGGTTTTATGAGATCTTCGACGTCTCAGTACAGACGACGCATTTCGTTTTCGGGGATGCTCGAAAGCGGATGCGTGTTAAAGCATCGCTCTATAAACTGTTATCATCACTAATAAATGTGAATATTGTAATCAGTTGTGAAAGTGTAGCAGAATTTACAATTAAACCATCTGGTAGAAAATGATATTGTGGCCAAGACTATTTGTTTAAAGGCAAACGTCAACGTAAAACTACTACCAGAACCTATTTTTACAAGCTTGCAGAAGAAGAAGAAGAAGAAGCGTGGGAGACTACCATCAAAATTTCATCATCAAGATGCTAAGTACAATTAATTCAGCTACGTCTTCTTCACTTTGTCCAAATTTAGGTACTTCAGGGTAGAAGACGAGTACTAGAATTTGATCATACCCAAAAGGTTTTAGAACAGGTGGATGAAGTGATGTTAGAACGTTCACCCTCATAACAGAACATGAATGTCGGAGGCTTGCCTGCTGTTTAAAAGCATGATAGTCGGCGTTCGCATATTCCACATCTGAGACCTACATGAACATTATTGCGGACCACTTGCATCTTTTCATGCTTGATGTCTCCCCCCCCACCCCCACCCCACCCCCTCCTCTTAAGATGGCTAACTGTCAGTGTCACAAGGGCAGAATGTGTTACAGTGGTCTGAGGAGAATAACAGTGAACTTACGTCAATGTCTTGACAACCAGATTCGTGTGATCTGAAATCGATGGACCACATCTGGGATGCTATCGTGCGCCAGCTCGACGCCCACGAAACTCTGGTCTGTAATTTACGGGAACTGGGAGACCTGTATGAGCACATCTGGTGCCACACACCTGTGGAAGCTACCAGGCGCTTCTCGTATCCATGCAACGCAAAACAGCTGCTGCATTTCGCTCCAAAGGTGGAACAACACGGTGTTGAGCCCCAACATGAACGAATGTAGTTTATTGTGAATACATAGATACAAAGGCTCTTTATTGTATGGTTACACAATTCCAGAAAAAATACTGGAAGCAGTTACTTCCATAAAATATCAAGAGTATGCATGGGGAGCGATTTGAAGTGGGAGGACCGCATAAAATTAATCGCGTATGAGACAGATGACAGACTGAGATACATTGGAAGAATCCATAGGATGTGTCTGTCAACAAAGGAAGTATCTTACAAAACACTCGTTCGGCTAGAACTTGAATATTGTTCGTTGAGATAGTATCCGTACCAGACAGGACTCATAGAGGAAATAGAGAAGATCCTAAGAAAAACAGCACGTTTCGTTACAGGTTCATTCAGTAAGCGCGGAAGCGTCAGGGAGATGCTGAACCCATTCCAGTAGCAGGCGCTGCAAGAGAGGCGTTCTGCATCACAGAATGGACGACTGTTCAAGTTTCGACTGTATCCGTTCCTAGAAGAGTCAACCAATGTATTGCTTCCTACTACGAAAATTCGCGGAAAGACCACTAAGATAAAATGAACCATACGCGACTGGAACAGGTTCAAAACGTACCTTCCGCCACACACCGTAAGGTGGCTTACAGAGTACGGATGTAGATATTAAGCAGGTGGTCATAACGTTTTGGTTTATCACTTTAGGCCAGCTGCACATCTCTCGGATGGGCCGAGAAGAACCAGTCGAGAGAAATTATGTTCCGTACGGGAGCTTGCAGACACTTTTTCTCGCGCATCATTCATGAATAAGGCTGTAATGGGAAGTAAATGGCAAATATACGATTGTTCGGAACACCCGCCGCTATGCGTTCAGCTGTAAGTTGAGGAGTAACTACGTAGGTGGGTCAGATCGATACACACGGCCGAGGATCATACCAGTGTGATTCAAATAAGGTGGTAATGGTTGCTAATTATTTTTAATATGTTTGTTTGGCGGCCATCTCCTGCAGTAGCTATTATATAGCACTCCCGTTTTTATATCTGTACTGTCGAATTAGGATCAAGTAACATCTTCAAATTCTCTTCTTTCTTTCTTTCTTTCTTTCTTTTTTTCTCTTTCTTTCTTTGTTGTGGCCTATTTTTGCTGTACGCCTTTCTCTTCTCTGTATGTTGTCTTTTCTGTTCTTATGTGCATGTTCATACTTATTTCTTACGTAATACGCCTTAAAAGCCTACTGAATTCCCCCTAGGGGAAAATAAGGGAGTGATATGCGGCAATAGCGCTGGTCACGGCGCAGGGCCACTCCTTCTACTACGACGGTGAGTGTAGCTGTCATTTTGTTGTTTGTGAACATTAATAACAGATTGGAATGGTACACCGACGTGTTGAAAATCTTATTTCTCGTAGGAAACGAGAAGTTCAGTCTCGAACAAATGTGGCGGCACGTCTCGAGTGAACACCAAGTCATGTGCACCATGCGATTGATTTGTCAGCATGTAAGGTCGTATTAGTTGATCCTATATAGTTACAGCCCACAAGCTGATTTGAGACGAGTGTGTGGCGTATCGATTTTCATCACCCCAGACGTGGATATTGTGACAAATGGATACTCCATCACGCTTGAAAGGGGCCTCATTCATGTACAATACAGAGTGAAGGCAGTTTGAGACTACAGTAGCGCCCTCAACAATTCACTGACAAAACTAAACTCTGGGTTCAAAATCATGTGGCCACAATGCTTGCACACTGTTGTTATAGGGGTGTCGTTGCTGTTCCATCAGTAGCCTCCACACTGTTCTTCGAAGTGTTGCGTTTCATATGCAGGTTGGAGGACGCTTACTGATGGATCTTCTCCGCATGATTCTACACTATCTTAAATTCTGCTGTGCGAACATTTATTTTTCAAGAAAATAGGCCAGCTCTCTGTCGCTTGAACGACACAGTTTCTGTTAAGTTTATATTCACGGAGACGAATCTCTTAGAGTGAGAATGACTCTTACTGCGATATTTTGTATGTACCTTCTATTGGCTCGCTAACCTTTGTATGCTGGTGACCCATAGATTAAATAAGCGTCTGTAAGCTCCTGTAGTGACTAATGTTCTGTCTTCGAGACAAACCGCCACGAGTACCACGGACACATCACAGACGATTGTGTTACGTTTGAAGGTAATCCAAACAAAGTCAAGGCGGCAGTCATCTATTATTTAATTAAACATAAGCAGTTCACAGTCTCTTGCCTCACGAGGAAACATCACGAACTTGACCTCATATTTTATTGAGAGAAAAGAAAAGACACCTTTGGAAGATATCTGCTCCAGAAATCAACTCGTGCAAAAATTTAGGCTTTAAATTTAGTAGTGCGTAGCTATGACCATCTGAACGTAAAAGTTTTAAAGTTTCGCACGAACTCGTTGTTTTGCCACTGGCTGTGCCCCACTATAGCCGCCTAATGCCCGAGTTGCATAATGGAGTTCGTTTGTTTGCAGCATGCTCCATTACAACTTTTTGTAGTACTACATGTGTGTGTGTGTGTGTGTGTGGTGTGGTGTAGCCGGCTAAATACTGGCGGTGAAAGGTTTTTGCCACTACCAGGATTCGATCCGGCTTTGCTCCGGGTCGAGCGCTGTACAATGGAGTGATGACTGGAGCCATCCTACTCGCGGGATGTTGAAGGTGGGCGAAGAGAAGGCGGGAGGCGGATAACATCTGCCCAACAAGTTTTGAAATCTAGGCGAACAATAGTAAGTTATGTGTGTACGGAATACGTCAGTCTCACGAACGCGTTATTTTAACGATACTGTCGTATTCGCCTCAAAATCAAAACTAATAACCCCAAGCAGCTGAAGAATTATTATGAAATGAAGTTACTGATTTTCGATTTACAGTTAATCATACGAGTCACATCGAAGAATAGCGCATTTCCTGCAGATTTACTTCACTTTGACGGTGCCATCCGTAAATTACGCTTATCAGCGATTTTAATAATTAAAGAGCGCTGCGTTACTTCTTTAATGGCATACTGATTCGTTTCATTCATGTGCACTGCATTTGAGAATCGCAACATAAAAACTTTCAGAACAAAGACATCTCTGAAACCGTCTGCAGGTCAGAAGCTCTTCCTCTGTGGACGACGCCTTTGCGATACGTTTGGCTGTACATTCTATCGGCTTTACAGGTGTTGCATGCTGCTGCCCCGTGCATTAAATACGCATCTGTAAGTTCCAATTCATAATTGCATACGGTCACAATTCATGGCCCAAATTTTTGCGCAGGAATTATTTCTGGGACTGATGTCTTGCAAGTGTTTTTCCTCCTCAGAATATGTCAAGTCGATGGTGCTTCCATGTCGGACGCATTGGTCATTCATTTCCGATTATGATTTCCTTCCCTCAAACGACTATATTTTCCTTGCCCCAAAATACTCAGTTTAGGATGCGCCATTGTCTGTGTAATTTGATCTATGACTATCTATAGGAGTTTCATATTGAACCTTCTATCAGTCAAGCAACACCAGAATACTCTTCCAGTCGCGCTGCGTATGTGCAATGAAACTAAATCCTTCGTAAAATACAAGTGTAACACGGCGGTAGATCCGGCAGAAAAAATGAAATCTGACCATAAAGTAAAAAGACTTTTTTGGTTATGTTGACAGGAACTAAGTAATAGTTACAATTTTAGACAAAACTATTTTAACAGGCATTTTTGAATCACAAAAAGCTGTACCATTTATAATGCAATATCTGATTTTATAAAACAAATAATAATAAGAGAATAGTACTTTCGGGTAGTACGAGAGAGAGAGAGAGAGAGAGAGAGAGAGAGAGAGAGAGAGAGAGAGAGAGGGGTGGGGAGGGGGGGATGGAGAGGGAGGGAGTGTGTTAACGATGTTCTTTTTCGCTACAATACCTCGCGTGGGGTCATCGATGTATATAAAAAAAATACATCAATTTTTTTCAATACCTTAGCTGTTCATATCCCCTCAATAAAATAACGGATATGGTTTGCATAGGCCTATGCCTGAAACTGAAAGATTAGATAAATTTATTTTAAATTATGAAGACAGCTATGGAAAAATATAGTTTTTTCAGTAATTCCAACTTGCTTTGCAGAAACAAAAGTTTACCCTTCGATCGATTTCGTTACTGATTCAAAACTTGCGCCGCCTGTGAAAATAGGCTTTCATATGGAACAGATATGCAGACCATTGTCAAATATTTGAGCGCGATTATAGAAAATTTACGGAAGTTTTATTACATAATCTTTCCAAATTTCGAATGGATTTTTGTTTGGTCTTCCAACAAAAGTTATCAGAGAAATTGAAAAGTTACCAGAAAAACTGTTTTTATGTGTATTACTCTTCCAATTTCTTATTTGTGATTGGCGCTTCGTAACGTAAAACTTACTTCATTTTTATCAGAATCCTCAGAATCGGTTTCAATATCTCCACTTTGATGCAAATCAGTCCTCATGAAATCATTAATTATTGCTCCACAGCAGGCATGGATATCGGTAACGGAACGCTGACTCAGCTGCTTTTATTATTTTGGCTATAGTCTCTTTCGCTACACAAAAATGTTCAAATGTGTGTGAAACCTTATGGGACTTAACTGCTGAGGTCATCAGTCCCTAAGTTTACATACTACTTAACCTAAATTATCCTAAGGACAAACACACACACACCCATGCCCGAGGGAGGTTTCGAACCTCCGCTGGGACCAGCCGTTTGGCTACACACTACTCTTGTCAAGCCAGAGAGTGAATTTCAGCCACGAACTGGTACTGTGGCTTGTCTCGGAGCTAATACGTACACTACAGGAATAGCTGAAAATAGTTCCGAAATGCTTCATAACGTAACGCGCAGTCATAATCGCTCCCGCCCTCTCCCCAAAAAAAGATTTTAAAAAATCATATTTGAGGTACCGAACCAAATGTGTGTTGTAAATGGGTAACTTTGTTTTAAACACTTGTGAAACTATTACTTTTGAATACATTATGGGAGTGACAGTGATCAATGTGTTACAAATATTTACTATCAAAAACAGTCCTGATCACAATTTATTTATTACGGTGACCGGTTTCGACCACTTCTGTGTTTTTGATCGTAAATACTTGTGAAACAGTCTTAAAATTTTTGTCCAGCCAGCGACTGAAAGTTGACATCTAGCAATTTTATGTTGAGGAGCAATTGTCTTCATTACGCTCTTGAAGTCTCCATTCTCAGCCATTGAGAAAGTCTGATTTTCTTTACAAATCATTTATAACAAAAGAACTGTTGAGTTTTCTTTGCCTTTGTCAGGTTCGGAGTAAGCGGATGTATGTTGCAGAAAAGATTTCTGTTCAAATGTTTTATAGGGAGTCCGATAGATTAGTTTGATTTGGTCTTATTTGTCTTGGGACTTAAACAGTAGCTGGATCTGAAACGGAAACCTTTGTTCTTTTGTCATTTTCGATGTGTTATTTTGTTTTAGAAAAAATTAGAGATAAGCAGCCCTGGGAACTTTGCAAATATGTCCAATCATATTTCTCGTGTTTCCGGCAGACTTTGTATCTTACTGGCATCGCTCTCATTTTGATTTCGTCACATAAATTGTGTTAAACTTCCAAACTGAACTAACTTTCTTAGGTAACATGGTACGGTATGTGCTGTGTATCGCCGATAGCACAGTAATTTGCTCCAGTCACCAAGACAACATCGAGCGTTTTGCGGAGTGTGTAGTCCATTCACAGCCAGCATTGAGAAGTGCAGAAGTAGCTGTCAAAAGATAGTTTTCGAGTAGCCCATCTCCGCAATTCGCCTTAGCACACCTTTCCGCAGAATCCTGGAGCAAGTTGCTCGGCAGAGCGTCGGTTAAATTTGGCACTTGGCGACGACTCAGCGTGTGACGCATGGGAAGTTGTTCCCACATATATGCAGTTGCTCGTCGCTGCCGATGCACAACATAGCTCCCTAAACCCCATTACATTGACCTTATTGTGTTTCTTAATGATGTTCGAACAGTGTCGACCGCTCCATCATTTGCAAGACACATACTGACCGCTACCCTTATTTGTACGCCACTCGTACATAAATTATAGACGGGCAGAAAAGTTATAAATTTATGTTCGACATGCAGTCGATGACTTGATGGTTTAAGTCACTTATTCTACTGCATCGCGGCGAATGCAATAGGCCTTTCATGTAAAACTGTAGGCGTGAAGGGGAGGGGGGGAAGGGGTGCGCGCAACTAACGAGAAGTTACCGTTTTATTTTTTCCACGACGCGTTTCGAAGGTTTAAACCTCCATCATCGGGTGGATTTACATTAGTTAGTATTACATGTAAACAAATTTGTTTACAAATGTGGCAGTATACATGTGAAGTGTTACGACGGAAAAAGGAACCTGTGACCACTGGAGGCAGTGCCACAAGTTCGTCCAAAATCGTAACACAACATACACACACATGTAATACTAACTAATGTAAATCCACCCGATGATGGAGGTTTAAACCTTCGAAACGCGTCGTGGAAAAAATAAAACGATGACTGGTAACAGTATACTTGTTGTTTCATTTAATGCCAGTAACAGTCACGGTAAAGCCTAACCTAAAAATGTTCGCATTTAAAGTTAACGAAAAGTTGAGATGTCTACATGTGAAAAGAAAGTACTACATTGTGAATGATGATCCTACTACTAGTAATGAGGTAATTAATAAGGTCAATAACACAGTTCTCGTTTTTTTTGCGCAAAAAAATTAAATTTGCCAAAAACAATTCTTTATGTTCTCTTATGGTGCTTGGTTACTCTGTAACTAACGACTTTGGAATGTTTTATACTTGTACAACATCGTTAAACTATAAATAAAAATTAACTCTAATATAAAACTGCGCGCACATTCTATAATAACTCTTTGTTGAGCTGCTACTTGTCAGAATGCCACTTGGCTTCGTTAAGAAAAAGATCTATCACTCTTTTTTTTTGGCGACATTCAGAGTTTTTGTTACGAGAACGAGAAACTTTCTCGCGACGATAAAAGCGAGAAATAGGAAGTGTTGATTGTGGATAATACGAACGGTATGTACGTACACGCGATCTTGGTACTGGAAAAACAGCAAAACTGAAGGCTGTATGATTAAAAGAATAAAAGAAGGAAGAAAGAAACCAAGATAATCGTGTACGATAACGTTTTCACTGCCGATGAGATTTATTTCTGCTCATAGATCTTATTTTATAATGATGTTACACCAATCTTCTTTAGACAGCTCGTACTTGGAGTTTTAAACAGAATAAACAGTTGTTTACCGGTAAGAGTTTATCGTAGAAACAGAATAACAAAATTGTTACGTAAAAACAATAACTCATACGCGGCAGTGAGATATTATCGTTACATCATCTTCACAGAGGAAATAAAAATTGTAGTTGGAAGACAAGCCAAAATTCGGCAACAGAGCAACGTGGCCGTGTTGAAAGCAGACTTCTAATACCTATGCAGTCTTTCTAATTTCATGGTTTTCCAAAATCGCTTAAGGCGAATGTTAGAGATGATTCCATGGAAATTGTCACAGCCATTTCCTCACGAACAGTTGTCCACTTTAAGCTTGTGCATCATTTCTTATTATTAAATTCCTCTTTCCTCCGAATTGGGAAAGAATTAGGTTGAAGTCAGTTGCAGCATTATGTCGAGGAACACGTATTGCGAAACTAAGGAAACGTGGCAGTAACTTTTCAAGTAGTTTTTAAGCAACAACTTTCGTGTCAGTGAATTATCGCAGAAACATCTGAAGCAACGATAATTATTAACCCCAAAATGAATAGTACACAGCCAAACAAAATTTCGAACAATCTCATCATCGTACATTCCAGTTGTCAAAGAACTTTTTTGATGAACTGGCAACTAAAAATGTGTCAATGATGATTTCTGTGCTTACCTCCAGTCTACCACCACTATTTGAGTCTGTTATCTACAAAACAGGTGTTGCGCGTTCCACACTTCCTTCAGGTTGTAACTTCCCTAGTCTCTATTTCCTACAAATTCAAAATTTTCTTTGTTCGTGATATTCTAATGACATGATTTTTTAGCACTTCAGTTTAAAGAAGAATTTATAACTTAAAAATTATTTATGTAAAACGTATCTATGTTATCGTTGTATATGTTCATAACCCATCTGCTTCTCTTCCACCCATTCAGTTCTGCTACAAATGCTTTCCTTACCTCAGATTTAAATGTTTATATATAGACATCGAACTTCCTGGCAATGTAGCCCAACAAACCGAGAAACAAAGGAATCATATAACAAATAATTTTTGGTTAGCTAATGGTTTTTAATTTATTTAAGATTTTACGAATTCCGATTATTACAGAAATTTTTTTGACTGACTATATATTTTGTGGCAGCTTTTGCCGTTATAACATTTGAATGACAATTACTACTTGCTAGTTTTCTTAATCTGATATGATAAAATGGACTAAAGTACTTTCATATATTAATAAATAAGGAAAATAACAGTATTTTATCTGCTGTAACAGTATCAGTTGATAAATCTCTTAAGGTTAATAATACTATAGTTTCTCACTGTTATGTTACACCATTTGAACGGACAGAGTGGAGGCCATATCACTGACTGTTGGAATGTACTTTAATACTGCCTCACTGTTCTTAGAATTTCCAACTAACAATTTGTGGTATTGGTTCACAGTAGGAATTGAACAACAGAATTGCTACCACCACTACCACTAAATGTTATAGCTTATTTACACAAAGTTGTTACGGATTACTGAAACATGGAAGGAACAATTGAGTGTGCAGGGTCAGTAATAAAGGTAACACAGACACACTGACGATTAGAATTGGTTGGTTCAGGCAGGCCACACGAGTGGCAATGCTGTGGTACCTGGTAGCCTGCGCCGTGCTGGCGCTTCTGGCAGCGGTGGTGATCGGCGCTGCGTGTGATCGCTGGTTGCAGGAGCTGCAAACACACCACCGTGATCCTGATGGGGATACGGGCTCAGCCACTGCAAGTCCCGGAAGCATTCTGGCTGATCGTCTGGGCAAGCTGGATGCTGCAACTCAGGGTTGGCGCAAAAGAGTTGGCCCTACTGATGCAGACTGCTTCTCTGTGGCGGGCCGCATGCGAATGCGTGGTGGTGCTGGAGAAGCGATTCACAGTCTGCCCCTCCAGCCTAGCCTACCCCCACAATTACAAGGTGGCTCTCCCTCCGAGAAGGCTGCGCGGCGGGTGCCACGTGCTCTGCGCTTCCGCAGTAAAGCTGGTGGGTACTTACAATAATCATACAATTGTTGTTGATGTAGCTTGAGAAATATTGCAAAATGTAGAAACTCTAATGACTATGATGAAACGTGGGCAGAAATAGTGTATTTCATATTTTAATGGAATGAAAGTGTTGCTTCTCTGGCTTGATTTTATCAGTGAGCAGTGAGGATGCTGGTGTTATGACAAATTATATCACTGCTATTGGGGAGGAGAGGGGTATTCATGTACACTCTGTTTCAAAATGTTATTAACACTGAGGAAATAAATGTATACATGTCATATGCTTGCAGATTCTGAGGACAAACATATTACTTACGGACAGTGTTACGTAAGGAATACTGTATGCAGATGTGTATTCTGTAGTATTTAAACTGAGATTTAAGCAGCTGCCTCGGTAGCCCAGTAAACTCTCTTGTCAGTTGTTAGTACTTTCTTCTGATCGGCTAGATTAGACAACATTAGTGCTCCAGTCTTTCTTTTCATCACTGCTCTCAAGTTCAGCTTTATAATAAACTCCTCCAGTTGCTCCTCTATTAAAGGATCACAGTGGAACTGTACTTTTAAAATATTGTGAAGGTGTGCACAGCTTTGACCAGTCTTCTATAGCTACTCATTTTATGCAGTTGTGTGTCAGTTTCATAAAAGTTTTCATCTAGGTGGTAGATATTTCTTGCCATTATTGTTTGGGTTTAGTGAAGTTCCAAATCAGTTCATTTGAATGCAGGCCACAATGATAGGGAAGTAATTCTAGACCAGGAACCCCCTTATTTATTTATTTTAAAGTCCTATTCATACTGTTAACAATATTAGGTTTATTTCCCTTAAATTTTTCTAGTATTTCCCAGTTGTGTACATCTTCTTTCATTGAGATTTTTTTTGCTCAGCTAGAACCATGTTTTTCCAGTGTGCAGGGTTGGGAGATTATTATCATGAACTGCATGACAGCAAACTTCATTCATTCATTCATTCATCTTGTTCCATAGGTGACATCAGGAAGAAGAACCTGCAGGGATGCATTATGAGTCAAGACACTCATTTACATAAGACATAGACTCATAGAAACTTAATCTGTGTACTGTAATAAGCAACAGCTTTCTGCAGTGATATAATGAGGTCTTCCTGTTTTTAATTTTTGGAGAACTTAAGAATGCATTATACAAGTAGACATCTAAATTCTACTTGTTTAAGAAGTAGATACAGTAGATATCACACAGTGCTCTTGTAGAACAGCTGCACTACTAAAATCCATGTTGTACCTGTACCTGTACCTGTACCTCGTAGGAGGGCACATGGTTTCACAGTCCACAGTAATTAACAGCTGATGTGGTTACATCCAGCATTTGTCACTAATGGAGTTATGCCTAATGTGCAGTATATGGTCTACTTGTAAGTAAACAGCTTTTATGTGAGAACATCCAATTCTGTAGCAGTAAATGGATACTTTTAAAATGTATTTTTATTGAGTTTTACTGGTTTTCAAAATATTTTCCACATCTGTTTTGTGTTATTTGTATACATGTCTTTTGGCTGTTCTCAAGCTGGTTATCTGTTTCGATTGTTTATTCCATTGCTTGTTGTTGGTGTTTAATGTAAATATGTGTTTAAGTATTGTTCTGTGTTGAAACATGGCAGTTACATTTGCTTATTTAAGTACCCATTTCAGTGCTCTGCATACTGTATAAGTCACTATCTGAATATCGCTTGCTTTTCACGGCATCAGTGACTGAATACAGAGTTTCTTGCTTGTGTGGCATAAACTGTACTGTTTCTATCCTGGATTTATGTGAAGGCAGAGAGAACTCTTGCATGTCTGAATAAAACACACAGTATTTATTTATCTAACCCGATCAGAATATTTCATCCTGTGAGGTGCTGTCTTTGGGCAGTTAGCTTTTCCAGATGAATTGTATTCTAATGTAATGTGTTCCTTTTGAGTTTGCTTCATTGATTTAAGGTGGTTTATACCACCTGTCTAGAAAAAAAGAGTCACACATTTTTGAAACTGTTTTAATGAAACTGACTGTTGTGAGATGTTAAGAGAATGGCATTGACTTTTAGACAGACTCTAACACAGACAACTCAGGAATTCTTCAGAACCAAAGCAGCATATCCCAGGTCCAAAATGGTGCACTCTCAGGCTGCCATCTGAATATAAGTGTGATTGTGGATCTTAGTTTCAGTGCAGATATATCTCATTCTGTAGATCAGTTATATGTTGGTAGGACTCATTATTGATTTAATTTTGTGTAATTTTAATTACAGCACAGGTTAAGAATGCTTCTTCGACCCCAACTTCACCGCAGAAGGAGTCACCAGTTAATCTTTCTTTCAAGAGAAGTTTGTCAGCACCAGGAGGCGATGATGAGAATGGTAAGTCATATCTGGTAAGATGGAGTTTCAAAGAGAGATAAATTGACAGAAAACACAAATGACAGTAAATAAATCTGGTATTACTATGAGATCTGAAAAATGAAATCAGATCTGAAAATCAGAAAAACTGAGAATGCACGCTTATCCCTCCCTCTGGCATGCAATTATATACCATGGGGAAAAAATTAATTATTTGTCTAGCAGCTAACTGAAAACTTGTAAAGAATTTGTGGATATAGATTGTAACTCTGCTTCTGCAGAAAGGGTGTGTGCATTTCTTATTTCAGCTGAATGTGTCACATTGTACCAGTTACTAGGATTTCTTCCCGTTCCATTCACATATGGGGTGTGGGAGGAATGATTGTTTGAATGCCTCTCTGTGCATGCAGTAATTATTCTAATCTTATCCTCATGATCCCTATGTGAGAGACGCGTGGCGGGTTGTAATATATTCTTAGAGTAATCAGTTAAAGTTGGTTCTTGAAACTTTGTTAATAGACTTCCTCAGGATAATTTATGTCTGTCTTCAAGAGTCTGCCACTTCAGTTTCTTACGTATCTCTGTGATGCTATCTCACAGATTAAACAAACCTCAAATCATTCATGCTGCATTTCTCTGATTCATTCAGTATCCCTTGTTAGTCCTATCTGGTACAGGTCCCGCCCATTTGAGCAATATTGTGAACAAGTCACACGAGTCATTTTTAAGCAATCTCCTTTTTAGATTGATTGTACTTCCCCAGTATTCTACCAATAACCTGAACTCTGCGTTATTCGTGACTGAACCTGTGTGATCATTGCATTTCATATCTGTACAGTTTTACAGCAAGGCATTTATATGAGTTGGCCAATTCCAACAGTGACTCACTGATATTATAGTCTTATGATGCTACATCTGTTGTTTTGTTAAGTGCAAGATTTTAAATTTCTGAACATTTAGAGCAAGTTGCCGATCTCTGCACCATGTTGAAATCTTACCAAGATCTGACTGAATATTTAGTCAGCTTCTTTCAGATATTACTTCCTTATACAGTGACTCTCCCCCAAGATAACATGCTGTGTCCTTGCTACTAAAAAGTCTTCAGTCCAGTCACAAATTTCATTTGATACCCCATATGACAATACTTTTGACAATAAGCATAGGTGCAGCACTGAGTCAATTGCTTTTTGAAATCAAGAAATATAGCATCTACCTGACTGCCTTGATCCAAAGCTTTTGGTATGTCATGTGAGGAAAGTGCGAGTTGGGTTTTACATGGTCGATGTTTTCAAAATCCGTGCTGCTTGGCATTGTGGATTCGTTCTGTTCAAGATACCTAAGTATGTTCGAGCTCAAAAGATGTTCTAAGATGCTACAACAACTTGATCGAAGGATATCAGATGGTAGTATCATGGATCACCTCCACTACCCCTCTTGTAGACAGGTGTTACCTCTGCCTTTATCCAAGAACTGAGCACAGTTTTATGTTTGATGGATCTACAACAGAGTATAATTATAAGAGCTAACTCACCCACAGATTCAGTATAAAACTTTACAGTGATTCAATCAGACCATGGAGCTTTATTCAGTTTTATCGATTTCACCTTTTCTCAACACCACTGACACTAATAGTTACTTCCTTCATCTTTTCAGTAATAATAATAATAATAATAATAATAATAATGGAGGCCCGGGAAAAGAATAGGCCTCCGGTATGTTCTGCCAGTCGTAAAAGGCGACGAAAAGAACAAACCACTAATAGGGCTAACCCCTCTTTTAGTGTGATTACTTGGTTCAGGACAGAACTAAAGAAGCCTCGGACAAGCGCCGTCATGGTCGGGGACGACGCTTGAACCCTATGCCCGCCCACAATGGTAACGACACTGCTAGCCAACTGGAAAATGATTTAAATCCAAATAGAGGTGTTTTGCAGGATATGCTTCCTGCAACCACCCTAGAAGGAAAACAAAGACAGAGGATGAGATGGTCAGATGAAGTCAATCGACACCTCATGTTCTGTTATTACCAAGCAACAAACCTAGGAACCAACACAACTGGATACAGATCACAAGTATACACAACATTTATTACCAGATACCCGGAATTAAAATTTTTAACAGAACAACGACTAGCTGATCAGATCCGTGTAATAATAAAAAATAACAGGATACCCCAGTCAGAATTAGAAAACAACAAACAACAAGTACAACAAATACTGGAACAAAATAATGTGCAATCAGAAGAAGAAGAAAATACAGTAATGGACTCAAACATCCCAGAGCAAACAAACAAAGACCAACACTCATCAATTAAACAATCAGAGGAAAGCGAAATCGTAAGACAGCCACCAGAACAAGCACAAATAGAACACGAAGAGACACACGTGTTAGATATAGAAGAGAAATTTCAGCTGACATATATAGAATACAAAGACACAAATACAGACATTAGACCATTCTTGCATAGACCGCCAAATAACCCACAAGTCGAAACAACAATAAAAACTATCAACACAATCATACACAACAAAATAAATGAAAACACAACTATGGAAGAGTTACAACTACTGGTTTATATAGGAGCACTCACTACACTAAATATACACACTAGGCAGAGATCAGAACAAACCAACACACAGAAGAAACGCACAAAACCAGCATGGCAACACAGGTTACAGATCAGAATAGAAAAACTGAGAAAAGACATCGGACAGCTAACACAATTTATAAGAAATGAAATATCAGACAAAAAACGAAAAAGGTTAGGTAAAATCTCACAACAAGAAGCAATAGAGCAATTAGATGAAAAAAAGCAGAAATTGCAAGCATTGGCCAAACGACTTAGAAGATACAAAAAAAGTGAAAATAGAAGGAAACAAAACCAAACATTCAACACAAACCAAAAGAGATTTTACCAAACAATGGATAACACACACATTAAAATAGACAATCCAGCAAACATAACAGACATGGAACACTTCTGGAGCAGCATATGGTCAAACCCGGTACAACATAACAGGCATGCACGGTGGATACAAGCAGAAACAGACACATACAAGATGATACCACAAATGCCTGAAGTGATAATTTTGCAACATGAAGTCACCCGAGCAATTAATTCTACACACAATTGGAAAGCCCCTGGAAATGATAAAATAGCAAATTACTGGCTAAAGAAGTTCACCTCAACACATTCACATCTAACTAAGTTATTTAACAGTTACATTGCAGACCCATACACATTCCCTGATACACTTGCACATGGAATAACCTATCTGAAACCTAAAGATCAAGCAGACACAGCAAACCCAGCTAAATATCGCCCCATAACATGCCTACCAACAATATACAAAATATTAACTTCAGTCATCACACAGAAATTAATGACACATACAACACAGAACAAAATTATAAATGAAGAACAAAAAGGCTGCTGCAAAGGAGAACGAGGATGTAAAGAGCAACTGATAATTGATGCAGAGGTGACATATCAAGCTAAAACTAAACAAAGGTCCCTACACTACGCATACATTGATTACCAAAAAGCCTTTGATAGTGTACCCCACTCATGGTTACTACAGATTTTGGAAATATACAAAGTAGATCCTAAATTGATACACTTTCTAAACACAGTAATGAAAAACTGGAAAACCACACTTAATATCCAAACAAATTCAGATAGCATCACATCACAGCCAATACAGATTAAGCGTGGAATATACCAAGGAGACTCATTAAGTCCTTTCTGGTTCTGTCTTGCTCTGAACCCACTATCCAACATGCTAAATAATACAAATTATGGATACAATATTACTGGAACATATCCACACAAAATCACACATTTGCTATACATGGATGATCTAAAACTACTGGCAGCAACAAATCAACAACTCAACCAATTACTAAAGATAACAGAAGTATTCAGCAATGATATAAATATGGCTTTTGGAACAGACAAATGTAAGAAAAATAGCATAGTCAAGGGCAAACACACTAAACAAGAAGATTACATATTGGATAACCACAGCGACTGCATAGAAGCGATGGAAAAAACAGATGCCTATAAATACCTAGGATACAGACAAAAAATAGGAATAGATAATACAAATATTAAAGAAGAACTAAAAGAAAAATATAGACAAAGACTAACAAAAATACTGAAAACAGAATTGACAGCAAGAAACAAGACAAAAGCTATAAATACTTATGCTATACCAGTATTGACCTACTCATTTGGAGTAGTGAAATGGAGTGACACAGACCTAGAAGCACTCAATACACTTACACGATCACAATGCCACAAATATAGAATACATCACATACATTCAGCAACAGAAAGATTCACATTAAGCAGAAAGGAAGGTGGAAGGGGATTTATAGATATAAAAAACCTACATTATGGACAGGTAGACAATTTAAGAAAATTCTTTCTAGAACGAGCAGAAACTAGCAAAATACACAAAGCAATCACTCATATAAATACATCAGCTACACCATTGCAATTTCATAACCACTTCTACAACCCTTTAGATCACATAATATCAACAGATACAAAGAAAGTAAATTGGAAAAAGAAAACACTACACGGCAAGCACCCGTATCATCTGACACAGCCACACATCGATCAAGACGCATCCAACACATGGCTAAGGAAAGGCAATATATACAGTGAGACGGAAGGATTCATGATCACAATACAGGATCAAACAATAAACACCAGATATTACAGCAAGCATATTATTAAAGATCCCAACACCACAACAGATAAATGCAGACTTTGCAAACAACAAATAGAAACAGTAGATCACATCACAAGCGGATGTACAATACTAGCAAATACAGAATACCCCAGAAGACACGACAATGTAGCAAAAATAATACATCAACAACTTGCCATAAAACATAAACTAATAAAACAACACGTTCCCACATACAAGTACACACCACAAAATGTACTGGAGAATGATGAATACAAATTATACTGGAACAGAACGATTATAACAGATAAAACAACACCACATAACAAACCTGACATCATACTCACCAATAAAAAGAAGAAATTAACACAACTAATTGAAATATCCATACCCAACACAACAAATATACAGAAGAAAACAGGGGAAAAAATTGAAAAATACATCCAACTGGCTGAGGAAGTGAAGGACATGTGGCATCAGGATAAAGTCGACATTATCCCAATTATACTATCAACTACAGGAGTCATACCTCACAATATTCACCAGTACATCAATGCAATACAGCTACATCCAAACATATATATACAATTACAAAAATCTGTAATTATTGATACTTGTTCAATTACCCGAAAGTTCCTAAATGCAATATAACATATACCATACAGTTACAAGGAAGTCACGCTTGACTGAGGTCCGCGTCACGTTCCATTTTTAACCAGACTTAAGTCTGAGAAAAAAAAGTCAATAATAATAATAATAATGGCAACACAGGCTACAGATCAGAATAGAAAAACTGAGAAGAGACATCGGACAGCTAACACAATTTATAAGAAATGAAATATCAGACAAAAAACTAAAAAGGTTAGGTAAAATCTCACAACAAGAAGCAATAGAGCAATTAGATGAAAAGAAGCAGAAATTACAAGCATTGGCCAAACGACTTAGAAGATACAAAAAAAGTGAAAATAGAAGGAAACAAAACCAAACATTCAACACAAACCAAAAGAGATTTTACCAAACAATAGATAACACACACATTAAAATAGACAATCCACCAAACATAACAGACATGGAACACTTCTGGAGCAACATATGGTCAAACCCGGTACAACAGAACAGGCATGCACGGTGGATACAAGCAGAAACAGACTCATACAAGATTATACCACAAATGCCTGAAGTGATGAAGGCACAGCATGTCTGCTTGTGCCTGTATATGTGTGGATGGATATGTGTGTGTGTGCGCGCGAGTGTATACCCGTCCTTTTTTCCCCCTAAGGTAAGTCATTCCGCTCCTGGGATTGGAATGACTCCTTACCCTCTCCCTTAAAACCCAAATCCTTTTGTCTTTCCCTCTCCTTCCCTCTTTCCTGACGAGGCAACCGTTGGTTGTGAAAGCTAGAATTTTGTGTGTATGTTTGTGTTTGTTTGTGTGTGTATCGACCTGCCAGCACTTTCGTTCGGTAAGTCACATCATCTTTGTTTTTAGATATATTTTTCCCACGTGGAATGTTTCCCTCCATTATATTCATATCATAAATTATTTAACAGTTACATTGCAGACCCATACTCAGTCTCTGATACACTTCCACAAGGAATAACTTATCTGAAACCTAAAGCTCAAGCAGACACAGCAAACCCAGCAAAATATCGCCCCATAACATGCCTACCAACAATATACAAAATATTAACTTCAGTCATTACACAGAAATTAATGACACATACAACACCCAACAAAATTATAAATGAAGAACAAAAAGGCTGCTGCAAAGGAGAACGAGGATGTAAAGAGCAACTGATAATAGATGCAGAGGTGACATATCAAGCTAAAACTAAACAAAGGTCGCTACACTACGCATACATTGATTACCACAAAGCTTTTGATAGTGTACCCCACTCATGGTTACTACAAATATTGGAAATATACAAAGTAGATCCTAAATTGATACAGTTCCTAAACATAGTAATGAAAAATTGGAAAACCACACTTAATATCTACACAAATTCAAATAATATCACATCACAGCCAATACAGATTAAGTGTGGAATATACCAAGGAGACTCATTAAGTCCTTTCTGGTTCTGCCTTGCTCTGAACCCACTATCCAACATGCTAAATAATACAAATTACGGATATAATATTACTGGAAGATATCAACACAAAATCACACATTTGCTATACATGGATGATGTGAAAATACTGGCAGCAACAAATCAACAACTCAACCAATTACTAAAGATAACATAAGTATTCAGCAATGATATAAACATGGCTTTTGGAACAGACAAATGTAAGAAAAATAGCATAATCAAGGAAAACACACTAAACAAGAAGATTACATATTGGATAACCACAGCGACTGCATAGAAGCGATGGAAAAAACAGATGCCTATAAATATCTAGGACACAGACAAAAAATAGGAATAGATAATACAAATATTAAAGAAGAACTAAAAGAAAAATATAGACAAAGACTAACAAAAATACTGAAAACAGAATTGACAGCAAGAAACAAGACGAAAACTATAAATACTTATGCTATACCAATATTGACCTATTCATTTGGAGTAGTGAAATGAAGTAACACAGAACTAGAAGCACTCAATACACTTACACGATCACAATGCCACAAATATAGAATACATCACATACATTCAGCAACAGAAAGATTCACGTTAATCAGAAAGGAAGGAGGAAGGGGATTTATTGACATAAAAAACCTACATTATGGACAGGTAGACAATTTAAGAAAATTCTTTATAGAATGAGCAGAAACTAGTAAAATACACAAAGCAATCACTCATATAAATACATCGGCTACACCACTGCAATTTCATAACCACTTCTACAACCCTCTAGATCGCATAACATCAACAGACACGAAGAAAGTAAATTGGAAAAAGAAAACACTACATGGCCAGCACCCATATCATCTAACACAGCCACACATAGATCAAGACGCATCCAACACATGGCTCAGAAAAGGCAATATATACAGTGAGACGGAAGGATTCATGATTGCAATACAGGATCAGACAATAAACACCAGATATAACAGTAAGCATATTATTAAAGATCCCAATACCACAACAGACAAATGCAGACTTTGCAAACAACAAATAGAAACAGTAGATCACATCACAAGTGGATGTACAATACTAGCAAATACAGAATACCCCAGAAGACATGACAATGTAGCAAAAATAATACATCAACAACTTGCCATACAACATAAACTAATAAAACAACATGTTCCCACATACAGGTATGCACCACAAAATGTACTGGAGAATGATGAATACAAATTATACTGGAACAGAACCATTATAACAGATAAAACAACAACACATAACAAACCTGACATCATACTCACGAATAAAAAGAAGAAATTAACACAACTAATCGATATATGCATACCCAATACAACAAATATACAGAAGAAAACAGGAGAAAAAATTGAAAAATACATCCAACTGGCTGAGGAAGTCACAAGGACATGTGGCATCAGGATAAAGTTGACATTATGCCAATTATACTATCAACTACAGGACTCACACCACACAATATCCACCAGTATATCAACGCAATACAGCTACGTCCAAACGTATATATACAACTACAGAAATCTGTAATTATTGATATATGTTCAATTTAGCCAAAAGTTCCTAAATGCAATGTAACATATACCGTACAGTTAAAAGGAAGTCACACTTGATCAAGGTCTGCGTCACTTTCCATTCTTAACCAGACATAACATCTGAGATTTAAAAAAAAAATAATAATAATAATAATAATAATAACAATTTTATTGTCATTCGTCTGATTACATCAATAGACAAAGTCAAGAGCATATATTTCTACATAAACTACTATATCATAGAGGGAAACATTCCATGTGGAAAAAATATATCTAAAAAGAAAGATGATGAGACTTACCAAACAAAAGCGCTGGCAGGTCGATAGACACACAAACAAACACACAAAATTCTAGCTTTCGCAACCAACGGTTGCCTCGTCAGGAAAGAGGGAAGGAGAGGGAAAGACGAAAGGATTTGGGCTTTAAGGGAGAGGGTAAGGAGTCATTCCAATCCCGGGAGCGGAAAGACTTACCTTAGGGGGAAAAAAGGACAGGTATACACTCGCACGCACACACACACACACACACACACACACACATATCCATCCGCATATACACAGACACAAGCAGACAATTGTAAACTGCTTGTGTCTGTCTATATGCGGATGGATATGTGTGTGTGCGCGAGTGTATACCTGTCCTTTTTTCCCCCTAAGGTAATTCTTTCCGCCCCCGGGATTGGAATGACTCCTTACCCTCTCCCTTAAAACCCAAATCCTTTCGTCTTTCCCTCTCCTTCCCTCTTTCCTGACGAGGCAACCGTTGGTTGCGAAAGCTAGAATTTTGTGTGTTTGTGTTTGTTTGTGTGTCTATTGACCTGCCAGCGCTTTTGTTTGGTAAGTCTCATCATCTTTCTTTTTAGATAAACTACTATATCAATGTAAATTGGTTTACACACAATAGGTACACGTTAGAATACAGTGTTTTCATCTTCAAAAAATTCATCAGTAGTGTAAAACGGATTGTTCACTAGTAGCTTGTATAATTTAGCTTTAAAAATATGTACAGGCAGATCTTTAAAGTCAGCACTTAGTCTGTTAAACATCCTTTGTCCAAGAACTAGGTAGGAGTTCTGTGATTTTCATAATCTATGATATGGCACATCTATAGATGTTCTGTTTTTAGTATTATGCCTATGAATATCATTTCTCAACACAAAATTAGAGACATTCTGTCGAACATACAATAAAACATTGTAGATGAATAAGTTTATTACTGTAAGACACTGCAATTTAATAAACAGAGGTTTACAATGTTCTGTTTTATTAGAATCCATTATTATTCCTATTACTTTCTTCTGTAAAAGTGGTATGTCATTTACATGACAGTTACTACCCTACATTAAGATTCCATAAGAGATGATGATTTGGAAGAAGGCAAAATATGCTCATCTCACATAGTCATTGGGAACATGTCTTTTTAAATTTCTAGCTAGATAAATAACTCTTGAAAGCCTAGCCAATATATTTTTAATGTGTGGTTCCCATGTCAATTTATTGTCAATAGTAACACCAAAAAATTTTACAGTTTCTAATTCTTGGTAGTTAGGAATCTCTTTGAGGCTAAAGTAAAGTGTCTGGGTTTTGTTTTCATTTAGTAAGAAGCCATTACCGGGTGTAACAGTATGAAATGAACATTGAGATACAAATGTGTTGATAGGGAACATTTGTTGTGAAGGAGTCTTAATTCTTTTTTTGTTTTGTTGGTATGACATCTGTCAAAGATATTTAGTATACATCAAGTCATGGAACAAACATCATCATATGTTTTCATCGTGTTAACAATGTCGAATTTTGTACCAGAAAGTGATGATTTGTGGAAAGCATTAATTTTTTGTTTTCCTTTAAAAAAAGTGCTACAGAGTTGCATTGAATGCTTGTCGAGGCATATGGTGATCATGCTCTATCAGAAGCAACATGCAAAAGATGGTTTGAACGGTTCAGAAATAATTATTTTGATGTAAGAAATGAAGAACATGGAAGACCACCAAAAAAGTTCAAAGATGCCGATTTGCAAGCAATATTGGATGAAGATGATACTTTGAGTCAGAAGCAAATGGCAGCAATGCTAAATGTTGCACAGTAATCAATTTCTGACCGTTCGAAAGCTATGGGATAAATCCAAAAGTGTGGAAAATGTGTGCCACATGAATTGAATGAGACAGATGGGAAACCGAAAAACCATTTGTCAAATTTTGCTTCAAAGACATGAAAGAAAATCAGTTTTGCATCGAATTGTTACTGGTGATGAAAAATGGATTTTATTTAAGAATCCTAAATGGGAAAAATCGTGGGTTAATCCAGGACAACCATCAACATCGACTGCAAAACCCGATCGATTCGGCAAGAAGACAATGCTCTGTGTTTGTGGGATCAGAAAGGTGTGGTGTATCATGAGCTTCTAAAACCTGGTGAAACTGTGAATACTAATCGCTACAGACAACAAATGATCAATTTGAACTATGCATTGGTCGAAGAAAAACCAGAATGGGCCAGAAGACATGGCAAAGTAATTTTTTTACGTGACAATGCACCTGCACACAAAGCAAAACTGGTTCAGGATACAATCAAAACATTTGGCTAGGAGCTGCTACCCCACCCGCCTTATTCACCAGACTTGGCACCTTCCGACTACCATTTGTTTTCATCAATGGGACACGAATTGGCTGAGGAACACTTCGATTCCTACAAAGAAGTCGAAAATTTCGTATCTGGTTTGTTTCGAAAGACGAACATTTCTATTGGTGTGGTGTCCACAAATTGCCATAAAGGCGGTCGAAATGTATAGAAAGCAATGGTCAGTACTTTGAATAAAATGTTTTTACTTTTCAATTCAAAATTAGCGTTACATTTTCACAAAAAAAAAAAAAAAAAAAAAAAAAAAAAAACCCACGCTCATTTCATACCGGTACACCTGGTAACTTTGAACCATAATGAGTACTGAGCAAGGGTATTTTCGGTGAGTGTTTTCAGTGTACCTATATCAGAGCTTTTATTTAGAAAAGTTGTGTCATCAGCATACCATATTGTGTGAGAATTTATGAATGAGGGCAGGTCATTAATCATTAGTATAAACAGTAAAGGTCCAAGCACTGACCCTTGAGGCACTCCGTACCTAACATTAACCAAATTTGATTTCTCCCTACCAATGCACACAACTTGTTGACAGCTCTCTAGAAAAGATCTGAACATATTTATACTGTTGTCATCAAAACCATAGTAAAATAGCTTATTCAGCACAGTGTCATGCTCTGCTCAGGTCACAAAATGTAGCCTGGGCATAGTCCCTAGCCTCAGACACATATAGGACTACTTTTACGAGGGAGTCCATTGCATCCGTTGTGGATTTACCTTTCCTAAATCCAAACTGTCTATCACTAATTATATTTAATTTACCCAAGTAGACACTAATTTGCTCATACATAATTGTTTCTAAAATTTTTGAAAAACTGTGTTTATGGATATAGGTCTGTAACTAGCGGGACACTTCTTTTCCCCTTTTTTATGTATGGGCACATCTCTAGAAATTTTTAGTATGTCGGGGAACTTGCTTTCAACTAGGCATTTGTTAACACAAAAAGTTAAAGGATAAATCACACAATCAATAACATCTTTCAACAAATTACATGACATATCGTAGTAATCAACACTTACTGAAGGTTTGAAATTTTTCACTATTTTTAGGATATTATTTGGGCTCACTTCTGTGAAAGTGAAGGTGCTTTGGGAAAGCTTTTCGAAGCAGCTGTCCATAATACTAAGTGCATTTTTAGGGGGCTTGTATATTGAAGTACTAATTTCTTCAATCGACTGAATGCAAAATTTATTAAATTCTTTTGGGGTAATGGCGATTTCCTCTTTGTGTTTAGTGTGAACAATGTAGTTTATTACACTCCAGGCCTTCTTGCATTTATTGTTAGATTTTTCAATGTTTACTATGTTATGCAGTTTTTTTGCTTCATTTATTGCCTTCCTATACTTGTATTTAGCTTTAGCATACAGTTCTTTATACAGTTCTGATTTACTGGTTTTGTACAGACTAGAATACAGCATAACAGTATTTTTCAATTGCCCTAACTGTTGAGTATATCATTCCTTCATTTTCCTTTTCTTGTAATTACTACTAATATTTACTGTAAATTTTTTCATATGGATGTTATTTTCAAATATATTTAAAAATATGGTGAAAAACATGGTGAAAACAATATCAGCTGAACAGTGTTGAAGCATAATAAAATGTGTGTCCCAAATGAAATAGGTGAGGGCTTGTCTAAAGCTATCCATCCTCTCTCTGCTCACTGGTCTAGTAATCACAATTTTAGATTCTGGTTTGGTGCAGTCTGAAGTTACATTATTAAGACTAAGATACACTACATCATGGTCTGAGTAAGGGAAACTAATTACATCAGTGGACATAAAAGTTCTCTTAATATTGGTAAATATATTGTCTATACAGGATGAACCTCTGGTAGGTTTGCAGTTAGCATAGTACAGGTTAAATTGTCGAAGCACATTTTTGAGCTCTGTCACAGTTTTTCTGTCCTGCAGGACATCAAAACTTAAATTGATATCCCCTCCAATGACAATATTGTATTTGTCCGTTTCGATATACATATATACATTTAAGAGGTCCTCAAGTTTCTCCTGAAAGGTATGGGGGCCACCACTAGGTGGCCTGTACTCTACTACTACCATTAGCTTAAGGCTCTCAATTACTAGACCTGATATTTCAAAATGTATTTTATCACAGAGGGTATTGAGATCTATCCTGCCACAGTTTGGTGCAAGAGGTGTTTTTGCATATATTGCTACCCCACCACGTAAGTGCTGTTTTCTGCAATAGCAACTAAGTAGTGTGTAATCATCCAATACTTTGTACCCAAGCTCACCCTCTTTATGCCAGTGTACACTTAAACATAGAATATCTACCACATTTTCATTTGAAAATTCATTCACTGTTAAGTTATTATCTGCCATACCCTGAATATTGAGGTAGCGTATTTTAAACTCTACTTTAGGCATTTCTTTTTTTGCATAGTCTATTAGTTGACATGACCTAATGTTACCGCATGAAAGTTGACCAGGTTGTGTCCTTATGTTACTTGAACACCCAGCCTGGTCTATGCATACAAGTTTTTGTCATCTCATTTGAAACGTAATCCAAACACACTACTGGTCTTTTTTCCGTCTCTAGCTTATCCAACACTATTCTGAAAATTGTGTCACTTAAAACACGTTTACCTAGGTTATTGAAATGTTGACCATGCTTGGTATGCCATTCTCTGCTGCATTTACTGGTGTTTATTAAGGAAACATTCTTAAAGTACTTACAGATAGCTTTGTACTCCTTGTTGGTCTGCTCCACTTGGTCACACATGACCACTGGGGCAAATCATGTCGATGAGGCACACTAATGACAATCACGTTGGTGTGGGTGAACACTGCGAGAGTCTTCTTCAGTGTTGAAGTAGCTATCTTCCTTTCGTTTCTGCTGACGTCGTTTGCTCAGGCCATTACCACTACAAAGTCTCTTTCCATGAGTGGTATTAGGATTAAATTGAAGCAATTCTCCTGGATTTTCCCTTGTGAAGCATCATTCGAAAATGGAGTTAAACACATCAGCTTATGCTTTGCTACCCTCAGTTTTAGTTTTTGTCTCGTTTGCAAGGGACAGGACACTAACTTTGAATACCCCATATGACTATACATTTGACAATAAGCATAGGTGTGGTACTGAGCCTTTGCATATGACCAGAATTTCTTCAAGTTCTGTGAAAAATCACTTGACAATATTCTGCTACAGTAGTCATTGAAGGTGTCACACATTGCTGTCTTGACAACCAAATGTGTTTTATTCAGCACCTCTATATGTATAACCCTATGCTTTGTTTTACACCTATTATGCAGTAATCTCTCTTTCCTTAGAAGTTTATTTACAGTGTCAATACCATGCATGTTCCCTCCTATTATGAACTGTTCTACTGGATACATATCTATCCCTTGCATGGTCAACTATTCTTTTAAACTTGAGCCAGAGTTCCTCTACATGCTCCTGCCTGTGCTGAAAGTTCCAAGTTCCTCATTGAGATATGACACTATTGATTTTTTTTATCTTGTTTACTGAACGTATAAATCTTTCTGCTTGTTTTAGTTGTTCTTTGTACTTTGGTAATCATTGTTGCCACAACTGCTTCATTGTCACTGATACCAGTTTCAATGTGGACATCCCCAAAGAGGTCGGGTCTGTTTGTTCCCATTAGATCCAATTTATTTCCATCATGAGTGGGGTTCCTATCCATCTGTTCTAGGTAGTTTTCAGCGAAGGCACTTAGCAAAGTTTCACGGGATGTCTTTATCATGCGCACAGCTAACAAAACTGTAATTTTCCCAATTGATGGCGGATGATTACAGTATGATTGGGACTCTTACATGCAAATGAACTGAGGTTTTCTCTGAAGTTTTCTGTTACGTCAGTAGACGAGTCTGGTGGGCGATAGGAGGATCCATAAAGAGAGCATCATTAAATTAGACAGTGTGTTATTGTTTATGCAGTATTTCTGAACAGATGTAAGTTAATAAATTATTTATGTCTTGTAAGTGGCATTTCATATTCATTGCTTATTTCCAAACTGTCAGTTTCTCCATGGAAGAACCAATGTAGCATAGCAGTTCAGAACAGACAAGTGTTACGACAGTGTCTTATAAATGCATACCAAAGTGATTTTATCACTCTCAAGAATTTCTTCAAATTTTAATCCTGTGAAGGCAAGTTACATTGTTTAACTGTGATAGTGACATGGGGAAGAGGAGTAGGGAATATTGCTGTGGTGGAGCAAAATGAGCAGGCATAGGTAAGCCTAGAAACTGGTAGTTCCTTCTTACAGCAATAGTTTTGATGTTCCAGTACTACATGTTTTATAATATTTGAGAATTATTTATAGTGTGTAGTATATCTATTACACTGTTGCACAGAGTGAGCATGATTTATTTCTGAATTTCTTTCAAAATTTAATGATCATGTTGGAGAAAAAACAGAAAAAGTAATTACTTAAATTTGTAATACAATCTAAGAGCCCCAGTTTAATTAGAAGTGTGTCCAATACCATGAAATTTGTTTGAGCAATTGCTGTTGGGATACAATTGTATGCAAATTTGGTAAAGTTTAAACGTAAGTCTGGATTATTCTGTGTGAAATTAAAAAATACAGATTTATAATTTTAAAACATACATCAAAAATAGTTTTGCATCACCTGTTCCGAGAGTTCTGGAACTTGTACAGGAAACTGGAATAGATACCAACATAAACATCATTTCTGCACTTTTTATTGCTCTTGAAAACCACACATTGCGTGTTGTACCACCATACAGAAAGACCTTCAGAGGTGGTGGCCCAGATTGCTGTACACAATGGTACCTCTAATACCCAGTAGCACGTCCTCTTGCTTTGGTGCATGGCTGTATTTGTTGTGGCATACTATCCACAAGTTTATCGAGGCACTGTTGGTCCACATTGTCCCACTCCTCAACACCGATTTGGCATAGATCACTTGGTGGATCACATCGTTCATAAACAGCCCTTTCCAATCTATCCCAGGCATGTCTGAAGAACGTGCTGGCTACTCTAGTTGAGCGATGTCATTCACAAGATGTGAATGGGTGGGGGATTGTCATCCATGGAGGTGAATGCCTCGCCAATTTGATGCTGCCGATATGGTTGCACTATCAGTCGGAGGATGGCATTCATGTATCATACAGCTGTTACAGCACCTTCCATGACCACCAGTGGCATACGTCGGCTCCATATAACCACCCCAAAACAGCAGGGAACCTTGCTGCACTCGCTGGCCAGTGTGTCTAAGGTGTTCAGCCTGACTGGGTTGCCTCCAAACAAGTCTCCAACGATTGTTTAGTTGAAGGCATATGCGACACTCATCGGTGAAGAGAACGTGATGCCAATCTTGAGCTTGTTGGCATGTTGTTGGGCCCATCTGTACCACACTGCACGGTCTCATGGTTGCAAAGATGGACCTCGCTATGGACATTGGGAGTCAAGTTGCGTATCATGCAGCCTATTGCGCACAGTTTGAGTCGTAACATGACGTCCTGTGGCTGCACAGAAAGCATTATTCAAGATGGTGGCATTGCTGTCAGGGTTCCTCCAAGCCATAATCCGTAGGTAGTAGCCATCCACTGCAGTAATAGGCCTTGGGCGGCATGAGTGAGGCATGCCACCAACAGCTCCTGTCTCTCTGTATATCTCCTCCACGCCTGAACAACATCGCTTTGGTGCTTTGGTTCACTCCGAGGCACCTGGACACTTCCCTTGTTGAGAGCCCTTCCTGGCACAAAGTAACGATACGGACATGATCGAACCACGGCATTGACTGTCTAGGCATGGTTGATCTACAGACAACAGGAGCTGTGTACCTCCTCCCTGGTGGAATGACTGGAATTGATCCCCTGTCAGACCCTCTCTATCTAATAGGCGTGGCTCATGCAATGTTGTTTACATCTTTTGGGGGGGGGGGGGTTAGTGACATCTCTGAACAGTCAAAACAACTGTGTCTGTAATACAATATTCAAAATCAACATCTATTTTCAGGAGTTCTGGGAACTGGGGTGATGCAAAACTTTTTTTAATGCATGTATTTTAGAGCTTCATAACTTTGTCTTTTTGTTGTGGACATTTCATTTTTTATGAATAAATTTTGAAATTTCCAAAATTGTGCCATTTTTGTCTTGTTTTCGAATCTTATTATCATCATATTTCAAAACCTGTTTGACTTAGAGACCTGAAATTCATACCGTTTTATTCAGTTTCTTGTAATTGTTGTCTTCATTTCCTTTGTGTATGGCATCAGGCTGAGTTGGGACACTTCTCACTTTTACTTATTCTTCTTATATTTAACTATTTTGTTCCAGTCGAAATTCCTTCCTCTTAAACTGGTGTTCACCGAGTCAGTTCAGCTTGCTCTGTGTATCCCTACTGTCCTCAAACTTGGCTTCCATCATTCATTTTGGTATTCTTCCATCTTGCATTCTCTTCACATGTCCAAGTCAAGTTAACTTATTTTTCTCAGTTCTGTCATTCAACTTTTCTACTCCGTTTTCCTTCCTAACACCATCACTTCTCACTTTCTCTCTTTTCATTTCCCCAATCATATTTCTTAGGAATTCTACTCTCCTCTCTCTTGTCATTTCCCCAGTCTGATGCATATGTCAATATGGATGTAAAGTATGTCGTGTCCAGCATTTCCATACCCTTCATTGGGATCTTCCATACCCAGACTAAGCACCTCACACACTGGTAAAATGTATTGCTCTGCTGTACCCTTTCACTGATGATTGTCTCCATCCTTGTATTCCACATTTTTCACTACATAAATGTTTGCAGTTGCCCACAATTTCAATATTCTGTCATTTAATATTAAAGCATCCCTTACTTTCTCTGTCCCCTCTGGTTACTGCTATAGTCTTGCTTTTCTCCACACTGCACTTCATGCCATATTTCTCAATTTTTTTTTCCTTTGAAATGTTTAGTTCTTTTCATATATCCTTACTGTTGGTTCCCTACAACATGTCATCAGCAGATAGCAGTAACACCATCTCCCTTTCTCTGTAAGCTTCTTTTGTCTCTTTCACAATTTCATCCATCACCATTACAAATAATAATGGTGATGCCACATTTCCTTGTCCCAACCTTGTAACATTCCTAAACCATTCAGTCCTTCCAACTTGGGCCTGGACACACTAAAGCTGTTGTCACACATTGCTTGAAGAATTTGAATTGTTTCTTGTCCACCTCCCTTTCTCTCCAAGGTTTCCCATACTTTCACATTGATGAACTATCATATACCTTCATGAAATCAAGACTTATCATCAGTAGATCTTTCCAAACACACAATGCCTTTCCATAAATTCTGACAATATTATGAAAAGGATAGGTTGCTACTCACCATATAGTGGAGATCTCAGGTCGCAAACAGACACAGGGTAAAAGTCTGTTAAACAAGTAAGCTTTCAGCCAAAGGCCTTCTTTTGGAGTGGGCAGTGGTTGTGTGTGAGTTTGAACAAGATAGGCAACAGTAAATGCTGAGGAGGAGGTTGTATAAGAACAGTTGGTGGCCATAAGAATGAAAATATGATAGGAAAAAAATAAAAAAGACAATAAAAATCATAATTGGGAAAGTTTGTGAAAGGAAAACCAGAATAATTTTTGAAAATATAATTGGAAGGACAAAGAATCTATTCACCAAGCAGCAGCAGGACAAAACGCATACTCCTCCTCCTGCCAAAATGGTTGAATGAAAGGATAGGAAGAGGGATGAAGGAATGGGACTTGTGTGTTTTATGAAATGGCAGAGCGATAGAAAAATTTCCCAGTCAGGAGCATAGCAATGGGAACCAGAATGGCTCCTTCCTAAGCCAACCTTTTCATGGATCACTTGGTGGGTGCTCTCCTGGGATCTATAAGCCTTCAGCCCCTGGTTTAATTTAGATATATTGATGACATCTTTGCCATAAGGACTTTTGGTGAGGCTGACGAGTTAAAATTTCTGAAATCTCTAAATACATTCTCCCAATTAAATTTCATGTGGTCCTGTTCTGAATCCCATACAACTTGCCTCAATGTTGACATCACCTCACCAAGGATCAGCTACACATTTCCGTTCACATTAAACCTCAAACAAATAAAAGTACTTACATTGTGACAGTTCCCATCCTTTCCATGTCAAATATTCCTTCCATACAGCCTGGGTCTTCGAGGCCGATATATCTGTTGAGATGCAGACTCTTTGCATCAATACATCACCACCATAACCTTCACTGGGCACAAATAGCCCACCAGTCTAGTTAAAATGCAGATTTCCTGACCCATCACATCCAATCCTGGCACTGCTGATCCCTCCAAAAACAACGTTAGCAGTACACCTGTTGTCATTCAGTACTATTCTGGGCATAAATGTATTACTCAGGTACTTGGACAAGACTTTAACTACTCAAAAATCTTACCCTGAAGTGAGGTCCATTCTGTCTGACATGTTGTGCTTACCACCCCAGGAATAGCTTTCAACTGAATCTTTCCCCCCCCCCCCCCCCCTTTCCCCCCAAATCTCTACAATATCTTGGTCAGACACTATGGTGCTTCCTGCACCCATTTCCCTACCCTGTGGTTACTACCTCTGTGACTGTCCCCACTGTAAGATTTCTCCTATGCACCCTCCTGACATCACCTATACCAGCCCTGTAACTTACAAAACACACTTTATCGCTTGTGAAATGATGCCGTGTACCAGCTGTTATGTTAACACTGCTCAGCCTTCTACATCAATATGACTACCACTAAGTTATCAGTTAGGATGGATGGGCATAGAAAGAGGGTGTATACTGTCAACACATGTTCTGTGACATGACAGTTGTGACCTTGGTGCCTATTTCACCACATGTGGACACAGTTTCTAAGAAATCCACAGATGGGAATTGGCACTGCAACATGTGCTAGGTTCTCATCGTCCACCTGGCCTAAATTTATGTTAATTTCTTTGATCATAGCACTTCTTTTCAGTAACTACTTTTTTTTTCTCCACTCACTTTTTAGTTTCCTTCATCTTTTGTTTTCTGACCTACCTATTACCCCCATCCCACCCCACCCCATCTGTCTAACTCTTGCACAATGTTTTTGCAGCAATCTCTGTCTCGGTAATCACCCTATCTACCACCTTTAAGTTCTTAGGTTTCCAAAGCTCATCCATTGCAGTCCCCAACAATCACCTTTCCTTCTCATCCCTTGCAGTAAGTCTCTTTAAATGAGGTTCTGGGCACCTTTTCCGTATCTCCTCCGTTTCCTGAACCTCACCAGTCCTTTTCCTTCATGTCACCAACTAAAAATAGGAATGATTTCACAGTCTTGCTTAATATTTGACATGTATGGTTTCCATCATAACTTCATATCAAGCCCAAAGGCCTGAAACTATGGAGTGGTTACTGTGCTTATCAGTAGGCTAAAATTTATTTTAATATGTTCCCACTGAAATACTATCATGAACTTTGGCATACATATTAACAAATGATCTACGACTAACATACACTGGTTTTTAAATTTTTGGTACTAAAAGAAATTTTGGTATGGGAATTCAGCATTTTTATGCATATGGTCAAGTAGTGCATATTTTTAAATCTTATAAGAAACTGAATAAAACTGAACAAATTTTAGGTCTTTCAGACAAATAATTTTTGAGCTATGGTCATTTTAAAACTTCAGGATGTGACAGAAATTGCACAATTTTGGAAACTTCAAAATGTAATAGCTTAAAACAGAAAGGTCCAAAAAAATTTAATTTGCAATTGTGAGGAGCTTAGATTGCAACTCACTGTAAAGATGGCACATTGAGTTGCAGACAGCCACAATGAAAAGACTGTTATGCACTGTAGTCCACTTAGCTCTTGGCCTGGTTGACATACCAGTATAAAAATCTGTGTAGTGATTGCAGCAGAGCTGGTATATGACATGGCTGCTTTCACAAATGACCCACCTCTAGTGGGGTTGGATAAGACTCTGACCGAACTGGAATAGAAAGTGCTGGGTGGGTGGATTGGGCAGATATGGTACTGGGAGTGGCATAGGGATGGACTAGGATGTTACAGAGGTTGGGTAAGTGACAGAACAACACTTCAGGATCTTCGGTACTTTGTCACTCATTTCATGGCATGGTGACAGATAATCAAAGCCCTGACAAAGGATGTGGGTGAGTTGTTCCAGTCCAGGGTGGTATTGGGTGACAAAGGGGGTGCTCCTTTGTAACTGGTTTCTGAGGAGGGAGGGGGGGGGGTTATTTGGGGAGGGGGATAAAGCATGAGAAATCAGTTGGCAGACTACATCTGAGGGATACTGCCTGCCTGTGAAGGCCTTCATGAGACCCTCAGCATACTAGGCAAGGGAGTTCTTGTTACAGCAGACGTGCCGTCCCCCAGGTAGCCAGGCTGTGTGTGTGTGTGTGTGGGAGGGGGGGGGGGGAATTTTTGGTGTAGAAGGGATGGCAGATTTCGAAAACAGTTACTGTTGGTGGTTGGTGGGTTTAGTATGGGCAGAGGTGTGGCTGGAACCATCAGAGAGGAGGAGGTCAATTTGCAGGAAGGTGGCACGCTGGATTAAGGGTGACCAGATGAAGCAGGTTGGAGAGATGGTGTTGAGGTTGTGAAGGAATGAGGATACGGTTTCTTGGCACTGAGTCCATGTCATGAAGGTATCACAAATGAAGCTGAACCAGACCATGGGAATGGAGTATTGGGAGGTCAGGAAGGTTTCCTCTAGATGGACCATAAACAGATTGGCAAAGGAGGGTGCCATGCGGGGTCCAAGGCTGTGCCGCAGATTTTCTTGTGCACTGTTCCTTCAGAGTGCAAATAGTTGTGTGTTAGGTTAAAGTTAGTAAGGAATATGAGGAATAAGGTGGCGGGTTTGAAGCTTGAAGGACATAGGGAGAGGTAGTGCTGAACATTGGCAAGACCATGGGGATGTGGAACATCGATATATAGGGAAGTGGCATCAACAGAATGAGTGGAGATACAGGAGATGAGGGGATCGGGATGGTGGAGATTCAGTAAAGGGAGTGGTTGGTATCTTTGATGCGGGAGGCTAGATTTTGGGCAATTGGTCAGAGGTGTTGGTCAATAAGGGCCAAATTCTGTCAGTGGAGGTGCAATAATCGGCTAAAATGGGGTGTCCAGGATTGTTGTATTTGTGAATGTGGATTTTGAGGAGCATGTAGAAGTTGGGTGTACAGAGGATCATAGAGATGAGGAGGGAAATGGATTCAGGGGAGAGGTTCTGGGAAGTGCCTCAGGTTTTAAGCAGCAATTGGAGATTATGTGGACTTCGGTGATGGGATCTCTTGGGCATAGTTTATAGATGGTGCAGTCAGAGAAGTGGCAGAGGCCTTCTGCCAGATAGTCACTGCAATTCATAACAAAGGGTAGAACCTTTGTTGAGGTTAGCATACATTTTGATTCTGTGTATGCCTGTCCTTTCTTCTGCTAAAAGGTTGGTATTCTTAGGAAGGAACTAGGGGAAGGATGGTGAGGCCAGTTTGGGGGTAAGGAATTCCTGAAAGGTGACTAGGGGATGTTTTGGTGGAAAAGGGGGTTGATCACAGTTGCATGGTTGTGTGAACTTAGAGAGGCAGGGTTCAGTGTTGAGATTAGGTTGTCTTTTGTTGGAGGGACTTACGGCAAAGAAGTGTTTGTATTGTAGGGATCAGGAAAAGGAGAGTAGGTCTTTGAAAAGTCCAACATGGTTCAGTTTGGGTCTAGAGCTGAAGGTGAGGCCTTTAGGAAGGACTGTAACTCTTGTGGGGCAGAGAATTTTGGTGGAATGGTTAACAACAGTGTTCTGGTAGTGTTTCAACTCTGGGTTTAGTGGAGTGCTGGTAGGGAGTTTTGAGGAATTTGGCAAGTCAGAAAGCTCAGCTAAGCAGGGTCTGGTGCTATGAGGAGTTGATGAGGAGCCATGCTGTGGGCAGGGTAGGGGTTAGATAGCGGTGCTGAAAGGCAGCAGTATAGGATGTCAACAGGTTGGATAACTTATAGAGATGGAGTCTGGAATGCTCTTCCAGGTGTTGGGGATCAATGGGCTCAATTTTAGATGTATAGAGTAGCGATTGCACAGTAGTAGTATCTTGTGGAGAGAGGAGAGGTGGTTCTAGGTTGCCTGTAACATGGAAATATGTTTCTGCAGCACCAGGTTTGTGAGGGTGAGGGTCTAGCAGAAAAGAAAAGGTGAAGGTCGTTAGGAAAGGAAGGATGGGATCCAGTGAAAGGAATTGGAGGGATTCTATGCTTTATGCAGCATTTAAGGAACAATATGTAGGGTGGGACTGGGTTGTAGCCAGGGGAAGGAATACTTATCTGAACTGGTGCAGGAAGGTGGACCAGGGGTCCATTATGGCAGGGGAAAAGGGGAATGATGTAGGGAATGGGCAAATGAAGGCATTAGGTGGTTGTTAGGGTTCTGGACGACATAAAAAGACCCTTAAAAACATAGACAAGCAAAAATACATGCAAATACATAAAATTACACACAAATATGTATGCACACACACAAATACAAAAACAGATAAAATATGCACGATCAAATATATAAAAAACCACACAACACACCAGTCCCCTCTCCCCATATTACAACATTCCCGTGTGTGTGTGTGTGTGTGTGTGTGTGTGTGTGTGTGTGTGTGTGTGTGTTTGTGTGTGTTGAATTATATGTGCATGTTGTAATATGGGGAGAGGGGACTGGTTAGGTCGAGATTCACAAGTTCATGTTGCATAGATAAGTGCGAAAAATAACATGCAAAAATACGCTAGCATGAGGTAGGAAATTAGATGTATTGGCAGGAAAAATTTGGGGAATGAGAAGCTGCCCCAACAATTAGTGTGGATGAGACAATTTATATGATATGGCTCAGATGTTGGCCAGTCCACCTAGCTATTTGGCATCCAGGCTAATATGATATGCATGGCTCTACACTGTGCTCTACTTGATGCTGTAACAGTTCAAAGATCTCACAGTTCCTTTTTATTATTCTGATGACCGGACTTTCATCCATCTACTTTTATGTGTATGTGGTTGACATAGAGCTTCGGTAGCTGGTGCAATGAGCTTCTTTGGACAGTTTTACGCAACCTGATAATGCCTAACCACAGCAAAATGCATTATTTTTAAATAAAAATAACTTTGCAACAGTGATTGTTTTATTTCCAATAAAACCATGAAAACCAGTTGCTTTATCAATTGGTCAGTGATGGAATGTAGTGACTATTCATATAACTTCACAGTGCAGTAAAAATTTTTGATCCAAATTCAGATTCAAGTGGCATATACACAGGAGCTGTGTTGTCCTGGCCAGGGATGACTAATGGTCTCTGTTTACTGGAAACAATCTTGTAATAAATATTAGTAATTGTACAGTTGAAATTAATGTAGTTGTGTCCTTTAACAGTTATATAGATTACTATCTGAAATTTTCTGTAATAAGTTATTAATTATTTCCTCCGTAACTTTTGTTTAAGGCTTGTCATTGGCAGGTAGAGAAGATGAACCAACGGGACCTACAGTTGCAGTGCCTCGAGCTGATGATGAGACTTTCTTGCAGTTTTTCCGTAGTGTGAGTACGGAAAAGCTGCAAAGTGATAGGCTGGAAATAAGAGATGAGGATCTCAATGAAATCATTGCTGATTCTACTCAGTTGTAAGTATTGTGTAGCTGGTTAGAATGTTTGGAGTAGTTTCATGCTGCATTTTTCATTGTGTGCTTAAAATTTCCATATTAAATATTAAAAAAGGCCTGTTATTCTAAATTGGAAATCACACAGTTTGTTTACCCAGTTTCTCATCCAATTAACATTTCCTCTAATTAAATGTTGGACATCGTTAAATGAAATCGTTTATGTCACAGATGAACTAGCAGTTACTTTATCATAGTAATTCAAGCTCTTCCACTCTGACGCACATTTATTATTTTATTCAGCAACATTCAGGAAAATAGAATTGCTGGATAACAGTCACAAGTTCAGACAGCACAGTAATGAACTTTATCTTCTACAGACTGGTGCAGAAGAAGTCTGTGAAAGTACAAAGGCGCAACATCACTTCCCGAAACCCTCTCAAGGTTCTGGCTGCAAGAACTGATCTGCAGGAAGAATATCTTGAGGTGAAGACAGGAATAGCAGAGAAAGAAATAAGAAGGCTCAACGTAGAGAAACGTGAGTTGCTCATAATCAGTTGTGGATGGTCAAAGGGGGAATCTAGTTTATTCCAGTGCTTGTTTGTGACTTTTGTTATGGTTGTTATATTGAAGTTGTTCATATGAATTATGTGCAGTGAATCTTGATATGAACAGAACATAATACCAATTAATGAAACCAAGTTTATTTAGTGAACACCAAAGAGGAACAATATACTGTGGAACAATTAGCTTTTTATTACACTTTTTAACATTTTAATGTTGCCGTCTCTTCGATCTAAGGATAGATAATCAACGCAGCTAGCCGCTATCTCTGTGTAATGTCTTGTCTGTATATATGTGTATCTGTTGCCTTTAAGATCCCTTCACCTTCACACATAAGTCTATACAGTAAAGTATGACCCTCCCAGTTCTTGGCTGATCCGTGATAAGACAGGCGAAAAATTAGACTAATGGAGGATTCTTATTATTATCTCTATTTTCATTCGCTCTCTCTCTTTCTCTCCTTTATCTACGTATAGTTTTTAATATAAGATTTCATTACGTGATATTGTGATAAAAAGAATCAGCCAAATAGAATCTTTGGTGGAGTCTTCATCTTGGTAATCAGCAGCTGGCTTGCTGTAAGAAATCTTTACATTTATTATTACTGTTAAACACTGCAGTCAGTAGGGAGAATCAATCGTTTAGACAATTTGTTCCTTTTACAAAAGATTGCGAATTCCAGATGTGTACGAAGCCTTTTTGGACGATTTAACACAGACTCAGTGATTGCAGGCTCTCTTCAACACAGCTGAAACTTCCCCACTAATTACAGGGGCAACGTGATCAACAAATGATTCAGAAAAAACTCATTCGTTCATTCACTCTAGAACAAAAAAGTCACAAACCTTATTCACGGAGGAAATCGTGTTTTAAATCCATCTCCATTACATGTCCAGATCTCCAGTGATTCCACGCCTTAATTATTTTCCTTTTACAATCAAAACAAACCGCTAGCGGCACAAACGTTAATTGGCTCGCTTTAGCGAGAAGAAAAGCAGAATATGTATCTCTCAGAAACACATCAATCCCTCAACAGATACTTCAGAAGCTGTCCTAGTTACCACTCCTCTAACAACCATGGAGAATCCATATATGCATCTCTGTTATTTCAAGGAATAAATGCACTAGAAAATACTTTGGTGTCGACGAGCTGTCGCCGCATATATTACGAGAAAATCAGATCAGATAACTTTTCAAATGTGAATGAATGTGGATGGTTTGATTGAAAATGATTAATTGGTGCGTGGTAGAGGGTATTTGCTGTGGGGACATTACAATGCCCCTCGCAGCGAGCGAAGTTTGTGAGCCTAATTTTGATTTACCAAACACACTTCACGAGCTATCTATTAGTGTGGGTAACCCGGAAGTGATGAATGTCAGTCCTCCGGCTGAAAAAAATTATGTATAAGACAGATGAAGAAAAGAAACATTGAAAACAGAAGAAATGAAGAGACAGGTACCGCGGCTGTATTGCTTTTACGTGCATCAAGGTGTTATGTCTGCTGTGCACAACCAAGGAAAATGATCTTTCATGTAACTATTATCAGGGTCTACCCATTCGGGAACTTTCTTAAGCAGGGAAACCTTGGAAAACCTCTTAAGCCTAGACCCCCAGCCTACGGTACATAGAAGATAGGAAAGCCTACAGAAGAGAAAAAATAATTTTTAAATTGATCTCTAAAGGAAAGATAGGGATAGATTTATATAACGATTTGGAGAAAAGTGATTTGTGCCTCTAGCTAAAAAAAAATTTACAATCGACAATATCTTGCGGTGCTGAAACTCCCCCGGATCTTGCATGTCCCCGACATCCAAATTTGTAGTCGGTCTTCTACGCGGCTCACAATGGGAAGAGTAGAATTGACAGGGATACCAGATTTTACATGCAACATTCATTCCAAAAGAATTACCAATGACCGAAAGGGAAACTCTTCTTGTAAAAGAACTGGTTAGGTTGCACCGTCCAAGATTCTCCTTTTTGAAAACAAAATCTGTATGGCTTCATGCATCCTTTTTCTTACGATGTAGTGCAAGGAATTTCGCCATTGACTTAAGGTTTCCATTTATCCATTGACTAATGCTGTTGCCGAAAACATCATAATATTTACTCTAGTTTGAATTTTCTTTTGGACTTCTCATATCACTTAATCGCCAATTGTGCTTATAAGTCCAAAAATTCTGACACATTTTCTGTCAATGATTTACTCTTAGTAATTTAAAGGATTCATGCAACTTGCAGTAGATTTTGGATTCAAATCATCGAATAATGGAAAGTGTGGTTCATTTTATACAAAGACATAATCCATCATTTCCTTGAAAAGTCATATCATTTATCTATACTCATAAAATTTTTGTCCTAAATACATATATTTCTCCGCTTGATTGCTGTAATGTAAAAGTTATTAATGACGAGGAATGTGAATTCACTTCTTTCATTTATTCTGTGATTCATCCGGCATTCATACATCCACATATATGGAAATGGATTTTCAAACAAAATTCGAAAGTGAACAAGACCCATTAAATAACTACTAATTCTATGGATATAAACTTCTTTTGACATTCAACAATAAATCAAGAACTCTTAACCTCTAATTATGACACTTTTTTGAAGTTGAACGTCAATCAGTTTTCCCCTCACGTTTGATGCGAGTCTCTTACAAAGCATATCTGTGTCGTCTATATCGATTCTAACTCTCGCGCCGACGTCAATTGTTTTGCGTGGGAAATTATCACTCATGATTCACTGCCTAAACGCATCACTTCCTTCACACGTTTACACATCTAAGTGTGCACTTGAAATTATATATGAACATTCACTGGGAACCTCTGTTGATTATGCAGCGTCATTTTTGGGAAATATTTCTTTCTTCTTGAAGGTCATTCAGATCCTTTATAATTCTTGATGACATTAGCAATGCTAAAGTTCTATGTTTACCCAAACACAGGTGAAGCCTATCTCCACTATCTTCTTTACAGCACTCGATAGTTATAGTTATTCACTATTTCTACAGTCTGTGTCACTGATTAATTATTTTAGTTTAAAGTTTTCTAATTATTTCAGTTTAAAGTTTTCTAACACTAAACACGCACAGTTTATTGTTATGTTTTTACGAGCATTCATTTCTGTCACTCGCAATACCATTCATCCCTATCTTCTAATCTTCATTAAATTTTTTCAAGTCGTTGTGGGAAAATAACCCTTTAATTTTGTTAGATCCCGGGTATGCTAACAGATAAGCCCCAGGGTTCGGAATTTGTAGAATGATGTATGGGCCAGTATATAATAACTCCCATTTCCTTATACTCTTCTTTATTAAGGATGATTTGGTATGTCTTTTGACTAGTACCTTCTCTCCAACGTGGTATGCCTGTACCCTCTTGATTAATTTGTCATATTGTTGTTTTGAGAAAGAAAACTGGCGTTCTACGGATCGGAGCGTGGAATGTCAGGTCACTTAATCGGGCAGGTAGGTTAGAAAATTTAAAAAGGGAAATGGATAGGTTAAAGATAGATATAGTGGGAATTAGTGAAGTTCGGTGGCAGGAGGAACTAGACTTCTGGTCAGGTGACTACAGGGTTATAAACACAAAATCAAATAGGGGTAATCCAGGAGTAGGTTTAATAATGAATAGGAAAATAGGAATGCAGGTAAGCTACTACAAACAGCATAGTGAACGCATTATTGTGGCCAAGATAGATACGAAGCCCACACCTACTACAGTAGTACAAGTTTACATGCCAACTAGCTCTGCAGTTGATGAATAAATAGAAGAAATGTATGAAGAGATAAAAGAAATTATTCAGGTAGTGAAGGGAGATGAAAATTTAATAGTCATGGGTGACTGGAATTCAACAGTAGGAAAAGGAAGAGAAGGAAACGTAGTAGGAGAACATGAAATAGGGCTAAGAAATAAAAGAGGAAGCCGCCTGGTGGATTTTTGCACAGAGCATAACTTAATCATAGCTAACACTTCGTTTAAGAATCATAAAAGAAGGTTGTATACATGGAAGAATCCTGGAGATACTAAAAGGTATCAGATAGATTATATAATGTTAAGACAGAGATTTAGGAACCAGGTTTTAAATTGTAAGACATTTCCAGGTGCAGATGTGGACTCTGACCACAATCTGTTGGTTATGACCTGTAGATTAAAACTGAAGAAACTGCAAAAAGGTGGGAATTTAAGGAGATGGGACATGGATAAACTGAAAGAACCAGAGGTTGTACAGAGTTTCAGGGGAGCATAAGGGAACAATTGACAGGAATGGGGGAAAGAAATACAGTAGAAGAAGAATGGGTAGCTTTGAGGGATGAAGTAATGAAGGCAGCAGAGGATCAAGTAGGTAAAAGGACGAGGGCTAGTAGAAATCCTTGGGTAACAGAAGAAATATTGAATTTAATTGATGAAAGGAGAAAATATAAAAATGCAGTAAATGAAGCAGCCAAAAAGGAATACAAACGTCTCAAAAATGAGATTGACAGGAAGTGCAAAATGGCTAAGCAGGGATGGCTAGAGGACAAACGTAAGGATGTAGAGGCTTATCTCACAAGGGGTAAGATAGATACTGCCTACAGGAAAATTTAGAGAGACCTTTGGAGATCAGAGAACAACTTGTATGAACATCAAGAGCTCAGATGGAAACCCAGTTCTAAGCAAAGAAGGGAAAGCAGAAAGGTGGAAGGAGTATATAGAGGGTCTGTACAAGGGCAATGTACTTGAGGACAATATTATGGAAATGGAAGAGGATGTAGATGAAGATGAAATGGGAGATACGATACTGCGTGAAGAGTTTGACAGAGCACTGAAAGACCCGAGTCGAAACAAGACCCCCGGAGTAGATAACATTCCATTGGAACTACTGACGGCCTTGGGAGAGCCAGTCCTGACAAAACTCTACCATCTGGTGAGCAAGATGTATGAAACAGGCGAAATACCCTCAGACTTCAAGAAGAATATAATAATTCCAATCCCAAAGAAAACAGGTGTTGACAGATGTGAAAATTACCGAACAATCAGTTTAATAAGCCACAGCTGCAAAATACTAACACGAATTCTTTACAGATGAATGGAAAAACAAGTAGAAGCCGACCTCGGGGAAGATCAATTTGGATTCCGTAGAAATACTAGAACGCGTGAGGCAATACTGACCTTACGACTTATCTTAGAAGAAAGAATAAGGAAAGGCAAACCTACGTTTATAGCATTTGTAGACCTAGAGAAAGCTTTTGACAATGTTGACTGTAATACTCTCTTTCAAATTCTAAAGGTGGCAGGGGCAAACTACAGGGAGCGAAAGGCTATTTACAATTTGTACAGAAACCAGATGGCACTTATAAGAGTCGAGGGACATGAAAGGGAAGCAGTGGTTGGGAAGGGAGTGAGTCAGGGTTGTAGCCTCTCCCCGATGTTATTCAATCTGTATATTGAGCAAGCAGTAAAGGAAACAAAAGAAAAATTCGGAGTATGTATTAAAATCCATGGAGAAGAAATAAAAACTTTGAGGTTCGCCGATGACATTGTAATTCTGTCAGAGACAGCAAAGGACTTGGGAGAGCAGTTGAACGGAATGGACAGCATCTTGAAAGGACGATATAAGATGAACATCAACAAAAGCAAAACGAGGATAATGGAATGTAGTCGGATTAAGTCGGGTGATGCTGAGGGAATTAGATTAGGAAATGAGACACTTAAAGTAGTAAAGGAGTTTTGCTATTTGGGGAGCAAAATAACTGATGATGGTCGAAGTAGAGAGGATATAAAATGTAGACTGGCAATGGCAAGGAAAGCGTTTCTGAAGAAGAGAAATTTGTTAACATCGAGTATAGATTTAAGTGTCAGGAAGTCATTTCTGAAAGTATTTGTATGGAGTGTAGCCATGTATGGAAGTGAAACATGGATGATAAATAGTTTGGACAAGAAGAGAATAGAAGCTTTTGAAATGTGGTGCTACAGAAGAATGCTGAAGATTAGATGGGTAGATCACATAACTAATGAGGAAGTATTGAATAGGATTGGGGAGAAGAGAAGTTTGTGGCACAACTTGACCAGAAGAAGGGATCGGTTGGTAGGACATGTTCTGAGGCATCAAGGGATCACCAATTTAGTATTGGAGGGCAGCGTGGAGGGTAAAAATCATAGGGGGAGACCAAGAGATGAATACACTAAGCAGATTCAGAAGGATGTAGGTTGCAGTAGGTACTGGGAGATGAAGAAACTTGCACAGGATAGAGTAGCATGGAGAGCTGCATCAAACCAGTCTCAGGACTGAAGACCACAACAACATTGTTGTTTTTTCTGATCAACCTTTTGCGTCATATTTATGATGGCTTGTCTTATTTTTTCTTCCCAAGGCATCTCAGTTTCTTGAGTTTTGGGCATATGTTCAGTCCAGAAGTTTTCTTCTTGTGCCTCAAACATCAATTCATGAGGTGTATAACCAGTGGAGGAGTGGGGCACATTGTTGTATATCTGCTCAAATTCTTCCACATAATTTGCCCACACAGTCTGCTTATTATGGCAATAGGTCCTCATAAAGCGATTGAACTCTCTAAAAATTCTCTCAACCAAATTACCTTGTGGGTGGTAAAATGATGTTAGTATGTGTTTCACACCGACTTGATACAAAGCCTGTTTCCATCGGAGTCCCGTGAATATCTTAGCATTGTCTGTTATTATCGCCTTAGGTATACCAACATGTGGAAGATAATCCCTTGTTAATCTTATTACAATTACTTTGGCTGTAGCCGCCTTTATCGGGTATAGCTTTACGTATTTCATACACACATCAAGAAATGCCAACACATATCTAACCCCTCCTCTTGAAGTAGGTAACGGTCCACACAGATTGCACTAAATTAATTCTTTTGGTTCTCGGACTAATATAGAGCATAATGGGTGCTTACTCCCTTTTGAATCCGGCTTTGCTTTTTGACAGATTGTGCATTTCTTCAAGACCTCATGCACTCTGCACTTTATGGTGCGAAAATAACAGTACACACTTATCTTGTCTGCACATTTTGTTGCACCGAAATGTCCCCAGGTTAAATGGGTGAACCATACGAGTTTCTCTATTTGCGCCTCAGGTATACATACACACCAACAGACTTTGTTTGGCCTTCCACAGCGGAAAAATAATACGCCATTTACCAGCTTGTAATAATTTGCCATCTGATCTGAAGGTTGCTGTTGTAACCTTTGAATGACACTTCCCCATTGAGCATCTCTTTTCTGTAACTGTGCCATATGCGCACACAAATTGACATAGTACGTCTTATATGGATTTTCCTGCAACAGCAATACAGGGAATTCTGAGTTGTTATTTACTTCAATCTCTTTAGTCAAACCCTGTGGTGACCTTGATAGTGTGTCAGCAATAATGTTTTGCTGTCCTGAGACGTGCACGATCTTAAATTGGTATTGTTGCAGAGCAAGAGTCCATCTAGCCAGTTTGGAGTGTAACAGTTTACACATTTGTAAAAACGTTAATGATTGATGATCACAATATACAATAGTCTTTGACCCATATAGATAATAATGAAATTTTTTAAATCCCCAGATGACCGCAAGAGCCTCTAATTCTGTCGTCGTTTAAGTTCGTTCACAGTTGGACAAAACACGACTAGCAAATGCAATAGGACAGAAGGTGAGTTGTCCATTTATCTTGCGTACTTCAAAAAGGCAGGCTCCAATACCCACATTTGAAGAATCTGTTGACAAGTAAAATTCTTCTTGCATGTCCGGATGGTACAAAAGCGGTGCATTTACTACTTGCTTCTTTATCTCTTCGAATGCTTCTTGACACTTTAATGTCCAGAGCCAGGGCACATCCTTCTTTAACAGACTTTAGAGCTGCTGCGTTCATCACCTGATTTGTTATGAATCTTCTAAAAAATGAGGCAAGGCCCATAAATCCTTTTAATTGCCTCCTGTTCCTGGGTGTTGGAAACTTACTAATTGCATTTAGCTTCTCCTTGGTTGGTAAAATTCCCTTCGCATCAATTATATGCCCCAGGAACTTGATTCTGTTTACTGCAAAATGGGATTTCTGTAGGTTAGCAGTCATTCCCGTGGTTTTGAACACGTCCAACACTCGGTTCAGTAAGGTAATATGCTCCTCCCAAGTTTTCGATGCAATAAGCAAATCATCAACAAACACTATTATCCTGGTTCTGAGTTCTGGGCCTAGTGCATAATCTAGAGCTGCTATAAAGATTCCAGCACTAATGTTGAGTCCGAAAGGAGCTACGGTGAATTGGTAACTTCTTCCAGAATAAATGAAAGCCGTATACTTCCTTGATGACTCATCCAGCTTGACTTGCCAATAAGAGCTCCACAAATCAATGCTTGTCAAATATTTGACATCCTGGAACCGTTGTTTAAGTTTGTCTATGTTTTCTGGATGTGTTCTCACTGGAATTATGATTTTATTTATTTCTCTGGCGTCGAGTACCAGTCTAACAGTCCCATTTACTTTTGGCATGACTAACAATGGGGAGCAGTATGGGCTTGTAGAGGGTTCGATCAAACCCCATTTCAACATGTGATCTATTTCCTTTTGAACTTCAGCCTTTAACCTCCAGGGAACAGGATAGAAAGTTCTACAATGCGTTTTGTGCGGCTTAACATAGAGATGGCATATGTATCCCTTAATAACTCCTGACCTTTCATCAAAAACGTTTTCTTATGTTAATAATAATTCATTGAGCTGCTTCTTCTGATCTTCTATAATGCAGTCGGATTCATTTAACTTTTCAAACACTAATTGACCGAAATCTCCTTTGACTTGGAACTCATTAATTACGAGCTGTTTGGAATTCTGGGACATCCTGATTACTTGCACACTGATCCCAGAATTATATTTTCTCGTGAGGCTTTTTTTTTTTTTTTTTTTTTTTTTTTTTTTTTTTTTTTTTTTTTCTCTCTCTCTCTCTCTCTCTGTGTCTCTCTCTCTCTCTGTGTCTCTCTCTCTCTCTCTCTCTCTCTCTCTCTCTCCAACAACTCCAACTCAATTTCTTGTTCATTAACATTCAACCAAATTTTTCCTGTTTTGAAATCTATTCTGCATCTGTATTGACGTAGGCTGACGACTCTGATATTGCAATCTACCACCAAATTTTTCTTAACAAGGAATGTGCTTAATATTGCTACACTTCCGAATTCCACACCAAGTAGTGACTGCACCTTTACATTAGCCGATCGAGCCCCAACGGCGCTTATTATTCTGCAATTTTGAACTGGAAAAACTGGTACTCATCTTATATTTCTGATCCTGTTGAATAGTGCCTCCGAAATAACATTTGTGGTTGCAGCTGTTTCTAAAACCGCCACTATAGGTACGGTCTCCATAATGACTTGCACTTCGGCTACTGCCACCTGTTCCTTATCCTCATCTTGTGGTTCTAAGTCCTCGGTCAGTTCATCTGCCAGTAATCGTCCATCACTATACGTTAGCGTGGGTACACACATCCTGTTGCCCCTCAACCAATTGTTGACCGCTCCTCCGGGGCACGAGTGGGTCCTTATGAGTTTGTTGGATTTTGATTTGTCTGCTGGTTAACATCATCCGTCACTTCGGTAATTAACGGTTGATTCGGAAATGTCCGTCACCACTGATGTTGGCTATTTGAATTCAGTCCTCCCGGTTGATTCCAATTTCTATTATTGTTATTATTCCAGGCTTGGGGTCTTTCGTTCCCCCACACGAGGTTGTATCTTTTCCCGTTCCTGTTGTTCCTTGAATAGCCCCTCGCAAGACCATTGCCGGGATTACTATTGAGATTTTGAGGGGTTCCTCCATTATTTAACGATCTCTGTTCATTCCTTCTAAGTGTCGATTGATCACCATTGGTAGAACCCATACTTCCACCTTGCCTACCGTTTGGCAGAGGTTCTATCACCCTTTATTGAAATCTGTTATTACGGGCTTTCTGGTTGTTCTCTTCGATAATATCTATATGGTCTAACGTCGTGAGGAATGACTCCAAGTCTTTGTCGTTGCCGTAAATCAATTGATTCCGGATGCTAGTTGGTAGTCTTGCCTTAAGTATGTTTATTATGTCTGGCAAGGGCATAGGTCTGTCCCAGTATCTTGTTTTATTTATATATTTTTCAAAATACCTTCTAAGGCTTCCTTTCGAAAAGGAGAAAGGCTCTGGGTAGAGCACCTCCTGCCTGTACCCCTTCTGACCAGAACTTTGCTAAAAGCGCCTTCTCAAAATCGTCATATGTCGGGTAAACAGAAGTCATGTCCGAGGCCCAGATTGCCCCCGAACCTTGTATGTATCCTGTAACAAAACTGATCTTCTGCCACTCCGACCAATTTCTGGGTAGCACTCATCTGAAACTTCGAATAAAACCAATTGGATGGACCCCACTTTTGTCAGGGTTAAAAATCTGGAATTGCCGATGCTTTATCAGTTTTTCTTCGGCATGGCAAAGGCTTTCGTAATCTCCGGTAGATAAGGATTCACGCGAACAACCCGCTTGTGGCAATTTAATGTTTGAATTACTTGCACAAGTCGGTATTGTGTGCGAATGGGCAGTAACTGGCTCTATAGTCGCTGCCAACTTCTGCTGCTGCCCTGTATTAATTTGTTCTGAGCTTTGTTGTGAAGCACGCATCGACTCTTCTGTCGTTTGTTTCCAATGCTCCAAATCAGCACCTAACTACTGTCGCACCTCCTCAAGTCCTTTCGCAAACAAATTCTCTTCCTGTTTGCCAGATAAATTCTGGAATGCTGCCTTAACATTTTGCTCAATGTTTTCACATGTTAGCCTTTTGTTTTCTAATGTGATTTCGGATAATTTACCCGTTAATACGTTAATTTGGTGGTCTATAACGTCTTGACGCTCTGTCAGATGTTAAACGCTTTCCTTTAGGTTAGTCTGTGTACGTGCCAATTCAGGAAGTTGCACAATTGCACATGCCATGGCGTCTTGCTTTTGTACTAATTGTGGAACCATATCCACTTGTTCCCATATGGTATCTATCTTAATAGCCACATACTCCTTCATTTTGACACGTACGCGGTGAGTAGATTCCTCACATTGTGCTTTCACCAATTCTATTTGTGCAGTTAATTTTTGTTCCGTCTCTTCGGCCTGATCTTTGAGTTCCTTGGTCTTTGCCTCTATCCGCTGCTCTAATTCAGAAAACTGTCTTGTAACTGCTGCTTAATCTCAGTCTGGACTAATTTCATCTCTTCTTGAGTTTGAGTGACTGTCACTAATTGTGCTTTAATATCGGTTTTCAGATTTTCCTGCCCTTCAGAAACTGAGGCTAATTTTGTATTCAAATCATTTTGCCCCTCAGTAATGTCAGTTTTCAAAGTATTCATGCTCTCGGCTATCATCTGCATCTGTCTCATGATAATTACCAATGGATCTAATCCCTGCTGCGTACTCGCTGTTACACTCGCAGCCGTGTCTACAGGGCGTTCTGTTGCGCTGTCTGTAGCCATTGGTCCTACAACACTTATTACTGCTTCGTTATTAGCAGTGCTAACAGCTGAAGGATGATGTGTGCTGCTTTGCTCTGCTTGACTCATCCTAAACATTGCCCTACTTAAAACCATATAAATGATCTACTGTCACTAAATGTAACTTCGTTCACACGAGAGTACTTCTGTGTCTAATTTCTTAATGTACACATTCAGATAAATGCAACTGGGACAGGTCAATCAAAAAACTTCCTATATCTAACATGAACACAAATAATCAATGTTCAAATATCAAATAACACTAAATAAAAAAGCATATACTTCAATTGTACAAGCAGGCTTTAGTAATAAAAATATAGATCTGGCCTTTTCTCTGTGCCCAGCATGCTGTCTTTTGGCTTTATTTGTGGATCCAATTATATCACCTGCGAGTCTTTCCTCTCTTTTCCAAGCGTCAGTTTGGTTAGCTCGTCGTAGTTGACATGAAACATAGAACAAAATTATTTTAGCAACCTCCAAAAACGTGTCCTGCCACGGATTGGCCATTTTAACATTTTAATGTTCAAAGAATAAGTTGCCGTCTCTTTAATCTAAGAATAGATGATCAGTGCAGCTAGCCACTATCTCTGTGTAATGTCTTGTCTGTATAGGCGTGTATCTGTAGTTTTTAAGATCCCTTCACCTTCACACATTAGTCTATACAGTAAAGTATGACCCTCCCAGTTCTTGGCTGATCCGTGATAAGACAGGCGAAAAATTAGACTAATGGAGGATTCTTAGTATTATCTCTATTTTCATTCGCTCTCTCTCTTTCTCTCCTTTATCTATGTATAGTTTTTAATATAAGATTTGATTACGTGATATCGTGATAAAAAGAATCGGCCAAATAGAATCTTTGGTGGAGTCCTTCGTCTTGATAATCAGCGGCTGGCTTGCTGTAAGAGATCTTTACCTTTATTATTACTGTTAAACACTGCAGTCAGTAGGGAGAATCAATCGTTTAGACAATTTGTTCCTTTTACAAAAGATTGCAAATTCCAGATGTGTACGAAGCCTTTTTGGACGATTTAACACAGACTCAGTGATTGCAGGCTCTCTTCAACACAGTGAAACTTCCCCACTAATTACAGGGCCAACGTGATCAACAAATGATTCAGAAAAAACTCATTCGTTCATTCACTCTAGAACAAAAAAAGTCGCAAACCTTATTCACGGAGGAAATCGTGTATTAAATCCATCTCCATTACATGTCCAAATCTCCAGTGATTCCACGCCTTAATTATTTTCCTTTTACAATCAAAACAAACCGCTAGTGGCACAAACGTTAAATTGGCTCGCTTTAGTGAGAAGAAAAGCAGAATATGTATCTCTCAGAAACACATCAATCCCTCAACAGATACTTCAGAAGCTGTTCTAGTTACCACTCCTCTAACAACCATGGAGAATCTATATATGCATCTCTGTTATTTCAAAGAATAAATGCACTAGAAAATACTTTGGTGTCGACGAGCTGTCGCCGCATATATTACGAGAAAATCAGATCAGATAACTTTTTCAAAGTGAATGAATGTGGATGGTTTGATTGAAAATGATTAATTGGTGCGTGTTAGAGGGCATTTGCTGTGGGGACATTACAACTTCTACATTCCATAACCTGCAGAAAGATCTTAGAAAAGAAACATGCTCATGAATGTCTTTTGCTTCTGTAAATAAACGATCTTCTGATATTACAAAAGAAAACATGGTCCAGCTGTTTAGTTATCATCCACACACAGAGTGCTGTACAATAACTGCAGTTGAGTTGGTATATAATATGGCTGCTCTCAAATGAGGCCCTATGTTTTACAGAATATAAAAGCATGTATTGAACTGCAGTAAGATTTGGAGGGTGGTTGTATAGTGTTTCACCTGGATTGTCTACATGGGAATGAGCCGTTGGGTGTACGATTGACAGCAGGTTTGTCGTGAGATTGTACTTAGATATTGTATAGATCAGGTTTGTATATCAGATGCGTATTCAATGGTAATGTTTCTGAAGCTGTATAGTTAAAGTAGCAAAAATGTAGCACCACAAACACTAGTGAAGTTTGTGTGTGGTTTCATAAGGCTACACATGAGGCATTATTCAACTACAGATCAATGGTTGCTTTTTCTTATTTTCTCCTGGAATTCATTTAATTGTAATATTAACTACATTTACACTAAAGTAAGTAAAATGTGTTTCCATTGTTGTAGCAAGTGTTTAGACAACATCCTACCTGAGTACATTGTACCTCTTTCTGCAGTTTCTGTTAAATGTGAAGTAAAAATGAGAACAATTCTCTACACATGGTAACCTCAGTAAATATTTATATGAACCCCTCACAGATAAACTTTTGTACTGAACTCTCCTTTTTCTATTTTCAGTGGCTAAGAGCTCACCTTTAGCAGTGGAGGCTCTAGCAGGTCTTGCAAGTAAAGAAGACTTCACAGCAGTTGCTCTGAAGAAAGCATCAAGCTCAGTTGGTTCTTTGCTTCCCTACAAGGATCTGATGTTGATCCATGTGAAAGGACGTAGACATGTACAATCTCGTCTTGTGGAACCTACTGTGGCATCTGTTAACCATGGAGATAATTATGTACTTGTCACACCAACTGAGGTATGTGTGTCTGTGGTTGTAGTTTTCTAATTTCTCTTCTGCATTCACCTTCACTTCTTTTTGTTCTTATTTTTTCTGTTGCAGATCCCACACTTAGTTAAATAGTTTTTAGTGTTTTTGTTTAATTTATTATTGCTACACTCTCTTCCCTATTCTTGTTAGTATATATTTTATTTTGTTTGCACTGTGCATCCTATAAATCACAACTACCTCAACTATGAAAAAAAAGTTGCTGTTAACATAGTGTGGACTTCTGTTCACGTAAATGCTATTGCAATCTTGTAGGAACTGTGGTTTTTTCCATCATGTGATGTATGTTTCACAAATCCAGCATAGTATCTTGCTTAAATGACTATATCAGATACCAAAAGAGAGCAGCTCAAGAAAATAAGAAATAGTTAGAGTATAAATTTTGAGAAATTCTTTACTTGCTCAGTAAGAGTACAGATATACAAATCTCTCCTTTAATTAGAGTGCTAAATGACATTTGACTGAAACTGCATGTTAGTGATTGGAGCCAAAAAAGAATTATTGCTTAAAAAGGCACATTAAATTCAGATACAAAGATACAGTTCTTCTGAAAATACTTTGGAAATCATATATAAACATACAGTATTTGAGAAATTGATGCAACAGTTTTGAAATGTGTAAGTTTTTGATACTTTTGCAGGTTTTTAATTGGGTTGGCCTATACTCAAATGTCATTGAGCGATCCAGAGGAGCTGAGATAGCACAGTATATTGTGCAGAAGAAAGATCTTGGGTATACAGGTTCAGGACAGGTAATCACTATCACTGAAGAGAAAATAACTTGCTCAACCTCCCAGAAGAAGCGTTTTTGGCAACTGCTTGGGGCTCAAGAAAATATTGGGGAAGGTATGATAGTGTGCCACCATACATATTATTGACCCCTACTGTTATGTTTTCATTAAAGTATTGAGTCATAGCTTCATCTCATGAGTGACTTACCATTAACACACCAGTACTTGATGTTTTGTACCACTGGAATGTTTTGGCACTACACTGGCTTGTATTGTTCTCTATAGCTCTTGTCTGAAGCCAACATTGAAATAACATTTGTTCAGTGTTCTTGAAATGTAATTTTCGCTTCATGTCGGTGTTACTCATAATATATACTATTGATGTGTAAAATAAGGACTTGAATAGTTTGAGGATTAAATAAGTAAATTTTTTGAAGGGTACAGGACACAGCTTTAGATGTCACACACAAATTCTTGTTAACAGTTTCTCTTTCTGTCACTCAAGGTACTCCAGCTTATGCTGGGCATCCAGATGAAGATGAACTTTATGAAAACTGTATCCTGGCTACTAACAAAGTTTATGAGCTGCAAGAGCATGAACTGGTTCCCATGGAAGAATATTGGGGTAGTATACCACGCATTCAGATGCTGGATCCGTCAAAAGTATGTTCCCTTTGTGTTTACTAATAATGAATTTGTTTTCTTTGTCAGATTATTTATGATTATATTTGGTAACTCTTCCATTACATATTATTTTTGTAATGAGTACTTAAACAACATGTGTTAATGGAAGTAAATGGGAAAAAGAAGAGAGCTTGTTAATTACACTAACACAAATATTACAACTTTTACATGTATTTTAATTTTTCATTTAATTAGTTTTATTGGACATTGTCTTAATGCTTCAGTAACAGTGAAAACCTTTTTTCCAGATTATAGTTTTTGACTTTGGCTCTGAAATGTATATTTGGAATGGAAAGAATGCATCTCTGGATACTCGTAGAGAGGCAATCCATTTGGCACGGGAGCTGTGGTCCGAGGGTTATGATTATACAGGATGTGATGTTTGCCCCTTGACCATAAGTGCTGCTCTTGGCTCACACTTAGAGCAAAATGTGAGCACCCCAGTATCTGGTCCGGAACGACCCAGTTGGGCCTTGCTTGGAAAGGTTACACAGCACATGGAGACCATACTTTTCCGAGAAAAATTCCTTGACTGGCCTGATTTTTCTCGTGTCATACGCTCAAAGGTCACGGATGATATAGATAAGCAGGTTTGTATATGCTTGAAAAGTATTGTGTTAGTGTAATGCAAAATACTGTTTCATTCAGTGTAGTTAATACAGTAACCTGAACCATAAAATATTACTGTGTCAATAGATATAATTTTGTTCAAAAAGTATTTTCCCAAAAAGGTGTAATGCCAAAAACTCAATAGAAACAGGATGTCAATCAACCACATTAGGTGCAATGTAAATTTAGTTTACTTTTTTGCAGGGGGGCAGAGATATAGTTAGCAGACAAATAAAATGCATGTTATTGGGACATGATTACACACAAAAAGTAGCAATGCCCTGATATTCAATGTGTGTTTACTTATGAACTTCATTTCTCTGATTGTAAGTCAATTTTGACAGCTGATCACCACTAACAGTTATGTCACTGTGATGAAGTCATAGTTGCCACATCTCAGTTAATACATTGACCTATTCTAAATATTTACCTCTAATACACAGACCAAGTTGTAGATTACAAAGTTTACTTAGAAATGAGGGTTCTGGTATTGTTCATCTCCTCCAAAGTAAATAATTTCTCTCTGTGAGTTTCTGTCAAATGTTTAATATAATTTCACATTTAATGTGAAGTTCTAATAATACCAAGAGGAATAAGACAAAAACTGCAAATGTATGCTAATAAAACATTAAATAAATAGTCTTTTTATTGGCATAACCAACAACATTACTATCCACTTTGCCACAGTAACTGATTAATTATATAAATAAATAATATAGATTTTTGCTTCAGTCATCTATACATTTCAGTAGTGTGCTGTCATCACCAAATGTGTGTTGTTGTATTGACATTGTGACATGGATATATGTTGTCCTTTTGGTAGACAGTGATGAGACAAGAAAGTTACATGATGCCTTGATGTTTAGCAGAAACCCACGTAACTTTCTTGCTTCATCACTGTGTGCAAAGAAAGCATCAAACATGCGTGCTACAGACGTGATACATAATGTGAGCAAAGCAAAATCTTCCTGATGGTGATTGTAATGGTTGATGGTGGCATCACCATTGACGCATACCGTAGGTTTTAAAATAAAGAGTGACTGAAAGAAAAAAAAATCAGTCTTACTTGTTTATTACCTAATCACTCACAGTCCTTAACCAATAATCCATTATGGGCAAAGTGTATTAAATCATGTATTTGCTTTTGAATCATTAAAACTTTCTGGTATTTCTTGGGGAAGTGAAATGAACATGTACAAATTGTGACAGAATGTTGTCGTTGCGACCATTAAAATCTGTTCCTAGAACCTATAAGTGAATTTTATTTCTTGTAAAATTCATATTTTACTTTCAACCTGCTAGAAGTCTTTTCATATGTGGTGCTCAAGATATGAACTTATTCTATGAACCAATCATTTTGAGTTTTTGAGTCTGCTATAAGATACTGATATTATAATGTAATTAAAGCCTAAAGTTTTTATAAACCTTTAAGTAAACTTCTAGGAGATCAACAACTACTTTTACTTCATAGCACTGTTAAACTGTCAACTCACAAAAAATTGAAGGCTTTTGGTACATTTTTTTAGCACTGCCATTAAATGCTAAGCTGTTGTGGATTGATAATTATTTTTACCATTCATCTTAAATACATTTTCTCAAAGTAGTTTTTGGAAATTAAATAAAAAGGCTGCTTTATCCATTATAATGAATGTTATCTAGTAATAGAATGCTACAGTAGACATTTTATTGTCAGAACAGTAACATATTATCTGTACCTAATCCTTGCAGTAGTACTAATTAGTGCAATACATAGGTTTTATGTGTATATTCAGAGATGATACTGTACATAGATTACATACTCAAGTAAATAATTTAAGGGTAAAGGACACCACTTACGAATAACAAAAGCATTGAGTCATCAACAGGTGCACACAAAAGAGAATGAAAACTTGCTAGCATTCAGAAATAAAATCTGACCTCAAGCCGGAAAAGGGATACTTTCCTGAACTGCTTCAGATAGGTGGAGCTGGGGGTGGGGGAGAGGGGTGGGGTGGTACACTTTCCCCCATAGCTCTCAGGGAAAGGGGAAAATATACTGTAAGATGTTTTTCTTTCTCAATAAAATGATTTAAAGTAGGTATTACACAGTTTTTAACAGGATAATAACTTTGACGTTTTTTTATGACTACTAACAAATCTCCCCTCATCTTCCAATATATTAAAAATATTTGAGGCCCCCAGGTCCAACTCCCTATCCCGCCCCACCTTTGTAGACTATCGTTTGTGTGTGTGTGTGTGTGTGTGTGTGTGTGTGTGTGTGTGTGTCCACTCTCTAACTTGAGAAGGAATTTATTTCTGAAAGCTAGCAAGTTTTCCTTCTCCTTTGTGTGTACCTATCAATGATTCAGTGCTACAGCTGTTCATTGACTTGTCTCCTTTAGTTCTAAATTAAGTACATTATACCAGAACTTTCCTACTATATTTACATACCCATGTTTCAGTTATAGAGAGTAATGTAGTGTTGTTCTTCATCCCTTTTCTCTTCTAGCTTTTCTATTGCATTCTACACATACTGAAAAAGATGAGTTGCAAGTCTCCTCTCCAGGTTGGTTACAGCAATGTTGAAATTCTACTTCCCTTTTTGGAATAAATTTGCCATATACTTTGCTTCTTGTCCTCTTATGATTTTTGTTAATACACATTCAGTGTTAAGGAAACCACATCAGTCAATTTTTCAGTACTCATCAGATGGGCCAAAAGCCATAAAATGTTAATCTGAAAAAAATGGAGGGAAGTCAGTGTGGTGACAAACAGGACAGTCAACCAGTGACACACCACGTGGATGCCAGTATCTCTGGTAGGATCGGACTGCATACTGAAAGCCTCAGATGGCTAAGGCGCATTTAGGGGCACACAGAGTACAGAACAAAGAAGCCAGGATTGCAGAAAGGTGGTGGGAGGGGGTGATCGGCATGTAAAAAATGATGATTAATTCTCCTGATACTCCATTACATCGGGGAGCTTTTGAAGCCATCAGTCTCTCAGCATACAAGTGAGAACATTATACAATATAAATTCTTGCAAAACGGGAGATTTTAAAAGTCAGTTTTTGCATAATTAAAATTAAGAGATGGTGCTAAAACTTTCAGAAATGATAATAAAGTACAGAACCAACATATGGTAACTTGAAGGATAAATGGATTCAGGACCTTGTTGTCAAGAAGAAGGTGATATGAACAGTGGAAAACTGTCAGTTTCTGACTATGGGGGGGGGGGGGGGGGAGAAACTAATGCTGGTCAAATATGAGGTGTGAGGAGATGGCTTTCAATGGGCAAAGGGCTTGTGAATGAGGATGTAAAACAAATTTTGTGAAATTTGGAGTGAGTAGGTGCTTCCATTAAATGTGTGACAAATAATGGGCTGCCAGTGGTGTGGTAAAAACATACAACATAGACGTAATTGATTTTTAATGACATGTTCACATGTAGTTTCAGGCTAAAAAATATAGACAGTTTTGGAACAAGGAGTTAACTACAACAGTTGGAGATTAATAGTGCCATCAGCACTCTACAAGAGCACCAAAGAGTTTCTTTTAACAGCTGCTACAAAAGGATGCTGAAGAGTGTAGTACGCCCATGTATGTGTGAAAAAAGGACAAGGGTGAGGGGCTTGAGGGATAGTATTATGAATGATTAAGAAAGTTAAAAAATGTAGTTCAAATAATATGACATAGAAAACACTGTCCGAGTGGTCTGCAAAATTATATGTATTTGGTCATGAACTGGCTTTGGGCTTCTTAGGCTATCGTTATTTCCCAGCTGACAATGGCCTAAGAAGCTGAATGCCAGTTCATGACTAAATAAATACAGCTTTTTATAACGTCCTCTTTAATATTATTGTCACGTTCTGCCAAACATTAATGGAAAATGCAGTTGATATGTGCTTCAAAGTTATCCATACTGTATTTTATGCCACAGTGGATATTTTACATACTTTTTCAGTAGCTTGATAAGTGACGTGAAACTGTCTCTTTGAGATTATCATCTGTTTATTGAATTCGTGATGATTTGTAGCTTCTTATAGTGTCTCCGAAGGCTCTTTTTGAGATCGATTGTACAAGACTTGCTATAAAGGGTGAGCATAAATTTTAACTGTGTCTTTCTATCAACCACCCCCCCCCCCCCCACCCCCCCACCCCCCCACTTGCAACTGAAGACTGGAGAGAAAACTTTAGTGTGCTAGTATGTATGTCTCCCAGTCACACACTCATCACACTCATCAATGGAGGAGACCTTAATCATATATCAGTCAGTTGGGATACGTACAGTTATTTAAATGCTTAGCATTGTAAGGCATCCTGCATTGTAAGGCATCCTGTGAAACAACACTAAATGCTCTGTCTGAAAACTGCTCGGAACACACATTGAGTGGCAACAAATAAACCTGACCTGTTTGAACATGTCCTCATTGAAACTGGTATCAGTGTACATGATGCTGTTCTAGCAGTGACAATTATCAAACTCATTCCATGTAGGCTTTAACGGACGGCGTCTTCATCAATAAACACTTCTGGGCTAAGTTGCTGTGGTCGATCTGTAGAACTTCTTCTCCCTGACGTTTCGTTCTCAACTACGGAGAACATCTTCCGAGGTGAGTCAACGACTGGCTGCTAGGAGCTGGGGCGCGTCACGTGGTGTCAATGTGCAGCTATCTCTGGCTATCGTCTGTTCTCTCGATTGCAGGCAATCGATTGTCACGTGATTGATGCAACGTCGACCGCCATATCTTATCCAATTTTAATCCTCCTCCTTTACGATTAAAATTGCATTGATGTTTGTGGATTTCAATTGCCTCTCTATACAGACGTGTATAATAATGCGATGTCCTCGCTGGCACGCTTGTTTTACCAAATTTTATTTCGTGATCTCCATCCTTGAAAACGTGTTCCGCTACTGCCGATTTGTCGATATGTCCCAAGCGACAGTTTCTTTTGTGCTCCGTCAACAGTGTATTGATGCTTCTTTTTGTAGTTCCTATGTAAACCCTGCCACAACTACACGGAATTTTATATAACCCTGGGGTGGCTAGGGGGTGACGAGCATCTTTTGTTGATCTTAGGCATTCACTAATTTTCTTAGTAGGTCTAAAAATGGTCTCTACCTGAAACTTGGCTAGTATTTTCCGAATGCGATCCGTGATATTATGGATGAACAGAAGAAATTGCTGTCTCCTATTTTTAGGCATTTTTCTATTTGGGTGAAGTGCTCGTTTAATCTCGTTTTTCGTATAACCATTTTTCGCAAAGGCCATTCGTAAATGATTTAGTTCTTCTTGTAAGTAGCCTGGTTCACAAATATTATTGGCCCTATCCACTAGTGTTTTTATGACCCCCCCCCCCCCTTTTGCCTAGGGTGGTGGTTTGAGTTCTTATGGAGGTAGCGATCGGTATGTGTACCTTTCCTGTAGACCTTATGGCCTAAGGTCCCATCCGCCTGTTTGATAACTGATACATCCAAGAAGTTAAGTTGTCCATTCTTCTCCTTCTCCATAGTAAATTTAATCTCTGGATTGATGCTATTTAAGTGTACCAGGAAATCATTCAAGTCTTCTTCCTCATGATTCCATATTACAAAGGTATCATCCACATACCGATACCACTTCGAGGGGCTTTTTTTGGCCGACTGCAGTGCTTGATGTTCAAAATATTCCATGAATAAATTCGCAATTGCAGGACTTAGGGGGCTTCCCATGGCTACCCCATCGATCTGTTCATAAAATTCACCATTGTACTGAAAATAGGTCAAGGATAGACAGTGTTGGAACAAGGCTACTATATCAGTAGGGAACATATCGGCTATATGGGAGAGAGTTTCATCAACTGGAACCATCGTGAACAAAGACACTATATCAAAACTGACAAGGATGTCACTAGGACTGACAGTAATTTCCCTCAATTTCTCAATGAAGTGTAGAGAGTTTTTAATATGACTCTCAGTTTTGCCTATGTAAGGTTGTAACAAAGAGGCAAGGTGTCTGGCTAGTTCTTGGGTAGGAGCTCCAATTGCGCTGACTATTGGTCTCAAAGGAACATCAGGCTTATGTATCTTTGGTAATCCATATAATCTCTGAGGATAAGCCTCCGTTTTACAAAGATACTTTTTAACTTCTGTAGGAATGGAAGACTGTTTTATCAGACGATTGGTGGCATTCAGCACATTCGTTGTGGGATCCTTTTTCAACTTCTTGTATGTGCTGGGTTCCAGGAGATCCCTGATCTTCTTGTGATAATCCTCAGTATTCATTAAAACAGTAACATTTCCCTTGTCAGCGGCAACTATAATAACATTCTTGTCTGCATTGATCTCCCGCAATGCCTTCCTTTCCCCTTGAGACAGATTGCTGCTGGGTGGCTTAGCTTTGCGTAATATCCTGGAGGTTTCCATTCTAATTTCATCAGTAGAATATGATGGTAACTGACGAATTCCTGCCTCTATATTAGCAATGGGTAGATCACATAACTAATGAGGAAGTATTGAATAGGATTGGGGAGAAGAGAAGTTTGTGGCACAACTTGACCAGAAGAAGGGATCGGTTGGTAGGACATGTTCTGAGGCATCAAGGGATCACAAATTTAGCATTGGAGGGCAGCGTGGAGGGTAAAAATCGTAGGGGGAGACCAAGAGATGAATACACTAAGCAGATTCAGAAGGATGTAGGTTGCAGTAGGTACTGGGAGATGAAGAAGCTTGCACAGGATAGAGTAGCATGGAGAGCTGCATCAAACCAGTCTCAGGACTGAAGACCACCACAACAACATATTAGCAATAATATCCTCCATAGGAACCTTGGATGGAGTTATTGCAAAATTCCCTCCTTTAGACAGAACAGAAAGTTCTTCCTTAGACAATTCTTTTTCCGATAAATTAATAACCGTTTGGGAATTGTTTGGAATCGGTGTCTTCCAATAGGCAGAAGGAGAAGTTTGATCGTCTGCAAGAGGGTCGACAGGAAACACCGATTCCAAACAATTCCCAAACTGTTATTAATTTATCGGAAAAAGAATTGTCTAAGGAAAAACTTTCTGTTCTGTCTATAGGAGGGAATTTTGCAATAACTCCAACCAAGGTTGCTATGGAGGACATTATTGCTAATATAGAGGCAGGAATTCGTCAGTTACCATCATATTCTGCTGATGAAATTAGAATGGAAACCTCCAGGATATTACGCAAAGCTAAGCCACCCAGCAGCAATCTGTCTCAAGGGGAAAGGAAGGCATTGCGGGAGATCAATGCAGACAAGAATGTTATTATAGTTGCCGCTGACAAGGGAAATGTTACTGTTTTAATGAATACTGAGGATTATCACAAGAAGATCAGGGATCTCCTGGAACCCAGCACATACAAGAAGTTGAAAAAGGATCCCACAACGAATGTGCTGAATGCCACCAATCGTCTGATAAAACAGTCTTCCATTCCTACAGAAGTTAAAAAGTATCTTTGTAAAACGGAGGCTTATCCTCAGAGATTATATGGATTACCAAAGATACATAAGCCTGATGTTCCTTTGAGACCAATAGTCAGCGCAATTGGAGCTCCTACCCAAGAACTAGCCAGACACCTTGCCTCTTTGTTACAACCTTACATAGGCAAAACTGAGAGTCATATTAAAAACTCTCTACACTTCATTGAGAAATTGAGGGAAATTACTGTCAGTCCTAGTGACATCCTTGTCAGTTTTGATATAGTGTCTTTGTTCACGATGGTTCCAGTTGATGAAACTCTCTCCCATATAGCCGATATGTTCCCTACTGATATAGTAGCCTTGTTCCAACACTGTCTATCCTCGACTTATTTTCAGTACAATGGTGAATTTTATGAACAGATCGATGGGGTAGCCATGGGAAGCCGTCTAAGTCCCGCAATTGCGAATTTATTCATGGAATATTTTGAACATCAAGCACTGCAATCGGCCAAAAAAAGCCCCTCGAAGTGGTATCGGTATGTGGATGATACCTTTGTAATATGGAATCATGAAGAAGAAGACTTGAATGATTTCCTGGTACACTTAAATAGCATTAACCCAAAGATTAAATTTACTATGGAGAAGGAGAAGAATGGACAACTTAACTTCTTGGATGTATCAGTTATCAAACAGGCGGATGGGACCTTAGGCCATAAGGTCTACAGGAAAGGTACACATACCGATCGCTACCTCCATAAGAACTCAAACCACCACCCTAGGCAAAAGGGGGGGGGTCATAAAAACACTAGTGGATAGGGCCAATAATATTTGTGAACCAGGCTACTTACAAGAAGAACTAAATCATTTACGAATGGCCTTTGTGAAAAATGGTTATACGAAAAACGAGATTAACCGAGCACTTCACCCAAATAGAAAAATGCCTAAAAATAGGAGACAGCAATAACCATCAGCTGGAAAAGTACTTCTTCCGTTCATCCACAATATCACGGATCGCATTCGGAAAATACTAGCCAAGTTTCAGGTAGAGACCATTTTTAGACCTACTAAGAAAATTAGTGAATGCCTAAGATCAACAAAAGATGCTCTTCACCCCCTAGCCACCCCAGGGTTATATAAAATTCCGTGTGGTTGTGGCAGGATTTACATAGGAACTACAAAAAGAAGCATCAATACACTGTTGACGGAGCACAAAAGAAACTGTCGCTTGGGACATATCGACAAATCGGCAGTAGCGGAACATGTTTTCAAGGATGGAGATCACGAAATAAAATTTGGTGAAACAAGCGTGCTAGCGAGGATGTCGCATTATTATACACGTATGTATAGAGAGGCAATTGAAATCCACAAACATCAATACAATTTTAATCGTAAAGAAGAAGGATTGAAATTGGATAAGATATGGTGGTCGACGTTGCATCAATCACGTGACAATCGATTGCCTGCAATCGAGAGAACAGACGATAGCCAGAGGTATCTGCACATCGACGCCACGTGACGCGCGGTGGTGCCCCCTACGATATCCATATAAGCGGCGGCCCCAGCTCCTAGCAGCCAGTCGTTGACTCACCTCGGAAGATGTTCTCCGTAGTTGAGAACGAAACGTCAGGGAGAAGTAGTTCTACAGATCGACCACGGCAACTTAGCCCGGAAGTGTTTATTGATGTTTTATCAAACTACAAAGGGCAACTAGGGCAAGTAGAGAGATTTACATGTTCAATAAAGTAGATATGTTTCGATCTCAAAGAAAAACTCTTTAAGTTTTAGCTCAAGGCATGAGCATTTAGAGGAACTTCAGCTCAAGCTTAGAAGAATAGTTGACTGATCACTGGATAAATATGTACCTAATAGAACAGTTCACATTGGGAGGCAACCTACATGGTATACATTGCTTATAAAGAAACTGTGGTTGATGCATAATAGGTGTAATACGAATATATAGGGATGTAGGTAGACACAGGTAAATGAAACATTATTGGCTGTGTAAAGCCGAAGTCTTCAATAATTACCAAAGCAGAATGCTATCGAAAGACCTCATACAAAACCTAAAGAAATCCTAGCCAAATGAAATCCTCCCCTTTCCAACTACTTTTTCTTCCATTTTGACACAACTGATAGCAAAACATATAGCACTGATAATGCCAAATTCAGTCATATGTGATGAAATGGTTCTCCATCATGAAACTACAGTGGTCCAGCATGCTTGGTGTGCAAAACCAAAGTCCATTCAGTATTTTTTTCACCCAAACAATTGTGTCCTTCTTCAGTATTGTACAATAATATACAATTGATTGGGAATGGGGGGGGGGGGGGGGGGGGGAGGGGAAAGAAACCAAATGTAAAAAGTGAACACAAATACAACACAAAATATTTTACATTCCATAAAATTAAAAGAAAAAAATGTATATAGAACAAGATGTGTATAATATACATATAGAATATATTTTTGTCTGGGAAAGACTTATTAAACTACCCAACATGATAATTATCACTGAAGTGGAAACACATTGGGTGCATGTACAGTGATATATGTTTAGCTATTACTCAAATGTTGAAATGGAAAAACAGAATGGAGGGGGGGGGGGGGGGGGGCAGCATTTAAAAAAAGATGACTTTTCTGATAAATCTGGGTGTACAATTGTAATGTGCATTAAAACCCATACAACATTTATTTGAAATTTTATTTTCTTGCATCAACAGTATTCATTCACAAATATTAAATTCAGTTTCTGTCAAGGTGGTGTTTCATCCCTTAACTGCTGTGTGAGCACATACAAAAAGATGTGAGAATCTGATTTGCCTCTACACTAAAACATATTCAAAGCTGATCAAAATCAAAGTGTATCCCTTGGATAGGTTTACTTGTCAATACCATATCAGTGCTTCTTAATGAAAGTACAGCCATATGGGGTATCAAAAAACCTGAGAAAGGCTTGTGGATTTCTTGGCAGGGCAGACGTAGGATCTTATCTTCGATCTAGGGCCACTTTCAGGTGTAGAAGTAACTTCAAGTGTGCCACAGGAGAATGTCTTGAATTCTTTTCTGTTCATGTCATGTATTAAAGACCTAGCACACAATATAAATTTAACCTCTAATCTTTTTGTAGATGATGCCTGCCATTGTCTATAGTGAAGTACTGTCTGATAACAGCTGCACAAAAGACCAGAATGGTGACAGTGAAAGACAGATCAGGCATGCACTGCACTACAGAACAAACATTATTAGGTTGAAACTTGACTAACCTGGATTTGCCACATTGGTTTCACTGCTGCTGCTGCTGCTGCTGCTGCTGCTGCTGCTACTCCATGTCTGGTTGCTTGTTGTAATCTGGTTGCTTGTTGTAATCTGGTTTTACAATAGGTTTTAAGTGATGGAAACAACACTGTATTGTTTAGCTCCACATTTGCACCTTTGTTGTTGTTCATAATCTTAAAGTCATCAGCTTGTCTTAAGAATTCAGATAGTATATTAATTGCAGGTTAGTAATTTCAGAATACTATGGAATATTTTGACAGTCACAACATAATTTTGGTACACTCTCTACTTCTGATTTATACTGGGCATAAAGTTAAGTTTCTTACATAATCACTTCACATAAAAACAGTTCATTTTTTGTTGTTAACTGACTGTTTACCATTAATGAAATAGCTGAAGCATAATTCCTCAGTTTCTTGAAGGCACTTAAGGAGACATTTATGCACAGATGTCAGCAGTTGGTTGCTAAATGAGAACGCACTCAAAGAACTTCCAAAAAGACATTTACACTGGTGCTGACTGGCATATATGTGTTAATAATTAGCCAATTTTGATACAGAGATATTCACAAGCTTACGATCAGTTACTGACTGGCTTTGACTCTAAGACATTTATGTGAGGCTCACTAAGAGTGGACTGATTGAAGCATTGTCGATTACTACTCATATTTACATATGTGTGTGAGAATAAATTACAAATTATTGATTCACAGAAAAGACAAATTTAGAGGATACAGAACTACATTGGACAAAATAATGAGTCTGTTTAACTGTGGCTTGAATAAAGAGAAAATTAACAAAACAATAGGAACTATTTTGTAACTAAAATTTATACTTCTGAGGGTATTTTCCAAGCTTCACACAAAGTTCACAAGTTATGGATTTTCGTAATTTTCTTAAATCCTCAATTACCACATTATCCTGATAACCAAAGGCATTTTGTAGGGAAGAAAAATTATGGCAACAGAATCATGATCTTATTTCTTGGAATTAAATATGCTTAAAGTTCAAAATAACAGAAGTATTTTATGGAGGGTAGACAATTTAATTACAAACAAACCTTTTAGTTAATGACTTTTCAGGAAAAGCAAAATGTTTATTTGAAAAAGAAAAATTAGGGCTTGTGACTGAGACACATTATTAAAAAAAAGACATAACTATTGGCTCATTTAAAATCTTAGCTTCACATGTTCAGTATAGATCAAAATTGCTCACTAATCTTTCAAATAAATTGTTTTTAGGTAAACTAATTATCTCTTTGTAGTTAGAAATCTACCTTATTTAGTTAACAACTAAGTTTCATAAGCTTTGGGTTGAATAAGAAATAACTCATTTCATATAATTATAGCATCTGTATTATGAATATAATGGATAAAAAAGAGAAATTATGTATTTAAGGAGTAAAATCATAGCAAGTGGAGGCACCCCGACCTTGCTTTGTTTCAGAGCAAGTGATGAAAATTATACGGTGTATGGTATATGCACATAGCATTTCCAACAGGATTGGTTATATTATGTGTAAACACAGTGTGAAATGTGTTTTTGACCACTGCCTAGGATTATGGCCCTTTTAAGGTCTGTAAAGCATGATATTGATTTGTGTGAGATTGGTGCTTGCCATATCACATGTGGTTGTGGTATGTCTTCCATTGGTCAGACCATCAGGATTACTGAGGACCATTGTATAGAACATAAGTGTCACACATACCTCCAACAGCTGAGCAAATCTGCTATTGCAAAACATTGCCTTGGTACTGGGCATTTTGTGGAGTATAACACCACTAAGGTTGTGGTGTACATTTTCAGCTATTGGGGTACTTTATTAAGGAAGAAGTTGACACTGAATTAGCAATAGACACAAAGGTTTTGACTTAAATTCTGCTAAGAATCCCACTCTATCCCTGGCCAAACAACAGGGGGACAGAGTTATGAAGCGGAAAGAATCCAGCACATACGGTACAGGAAATCCCCTGTGCCACGTGTTTCAGTTGTTGCGGGTATGGATATAGTTATGATGTTGAATGAATGCCCTGCAGGTACATACTTGCTAGAATTTTGATACCATAATGGATTAGTCATCCTACCAAAAAAAAAAAAAAAAATCATTACCTGGAATTTGGTTGGTCATTCAAAGACATTTAAATTGTGTTCTTTCATTGGAGACACATTTTGTACTGTTGTCACCTCAACCATTTGTTTCTGCAATGGTACTCTGTTCTGCAGTTATTAAATCTACTTTGACCACAAATGAATATAATGAGTCAACATCTTGCTGAGATCAAGCATTTCCGATCTTGTGGTTTGTGAGCATCTGACTACAACTGTTACTACCTAAATCTCATAAATTCACTTGAAAACTGTTTGTCAGTGTCCAAATTGATTGAATTGTGAAAATAATAGTTGTCAGACATTCACTGTTAAGTAGTTCAACAGTTCAACTCTCTCTCTCTCTCTCTCTCTCTCTCTCTCTCTCTCTCCCCCCCCTCCCCCTCCTCCTCTTTCTTTCCCTCCCCTTGCACTCCCACTCCCCCCTTTTCCTTTATGTGTATCTTCTTGACATTATTTGGTAGAGAATTTGGTTTTAATTGAAGTTAGCTGTTACTCCCTGCCCTACATTTTCATACACACCCGGTTATTGTTCGCTAATGGTAACTGATATTGTCTGTTTCCCAAGACCTTATCTTTTATTTATATGTTATTTTGTAGAACTAAATATGTTAATGAATAGTCACTATTAGTGGTTCTTGCCCTTAGAAGTGCGATGTCACAATTGCGAACAAATTTAAGGATTGTGCCTCACAGCCTGATTGTTCACAACTTCTGAGGCCAAGTCTGCATACACCATGTACATAGAAAACCAGAGTCAAAGTTGACATAGTCACCTACTATTCTCCCATTTCTCTCACATTATCTCAAAAACAAAACTCTGACTGGATCAAGTAGTCATAGATTAGCCCTTGATATTTGGTCTTGCTACTTTTGATACTAGCTATTCTGGCATTGCTAGAAAAAAGGGGGGGGGGGGAGGCGGGATGGAGAAGTGCAGATTGATTGTACATCTGCATTACACCAGTGCATGTATTAGGGATGTCTGTATGATTTGCATTTGTGTGATTTGCTTTTTGATGTTTGATAATTGTCTTACTGTTTAGAATTGGTTAAAGTTTTATGAGAGTTATTATTTTTCTTGTTCCATTTAAGGCATGTTTATTATGATGAAAAACTTCCATTCTGGTAGTATGCAAAATATTTCTCATGTCTGAATTTTATTTCATTGTGTCCTGAGATGTAGAGAAGTGTATGTTTTTAAGTAATGTTAGTGATCATTACTTTTGGTATATAAAATCATCACATTAGATAACAATTCTTTAAAATTTGTGAAGGGGCCATTTTCATCCAAAACAAATGTGTGTTAATTTTATGTTTCAGTTTGATGCAACCATTGACGTCAAACCCTGTGATGCTAAAATGATGACAGAATCAAAACAAAGTGAACCTGATCTTGAACTTGAAGGCTTGCACCTAGGTCGTGGTTGTAATTACTTTGATCAGGAGGTTAGTAGAAGCTTCCTTTTTTTTTTTTTAAGTGCAGCGCACATTATTATGTGGTGTAATACAATACATTGTTTTCTGTACCTAACCATAAGGATGATTAACAGAATATATCAGTCATAAGCACTCAGATGATTAATTTTGCAAGTTTAGCTCAGCCATTACATGTAATGATAACATGATGATTCAGTACGTATGGGCATTGTTATTATATACATTTACAACTACTTAATATGTACATGAAGGAAGATCGGAACACAGTCACAAGCAACCTAGCAGACTGAGTCACGCTGAATTTTTTCTTTTTTAACTGGGGAACCAGCATGTTTCCACTCCACAGCGGCCTGCTTGGTTTACCCTGGCATGTAGTGGTATGCCCGCAGCTCATCACCAGTGATGATTCCTATGCAAAAGTCGTGCCCTTCTATGATGTAATGCATTAAGTGATCCAAGCTTATCATCATTCACTGGCCCTTGTGGTTGTCTGTCAGGTTTTTAGGCACCCAGCAAGCACAAACTTTATGAAATTTCAATGTGTCGTAAATAGTATCATACACCACACTATAGGAAGTGTTGAACTACTTCAATAAGGTTCGCAGTTGCACATGCTGGTCATTCAAGATTGCTGCCTCAATGGCTTCGACCTTCTTCAGGGTTGCAGCTGTTACTGGCTGTCCGTAGCATGATGAATTCCCAAGGTTCACACAGCCCTTTTGGTAGAATGCATACCGCATTGCATTGGTACAATTCACATGGTCATCCCCATACATACCTTGCATATCCCTGTGAATTTCACTCAGTTTATGCCCTTTGGCCCACAAATATCGAACTACAATTCACTGCTCTTCACAAGTTGATGACAGTAACATGTGCACCATGTTTGTTTCGTAGTCCAGGCTTCTCCTGTTACACGTGCACTGGAAAACAAAATACCTTCTGTAGTGCTAACTTCAGACTATATTCTTGTGAAATTTCAACATTCAGCTGGAAACCAGGGGAGGAAAAAATTATTGTGTGTTACTTTCTGATCCTTCCTCCTGTGTAACCAAATATGGTATAACAAACATGTGACTTCTGAAGTACTTTTTTAACACAAAATTGTTACAGTAGATATACACATTTACTGTTTAGAAAGTTTTAAATTTCCCTTAAATCTTCATTTTATTGTTTTTACATGTCAACTTTTTGATTCTATCTTCCAGTAATCAAAATATTTATTTAAGGAATAAAATGGATTCTCTTTCAATTGTCCATTATTGTGTTTAAAGTTGTTAGTGGTTCTTGTGTGAGAACTGGAAGGCAGTTGTATAGGTACAAGTGTGGTATAGTTGGTGACAAAATTCATGAGACCTCTCGCCTTTCCATTACATTGAAATGTACTGCTTAACAGTCCACTACACAGCATGACGTGCAAGGAGACCAAGTGCTACCAACATACTGTCTGCAGGTGTGAAGTCGAAAAGCTATTGAAGCATTGTCAGACACTTTTACATCTTGCTGGAGACTATATTGCTGATGATTAATTTATCACTTCTGTTAATCTGTCATGTTCTATACACTAATGAAAAAATGCTGTTTAGTGTAAACTGTACTAATAAAAAAAGAATTACAACTTATCATAACAACATTACAAAAATTTTCTTGTCGCTTTTGTAATAAAACAAAGTATCCCAAATCGTCATGAATTAACAAGACACTATGCACTTTCGACCTCAAGACGGTCTATGTCTATGTTCAGTTTGCAGTCATACAAAAGTAGCATTACAGGACTTTCATGGAAATGTGGAAATATAGCAGTTGAGGTGACGTATCCCAATATTAGTTGCGATGATGTATGCCATCAGCTGTGTACTCTCTCACTTGCGTGATATGGATAGTTAAATGATTTCCTATGTTATTAACTCATGGAGTTAAGCCAGTTTCTCTGGGATATAATAAAGCCTTTGGATGTGTTAGAAATTAAGTGACATTCGTCAGATCGCTGCTTACATTGATATAAATGACCATGTTAATCAGCGGGACAATGTGTCACACAAATATTTCTCTGTATTTATTTTATATTTTGTATCCTTCTCAATGGAAAATGGATTCCTATTTCTTCATATATAGAGCAGGATCATGTTTAGTCTGCCAGCTCAAGAAGGAAATGCTTCTAAAATTTCATGTATATCATTGCTGTAGTGCAAGAGTTGTTTTAGCTGTTTCAGCAAAACAATGACACATCATGTTGCTGAATTAAATCAACCACAGATACTATTTGAGTGCTCTGTCTCTTAATTATTTAAGTATATCACTTTTAACTGTTTTCCTATCAAGATTTCAATTAATACTTTTGATAAGCATGTGAGATGCGTTATTGTTCAAAGTTATTTTGTTCATTTGAATGTTGAACCTGTATCTGATCTGAAACTGTTATTGAAAAAGCAGCACAGATTCTAATACTTGAGATAAAGTTCACTTAAATATATTGTTCTGATATTAACTCTGAAGTTACAATCAAAATCAAATTTCAACTCGAGCAGTTAAACGAAGCTATTTCAGTAGACTGTCAATGTAAGCCACTTTAAAGAAATTAAGTTTTCACTCTTCCTAATTTCCCAAAATCCTAATTCAGACACTTCTTCTCAAAAGGTGAAACTTCCAGTTTTCATTCCAAGGTGCCTAATATTTCCAAAATAACTTACTCACCAAAAACTTTCAAAGTGTCCCTTAAAATGAAAGTCCTTTTGTTCAATTAATATCAACCACAAACTTTCAGTGTGTTGATTTAAATGTGTTGTGACTACAACACATTTAAATCAACTCACTTTTATTTTTAACACATTGATATCATATACAGAGGTCATTAAATGTTCAAGACATTTTGTGAACTGATACGATTAACATACATCAGTTTCAAACATCAGTTTTTATAAAAATGCACAGAGAAGATTTGACAATGATGGCATGATGTTCTTGCCATCATGGACAGTCTGTGCCTTTTTGTTTAGTACACAATTAAAGTAAGTTCTAAAATCGTATATATGCTTTCACTGCTCAAATATTAAATGCACTGAATAACCGAACACCACCCATTGGGAAATTTTGTGACCTCTCAAAGGCTTTTGGTTGTGTGAATCATGAAATTCTTGTAGATAAGCTTAAGTATTGTGGTATGAGAGGGACAGTGCACAAATAGTTTGATTCATATTTAACTGGAAGAATGCAGAAGGTTGAAATTAACACTACAGATAGTGTGCAAAAATCAGCAGAGTCCTCTAAATGGTAAGTATCAAGAATGGTGTTCCACACGGTTCAGTATTGGGTCTGTTCTTGTTCTTGATATATGTTAATGACTTGCCACTCTGTGTTCAAGAAGGTAGAAAGCTAGTTCTTTTTGCTGGTGATACAAGTATAGTAATCACACCCAACAAACAAGAATCAGCAGAGGAAATTGTAAATAATGTCTTTCAGAAAATTATTTAGTAATTCTCTGTAAGTGGATTCTCACTAAATTTTGAGAAAACACAGTATATACAATTCTTTACAGTAAACAGCATAACACCATTGATAAATATACACTATGAACAAAAGTCTGTTGCTAAGGCAGAATATTCAAACTTTCTGGATGTGTGCATTGATGAGAAATTGAATTGGAAGAAACACATTGATTATCTGCTGAAACGATTAGGTTCAGCTACTTATGCTATTAGGGTTATTGCAAAATTTAGCTATAAACATATCAGTAAATTAGTGTACTATGACTATTTTTATTCATTGCTTTCATATGGCATCATATTTTGGGGTAGTTCATCAGTTCATCATTAAGAGAAAAACTATTCATTGCACAAAACTGTGTAATCAGAATAATAGCTGGAGCCCACCCAATATCACCTTGCAGACATTTATTTAAGGAACTCAGGATATTCACAGTACCTTCGCAATAAATATGTTCACTTACAAAATTTGTTATTAATAACCCATCCCAGTTCAAAAATAACAGTGATGTGCATAGCTACAACACTATTCTGGGTTAAATCTGACTTTGGAACAGAAGTGGGTGAATTATGCTACCACAAAAATCTTTGGTCATTTGCCAAATAGCATTAGAAGCCTGACAGATAGCCAACCAACATTTAAAAACAAATTAAAAGAATTTCTGAATGACAGCTGTTTCTACTCAATAAATGAATTTTTAGATATGAAGTAGTAACTGAAAAGAAATTGTTTTGTGTAAAAAAAACTTATGTTAAAGTGACAAGTTCCACATCATTACAAAATGTTGTATTCATGATCTATGGGACAAGTATTAATGTATGTACATATGTATGTATGCATGTATGTATTTATGAATATAATAGAGGAAACCATTCCACATGGGAAAAATATATCTAAAAACAAAGATGATCTAAGGTAAGTCTTTCCACTCCTGGGATTGGAATGACTCCTTACCCTCTCCCTTAAAACCCACATCCTTTTGTCTTTCCCTCTCCTTCCCTCTTTCCTGATGAAGCAACCTTAGGTTGTGAAAGCTCGAATTTTGTGTGTGTGTTTGTGTTTGTTTGCGTGTCTGTCAACATACCAACACTTTCGTTTGGTAAGTTACATCATCTTTGTTTTTAGATATGTATGTATTTATGTATACTTTTCTTGCCTAAATAATGTCATTCAAGCGGGAACTAAGGACGGTGCTGCCCGCTGAAATCTGGAGCTCATTGGAGATAAATACATGATGAAGTCTGGTTAAAAATCACTCAGTGCCACATACGAGTTAATACAATTGACAGACGCAGAACAAGACCCCAGTATCTCGTGGAAATCAGATTTTCTGCCGGATATCAGCGTCTTCCAAACACCTGATGAAGACGTCAAGTAATGACTCAAAATATCGTGTTTGGAAGACGCTGATATCCGGCAGAAAACCCGATTTCCACGAGATGTCATCAAATCACCGGGAAAGTCTAAGAAATTACAAGACCCCAATAATTGTGCAATTCTGCAAGAGGTTCTCCTTTAGATCTATAGGTTATGGAATGAAGAGAGTGACAAAATGTATGAGGTAGTAGTTTTCTTGATATTTATGTACTCATTGTCAAACTGCCTTCTAGTGGCTCTTTCAGAGAAGAGGGAAAAATCTTGTCTGCAATGAGATTAGAACTAAAAACTAATACAGTCTTCCCCTTGAAGTGTGAACTATTTTCAGCTAAGCTAGCATAAAACTGTAGCAGACATTGCTTCCTTGTTTCTCAGTGGTGGATAAGACAGAGAACTCACAATGTAAGTGGTAAAGTAAGCTGCATTTTCCAGTGGAACAAGCTTCCTGGACCAAAAACATAAATTTGATACCTCTAAGTCACCCCGTAAGTGAGAAATATTCAGATCTAAATGACAAATAATATTGAGTGAATATAGTAGGATAATTCTGAACCATTCAAGGAAGTAAATTGATGTAGTCGCCAAATGTGTTCCACAGTGTTGCCAGTTCTCCATTAGAATAGCTGCAGACAGACTGCATTTCCTCAGCTGACATGCTTCTTGGGTTGGCTGGCACAGAGAAGGTCTTCCTTCAAACATGTGGTGTCACTGACTGCCACTGCATTGACTGGGAGCAGAAGTATCTAATATAGGCCAATGAGTTCTTTTTCACATTTCTGTAACTATGTATTGGATCTAAAGTGTAGTTACGAATAACTTTCAGATGCACCAGTTTTTAGTCAAACATCATAAATAAGGAGCAGGGAAGAATTGCACCCCAAGACAAAAAAAAAAAAAAAAAAAAAAAAACACTATTTGCCATGGATGAAATTATCCAAATGGGATGGAAATCAGCAGATCTGATGTACACATACATACAAAATAATAAACAAATGATTACAATTTTAGACCAGTTGGATGATATATTTAAGAGAAATAGCTTCACAAATTGAGTAAGTCAAAGACACGTTGGTCTATTTCTGCCCCTGATGCAGGCAGTTATTTGGGTTGGCATTCATTGATAGAGTGGATGGATGTCCTCCTGAGGGATTTCATTCCAAATTCTGTCCAATTGATGTGTTAGATCATCAGAATTCCAAGCTGGTTGGAGGACCCTGCCCATAATGCTCCAAATGTTCTCAACTGGGGAGAGGTCCAGTGACCTTGCTGTTCAAGGTAGGGTTTGGCAAGCATGAAGATAAAGCAGTAGAAACTTTCGCTGTGTGGGGGTGGACATTACCTTGCTAAAATGTAAGCCCAGGATGGCTTACCATGAAGGGCAAGAAAATGGGGTGCAGCTTTGTTGTAAGAGTGCTGTGGATGACAACCAGTGGGTGCTGCTATGAAATGAAATGGCACACCAGGTCATCAATCCTGGTTGTTGAGTTGTAAGACAGTCAGATGGGTACCCCACCACTGCCTGGTGTCTCTCCAGAAACGTCTTCAGCCTGGAATCTCATTAACTGAAGTAGAATTGTCTTCAGTGGTGAGTCCCACTTCGAACTGATCTGTGATGACTAGTGACAGTGGTCTTAGACAGTGGTGGGATATCAACTTGACTGTCACTCACCATACGGTCTGACAACAAGGAGTAATGGTCTTGGATGCCATTTCATTTCATAGCAGGACCCCTTAGGTTCATCTATAACACCCTTACAGCACACCAGTACATTGATGATATTCTGTGTTATGTTTTATTGTCTTTTATGGCAAGCCATCCTGGGCTTACATTTCAGCAAGATAATCCCTGTCCATACACGGCAAGAGTTTCTTCTACTGCTTGTCTTACTGCTTACCAAACCCTACCTTGTCCAACAAGGTCTTCGGATACCTCAGCAATTGAGAATGTTTGGAGCATTATAGGGCAGGGCTCTTCATCAATCTTGGGATTTTGACTATTCAGCTCTGCAGCTGAACAGTGTGTGGCACAACATCCATCAGGAGGAATTCAACATCTCCGTCATTGCCAAGCTGAATAACTGCTTGCATAAAGGCTACATATGGACCAACGTGTTATTGACTTGCTCAATTTGTGAAACTCTTTCTCTGGAATAAATCATCCAATTTTTCTGAAATGGTAGTCATTTTTTTCTGTACATGTACATCAAATCTATCAGTTTCTGTCCCATTCAGATAATTCCTTCGTGGTGTGTGTGTGTGCGTGTGTGGGGGGTGGGGTAGTTTCCTCCTCTTTAGTAGCTATAGTACCTACTTTGTGGTTTTCTGTCTTAACTGAACTGCAAACTGAAAGATTCATTCATCAGAAAAATTATTTGCTTTTTTAGCATCACCAGATATTATTAAAATAAGTAAATGACATTCTTTTTGATGTTCTATACTTGGAAATGGTTTTCCTTATTAATGCTTTCATTCGCAGCAACTCTAACACATAGTAACACAAATGGAAAGATAGCATAACACTGATGGGAAAAATGCTAACATTTAGAAAGAAATTTCGTAAGTTGTGAATAATATATAGTCTCAGATCAGAAAAGCAAACTGTGCAAGGAAATGTTTTGCAATGACTGAAATATAGGACTCAAAAGCCGCAAAGAAAACTAAACAAGTGAATGACTGTGGTACAACTTCAATTCCAACTTCTGGTATCATGAAAGGAGAAGCAGTTGTGATGAGATAATCTGAAACAAGGAATAAAAAGTGCCGACAGTAATGTCTCAAATATGTCACTCTTTGCAAGACTTGTTATTCTATTTAACCAAAGGGATGAAAAATATCATTTACTCATAATGATTACAATGTAACTGTTGGTGATGCTTTGTCAGTAAAAGCGAAAAATACCTGAGAAATTAACTTTCCAATTTTCAGCCAGTTTAAAACAGAGAGGAACCAAAGTAATTAGAAGTTACCCTAAGTGAGTGTGGTACGAAATTTCTGTGCAGTACCTCACAACTGGGGCATTTTGCTCAAAGTTTGTTTCCCGGTTGCTTCATACTGATGACAGCTCTCGGCTGTCACAACAGATTTATTGAAGCGTAATTGTTAAAATAGACTGCTATGTTAAATATTACAGAACTTGGAGCCGAGTCTGATTCAGTGGACAACGCTAATTGTAATTTCATTTCATCTCAGAGACTAATGGAAAGACATAACACAGATTTTAAGATACATCCTGCGCGCACATCAACTTGTCTCTTGACATAGTTTCTCATCAGATTTTGCTTAACTAAACAAGTTGAAGGTCACATGAATAGGGCAAAACCAGAAGGACAAACAGACATGGAGACTAGAGACCTCACTCTTTACATCACCAAGGGATAACTTAGAAGAGTTGAACACTGGTAAGAAATGAATTTAAGTGAAGTGACATTGATGAAATAAATTAAATTTTGGAGATCAAACCTAAATTATTGCTTTCATAAGTATTCCATTTTTGAAATCCCCCTATCTAGTTAACAAACACTACTTAAGTGTTACTGAAGATCTACCAGAGTTGTTTCAGACACTTACTTTCATAACTCATGTTGTAGAGTGTTGACCACCCATGGGAAGTGTACCCCACCTGGTACTGTTGTTACCACAGTCCCAATGCAAAGCAGCATGCAGTCCCAGCAAGTGATGAATTATGCCATTATTCGAAAAATTTGTAGTCGAACGCAGATCGACACCTTTTGCCTTGACACTAACGAAATAGATAAGACAAGACTCAACAGTTTCATCCTAACATGCAAGGTGAGAATAAATAAGTCATCAGTTTTATACCACCATCATCTTTGTAGCAGTCAGATTACCTTAATGTAATTCTAAATTCATGCTACCGAACTGGAAACACGCATTGCTTCCAATCTGCACATAAAACACATTGCACCCTGCAATTTCATCAGAAAATGCAGCTGATGAGGGGAAACCACCATAGGTTGCTCACTTAACACAGTCAAGGGTGAAAATAAAGGGACATTTATTTTGTTTTAGATGCCAACACAAAGTAATTTCCAAGAAAATTACAAAATTTTGATGCTACTTCATTAGTTTGCATGCACGACGTTATACCTAGTGAGGTGGTAGTGTAGTGACCAAGATTACAGTTTCAAATTTCTGTACTCCATGCTCAGATCCAGTTGTATGCTTTTCTTCTTCTTCTTCTTCCTCCTCTCCCTCCTCCTTCTCCTTTCTTTCTTCCTTTTACTTTTTTACCGCCACTCCCTCTGCGGAAGTATGCGTCACTGAGGAATACAGCAGGATTATTGACATAAGAAATAAATATTTCAGATCTCATTAAAAACAATTTCATCATCACAAATTTTAGATAATAAACAGTAACTGAAAATGCAAAATTTTAAAAATTCATAGCACCTCAAGGAAAGTGTGAAGCCACATATGCCATAGTCACATTTTTAGTGTCAATATCATTAGCAAAAACAACATCGTTAACACTGTTAAATGCCTCCCAATCCTTTGATAACTCCACTGCAAACCAGGTGTATCAAGTATTTTCACGAAAGCTGGAGCCTGTAATTGATTATGGATTTTAGTATGAATTTTATTAGTTACATCGCTTCTACTTGCAATTTCCATTTGCAGTACGATGAGAATAGGGCACTTTTGTTATGGATGTGACTGTACTGCTTCATCTGTCAGTAAAAGTATATATCATACGGTTGACAGAATGACATACGCATTGGCAGAATGACTTTTAATGAACCTGTTGATCTCCAGATTTCATCAATAACAAGGCCATTGTATAAGGAAGGATAGCTTTTCCCACCCCATGAGTAAGTAATGTACATAAGTGGCCCTATTTTTACGTAAGGTCCCAAAACTGATAATAGATTTCTGTGTTTCATTTGGCTGACAGCTATTTCTATAACTTTCTCACTTCAAAACAATAACATTCTCTTACTAGAGATTTGATACATTCTGTTTGATCCACACTAATAGCAAACTTGGGATGTATTTGGCCAAATTCTGTTTCCCCTTGAAAAAATTGCACCCGATGTTTACGGCTTCGTATTCATGACTTTCCAACAGCAATGAGACTGTAGCAGCCATTGCCTATGCCACAATAATCATGTAGAAACCACCATGTCCATTGTTTCTAGCATCTGTAAAATGATCGAACACCCACAAATCGATAATTTTACATTTATGTCGAGTTGATTCTCTACTTGCCACTTGGGTCCTCCATCACGATAGCTGCTTCATACTTGGGAGCGTACACTGCCCAGTTTCTGGAAAACTGTCACCAACAGAAGTCAGTGGCAAATATGGCCCTTGAGTCCAACAAGAGATAAACCAGTTAATGGGATGGCATCATAATATGTTTACAGTAGCCACAAAATCTGGAAAGCTGTTTGACTATGTCTTTGGCATAAATCAAAACAGCTAATTAAGACTTCAGTCTGTGTGTTAATGTAACCAAGGTATTACTTGAAGTTTGCACATGATATAGTGTGGTTCTGAAGTGAATGGGTGTTATCTTCACCCTAAATTTACACTGTATGTGGACCTTCCACTTATTGTACAGTATTTGGTATAGAGCATGCTAACAGTGAAGTGAGGCTTTGCATGTGGACTGACAAAATTACTTGTCACATGCCATGCAACATGGTACATAATGTTACTGTATGTGTAAGTAATAGGCGATATCTTAAGCCAAAATCAAGACTTTGATATTTATTATGTTTTTAAAATCTTTAGACTGTTATACAAGTTACATATTTCACTCTTCTGTTGTTGATAATATTGCCTTAGTCTAAATTAGCAAATAGCACAGCAAATAAGGTAAATTTACAGCCTACAGTAGACAGTGTTTTATTTTTTAGCAACTATATATTCTACAGTCTCGAGATGACTGCAAATTAATGTTGAACTTGAGCAGTTCAGCTCATTATTCATCAGGAGTTATCTGAAGATGACAATAAATCATATTGCCAAAAATTCATACAGTACCCATATCTCAGCCCAACAGACCATTCAAAAAGAATCTGAATTAGAAATTCAGCATAATTGCCAGTGAGAGTATGGTGAATATTGAAAGTTTCCCCATTTTCTGCATAATATTGTGGGATAAATTCTAGTATCCAATTCCATCTGTCAGCTTTGACCATTGACATCATACATAAGTCAGAGATGCTACATTAAGGTGATATCTGAAGGTATCAAGACTTACTTGAAAACAAACAAATGTAGCACAGAAAAAAAGATGATGATGATGTGTTATATACATATGTACAATGAAATACAATTACAGTTCACATGATTAATTACATAGCCATTAACAGGCTCAGTGATCAACTGGAGACACTACTCACCATAACTAGCCGATGTTTGGTGAATCTGCCATACAGGTTACAGGCATTTGGGGTTGCTAGTACTGCTTGTGCTTGCAATTTTTGAGTGATTCTTTCATTGCACTATAAACTAAAACTATACACCACCGTATAATGTAAACAGTAATTTCATTTCTTCTTTTAGGTAGAACTATTAGACATCTTGCACCAAACTAACATAGTCACCGTGACGTATAGCACCACAATTTGGTTTTGTGGAGCAGTGTCTCCAGTTTAGTAATGAGCTCACTATCCAAAGATTATATCCCAAACAAATAGAAGTAACTAAAAAGAAGGTAGCAACAGAAAAAAGGGAATAAACATGCGTGAAATAAATATCATCACAGTTTATGCAAGTAAGTGAAAGAACCACAGGTGACTTTTAAAGACCACTAAAATATCACCAATAGTAAACACGTAATATTATGGAATAGTGGTAATTCTTAATAATAAATACTGAATCTAAGGGGACTACTGTATGAAAGCGGGGGTTCTGGGTGGGAACAAACTCAAATCTACACAACAGTGCATAATGAAATAAATAGTAACAAACAGGAAACTTAGAAAAAACATAAACAGGAAGTAAGGAGAGAGCAAAACAGAAAATTCATGAAGAAATAACAAATTTTGGAATCGGTAACTAGGATTGAGCTATATTAGGTCAGTTGTTACCGTTTCCAAGGTTAAGTATTTTTAGCATTTTGGCAGTAGGTTGTGCAATGTTTTCTTGCAAGTTTCCTGTATTTATTGTTACTTTATGTACTATTTTTGTTGCCTTCTTTGAGGATTTTCGTATGTGATATCACACTACATCTACATATAGACCTAAGCCACAGTACAGTGTATGGTGGAGGGTACCCTGTACCACTGCTAGAGATTTCCTTTCCCATTCCACTGACAAATAGAGCAAGGGAAAAATGACTGTCTATATGCCTCTGTATGAGCCTTAATTTCTCATTTCTTATCTTCATGGTCCTTGCGTAAAATGCATCTTGGTGGTGCTAGAATCATTCTGCAGTCAGCTTCAAATGCTGGTTCTCTAAATTTTTACAATGGTTTTACTCAAAAAGAAGCTGCCTTCCCATTTGAGTTCCTGAAGCTTATCCCTAATAGTTGCTTGTTGTTTGAACCTACTGTAAACAAATATAGCAGCCCACACCTCAATTGTTTCAATGTCTTCCTTTAATATGATCTTGTGTGGATCCCAAACACTTGATCTGTATTCAAGAATAGTTAATACTAGCACCTATATGTGATCTCGTTTACAGATGAACCACAATTCCCCAAAATTCTCCCAATAAACAGAAGTCAACCACTCATTTTCCATACCACAATATTCACAAGCATGATCCATTTCGTATCGCTTTGCAACATTACACACAGATATTTAAATGAAATGACTGTGCCAAACAGGACACTACTAATGCTTTATTTGAACATTGTGGATTTGTTTTTCCTTTTTCCTTTCACCTGTATTAACTTAATTTTTTCTAAATTTAGAGCTACTCGCCATTAATCACACCAACTGTAAATTTTGTATACATCATATCATCCTACAGTCAGGGAGAGACTACATCTTCCCTTACACCACAGTGTCATCAGCAAACAGCTGCAGATTGCTGCCTACCTGGTTCGCCAAATCATTTGTGTGCGTAGAAAATAGTAGTAGTTTTATTATACTTCTCTGGGGCACTTCAGATGATTCCCTTGTCTCAGATGAACACTTATCAATGACAAGGACAGTGTACTGGGTTTTGTTTCTTAAGAGGTATTTGAGCCACTCGAATGCCTGGAAACCTGTCCTGTAAGCTTGTTCCTTTATTAACAGTCTGCAGTGGGGTCTGCTTCAAAGATTTCAGATATCTAGAAGTATGGAATGTGCATCTAGTCCTTCATCCATAATTTTCAGTATGTCATGTGAGATAAGGGCAAGATGAGTTTCGCATGTGTGATGCATTCTAAAACCATACTGATTCATGGACAGTAGGTTTTTGGTCTCAAGGAAATTTATTAGTATTCAAACTGAAATTATATTAAAGAATTCTGCAGCAAACCAATGTTGAGGATATTCATCTGTAACTTTGCAGATCTATTCTGTTACTTTTCTTACATACAGGATCCATCTGTGCTTTCCCCCAGCCACTCGGGATTTTGTATTTTGTGCAGACTGATAGGTATGCAACAAATTCAAGTTCAGTAAAGGGCCAGTGCTGTAGAGTACTATTTGTAAAACTGAATTGGGATGTGATTTGGAACTGACAACTTCCTTGTTTTCAACTCTTTCAGTTATGTCTCTAGCCCATGGATGCTTTGTGCTATGTCATCCACATGGGACTCTGTGCGATGGTCAAATGACGATACGTTTGAACGATTCTCCTGTGTGAACCATTTATTAAGCGCAAAATTTAAAACTTCAGTTTTCCTTCTGCATCAGACTGGTCAACAAGTGACTGGAAGGAAGTGTTCGACCTGCCTATTGATTTTACATAGGGCCAGAATTTTCTCGGGTTCTTGGCCAGATCTATTGCTGAGGCATGACAATGGTAGCTGTAGTACACTTCGCGCAAAAATCTTTTTACAGGTGCGCAAATCTCTACTAACCTTTTCCTGTTGCCATTGCACATTCTCTTTTGAACCAAGAGTGTGACAGCCTTTGCTTTCTCAGCATTTTCTGAATTTAATTGTTAAATCATGGTGGGTCTTTTCCATCTTGAACCCATTTACTAAGCACATATTTCTCCATATTATGATTTACAGTCTGTTCCAGCTTTGCTCATAATTCATCTGTGTCCATCATACTGGAACTAAATGGTGTCAGTTAATTGTCTAAATGAAATGCTAACAAGTGCTCATCTCTAATTGTTGATTCCACTTTATGTTGTTATATGTCACTTTAACTAGGTTGGATTACTGATCAGTTAAAGGTTTAATGTATGGTATCACTCTCTGTACTACTGCAGAAAGGTAATAAATAACAAACCTTGGAATCCACAATTAGAATTGACCTATATATGTCAATTGTAGTCACTGATTCATAGGTTTGTTATTGTTCAGTTTAGTATAGAGAACACCACCAAGATATAGAAATGCTGAAAGAAAAAACTGCAGACACATATTGCAAAAATGCAAATATAATATATCTTAGAATCAGCAAGTAGAATCCACATATATATCTCAAATCTACATGTTGATTACAATATTCTTTATTTTTCACGATAGTTCAGGCAGTAGGTCCAAAAATGAGAATCCTAAGAAAAAAATGGTGCACACAGCACTTGCAAAAATGTGAGAAGTAACAAACCCTGCAATCAATAACTAGAATTGACTTATATAGATCAGTTCTAATGGTCGATTCTGAGGCTTGTTGTTTTTTGCATTTTTCAGTAGGTCTGGGTAAGTTCTTTCTTTTTGGATTTTAAAGTTTGGTATCACTATTTGTAGTTAAGCTATGTAGGTAAATTTTAACTGTCAGTTCCATGTTCAGTGTCCCCTGCCCCTCCCCTCAAATTTGATTTTTTATTGGCTGTTAATCATTATGTCATTAAGGATTTACCTTTTTCATATTGCTCTCTGCGCTACTGCAAAAACATGATTAATAAGAAATGCTGGAATTGACAACTAGACTTGACCTACATAGCCTGAGTACAGAGACCAGAATAATGATGATGATGATGATGATGATGATGATGATGATAAAAAAAATACTTAAAGAAAAACATGAACTGTGGAATGGAGAACTGGAATTGATCTATACAGCTGTCCTCTTAGGTTCTTGCCTAACCTCACCCACTGAAATCGTGCCACATTGGGAAAAAATAGCCAAATATTTGTGAGAACCACATTTATTAAAAATGATAGCTGATCATTTCACTTGCATCAATGTAGTTTGTGCTCTCAGGTTCATGGCTAACATACACTCCAGCAACTGTGCCACATTTGGAAATAAATGGCCAAATATATATAATATATAAAATAAATGGCCATATATTTATGAGAACCAAGATGATAAATACTATTGCTACTTGATTCACTCACAGTAATTTAAGCTGTGCTCTTAGGTTCCTGCCTAACCACAACTTTGAAAATCGCACCATATTTGGAATAAACAGCGTAGTTTACATCATTACTAAGACAAACGTAGGAATATTTGATAACAGGCCACTTACATCCATTGCATTTTAAACTCGTGCCATCACACAGGACATCACTGGTCAAAGCTGACAGGTGGAATCGGACACTATAATTGACCCATATTGTGTATATAGCTTAAAAAACTGGGGATAGTAATATTTTAACAAAATATTTGAGAGAAAATACCACAGACAGTCATTCATGGCTTAAAAAGCTGCTGCAAGTTCAAAAGTAATTGCTATTGTGACTTTCTTTAAATGATTTCTCTGTTGTTGGTTTCTTTAATTTGTGGCAGATGTATGCACACAGAGTTGCTATAGTTATGAACACAATTTACATTTTGTAGATGCGCCGACACTATGAAATTACAACACTTGGAGTGACAGTGTGGCATATACAAGAATATGAGCACTCAGAGTTGCCCCGGTCATCACTTGGTCAATTTCACATGGGTGACAGTTATGTCATTAGATGGCAGTATTCCATTACAGTAACAGGTATGTATCAGATAATGAAGCAATTGTGCTGAAACTATTTATGTTCTTTACCTTTGATACTGTGTTCATTGTCCCTTTTTTGCCAATTTTTTTTTATTTATTTATTTATTTTTGAGCTTTTCCTCATTGCAGAGGCTTATCTTCAACATAAAAATTTACTTGTAAATTACAATACAAACAATAAACGTTCTTAAACTATACTCTCAAAATATTTCTCCAGGTTTTTCGATCTTGCATGTCCTCTTCCTCTGCGCCCATTCTCCTCATTGTGTGCTGTACATTTTGGAGCCAGGTGGTCACAGGTCGTCCTCTTCTTCTTCTCCCCTCCGGTTCCCACTCCAGTATCAATTTTGGTATTCTGGCTTCCTCCATTCGTCGTACATGCCCGTACCACTGTAATTTCTTCCTATCCATTACGTCATATATTCTTTCTTTTATTTCCATTCTCCTTATTACTTTGGTGTTCCTTATCTTTTCTTTCCTGGAGATTCTTGCCGATCTTCTCCAAAAGTCCATCTCTAGAGCTTGTAATTTTTTAATGTGCTTCATGTTAATTGTCCAGGTCTCCGTTTCATACAGAACCACACTCTCTAATATGGATTTGTATATTAATTTTTTAGTTCTGCTCATTACATTCCTGCTCCATAAGACTGAGTTAAGCATCCCAATGACCCTCCGTCCGCTACTAATTCTTTTATTGATTTCTGACTCTGATTTTCCCTCAATTTCTAAAATGGATCCCAAATAACAGAAAGTGTTTATCTTTTTGATTTTCTTTCCTTCAATGTATAGTTCATCTGAATCATTAGTCAAGTATTCTGTTTTTTGGTAATTAATCTTCAAACCCCAAGTTTTGTATGCTACTGCTAGTTGATTGCACATATAGTTAGCATCCTCCCCATCTTGTGCTACGACTACTTGATCATCAGCAAATAATAAATGATGTAGGTAAACTCCATCTCTTATTTCTAATCCTATACTATTACATTTATGAGACCATGTTCTAAGGCTAATATCTATATAGATTTTAAATAATAATGGTGACATGGGACAGCCCTGTAAAAGGCCTTTGCTTGTTCTAAATTTCTGTGAAAGTTGATTACCAACTTTCACTTGGCAAATGTTATCTTTATACAGGGCTATTACAAATGATTGAAGCGATTTCATAAATTCACTGTAGCTCCATTCATTGACATATGGTCATGACACACTACAGATACGTAGAAAAACTCATAAAGTTTTGTTCGGCTGAAGCCGCACTTCAGGTTTCTGCCGCCAGAGCGCTCGAGAGCGCAGTGAGACAAAATGGCGACAGGAGCTGAGAAAGCGTATGTTGTGCTTGAAATGCACTCACATCAGTCAGTCATAACAGTGTAATGACACTTCAGGACGAAGTTCAACAAAGTTCCACCAACTGCTAACTCCATTCGGTGATGGTATGCGCAGTTTAAAGCTTCTGGATGCCTCTGTAAGGGGAAATCAACGAGTCGGCCTGCAGTGAGCGAAGAAACGGTTGAACGCGTGTGGGCAAGTTTCACGCATAGTGATGTGAAAGATTCAGTGTTTAAACCTCCTCTACCAAGAAACGTGCGAGGACTGCGAGCTCGCATCAACAATGCTTTCGAACTCATTGATGGGGACATGCTGTGCCGAGTGTGGGAGGAACCTGATTATCGGCTTGATGTCTTCCGAATCACTAAAGGGGCACATATCGAACATTTGTGAATGCCAAAAAAAACTTTTTGAGTTTTTGTATGTGTGTGCAAAGCATTGTGAAAATATCTCAAATAATAAAGTTATTGTAGAGCTGTGAAATCGCTTCAATCATTTGTAATAACCCTGTACATCTGTTGTATTATTTTAATCAAGGAAGGGTTTATGTTTGCCATATGTAGTGCTCTCCAAAGTAATTAAATTAAATATTTTGCCAATACATTCTTTATTTTATATTCCTTCATCTTTCTTCTACTTCCTTCTTCTTTCCAGAACAGAATTAAATTGTACTTCATGACAAGTGAATTATATCGATATTAACATAAAAAATACCTAAGGCTTCCTCTGTTACTGCTCCCCCACCTACTCCCTATAATCATGCCTTAATTGTTGTATCTTTCTTTTACATCTACAACCATACTCTCCAATCTAGTGTGAAATGCAGGACAGAGGGTACTTCCCATTGTACCACACATTAAGTTTGCCTTACGTTCCATTCACTAGTGGTAGATGCAGGTAGCTGTACCATTACACTGTAAAATATAGTTTGAAAATTGAGCCATTGATGGATACATGGTGGTCTATTGAAATGCAAAGTGTAATGAGATTGTTCCATGCAATGAAAATATATTCAGCTGCAATTCGTCACCAACTTGTAAAAGCTTATGGGGTGAATGTAATACCATGAAAACAAGTATGGTTTTTGTGCCAGAAATTTGATAAAGGCTGAACAGATGTGTAAAATGAGCAAAGATCAGGACTGACAAGCACATCCACCTCAGCTGGCAAGAGACTGATTAAAGCCAGATTGTTGCATTTGTAAGAGGCAGATTGCACATGGACTTAAAATCTCCTTTTGATGAGTAGTGCGTATTATACAGAACACAGTGGAGTAGCAGAAAACATGTTCTTACTGGGCTTTGTGACAGTTCTCAGACAAGAATAAAATGAAGGGACTGTGTTTCCTGTCCAGCACATAATTTGATATCAGGTAGAGGGTGCTTCATTTTCTCCACTGTATTGTCACAAGGAATGAAAATGTGTGTGCGTCAACATTTTGGAGATCTAATAAGTTCAAACCCAGAGAAATGGCAGAGAAATTTGTGGCCAGTCTTTAGGGACACACACATGGTACAGCTGGTTGATTTCCTCAGCAAAGGAGAGACAGTAGGTGTTGCCAATTATTGTGATGTACTGGAATGGCTGCAGAAGACAGCTCAGAAACAATGACTGGGATGCTTTCGAAACATGTCAAGTTGTTGGCTGACAATACCCAACCACATATGGCCTGCATTATCTGTGATTTGGTCTAATGTTTCCTATGAACTATATCTTCTCGTTCACATTTCATTCAGTCCATATCTTGCAGCACCAAGTGATCTGTATCTCTTCAGAATGTTAAGGAACCACCTGGCCAGTTGCCACCTTAGAACCAATGATGACTTTCAGGAGGCTGTTGTTAAGACACCTAGTGCTGGACTTTTAATATTGGTTTCAATACACTGTTTAACTATGGAACAAATATTGGACAACTGTGCTGACCTTTTGCCTAAGAAATATGTGTACTTACCTTAGTAGCCTATTGTGTCTGTCTGATTTTTGTGGATAAGCTCTTTCTCACAGAGGACATGTTACTTACTTTTTGAAGCACCCTCGTATTTACCATTTGTTGAGGCAATAATTAAACAGTAAAGTTTAAAATGGCAGTAATCTGGTTTGTAATTGATTCCAAGGAGTAAATATCAATGTTGTTTCTATTTTGTATATGTTTTCTGCCAGATACCATTTTACTAATGGTAATTATGTTGACAATTGAATATATCTGTTCTTAAGCGTAAGCTCAAACTAGTATCCTTATGTGTTATTTCATAGGAAGAGAGCTCAGTGGCCAGCCCTCTCGTCACTCAGTTGCTGGCAGAGATAGGTGTGCTTATTTCTGTTGGCAAGGGCAAGAAGCATCACTGAATGAACAGGGTGCTGCTGCTCTTCTAACTGTGGAGCTAGATCATGAACGTGGTCCACAAGTTCGTGTGGTACAAGGCTATGAACCACCTGCATTCCTGGCACTTTTCCAAGGCAGCATGGTCACTCACATTGGAAGAAGAGGAGATACGGATTTTCAAGGTATCAAAACCTGAGCAGGTTTGCTGTAACTGATGTTTAATACTGTTTTAAAAAAGTGCCTGTGTGCTGTAATATAGCAAGTAGTGATATGTCTATTTCCTTTTTAACTTGTGTGCTGTTCTGTTGTGTGTTACTTTTGTAAGTGGCTCTCAATTATGGCATGGCAAATTCTTCATTATTTGGATCTGGGGAGGCAGTTTATCTTTGAAGCAAACTTAATTTTGAGTCTTTCCTTTTAGGCACAGTTAATTATTAATTTTTCTCCCATTGTGTATTTATTGTAACAGGAAATAAGTAGAATGTTTTTATTTGATTAAATTGAATAAGTACCTTTCCTTTCTGTACATACGTATTATTATAGATACTAAGAGATATTTACCAATATAGAAAGTACTGTATATCTCCGAATCCAAGATGAGGTTTTATCCTGAAATTTTATCCCCAGAAGTAGGGGATCATCTTTCTTTCACTGCATATGATGTGTAAGGTTTCTTTCCTTTCTTTACCAAATAGAATCTCAAGCTTCCATGAAGCTGTAACTCACTCTCAACTGTGCCTACCACTTGAACCTAGAACATACGCATGCACTCTGAGGGTGGTTGTACAATAGCAGGAAGTGTTTGTTGCCTCAATTTTTTTCATATTAACAGAATCTTATGTTGGTTCTTGGTAGAACAACATTATGATAAATGAAAAGCACCGGTTTGCTTTTGTTCTACAATATTACTTTTATTGCTAATCGGTTTTTGGCTTACAAGGCCATCTTCAGACATCTACTGAGTATTATCACCAAAGAAGTTAAATGTTAGCAGACAACATTGGAAGAGAAGTAACACATCTAGACTGAAGTAGAAACATTCAGTAAGTATGACGGGTAGACAGTTCGTCTGGTGCAGGTCTTTTGATTTGACGCCACTTCGGCGACCTGCGCGTCGATGGGGATGAAATGATGATGATTAGGACAACACAACACCCAGTCCCTGAGTGGAGAAAATCTCCGACCCAGCCGGGAATCGAACCCGGGCCCTTTGGATTCACAGTCTGTCACGCTGACCACTCAGCTACCGGGGGCGGACATTGCAAAGATGTTACTTACTGTATGTTTCTACTTCAGTCTAGATGTGTTACTTCTCTTCCAATGTTGTCTGCTAACATTTAACTTCTTTGGTGATAATACTCAGTAAATGTCTGAAGATGGCCTTGTAAGCCGAAAACCGGTTAACAATAAAAGTAATATTGTAGAACAAAAGCAAACTGGTGCTTTTCAATTTTTTTTATCAGTTGTCATTTGAATTCAGAGATCCCACTTCTAAGCTGTGTAGAAAGTGAGTAATGGATGTAGTATGGAACAACATGGTTCCACATCAGTTTTTTTTTACAGGATGCAGGTCTTACTGTGACGTAAATTTCGAAATAATGATTATTTGACATGCAGAAGCAACAAACAATTCTGCAGCTTCCAAGAGATGTGGAGTTGCAGAAGCCAGTGTTTTGGGGTGACGAAAGGACAAAGGATATCAAAAAAATACAAAGTCAACTAGGAAAACTTCCAGTGGCCTGCAGAGTGGATGTTTCAAAAATATTGAAATGGAAGTAGTTGGATTTGTACATGAGGAATGTAAAGAATAAATGGCAGTTTCCCACGATGTCATATGAAATAAAGCATGCGAATTAGCATGAGAACATGGTGTCCAATTTAAAGCAAGTTCTGGATGGCGTACAAGGACGATGTGATGAAATGGACTTAATGCTGTGACATCCCTTGCTCAGTGTTTTCCAGCATTGTCTATGGAGAAATTGGTAGAGTATCAGTGACACATTGTAAAACTGAGACAGGAACATACTTCCCTCTTAGGGAAAATCAGAAACTCTGATAAGACCCCTGTTTACTTCGGCACTCCATCCAGTACAACAGTTGAAGAGAAAGGTGTGAAAAGTGTATTTATTCACACTGCAGGCAATGAGAAATTTCAAATCATCACAATGTTGTGTGTGCCTGCTGATGGAACAGAATGTGACCCTACATCTTCCTCAGTCACCTGGTGTTATATTTCGTTGCAACAGAAAAAGATGAATAACCTATGACTTTATTATAGTTTGGCTCCGCACAATCTGAAACAGGAAGCCAGGTGCTCTTGTAAAGAATCATGGGAGGCCGATCCTTGATGCTTTCAAGGGGCATCTGACACCAGCAATGAATGTAGAAATCTTGAAATTAAACGCAGATTTTGTTATCGTTCCAGGAGATGTGTCTTTGCAACAACTAGTGTTAGATGTGGTGGTGAATAAGTCATTTAAAGCCCATGAAGCAGCTGTACAGCAATTGGTTACTTTAAGGTGGACAAGGTTACTCTAAGGTGGACAAACCCTAACCTCTACAAGGAAACTGATGAATATTCAGTATGTCTAATTGCAGAATGGATCCAGACTGCTTGGACACAGACATCCGGAGCATCAGTTGTGAACAGCTTTAAGAAGTGCTGTGTAAAAAATGAATTAGATAAGAAAGAATATGATCTACTATGAGAAGCAATGCAAGATAACCATGACAGTGGCAGTGAAACTGCAGATTCTGTTGACCATTCCAGTGAGGAGGACTATGTGTATCTGTATCTGACCATATGACCAAGGGAGGTCTTTATCTGATTTTATTTTCTGTTTACTGGTACTTTTACTGTCTCCTTCATTTACTAATTATAAGGTGACTATTTGCAAGTTTTTAAAATAAACCTGATATGTGTATACATGGTTTTCTATAATCCCTGTTAAAACTTTTTTTTTGTTTGGGGGGGAGGGGGGGGGGCTGCGTGTTGTCAACTTGTATTTGGAGATATACAGTGGTACAATTTACATTTAAACCCCCCCCCCCCCTCTGAATGGGATTTTACACAGTGATGCAGTGCTCTGCTTCATGTACTTTAGTTTCTCACTTACAGATTTAATAGGGTGTTTGTTATTTTGATGATAACTTTTAATACATTCCTATTGCAAAAGATTTAAACAAGAAGCAGCCATCAATCAGCTATGGATGCAAAAAAACCTGAGTAAATGACTATGAAACTTCCTGGCAGAATAAAACTGTGTGCCGGACTGAGACTCAAACTTGGAACCTTTGCCTTTCGCAGGCAAGTAGAGCACTAGCCCACAATAGGCAAAGGTCCCGAGTTCGAGTCTTGGTCCCGCACACAGTTTTAATCTGCCAGGAAGTTTCATATCGGCGTATACTCAACTGCAGAGTGAAAATCTCATTCTAAATGAAAATATATTTGGCAGTACCTCATTATTTGAAAATAAAAATGCTTGCTACTTTCAGTTACAGTGTGTGACTGGCACAATTATGGTACTTACATTTGTGCTTACCTCTTTAGGCCCTTGGCGCCTATTTGTTTGTCGAGGGGAACTTGCACAGGAGGCAGTGCTAGTAGAAGTGACTTGCAGTATTCGTCAGTTGAGAAATCGTGGCTGCTTTGTTTTGCTGAACACCTCTACTGGCGCCATACATGTTTGGTATGGCAAGAAATCCCCAACTCATGCTAGAAAGGTATGTGTGTCTCTCTTTACTCTGCTGACAAACATACAGAATTAAATTCATGTAGATATATTTACTCTGCTGTTTTTAGCAGCGGCAGTGCCAAGACAGTGAGCAGCAATTACTATTTTTTTACTAAATGATCATTCAGTGTCAACAGCTTCTTATTAATGTATCTGTCAAAACTGTCAGTTTCTTGATTGCCTCCTCTCTCTCCCAAGAATGAAACAGCAGTATGTAAATTTCATTTCAGTTTCATCTGTTGATCAGATTACTCTGTTTTCTCATTGTATGTTGCTCTTGTGTAATGAATTTAAGTAAACCTCCTGTGTTAGCAGACAGATCTTTAATCTAGTACTGCAGCCAGTCACAGATGTGATGGATTAGTGATGTAGTATGCTAAATGTACAGCTATTTGTTTTCATGTCCCGAAACAATGTGTTAGTTTGTCTCTGCCATTCAAAAGTGACAATATTAACAATAAAAAAAATTCCAAGTTTATTACACATGAATTTTATTACCTTTATAACAGCTGCTACTGTTTTAAGTATTTTGTGATGATATTACAGGGAAATACAAAAAGTGTATTTCAGCAAGTGCAGTTTATTCCAAATCCACATGTTTTGTGAGTGTCTGCTTTGTTAGAAATACGAGTTCCTGCTGTACCTGTCTTTCTTCCACTCACTTAGTGGTCTTGTTGATTTGTTGCTGTGTTTCCTTCCTTTTATTATCTTCCAAACTGTTTCCTTCCTTTCTTTTTCTTGTTGAACCCAAAGAACCAATTCTTTTTTTTTTTAGTCTTTTTGTAAATTACTGTACTAGCTACATCTTTGTCTGCTTTGTAGGTAGCAAAATCAGCAGCTGAAAGGATTCGGGACAGAAGACCACCAGAAATTGGTTTCAAAGCCAGTGCAAACTTAGTTATTTATGAACAACAAGAGGGTGCTGAGAACAAGGAATTCTTCAAAGGTGTGTGTCTCACAGTACTGCTTGCTATTGAAGATTTTCAAAAGTATAGTAGGTGCTATACCTACTGAAATAACTAGCTTGTGGCAAATATGACTTTCTTTGCAAAGCAGAAACAGAAGAAAGAGAGTAACATGCTGTAAGAACACACAGTTCACTTTACCAGAACAGACAAACATGTACAAGTCCAGTACCAATGACCTCATATTGTCTGGTTTAGTTGTCAACGTTGAAAATATTTTAATAGCAGCACGTTAAGTGTTAATAGAATTTACATTGGTACTGTTAAATTTGTCAGTCACTGTTTTCATGAAACTAAAATATCTTCATTTGAAAATATAAGAGTCACCTTTCCAGTTTTTTACAAAAAATTATGGAAGAAAAGCATCTTTCGTAAAATTCCTTGTAGTACGTAATTCATAATTTTTCAAAATACTCACTTGCAATGGTTATAGACATCTGCATGTATTCAAACTAATTCAGAAAACATTTTTTCTCTTCTGAAGTTTTTATCTCAAAAATGTAATTTTTTAAGAATTTGGCCACATCTTGTGGTGATGAAAATCACTGTTCATAAATCTTGTGTTTGGCATAGCGAACAAAAGGTAGTCCTTTGGCAGCAGATCAGATGAATAAGGGGAATGAGACATTAATTTGATGTTTGTTCTCTATCAAATAATCTGTTTGAATTGTCATGAAGGAGAATGATGCAATGTTTTTGATTGTTTTCCTGATTTTATAAATAGTTTGGCACAAACAAATAGTTTCTTGCCAGTCATAAGTAACTGTTTTTTGGTTAGGTCCAATGCAATCGAGAAAACCAACAATCATTTTCTGCAAATTGGTTACAAACCACTTTTACTGGCTTTGGTTGATCTTTGAATACCCAAAGGGCTGACTCCTGCTTAATTTCCAGCTCATACAAATGTATCAAAGTTTATCTCTTTGTCTCTTACGGATGTTGCACTTCCTCTGTCATTTTTTGAGTATTTCCTTATACAAATTGACACAAGTCTTTTATTGAACTTTGGTCAAGTTGTGTGTAATCCATTAGGAATAGACTTCTTTAAAAGCTAAATGTTCATACAAAATTAAATATACTTCAGGTTCAGTAAACCTAAAATACTTGCATACTTAAATATACTCACAGTTAGCTGCATTTTGATGTTCATCACTCACATCAGGCAGAGCTCTGGGTTGTGCAACCACTCCGGTAGCGAGGCTTGCATCAGTGCAGCTTGGTGTTGTGCATAATCATGTAATCAAGATGTGTGGATATACTGAGTCACTCATGGACACCCTGCGACTGTCTCAGGGTGGCCCAGAGACTACAACGCCAAGAAGAATCACTTCTTAGCTTTTGACAAGATCAATGTGGTCTTTTTTTCCTTGCTAAATCTTTATCTGTATTTGTATATTTATTGATCCACTCAGTAATTCAATGTACAGAAGTGTGCATCATGACATGGGACAAGTGAAACAAATGATATGAGAACATATACAGACATAGCACTGTTTCTTATAGTGGACATCTCACTGAAGATGTATTATATATGCATTCATAATAATGCCAGAGTGTACTGAATGGAAAAGTGCATATTACATGCATGTCAGTGCACCAGCATTTAGCTTGTCCCCCACTGAGTGGATCATAAAACAAACTTTGCTTAGCCTGCAAGTAATCATGTCAATGTGGCTTTTCTATGTGAATGTATCAGTGATGTCAATCGCTAAGAATTTTGTTTCATTGACAAATTCTACATTGCTGCCAATTAGTGTCACTGTTGGAACCTGGGGATTTCTGTTCTGAATGGTGTGGAAGGTTAGGCATTCTGTCTTTTTTTGCATTTAGGAGCAGTTTATTTGAAGCAAGCCATGAGTCTAGTTCAGTTTTATTTCTATTAACTGCTGACTAAAGAGATTCATCTGTATTTGATATAAGGATATTGGTATCATCAGCTAAGAGAAATGCCTTGCTAGAGGGTATGATGGAAGGGAGGTCATTTATATAAAGTAGAAATAAAGTAGGAATAACAGAGCCCTGTGGCACACCTTGTTTTGTGACTTGTGTAGTTGAATGCACCCCATTGAGGTTCCTGACTGATTAACTTTATTTATGTGCATGTACTGTGCTAGGTCTTCGACATAGCAGCTGAGCCTTCAATATCCCATAAGAATCTAACTTTTGCCCATAGCTGGGCATTTTTTGTCAACAAGCTGTAGAGTAGCATCAAGAAATTAATAAGTTGCATCAACAGCGGTTTTATTTTCTTGGATCAGAAGAAGGAATGTTATTTTTTCTAAGAAATGATTTTAGTCTGGAAACCATTGCACATTCAGATATTTTGCTGAATGCAGACAGCACTGCCACTGGATGGTAGTTGCTAGGATCTTCTTTAGATCCCTTTTTATGTGTGGGTATGACTTCTGCTATTTTAAGTTTTCTTGGGAATACTGAATCTGAAAATGAAGCATCTATTACATGAGACAGTGGCTTACTAATAAGTTTGCTGCAACGGTGGAGAAGGAAGCAAGTGATCATGTCTTTTCATGCTGATGATTTTTCTTCTTTATTTTACTATGAATAATCTCTTCTATCTTTGTTTTTGGCGTTGGTGATAAAAATGTTGTGTATTGAAGACTGGTTGAGTGGGGGGTGGGGGGGTCAATTACTTTTTAGATGTTCTGTTAGTTTTTCTACAGTTTCAACAAAGTAAGAGTTAAATTTCTGAGCTACTTCCACTTGGTCAATAATCAATGTTGCATTTACTGCAAGTTTAATGTTACTAAGACTATTCCTACCTGTTTCTGCATTAATTATTTTTGCCACATGCATTTGCTTTTATTATCTGAAGACTTCAGAAGGATGTCATTGTGTAGTTTTTTAGCAGCATTCACCACATTTCTAAATATTCTGTTGTATGAAGTGAAGTCCAGTTCCCATCAGATCAGCAAAGTTAAGCACTGTCAGGCTGAATTAGCACATGGATGGGTGATCGTCTGGTCTGCCAAGTGCTGTTGGCAAGACGGCTGCACTCAGCCCTTGTGAGGTGAACTGAGGAGGTACTTGATTGAGAAGTAGCAGCTCTGGTCTCGTAAACTGCCATATGGCTGAGAGAGTGGTGTGCTCTCCACACGCCCCTCCATATCCGCATCCAGTGATGCCTGTGGGCTGAGGATGACCTGGTGGCTGATCAGTACTGTTAGGCCTTCATGGCCTGTAGGAGTGGAGTTTAGGTTATTATGCAGTGAAGTACTTCTTGAACTGTTCGTTTGGCAAGGTTAGTCTTCCTGAGGGAGAAAAACTCTCTTCCTCTTTACTGAAGTTATAATACCTGTTGTAATCCAGTTGGAGGATACTCTGTTGTTACATATATTTCTTTTGTTTTTTGAAGGAAATTGAAATAGTAACAGAAAATGTTTAAAAAAAGGTTTTCAATTTTTCATTTACTGTTTGAGAGTGGTATGCAGTCTCCTAGTTTTCTCTCTGCATATGGCACAAAAAATTAAGAACGTTGCTTTGACAAAACATTTCTGCTTTGTATTGTAATTGTTTTGTGTTGAGGTTTACTTCCCAGAAAGACTAGCAGTGTAATCAGTGCATATTAATAATGTTAATCAGTGTTCCATCTCCAATTAATCTTAATTCTTCTATTGTAACAAGCACCTTCATCCAGAAGACACTGATTCTGCTGGACCAACTATTCCTGGAAAAAATCATCAGAGGAACATCAGGTTGATTTGTAGATTCTCCATAGTCCTTGTTAGTGAACTCATAAATGTGAGAAGCCTTGCACACTATCATCTCTCTGTCATTGAAACTGTCAAGGCCAGCCAGTGATTCAGAAACACATTGTGCCACAGCAACAGTAAGCCATCCATTACCATGTCCAACAGCACCAGTATGGCAAATAAGGAGTGCAAAACTGTCAAAGCAAGTGCCAAAACTTCTCTCCTTACTGGTCCCTGTGTTTTTGTCAGTTGTAAGTTCTCTTTTAGTATTTTCCATACCGTTTTTTTTAGGTAGTCTTTCTTTGACGGTTCTTCAGCACCAAATGCTGGACATACTGTTTCGAAGAATAGTTGTTGAGTTACATCCATGGATATGTGTGTGTGTGCGAGTGTATACCTTTCCCCCCTAAGGTAAGTCTTTCCGCTCCTGGGATTGGAATGACTCCTTACCCTCTCCCTTAAAACCCACACCCTTTCATCTTTCCCTCTCCTTCCCTCTTTCCTGACGAAGCAACCGGGGGTTGCGAGAGCTCGAAATTTTGTGTGTGTGTTTTTTATTGTGCCTATCTACCAGCGCTTTCCCCATTTGGTAAGTCATGGAATCTTGTTTTTAAACATTCCACGTGGGAAAAATATATCTAAAAACAAAGATGATTTGACTTACCAAACGAAAGCGCTGGCACGTCGATAGACACACAAACATACACACAAAATTCTAGCTTTCGCAACCAACGGTTGCCTCATCAGGAAAGAGGGAAGGAGAGGGAAAGACGAAAGGATTTGGGTTTTAAGGGAGAGGGTAAGGAGTCATCCCAATCCCAGGAGCGGTAAGTCTTTCCGCACACACACACACACACACACACACACATCCATCCGCACATACACAGTCACAAGCAGACATTAACAACAATTAACAATATTATTAGGACAGTTGCTACTCACCATATAGCGGAGAAGCTGAGTCGCAGATAGGCACAACAAAAAAACTCTCACAATTACAGCTTTTGGCCGTTAAGGCCTTTGTCAACAATAACCCACACTGGTTTCAGTTGCCTGAGACTGCAGTCATGTGTGTGAGTTGTGTTTGCAATAGTATTGTGTGTGTGTGTGTGTGTGTGTGTGTGTGTGTGTGTGTGTGTGTGTGTGATGAAGGCGTTAATGGCCGAAAGATATAATTGTGAGAGTCTCTTTGTTGTGCTTATCTGCGACTTAGTATCTCTGCTATATGGTGAGTAGCAACTGTCATTCTAATAATATTGTTAATTTAACGACAATGGTATTTCATGATTTTGGAGATAGCCCTATTAAACAAAAATGTGGAGAAGAACAAAGTTTCTTCTTTTCATTAGATCTATTTATAATCAAATATTTGAAAACGCTCTTTTGCAAAGAGTCTAAAAGATTTGCTCTTTAAGCAATATGTTATAACTGTAACAGCTACAAAACTTCTGTTGCAGTGTCTGTTTCCATCTTCCAAAGGATGAAATTATGTCAACAGCTTCTCATAGTCAGTAACATGTTTTAGACTTGACACTTCCATCCATTGAAAAGTCAACCCTCTTTCAGTTTAGAGGTGTGTATCTACCTACTCAGAGCTTTTTGTGGATTCTTCTAATAACTTAAGGTGTTGTTCCTTTGAAGAGGCCATAACCCCTTTCTTAGGCACACTGCACAAATTAGGCTTTTGTTATGGAATACATGTTTTGTTTGCTGCTACTGTCTCCACCTTTCCACATTTCTTTTTCTTTTCTGCCTGCGCTGCTTGGTTTGTCAACCTCCTTAAACATTCTTCACTTTTTACAGAGTGCATTAACTGCATTATATTTTTGCTTAAAGGTGGTTTTCTACTTATATTTTCTCCAGTTGTTTCTTTCCTCTGGATAGCTGTTGCTTTTTTCCCCCCTCTCACAGTATATTACTCCGCGACTGGACCATCAAACAGTGTTCATAATTTTTGTTGTTGCATATTGTGTAGTTATTGCAAAACTTTTAGCAGATGTCTTAAAAAATATGAGCCCCCAGAATTAACGCTCTTTAGATAAATCAGGGAAGTTAGTCCACAATGCAGAGTTTCTTGCAGAAAAATTCAATGAAATTTTGAATTATGGGTCACACTGGAAACATTTGAAGTACGATATGGTCAGAATCATTTTCATTATCTCTGATCCTCCAACCATTTATGAAGTGGATCTCACTATCAGAGAACTGAAAAATACAAAGCATGTTGTGAAGACCTAATATATGGAGACATCTCAAAAACCACAGGAAAATGTGCAGTCGCAAATCTCTACCAACATCTGGTCAAAATGTTCCTCACAGAGAAATACCAGAACACTGGATCACAGAATAAAGCATTATTTATTTAAATTTACAACAGGATCAAAAACGTTCTGGAACCAAAACTTGTGGAATACCAAGATGGATTTCATCCATACATAAGCCGTCCATACCAAATTCTCTGCCCAAAACTAAAAATGGTACATTAAAAGTACATAAACAGCTCTTTGTTTAATTCATATATTTCAACAAAGCACCTAGTAGTGTCAATAGACCGACACTTCTATAAGTCCTCAGATCATACAATCTTCATACCAGAAAAATAAAAAATAATAAACACATTCCAAGCTAAAATGCAGGGAAGAAATTTCAAAAGCTTTCACAATAAAAAGTGGTCATAGACAAGGTGATGGATTATCCCCACTGCTTTTTAGTATAGGCCTGAATTACATCACAAAGATTTGGCATAAAGAAAACCCATCTCAATCAAAATTGGAGCAAAAGCCATGGTAAGAACATATTGCCTGAGGTTTGCAGATGATCTAGAGCTCTTTTAGCTCTAGACATGGAAGAAGTTTGGGCTAGATCACCAGTCACCAAAAACTGACCTAAAAATAGGCTTAGAAGTATGCTTAGTGACAACTGAAATCATGCACATGAAACCCCTTTGTACATTCAGGGTGTATACGACCCGGGACAACCAGGAGATCCAGGAAAAACCCGGGAATTTTTTCATCCGGGAGAAAACCTGGAAAAACCCGGGAATTTTTTAGAATTCTGGGAATTTTTCATTGTTCTAGTTTTTAGTTAAATTTTTGTAACTTTAACTGGTAAGAACCAATACTCTAACAAAGAATATTACTGTATCTCTCTACTGCAGAATAATTCAACAGCAATAAGAAACGAACAAGAACTGGCGTGAATATAGTTTGATGGCACCCATTCCATTACAAAATATTACATGTTTGAATTCCACAGAGCGAAATACAAGAGACGTGCGATGGAAGAATGCTGTGTGTAGAGACGTGGCACTGTACTTTGCCACACTTAAGAGCAAATAACATGTCTTATGTTCCCGCGAATATATATGTTTTATGTATCAGACTATTCAGAAAGATGTGTGCTACAAAATGAAGATATTTTTGAAAGTCGGTTTTTAAATTTTTGGTGTCCTACCTCAAATGCTCAAGGGAGCAGTCTGAGTTGTAGTGGGATCTGGTAGTCTCCACGGGATCTGTGTTTACGTTAAGTGATTTTGCTGTTTCCTCTTTGTTTATTGCTCTCACTTCAAATGAAAACAAAACGGATTTCTGTGGCCGGGAGCTATCAAGTGAATTAAAATACATTCACAAAATTACGGAAGGCTAAAATATGTAATTAGTTTCAGATTTTATTTTGTTTCCACCTTTTTGACAATCAAGCGTTAATCACCTTGCAGAACAATGAAATTATTTTTGTTGGTTTGTTATAGAAATTTGACTTTTACTAATCTTTTCTACTGAAGCAGTCAATTTATTTGAAACTAAGTTTTTAATTCCACACTATTGGCTAGATTCAACTGTTTGCTGCATTTCAAGTTCACATTTTCATCTTCTAGCCCATATGGCATTATGCCTTAATAAAGAACCAAACATGAGATAATACAGTACAGCTGTTGTTGTTGTGGTCTTCAGTCCTGTGACTGGTTTGATGCAGCTCTCCATGCTACTCTATACTGTGCAAGCTTCTTCATCTCCCAGTACCTACTGCAGCCTACATCCTTCTGAATCTGCTTTGTGTATTCATCTCTTGGTCTCCCTCTATGATTTTTACCCTCCACGCAGCCCTCCAGTACTAAATTTGTGATCCCTTGATGCCTCAGGACATGTCCTACCAACCGATCCCTTCTTCTGGTCAAGTTGTGCCACAAACTTCTCTTCTCCCCAATCCTATTCAATACTTCCTCATTAGTTATGTGATCTACCCATCTAATCTTCAGCATTCTTCTGTAGCACCACATTTCGAAAGCTTCTATTCTCTTCTTGTCCAAACTATTTATCGTCCATGTTTCACTTCCATACATGGCCACACTCCATACAAACACTCTCAGAAGCGACTTCCTGACACTTAAATCAATACTCGATGTTAACAAATTTCTCTTCTTCAGAAACGCTTTCCTTGCCATTGCTAGTCTACATTTTATATCCTCTCTACTTCGACCATCATCAGTTATTTTGCTCCCCAATAGCAAAACTTCTTTACTGCTTCAAGTGTCTCATTTCCTAATCCAATTCCCTCAGCATCACCCGACTTAATTCGGCTACATTCCATTATCCTCGTTTTGCTTTTGTTGATGTTCATCTTATATCCTCCTTTCAAGACACTGTCCATTCCGTTCAACTGCTCTTGCAAGTCCTTTGCTGTCTCTGACAGAATTACAATGTCATCGGCGAACCTCATAGTTTTTATTTCTTCTCCACGGATTTTAATTCCTACTCCGAATTTTTTTTTTGTTTCCTTTACTGCTTGCTCAATATACAGATTGAATAACATCGTGGATATGCTACAACCCTGTCTTACTCCCTTCCCAACCACTGCTTCCCTTTCATGCCCCTCGACTCTTATAACCGCCATCTGGTTTCTGTACAAATTGTAAATAGCCTTTCGCTCCCTGTACTTTACCTTCAGAATTTGAAAGAGAGTATTCCAGTCAACATTGTCAAAAGCTTTCTCTAAGTCTACAAATGCTAGAAATGTAGGTTTGCCTTTCCTTAATCTTTCTTCTAAGATAAGTCGTAGGGTCAGTATTGCCTCACGCGTTCCAGTATTTCTATGGAATCCAAACTGATGTTCCCTGAGGTTGGCTACTACCAGTTTTTCCAGTTGTCTGTAAAGAATGCACGTTAGTGTTTTGCAGCTGTGACTTATTAAACTGATAGTTCAGTAATTTTCACATCTGTCAACACCTGCTTTCTTTGGGATTGGAAATATTATATACTTCTTGAAGTCTGAGGGAATTTCGCCTGTCTCATACATCTTGCTCACCAGATGGTAGAGTTTTGTCAGGACTGGCACTCCCAAGGCTGTCAGTAGTTCTAATGGAATGTTGTCTACTCCTGGGGCCTTGTTTCGACTTAGGTCTTTCAGTGCTCTGTCAAATCCTTTACGCAGTATCATATCTCCCATTTCATCTTCATCTACATCCTCTTTCCATTTCCATAATATTGTCCTCAAGAACATCGCCTCTGTGTAGACCCTCTATGTACTCCTTCCACCTTTCTGCTTTCCCTTCTTTGCTTAGAATTGGGTTTCCATCTGCGCTCTTGATTTTCATACAAGTGGTTCTCTTTTCTTCAAAGGTCTCTTTAATTTTCCTGTAGGCAGTATCTATCTTACCCCTAGTGAGATAAGCCTCTACATTCTTACATTTGTCCTCTTAGCCATGCCTGCTTAGCCTTTTTGCACTTCCTGTCGATCTCATTTTTGAGACGTTTGTATTCCTTTTTGCCTGCTTCATTTTCTGCATTTTTGTATTTTCTCCTTTCATCAATTAAATTCAGTACCTCTTCTGTTACCCGAGGATTTCTACTAGCCCTCGTCTTTTTGCCTACTTGATCCTCTGCTACCTTGACTATTTCATCCCTCAAAGCTACCCATTCTTCTTCTACTTTATTTCTTTCCCCCATTCCTGTCAATTGTTCCCTTATGCTCTCCCTGAAACTCTGTACAACCTCTGGTTCTTTCAGTTTATCCAGGTCCCATCTCCTTAAATTCCCATCCTTTTGCAGTTTCTTCAGTGTTAATCTACAGTTCATAACCAATAGATTGTGGTCAGAGTCCACATCTGCCTCTGGAAATGTCTTACAATTTAAAACCTGGTTCCTAAATCTCTGTCTTACCATTATATAATCTATCTGATACCTTTTAGTATCTCCAGGGTTCTTCCATGTATACAACCTTCTTTCATGATTCTTAAACGAAGTGTTAGCTATGATTAAGTTATGCTCTGTGCAAAAATCCACCAGGCGGCTTCCTCTTTTATTTCTTAGCCCTATTTCATGTTCTCCTACTACGTTTCCTTCTCTTCCTTTTCCTACTGTTGAATTCCAGTCACCCATGACTATTAAATTTTCATCTCCCTTCACTACCTGAATAATTTCTTTTATCTCTTCATACATTTCTTCTATTTATTCATCAACTGCAGAGCTAGTTGGCATGTAAACTTGTACTACTGTAGTAGGCGTGGGCTTTGTGTCTATCTTGGCCACAATAATGCGTTCACTATGCTGTTTGTAGTAGCTTACCCGTGCTCCTACTTTTTTATTCATTATTAAACCTACTCCTGCATTACCCCTGTTTGATTTTGTATTTATAACCCTGTATTCACCTGACCAAAAGTCTTGTTCCTCCTGCCACTGAACTTCACTAATTCCCACTATATCTAACTTTAACCTATCCATTTCCCTTTTTAAATTTTCTAACCTACCTGCCCGATTAAGGGATCTGACATTCCACGCTCCGATCCGTAGAACGCCAGTTTCCTTTCTCCTGATAACGAAGTCCTATTGAGTAGTCCCCACCCGAAAATCCGAATGGGGGACTATTTTACCTCCGGAATATTTTACCCAAGAGGATGCCATCATCATTTAATCATACAGTAAAGCTGCATGCCCTCGGTGAAAATTACGGCTGTAGTTTCCCCTTGCTTTCAGCCGTTCGCAGTACCAGCACAGCAAGGCCGTTTTGGTTATTGTTACAAGGCCAGATCAGTCAATCATCCAGACTGTTGCCCTTGCAACTACTGAAAAGGCAGCTGCCCCTCTTCAGAAACCACACGTTTATCTGGCCTCTCAACAGATACCCCTCCGTTGTGGTTGCACGTATGGTACGGCTGTCTGTATCGTTGAGGCACGCAAGCCTCCCCACCAACGGCAAGGTCCATTGTTCATAGGGTGGGGAGGGGGGGGGGGAGGCACTACAGGTACTCTAAGAAAATTTACATCTTTTATGGCAGAATGTAAGATCTTTTAATGTTTTACACGTATGAATGTTCAGGCTTCCAGCTTCATCGTATCTGCACAAGCGCTGCGACACGTGTTATTTGGCGTGCTCTGGCAACTGCTGAAACAATTCTATTTCTAACAGGTCGCGGGAAAATATTGCGAATGGTGGTTTGGAAAGCGTTACTTTCAAAGTAAATTTCCTTTTACACAAGATGAACTCTGAGCACACGGATATCTGATGAATTTCTTAAATCACAGGGCATTTGACTCTCATTCAAAAATCAGATCTTTGAGGGTGACCATTTAGAATATTTTCGAGCCAGAAGATCAGACATTTATGTCATTGTTAAAAAATTTACTGGCACATTTTTGTGATGTACCTTTAAAGTGTAACACATGCAAAAATGATCATTATGTGTTAAAGCTTAGCTTCTCTTGCAGCTTATTAATCTTAGTGATCAAAATGAAACGTAAAAGCTTTTCTTTTCTTGTAGCAACACTATGTATACATGTATAATAATTTAAAACATTACCTTTTCCTATTTGTGTGTTCGCGCTACTCTACAGAGATGTTGCTATTGGCTGACTACTTCACGTGTCCTATGATCTGTATATCTGTTGTCATCAGCTGCCGAGATCGCTTGACACGAGCTACAACTGGCTTACAAAAGCGCATCGCAATCTCGGTTTCAATCCTTCGGAAAGCAACATGCGGTGTTTGGTGGAATTCGAATTTATACTTTCGTAATATGAAACTATGCGGTGTACATGTTGCTGCACATCAGACATCTTTCTAGAACGTGTTTTTTCCCCTGAGTTTCGTTTTCCAAAGTTCTGGGAAATTTTACGCCAGTTTATAAAACCACAACCACTTAAAGGATTGATAAGTTTTACAGTTTCGAGGAAAAGTATACTGTTACTTAACACAGAAAAAATTTGTTTTCATCCGTGAGAAAGTGTATTTTTAACCAGGAAATGCGTGAAAAATCTGGGAATTTTTTTTCGTAGGCCACGTATACACCCTGATATTAGTCTTCATAAGTAATCAAAAAATTAACATAGTTGTACAGTTTAAATATCTTGGAGAACTATGAAGAATAACTAACATGAAAAGATGGATAAATGGGACTAACAAAATGAAAAAAAAAAAAAAGCTCAATTTGTAAGCAGTCCAGTGTGTAATAACAAATGCTTGTTAAAAGACACTAAGATCCAACACACACTATCAGAAACATTCTAGAACCAAAACTTGTGCTTGCAAAACCCTGTTCCAAATTAAAAATGAGGAAACAACTGATCATCTCCTCAAAACTGAAAGAAGAATCATCAAAACCTGTACAAATGATGATAATAATAATAATAACAATTATAATAAAAGCCAGGTTGAAGTAGTCTTGAGAATTAATATTTCTTTCATGTCTTGAGGTTGCAAGAAATCAGGATTTTACGACTTGGAATGAGAAATCTTAGAAAAATGTTGTTGTTGTTGTTGTTGTTGTTGTTGTTGTTGTTGTTGTTGTGGTCTTCAGTCCTGAGACTGGTTTGATGCAGCTCTCCATGCTACTCTATCCTGTGCAAGCTTCTTCATCTCCCAGTACCTACTGCAACCTACATCCTTCTGAATCTGCTTAGTGTATTCATCTCTTGGTCTCCCCCTATGATTTTTACCCTCCACGCTGCCCTCCAATACTAAATTGGTGATCCCTTGATGCCTCAGAACATGTCCTACCAACCGATCCCTTCTTCTGGTCAAGTTGTGCCACAAACTTCTCTTCTCCCCAATCCTATTCAATACTTCCTCATTAGTTATGTGATCTACCCATCTAATCTTCAGCATTCTTCTGTAGCACCACATTTCAAAAGCTTCTATTCTCTTCTTGTCCACACTATTTACCGTCCATGTTTCACTTCCATTCATGGCTACACTCCATACAAATACTTTCAGAAATGACTTCCTGACACTTAAATCTATACTCGATGTTAACAAATTTCTCTTCTTCAGAAACGCTTTCCTTGCCATTGCCAGTCTACATTTTATATCCTCTCTACTTCGACCATCATCAGTTATTTTGCTCCCCAAACAGCAAAACTCCTTTACTACTTTAAGTGTCTCATTTCCTAATCTAATTCCCTCAGCATCGCCCGACTTAATTCGACTACATTCCATTATCCTCGTTTTGCTTTTGTTGATGTTCATCTTATACCCTCCTTTCAAGACGCTGTCCATTCCGTTCAACAGCTCTTCCAAGTCCTTTGCTGTCTCTGACAGAATTACAATGTCATCGGCGAACCTCAAAGTTTTTATTTCTTCTCCATGCATTTTAATACCTACTGCAAATTTTTCTTTTGTTTCCTTTACTGCTTGCTCAATATAGAGATTGAATAACATCGGGGAGAGGCTACAACCCTGTCTTACTCCCTTCCCAACCACTGCTTCCCTTTCATGTCCCTCAACTCTTATAACTGCCATCTGGTTTCTGTACAAATTGTAAATAGCCTTTCGCTCCCTGTATTTTACCCCTGCCACCTTTAGAATTTGAAAGAGAGTATTCCAGTAAACATTATCAAAAGCTTTCTCTAAGTCTACAAATGCTAGAAACGTAGGTTTGCCTTTCCTTAATCTTTCTTCTAAGATAAGTAGTAAGATCAGTATTGCCTCACGTTTTCCAGTATTTCTACGGGATCCAAACTGATCTTTCCCGAGGTCGGCTTCTACTAGTTTTTCCATTCGTCTGTAAAGAATTTGTGTTAGTACTTTGCAGCTGTGGCTTATTAAACTGATTGTTCGGTAATTTTCACATCTGTCAACACCTGCTTTCTTTGGGATTGGAATGATTATATTCTTCTTGAAGTCTGAGGGTATTTCGCCTGTTTCATACATCTTGCTCACCAGGTGGTAGAGTTTTGTCAGGACTGGCTCTGCCAAGGCCGTCAGTAGTTCCAATGGAATGTTGTCTACTCCGGGGGCCTTGTTTCGACTCAGGTCTTTCAGTGCTCTTTCAAACTCTTCACGCAGTATCGTATCTCCCATTTCATTTTCATCTACATCCTCTTCCATTTCCATAATATTGTCCTCAAGTGCATCGCTCTTGTATAGACCCTCTATATACTCCTTCCACCTTTCTGCTTTCCCTTCTTTGCTTAGAACTGGGTTTCCATCTGAGCTCTTGATGTTCATACATGTGGTTCTCTTATCACCAAAGGTCTCTTTAATTTTCCTGTAGGCAGTATCTATCTTACCCCTAGTGAGATAAGCCTCTACATCCTTACATTTGTCCTCTAGCTTTCCCTGCTTAGCCATTTTGCACTTCCTGTCGATCTCATTTTTGAGACGTTTGTGTTCCTTTTTGGCTGCTTCATTTACTGCATTTTTATATTTTCTCCTTTCATCAATTAAATTCAATATTTCTTCTGTTACCCAAGGATTTCTACTAATCCTCTTCTTTTTACCTACTTGATCCTCTGCTGCCTTCACTACTTCATCCCTTAGAGCTACCCATTCTTCTTCTACTGTATTTCTTTCCCCCATTCCTTTCAATTGTTCCCTTATGCTCTCCCTGAAACTCTGTACAACCTCTGGTTCTTTCCGTTTATCCAGGTCCCATCTTCTTAAGTTCCCACCTTTTTGCAGTTTCTTCAGTTTTAATCTACAGGTCATAACCAATAGATTGTGGTCAGAGTCCACATCTGCCCCTGGAAATGTCTTACAATTTAAAACCTGGTTCCTAAATCTCTGTCTTACCATTATATAATCTATCTGATACCTTTTAGTATCTCCAGGGTTCTTCCATGTATACAACCTTCTATCATGATTCTTAAACCAAGTGTTAGCTATGATTAAGTTGTGCTCTGTGCAAAATTCTATCAGGCGGCTTCCTCTTTCATTTCTTAGCCCCAATCCATATTCACCTACTACGTTTCCTTCTCTCCCTTTTCCTACACTCAAATTCCAGTCACCCATGACTATTAAATTTTCGTCTCCCTTCACTATCTGAATAATTTCTTTTATTTCATCATACATTTCTTCAATTTCTTCGTCATCTGCAGAGCTAGTTGGCATATAAACTTGTACTACTGTAGTAGGTGTGGGCTTCGTATCTATCTTGGCCACAATAATGCGTTCACTATGCTGTTTGTAGTAGCTTACCCGCATTCCTATTTTCCTATTCATTATTAAACCTACTCCTGCATTCCCCCTATTTGACTTTGTGTTTATAACCCTGTAGTCACCTGACCAGAAGTCTTGTTCCTCCTGCCACTGAACTTCACTAATTCCCACTATATCTAACTTTAACCTATCCATTTCCCTTTTTAAATTTTCTAACCTACCTGCCCGATTAAGGGATCTGACATTCCACGCTCTGATCCGTAGAACGCCAGTTTTCTTTCTCCTGATAACGACATCCTCTTGAGTAGTCCCCGCCCGGAGGTCCAAATGGGGGACTATTTTACCTCCGGAATATTTTACCCAAGAGGACGCCATCATCATTTAACCATACAGTAAAGCTGCATGGCCTCGGGAAAAATTACGGCCGTAGTTTCCCCTTGCTTTCAGCCGTTCGCAGTACCAGCACAGCAAGGCCGTTTTGGTTATTGTTACAAGGCCAGATCAGTCAATCATCCAGACTGTTGCCCTTGCAACTGAAAAGGCAGCTGCCCCTCTTCAGGAACCACACGTTTGTCTGGCCTCTCAACAGATACCCCTCCGTTGTGGTTGTACCTACGGTACGGCTATCTGTCTCGCTGAGGCACGCAAGCCTCCCCACCAATGGCAAGGTCCATGGTTCATGGGGGGGGAGAAAAATGATAGGAGGACATTATGTCCAAGAAATTTGGCAAGGTTTTAAACCAGGTAACAAATGCAGAGGAAAAAGATAAAATCAGTACTCTTCGTAGGAATCACAGATTTGCAGCAGAAGTCACACACACAAAAGGGCTATAGGAATTTCAGACAGATTGAGATAATTATGTTCGGAAAGAATATAATGTTGTTGGTGGATTGCTAGAACCAAACAGTGCAACCTGAAAAGCAAAATTGAACAAGCAATGTCTCAAGTGCTCCAATGTGGCCAATAAATTTAATAATAATGATAATAACAACAACAACAATAATAACAACAATTTTCTGTTCCCATCTTGCAAAATATGTGATGTAAAAAATTTTTGTGTGTATTTCGAACAGGTCTGGGTGGCAGCAGTCGTCAGTTGTATACATCAGTTCAGGCAAATGGCACACCTCGACTTTTCCATTTGAGCAGTATTTCTGGCTTCTTCTCTGCTACTGAGATACTGAGTCCATATAGACATCCAGACTTTCCTGTGGCCTTTCCATTCCTGCAAGATGATTTGTACAGTGCCAGTCAACCAGGTAAGATCATGATAAAGTTCTGTATGTGTTGTTTGATGAATGACACCGACTGAAATGTTGCAGTAGTTATTACTATACATTTATATTGCATATGTTTCCATTTATTTTATGTTAATTCTGATGATTATTGAAAATTATACCTGATTTACTGGGCGTGAAGGTTAGATCCTTTTTTATTGCGTTCTTTCCCTCACAGATATCAAAATTGAACTTTGAGCTCATTGACTGCTGTTTTCTCCATTGAAACCATTGCAAGCATTTATATGGACCACTTTGGTGCTCTTCTCTTCTCCAGATAATTTACAAATGTTGTCTTATTAGGTATTAATCATTTGAAATTAAATGAACTTAAATGAATAACACAAGTAAGTAGAACAGGTAATAACACAAGAAGTTTAGAAAACATGGTTTTTTTTAATCAAAATATCCATGGGTGTGCTGCCGGTCTATAGTGTCCAACGGGCACGGGTTGGACACTATAGACCGGCAGCACACCCGTGGATATTTTGATTATCAAATACGCCGGGAGAAACTCAAGAATCTCATGGGTTTTTTTGCCACAAGAAGGTGAAGGAGACATAGAGGGAGAGAGTATTACTAGCTTAGTATAGCATAGTATTTCATGATGTTCTCTGGTAAAAAGCATTCACTATCTGAAAATGAATTATAAAAGTAATAATAATTATTGACTGTGTGATGACAAAAAAAAAAAGGCACAAGAAGAGGAACTTAAAATTTTCAGAACCAGATGTTCCTTCCCAAAGAATGAGTGGTTCAGATAGATGTCAAAGATTCTCTGAAGCAGTATAATAAGCTGCTGAAAATAAAGGCAATGAAAAAGCCTTGCACCTTTCTGGATCTTGTTGTGTAATCTGCATCTAGAACTAAAAATTCCACAATGTTATTCTTAGCACATTAACAGTCCTTGCCAGTTCCATTTTATGCCTGTTTTTATTTCCTGCTGTAAGACTGACTTTTACCTTCTTCCTTGAATGGATATTTGAGAGTTTCTGTGGAAAAGACATGTTAGTTTGCTTCTGAATGTACAGATATCTAACAAACACAAACACGTCACTATACATGTATTGGGTTTGGAAATGAATGACGTTTACAATCAGACAAATGTAAGAAATGCTAAAAAACAGATCTAGAATGTAGATGTAGCATTGGGAACAAAACTTTGAGTTATATGAATAAAACTGCCAAATTTAATGGGGAAAAACAAGATGTATGACAGCATAGGAATATTTCGCAAATAACTCCCTTAAATTGTGACAAAAACAAACAAGTAGAGTCTCAAATAATGAAGTTTAATGTTATACACTCAAATAAATTCGAAAAAGTGTTATAAGGGGAGTAGCAAACCAGTGTATTGCTCTTTGAAATTCTTCTACAACTGTTATGAAAACCGGTTGATGCTAAATGTTTGGTTTTCAGTTTCAAGTTACTGTAGATCTACATGATGACATCTTTGAATGAAAGAAAGCTTAGTGTATACCTGTTTCATCATTATCATATTTACCAGTTGATAATACAAGGTTTTTTCCCAAATTTGTCATTCGAAAAATGCAGGGTCATCTTACATTTGCAGACTAAACAGTTGCTGCTAAGCTTAACATTTTTACATTGTGTAATATATTAAATAGTGGTTGGCTAACATTTGCAGGTGAAGCTTTGGCAATTGAAGTCACTTGCAGATTTGCTTTGAAGAACTTCGGAGGGATTGGAAAGTGAAAGGGAAGCTGGGGGCAATTTCTTCATGCAGTCAACCATGGGAATGTGTACCACATACCTTCACTTTTGATGAGCATCTACCCATGTTTAAACTGCAGTTTGTACGAATCCATTCGTAGTCATAATTGAATTAACTTTTAAGACTGGGCAAGTACTCAATGGTAGTATACATTTCTGTAGGAGATGGTAAAAGTTTAGACAGGGCAAGCAGTGTACGTGTTTCATGCACCAGTGTTGTCAACACTCACTGTGAGACATTATGTGAAGTGGTGTCAGCTGCTGTTTCAATGCCGCCAGTGAGAGAGCAGGAGGCAGATGACATGTTGGGAAACAAGAGGATGATATATAAATGCAAAATCCTCTGTGTATTCAGAAAAAGCAGCTGTGTTCTCAGGTCCCACCATGAACATAACCTTGGAAATCATGATATATTCAGAAGATGGCCAAGATTGTAAATTTCTTTCTTGCTTGTATCACCTGTTGCAATTTCAAGTGTGATATTAGGATGGTGATGGTGATGGTGGTGGTTGTGGTGCAACAGACAATGGTGGTGTAAGAGACAAGTGGGTTAGATATTACTCAAGGAAGGAATGAAAGAAAACCATTTCTTTTTGTTTGTTTTATCGCTCCTTGTATTATCAAAATGTTGACAATCATTAAATAGCATAAGTTTAGAACAGGTATAATGTTAAATTTTTTAGGTATATATTTTGTCAATAAAACATTTTGCAATTTTAATTAGTCAGAATGTGGTTAAAAATCAATTTTTCTCATGGAGCCAGTAAGAAAAGGGTGGGGGATGTCATATTGGGGTATTCCTATACTGGAGTAAATGTGGTATTTCACAGAACCTCCCCTACAGCAACTTACGTAATTTATAAAATCTTTATTTCTCAAAGGGCAGCTGGAGATCAAAGTTTTGCCGGGGAAGGAGGTGCTACAAATGTTTGTCTCTGTTTAAACATTTTGTACACTATTTTCTGCAACTAAAGTGTCTTGTTTTTTACAGCACTGTTCCTGCTTGATAGTGGGAGCGAGCTTTGGTTGTGGCAGGGTTGGTGGCCAGACACAACAGAAGATCCTAGTACACAAACAGGATCTGGTGCTGTGCGATGGCAGGCAGAGCGACGTGCTGCAATGCAGACCGCACTTGACTATGCTCATCACATGGGCAGGAGAAAAGCTTCTGCGTGGCTTGTGTGGGCTGGCCTTGAACCACTTGAATTTACTAATCTGTTTCCTGTGTGGACTGATAGGGATGATATAGCAGAACTTAACATAAGGGTCAGTATGAAATATGAACCAGTGCCTCTACTGACTTTAAATTGTCAGTATCTAAATATTGTTGCAGCAGTATAATACTAACATCGTAGAATCGGTGAGCTTGTTTCTTAATAAAGTTTGAGAAATGTAGTGTAATTGGTTGAAAATGATCCTGTGGGAGTTCTGTCACCACATGATGGTAGGAAATATTTAAATTACATAGATGTATGTAGTTGATGTTTGATGAATGTTTGCTGCAGTATATAATACAGGGGATTCCATTTCATTAGAAAATTTCTAATAAAGTACAATTTTTTTCATTCTCCCATGATATAAATCTGTCACTTGATAGGACCCTTTGCAAAGTTTAGTTAAATATATAATGAATATTTGAAAATATTTTGGCTAGTGTAGCATTTTTTTAAGAAACTACATACAAGGAAAGTATGTTTCTCTGAGAATAAAATGATGATATTTGAAACTGATTGATTCAGTTTCATTGTATTTCTTTCCAGTTTGAGTATTAAATACAGATTTTCTTTTCAGATTAAGAGGAAAATAGCATCAAAAGCAAATATATTTCAGCTCAGTGATAAATTAAGGATAGTAGGTACCTCTATTATTCAAAAGATGATTGCATTGCATTGATGGTGCTACATTTCTGCATATTTTTGTAGCATTTTGGAACTGGGAGAAAAACTCGCCACAGGTTCAGTTTGCGTCTAACAAATGGGAAACAGGAAGTTGTCCTAAAATGTTATCAAACGGGGAAAAGGGTGTTATTCAAGCATTTAGGAATCCAAATCTGCCATTCCTGTACATGTACTCCCTATAGCATACTAAACAGACAAATGATTTACATTTAGATAACACTTCTTTATCCAATGCACAAAAATGGGTGCACTTTTCTGTACGTTCTTTCCTCAGCAAGTTTCTGGCAGAACTGAGAAATGTGAGTGTTTAAACCTAAAGTTTTCAGTGTAAGTCAAAGGCTTCCTTGTTGTGCCTGTGTCTTCCATTGTGTACAGGAGTTACTTGTTGTCATTTAAAGACATTTGGTGTTACTTATTTGCATATATCATTACCATGATCTCCTCATATATATATATATATATAATGTTATGTATTTTTTTTTAATATTTTACTAGCCTTCTGTGCATTACGTAGTGACTCATTCCAGGACAGACTAGTGTTGTCTTACATTGCCCCATAGAACATGTGAAAAAATTAAACTAAAGAGAATAGACATTTGAAATACATCTCTTTTGTAAAACTCAAGCAATGGAAATTCCAGGTAGGAATACCAGTAACGTAGGAAAAGACAGATTGTTACTTCCAGGACAGACTAGTGTTGTCTTACATTGCCCCATAGAACATGTGAAAAAATTAAACTTAAGAGAATAGACATTTGAAATACATCTCTTTTGTAAAACTCAAGCAATGGAAATTCCAGGTAGGAATACCAGTAACGTAGGAAAAGACAGATTGTTACTTCCTGTAAAGAAGACACATTAAGTTGAGACAGGCACAGTTAAAAGACAAACAAAGCTTTTGGACATGGCCTCATCAGCAAAAGAGAAACACACACCATTCATACACACAAGCAAGCACACATGACAGCCAACTCCAGTATCTCGGGCTGGAACGCTGGCATTCTGGCTCAAGATGCTGGAGTTGGAGGTAATGTGTTTTAGTGCTTTGAGAATTTCAGAGTAAGTTCTAGAACCGCTTGGCCTTCCACTGTTTTGAACACCCGATATTTTAGAGGTGAGTGGGAGAAACAAATTTGCCCTACTGTGCATAGCCTATTTGAATGTGCAGGTCAAAAAATAGTTATGAGAAAAAGATGGACCCGGCGGCTGAACGGCGGCAGACAAGTACTTGCTATACGGTCCACAGAGTTTTCGTGTACAGGTAGAGAAGAACAAGAAAAGTTTATGTGGTATGCTGTGCTCTATTGTGTCTGTGTGGATTCTAAAAAGACTAATGAACAATTGAATGTAGATTTCTATATACATTCACATATTGGACTCACTTGAGACTAGAGACTTTTAACTTATTATGTGTCTTGGTTGTGAACAAAGCAAGACACATGTATGAACAAAGCAAGACACATGTATGGTGTTCATAAATTATTTGGTTATCAAACCAATGATATCTGAATATGTGTCAATGAGTCTAATATTTAAGGGCTAAGTTAGCTTGCAGAAGTTGTTGTCTGTGGAAGTTGAGAACATAAAGTGATTGAACTGAAGCGTATTCTAAGAGTACCCAAATTATTTCAAGGATAGAGAAGTAGTTTAATAAACTCCTTTAACCAGCTATAGTCTTTGGAGAAGAAGCTTTTGGGAGATCAGCATAGCTGATTACACAGTGAAGAGGATCAGCTACACACAACTTGCAAGTTAACTGACTTGAGAGATGTGTGAGCCTTGCAACCCAATACCACACTGTCTCTCGTTGTCCGAAAATTGCTAGTGTGTGCAGGTGGTGTGCTTGCTTATGTTTGTGAATGGTGTGTGTTTGTCTTCTGCTGATGAAGTTTGTGGCCAAAAGCTTTATGTAAGTGTCTTTTTAATTATGTCTGTTGGCAACTTAATGTGTCTTCCCTATTTCCCTTCAAATCTTTTATTATTTGGTAATTATTGCAGCAATTTTTTAGGGTAAGAAATAGACCATCGAAAGATGTGCTCCAATATTCTGTGCCCTTTTGCTGGGCATGCTGTTATAGTTTTCTGTTGTCTTTGTTCACTCCACATAATAATCTCACAACTGCTAAATTGTAATGAAAATTTCTGTTCTATGTGTGGTGATACTGATAGGTTCCAATCAAGTGTTCCTTTATTTCAGACGATACCTGCAATTTATAATATCCAAAAGCTTTACAAAATGAGAATTTTTGAAAAGTTTCACAATTTGTAACAAAGATATGGGGAAGATCCTTCAAATTTATTGCTGCACAGTTGTTTGAATTACCTCCTTTTCTGCTGCAGGATGGAAGGAAACCTGGAGAAGTACTTACAGTGGAAGATGAGCTAGCAAGACTGACATGCTCAACCTATCCGCCTGCTCAGCTGCTGCAGAGGCCACTACCTGATGGCGTGGATCCCACCTGCCTTGAAATCTATCTCGACCCTAATCATTTCCAGGTGGAGTATAATAACTATGAATATTGTTAAGTAGCTTTGTTGTTGTTCCCTTGTGGTGCAATTATGTTAATATTACTGTATAATAATATCTAGGTACTATCAAGAAACAGGTTGTTAAAAATAATTATCATTTAAAAAAATCATGAAGGAATTAATTTTAATTAACAACTTTACACTTTTGAAAAGTGGTCATTATGGGATAACTAATATTTTCAACAATGAATTTTGGTTTTGTTTGTACTAAATCTTTTCTCCAGATCATACATTAAATGCAAAACAGAGCATTTAAAAATATGTGAAAAATGATCTGAATAAAACTGAGTCTGAGAAGTGTACATTGGAGCATAAATAAAATTGTTAGGTAAAGAGAGATGAGGGGGAAAGCTAGTCATACTTGTGTTTCTCAACAGATTTGTTGACTCAGCTGTTCCCCCAGAAAAGTGAAGAACAGGATGGCTGCATTAGATAGCCTGTTGGGGATTGACCACTACTTTCCTTGTGGTTGTAGTCATTGTTGTCTTCAGTTCAAAGACTGGTTTGATGTAGCTCTCCACATTAATCCATCCTGTGCAGGCCTCTTCATCTCTGCATAATTGCTGCAATCTACATCTGCTTGAATGTGTTTACTGTGAAAGCCTTGGTCTCCACCTACAATTTTTACCCTCCCTGGTGCTACATTGTTTAGTAAATAAATAGTTTGGACAGGAAGAGAATAGAAGCTTTCGAAATGTGGTGCTACAGAAGAATGCTGAAGATTAGGTGGGTAGATCACGTAACTAATGAGGAGGTATTGAATAGAACTGGGGAGAAGAGGAGTTTGTGGCACAACTTGACGAGAAGAAGGGACCGGTTGGTAGGACATGTTCTGAGGCATCAAGGTATCACAAATTTTGGAGGGCAGTGTGGAGGGTAAAAATTGTAGAGGGAGACCAAGAGATGAATACACTAAACAGATTCAGAAGGATGTAGGTTGCAGTAGGTACTGGGAGATGAAGAAACTTGCACAGGATAGGGTAGCATGGAGAGCTGCATCAAACCAGTCTCAGGACTGAAGACCACAACAACACTACATTTGGCGATTATAATAAAGCAGAGTTTTTCCATCAGTTCATAACCATGGATGAAACATGGGCCCATCACTTTAAACCTGAGTTGAAGGAACACTCAAAACAATGGACTGAAATGGGAAAATAAGCATTGATTATCTTCAGAAAGGAAGAGTAACCACTGGCAACTGTTATGTGAAGTGATTTCAGCATTTGAGTGATGAAATCAGGCAAAAACAGTCACGTTTAACAGAAGAGAGAATTTTGTTTCATCACGACAGTGCACCAGTTCATACATACCTTATCGCCATGACCAAAAACTAGTTAGTGAAATTCGAATTCCTTCCTCTTACACCGTATTCTTCAGATTTTGCCCCCTCTAATCGTGTTCTGTTTCCAGACTTATAAATGGCTTGATGGTAAAAGATTTGCCAGAAATGAAGAGGCAGCGTCTGCAGTTGATGGCTGTTTTGCAGAGTTCAACAGTTCTCACTATAAACAGGGTACTAAAGCTGTTGAACACTGCTGGGAAAAGTGTATTGAGCTGAAAGGAGACTGTGTAGAGAAATAAAGATTTTTCCCCCCCAAAAAGTTTGTGTTTGCTTGTTAGGCTGCGTACTTTAGGGACAGCCCATGTATTTACCCATTCATTCTTCAGTAGATCTACATTTCAAAAACTTCTATTATCACTTGTCTGTACTGTTAATTGCCTGCATATCTCTTCCAAAGGTTACTCATAAGAAAAGTACTGTTAAAGGCGGTTTCCTGAGACTTAAATTTAGATTCTGCCCATTCAAGGCAGTGTTGAAGTCGACTGGAAACTGTATTATCCTTAATACCTGCCACTTCACTACATCATTTGTCTTTTTGCAGTATAATCCATGTTACATAGGAGCTACAGTGCCTGTCTCCAAACTTGTAACAATGAGGAGACTGTGTAGTCTGGTGTAGTTTACAGAAAGAATCTTTTACTTTGCAGCTGTAACAGCAGTCAAAAACTTTCTGTAACCGAGATCACATTAATACTTATTTATTTTCGACAACCAAGTTCGATAGACTTTGGTGTTGTCTACTGGTCTTCAAAGCCTGTTGAAGCTGGTTGTCCAAAATAAATAAGTATTTATGCAATCTTGGCTATAGAAAGTTTTTTACCAAGTGAAACAGATTTCTTTTCTCATTTCTTAACATGAGAAATTTCTGGTTTGGTGATGGAATTAATTTGCACAGTAATAAACAAAGGACTAAAAGATAGCTGAACATCCACATAAAAGAATCCTATCTTTACATAAACGCTTAATGAAGAGACACATGTGAATATCTAAAAATAATATAGAATATGTTTTTTACACAAAAACTAATAATATAAGATTTATTTTTCATCTCCACAATCAGTAGTGAAGTGTTCTTCAGAGATTTGGAATTAAAATTAAAAATAAATTTCAATGTTTATTCATGCGCACTTAAGAGTGCAAAAGTCTAATTTTATATAGCATTCACCTTTTGTTGTATACAGGATGGTCCATTGATAGTGACTGGGCCAAATATCTCACAAAATAAGCATGAAACGAAAAAACTACAAAGAACGAAACTCGTCTAGCTTGAAGGGGGAAACCAGAGGGCACTATGGTTGGCCCGCTAGATGGCGTTGCCATAGGTCAAACGGATATCAACTGTTCCCCATTTTTTATTACATATTCGTGTAGTATGTAAAGAAATATGAATGTTTTAGTTGGACCACTTTTTTTGCTTTGTGATAGATCGCGCTGTAATAGTCACAAATGTATAAGTACGTGGTATCACATAACATTCTGCCAGTGTGGACGGTATTTGCTTCGTGATACATTACCAGTGTTAAAATGGACTGTTTACAAATTGCGGAAAAGGTCAATATCGTGTTGATCTATGGTTATTGCGATCAAAATGCCCAACGGGCATGTGCTATGTATGCTGCTCGGTATCCTGGACAACATCATCCAAGTTTCCGGACTGTTCCCCAGATAGTTACATTATTTAAGGAAACAGGAAGTGTTCAGCCACATGTGAAAGGTCAACCATGACTTGCAACAAATGATGATGTCCAAGTAGGTGTTTTAGCTGCTGTCGTGGCTAATCTGCACATCAGTAGCAGAAAAATTGCGCTAGAATCGGGAATCTCAAAAACATCGGTGTTGAGAATGCTACATCAACATCGATTGCTCCCGTACCATATTTCTATGCACCAGGAATTGCATGGCAATGACTTTGAACGGCGTGTACAATTCTGCCACTGGGAACAAGAGAAATTATGGGACGATGACAGATTTTTTTGCACACGTTCTATTTAGCGACGAAGCGTCATTCACCAACAGCGGTAACGTAAACCGGCATAATATGCACTATTGGGCAACAGAAAATCCACGATGGCTGCAACAAGTGGAACATCAGCGACCTTGGTGGGTTAATGTGTGGTGTGCCATTATGGGAGGAAGGATAATTGTCCCCCATTTTATCGATGGCAATCTAAACGGTGCAATGTATGCTGATTTCCTACATAATGTTCTACCAATGTTACTACAAGATGTTTCACTGCATGACAGAATGGCGATGTACTTCCAACATGATGGATGTCCGGCACATAGCTCACATGCCGTTGAGGTGGTATTGAATAGCATATTTCATGACAGGTGGATTGGTCATCGAAGCACCATACCATGGCCCGCACGTTCACCGGATCTGACATCCCTGGATTTCTTTCTGTGGGGAAAGTTGAAGGATATTTGCTATCGTGATCCACCGACAACTGACAACATGCGTCAGCGCATTGTCAATGCATGTGCGAAAATTACGGAAGGCGAACTACTGGTTGTTGAGAGGAATGTCGTTACACGTATTGCCAAATGCATTGAGGTTGACGGACATCATTTGGAGCATTTATTGCATTAATGTGTATTTACAGGTAATCACGCTGTAACAGCATGCATTCTCAGAAATAAGTTCACAAAGGTAGATGTATCACAGAGGAAAAACTGAAATAAAATGTTCAAACATACCTATGTTCTGTATTTTAATTTAAAAAAACCTACCTCTTACCAACCGTCCGTCTAAAATTGTGAGCCATATGTTTGTAACTATTACAGCGCCATCTGTCACAAAGCGAAAAAAGTGGTCCAACTAAAACATTCATATTTCTTTACGTACTACACGAATATGTAATATAAATGGGGGTTCCTATTTTAGAAAAATGCAGTTGATATCCATTTCACCTATGGTAGCACCATCTAGCGGGCCAACCATGGCGCCATCTGGTTTCCCCCTTCAAGCTAGACAAATTTCGTTCTTTGTAGTTTTTTTGTTTGACGCTTGTTTCGTGAGATATTTGGCCCGGTCACGAACAATGTATTCTGTACCACCCTGTATACTGTAGTTCATTTTGTTTTGTTAAGAAGTAAGTGCAGTTGTTCATCTGTTCATGTAATGTGTGTATAAATAAGCAATCAGCAGTGTAGTGTTCTATGCAAAGATTAGCTTCATTGGAAATGAGAACAATTTTGTTTCCTTAATTTGCTAGGTCAGATTCGACATATTTCGGAACTCTTTGTCCTTTATAAATGTGTCATGCTTCTTATTAATTTCAGAGGTTGTCATAAGGATGTTTCACTTTTACAGGAACTTCTTGGTATGTCAAAAGAAGAATTCTCTTCCCTTCCTTTATGGAAACAGACAAAACTGAAGAAGGATGTTGGATTATTTTAGGGGACACCTTTGTTCTTCCATATCAGTGTTAAATTTGGACAATGCAAGATTGTGATAAATGTGAATTCAGGTGTACTTGACATGAAGAGTATACTGAATATGTATGAAGACTAGTTTTGTGTTTGTGTACTGTAATTTTACTGCTGTGATTGGCTGTGTGATGTGTTCACAGTTTGTTCCTACTATGTTGCGGATAATGCTTAAGTGTTTTCAATCAATAGAGGTAGGAAACACATAAGTGCTGTGCTACATTGCTGTGGAGTTACACTAATGTGATCCTGTGCCTTTCAAAAAATGTGATGTTTGAAACTGCAAAAATTTCGTAAGTCATGTATGCATTTTTCAGACCTGCTGAAGCTTCTAGTCCAAATGCAAGTTGCAGTTTACATAACGTAAAGCAACATCTTAAATAGTTTCCTTGGTTTGCCAATGTTGCCTTAAAATTTGTCTGTTCTACAAATTTTTCTGTGATCTATATTGCTGATAAGAAAACTTTCCTCATCTTCTGTGTTCCAAAATAAGGCACACGTTTCCAGTGGTTTGAGTAATAGCTGAATTGCAGTGCATGTCTGTTTCAGTTTTAAAGTGTGAGATAATTTATATTAATGATCAGAAAAATGAATTTATTCTAACCTAACAGACTGAAACTATTTTCCCCCATTGTTTTGTAGATGCTAACATTGATTTTAACACATCATAAAGAAGCATCTGCTACGACAAACAGTTGCAGTATTCTTTCCCCATCTCAAATTACAAATAATCATGATGTTTTATATATGTTCTTAATACCATCAATCCTCGAGTTTTGGTTAATGTGAAATATTGCTATTATTATGCATTCCTCACCAGTTTCTATTAACAGATGTTATACCAAAAGTTGTGTGTTTTCTGTTACCTATATTTTGTTGAATTTCTTATAAATATATGTACATTAAATTATTTATCATTTCAACTATCAGATTAAGCCACTGTCTTGTAAAAAAAGAAACAAACAAACACACACACACACACACACACACACACACACACACACACACACACTTCTTTATGAGAAGCTTGATTTTTGTACAGTTGTGACTTGCTTTGTGCGTAAATGAAATGTAAATTTTGACTGATTTACTTATATAAAAATATATATTTAAAATACTTTTTGTACATAACATTTTATTTATAAACTAATATAATGTAAATTAAAGTTATTACTTCTGATGTTCACTTTTTAATTTATAACATGTAATCCACAAAACTGCTAACAATTGCCACTGATACCTATATTTGGTGCAGCTGCATGGGACACAAAATAAGGTTAACTTTATATGGAGCCAGTGTTTAAATAATTAGAAATGTTTTCAGTTAGATTTTGCACTTCTGTGTTAGAGAACGCAGCAATACCTTATGGCTTTTGCCCCCAGATTTCAATGTGCTATTGGTGACTGACTTCTGTTAGCTCAGTAGACATTGATTGCTAAACTAGGTACTTTGAGGCCATAGTTTGATGTAATTTCTATCGTGGTCTTCATCTGAAGACTGATTTCATGCAGTTCATGACAGCATTCTCTCATATGTTCAGATAATTTCAGCAATAATAATATTACTGTAATATATAAAAAGAAGAATTTTGAGGTACCACATAGAGCGATCATACAATAACAGACATTAATGCAAGAATCACCCCATAGTATCACTTCCATTCTATTAAAATGAAATAAATAATCAGGAAAAATTAAAAACTAAGCCACACCCCACAAGTTTGATTTGCTGTTAAGTTATATGATCAGCATTTCCTGATGATTTTGACTCAAGTAGTAGCAGGTGAGTCAGTATACAGGAGGGCATGCTTGGCTCATTGTTTTCTCACTACAGTAGCAGCTTAGTCACAATGGAGAGGTTGACCACTCAACACTCTGTGCATTTGTCCTACAGATGTTCTCTAAAAATGCAGAGTCTGTGACCATCATTCAGAAGAAGTTCTGTCTCCAACTTTCCATGTAATGGTGCAATACCATTCTGTATGGGTTAAGAACTTTTGTGAGACCAACTGTTTTGGGAAGGCAGAAGGAGAAAGGAGCATTGTGAAGACGGGCTACATCACCTGACAACGTTGAAGTTGTGTGTTGTGCAATTCAACAGAGCCCCAGCTGATCTGCAGGGCAACATGCTCAGGCTATGGGGTTATCAAAGTTCTGTCTGACAAATTTTACACAGTATAAACTTTCATTTCTACAAAACTGTGATAGTTCCGAAGTTGAAGCATTATCATATTTTGAGGAGGAGATGTTTTGCTTAGATGAGGCTCTCTTTTTTTTTAGATAGATGGCAGTGGTAACAAACAAAACTGTCATTATTGGTCCCCAAACAACCCTTGCCAAATGCATCAGTAACACTGCATTGTTATAGTTACAGTGTGGGCTCTATTGGGCAAATTTGGTGTCATAGGGCCTAATTTCGTTGAAGAAAATGGGAGAGCCACCAGTGCGAACTCTGGGGTGCAAAGTTCTTGTCATGGAACTCCAATGCTGTGGCAAAAATTGTCAAATTGTTTGGTTTCAGCAAGACAGATAATACTTTGAATGTGTATGACCAAAATAACGAAGCTGTTTCTGGGAAAATTGTATCCAACAGTATCTTGGTCTGTGAGACTTCTGTGGAACTCCCTCAAGAGAAAGTGTACATCAATAAACCACTTACTATGCTTCAGTTAAAGTATGTTATTGAGTGAGAGATTTTTGCTATATCCCATAACGTGTTAGAGTGATGGGAAACTTCACACAGAGCATCAACAAGTGTGCTGAAAAAATAGGGCCAGCACTTAAAGAACATTATTTTTCACAAATGATTGATTCCTGCCAGCAACATATAAGATGTAAACTCCTATCCATTGTGCATCTTTTTAAATAAAAGATGTTTCTACATCTTAAAATGTCACTATGTACTATAAATTCAAAAGCCATCAAATAACACTGACTCATCCTGTATCTCACTGAATTCACACAACCACTAGTATACACACAAGCTATGCCAATTGTAACAATAGTTTTTCTGTAACGTAACGTTCTCTGTGGGATTTCAATCATTAATTTTAGTAGTGTGTCATCTCCTCTTGCAGACAGTTAATTAATCCATTAACCATCATGTTCCGATAAACTTATCATGAAGAATTCGTCTGGACAGTGGATATGCTGACTAATTATATAAGAATTCATAGATCCCTGAAGAGATTTCTACAAGATATTTGGTTGGTAACTTCACACAATACTTTCACTGCATACTTCTGGAAAGTAAGCCTAAATTATACTAGCAATCCAGTGTGAAGGCCAACACAATGTGAGAAATTTCTAAGTGTAAAGAATGCAGAACTAAGCTCTAGATAACTTATTGATGTTTTGGTGGAACATCAGTTTATTAGCCATTTGGATGCCCAGAGATTACGCACCTAGTGCCTTATCCAGTTTGTGCCATTTGATCTCTACAGCTGGTACCTGCAAGAGCTCTTTATTTGTTTGAAATAGCACATATGAATTTTTTAGCATGAGCAGTTAAGCTGTTAGACAGTTGTATGTTTCTTTAGTCTCTTGGCTGTGTGTTGACGAGTTTAGACCGTGTATCAGTATACTTGCGTCATCAGCAAATGTCCCAGTTTTTCAAGAGCATTCCAATTTCCTGGGCAAGAACATAAGGAAGCAATGCACTGAACCTTGTGGGACGTCTTATCTAATGTTCCTCCATGCTGAATTTTGTTTTATCTGTAACACGAAATTTGTTACTGTGACTCTGTTTTCTGTTGTTAAGGTGTTATTTCAGCCACATAAAGGAATACCTTCGACCCGTTGAACCCCACTGATTTCTGCCTGAGACAACCATTTTATTATTATTATTTCTTTCTATTCTCAGACGCGGACCTTGATCAAGCGTGACTTCCTTTTAACTGTACGGTATATGTTATATTGCATTTAGGAACTTTCGGGTCATTGAACATGTATCAATAATTACAGATTTTTGTAGTTGTATATATATGTTTGGATGTAGCTGTATTGCATTGATGTACTGGTGGATATTGTGAGGTATGACTCCTGTAGTTGATAATATAATTGGTATAATGTCGACTTTATCCTGATGCCACATGTCCTTGACTTCCTCAGCCAGTTGGATGTATTTTTCAATTTTTTCTCCTGTTTTCTTCTGTATATTTGTTGTGTTGGGTATGGATATTTCAATTAGTTGTGTTAATTTCTTCTTTTTATTGGTGAGTATGATGTCAGGTTTGTTATGTGGTGTTGTTTTATCTGTTATAATCGTTCTGTTCCAATATAATTTGTATTCATCATTCTCCAGTACATTTTGTGGTGTGTACTTGTATGTGGGAACGTGTTGTTTTATTAGTTTATGTTTTATGGCAAGTTGTTGATGTATTATTTTTGCTACATTGTCATGTCTTCTGGGGTATTCTGTATTTGCTAGTATTGTACATCCGCTTGTGATGTGATTTACTGTTTCTATTTGTTGTTTGCAAAGTCTGCATTTATCTGTTGTGGTATTGGGATCTGTAATAATATGCTTGCTGTAATATCTGGTGTTTATTGTTGGATCCTGTATTGCAATCATGAATCCTTCCGTCTCACTGTATATATTGCCTTTTCTTAGCCATGTGTTGGATGCGTCTTGATCTATGTGTGGCTGTGTTAGATGATACGGGTGCTTGTCATGTAGTGTTTTCTTTTTCCAATTTACTTTCTTTGTATCTGTTGATGTTATGTGATCTAAAGGGTTGTAGAAGTGGTTATGAAATTGCAATGGTGTAGCTGATGTATTTATATGAGTGATTGCTTTGTGTATTTTGCTAGTTTCTGCTCGTTCTAGAAAGAATTTTCTTAAATTGTCTACCTGTCCATAATGTAGGTTTTTTATATCTAAAAATCCCCTTCCACGTTCCTTTCTGCTTAATGTGAATCTTTCTGTTGCTGAATGTATGTGATGTATTCTATATTTGTGGCATTGTGATCGTGTAAGTGTATTGAGTGCTTCTAGGTCTGTGTCACTCCATTTCACTACTCCAAATGAGTAGGTCAGTATTTGTATAGCATAAGTATTTACAGCTTTTGTCTTGTTTCTTGCTGTCAATTCTGTTTTCAGTATTTTTGTTAGTCTTTGTCTATATTTTTTTCTTTTAGTTCTTCTTTAATATTTGTATTATCTATTCCTATTTTTTGTCTGTATCCTAGATATTTATAGGCATCTGTTTTTTCCATCGCTTCTATGCAGTCGCTGTGGTTATCCAATATGTAATCTTCTTGTTTAGTGTGTTTTTCCTTGACTATGCTATTTTTCTTACATTTGTCTGTTCCAAAAGCCATATTTATATCATTGCTGAATACTTCTGTTATCTTTAGTAATTGGTTGAGTTGTTGATTTGTTGCTGCCAGTAGTTTTAGATCATCCATGTATAGCAAATGTGTGATTATGTTCCAGTAATATTGTATCCATAATTTGTATTATTTAGCATGTTGGATAGTGGGTTCAGAGCAAGACAGAACCAGAAAGGACTTAATGGGTCTCCTTGGTATATTCCACACTTAATCTGTATTGGCTGTGATGTGATGTTATCTGAATTTGTTTGGATATTAAGTGTGGTTTTCCAGTTTTTCATTACTATGTTTAGAAACTGTATCAATTTAGGATCTACTTTGTATATTTCCAATATCTGTTGTAACCATGAGTGGGGTACACTATCAAAGGTTTTTTGGTAATCAATGTATGCGTAGTGTAGGGATCTTTGTTTAGTTTTAGCTAGATATGTCACCTCTGTATCTATTATCAGTTGCTCTTTACATCCTCGTGCTCCTTTGCAGCAGCCTTTTTGTTCTTCATTTATAATTTTGTTCTGTGTTGTATGTGTCATTAATTTCTGTGTAATGACTGAAGTTAATATTTTGTATATTGTTGGTAGGCATGTTATGGGGCGATATTTAGCTGGGTTTGCTGTGTCTGCTTGATCTTTAGGTTTCAGATAGGTTATTCCATGTACAAGTGTATCAGGGAATGTGTATGGGTCTGCAATGTAACTGTTAAATAATTTAGTTAGATGTGAATGTGTTGAGGTGAACTTCTTTAGCCAGTAATTTGCTATTTTATCATTTCCAGGGGCTTTCCAATTGTGTGTAGAATTAATTGCTCGGGTGACTTCATGTTGCAAAATTATCACTTCAGGCATTTGTGGTATCATCTTGTATGTGTCTGTTTCTGCTTGTATCCACCGTGCATGCCTGTTATGTTGTACCGGGTTTGACCATATGTTGCTCCAGAAGTGTTCCATGTCTGTTATGTTTGGTGGATTGTCTATTTTAATGTGTGTGCTATCCATTGTTTGGTAAAATCTCTTTTGGTTTGTGTTGAATGTTTGGTTTTGTTTCCTTCTATTTTCACTTTTTTTGTATCTTCTAAGTCGTTTGGCCAATGCTTGCAATTTCTGCTTATTTTCATCTAATTGCTCTATTGCTTCTTGTTGTGAGATTTTACCTAACCTTTTTCGGTTTTTGTCTGATATTTCATTTCTTATAAATTGTGTTAGCTGTCCGATGTCTTTTCTCAGTTATTCTATTCTGATCTGTAGCATGTGTTGCCATGCTGGTTTTGTGGGTTTCTTCTGTGTGTTTGTTTGTTCTGATCTCTGCCTAGTGTGTATATTTAGTGTAGTGAGTGCTCCTATATAAACCAGTAGTTGTAACTCTTCCATAGTTGTGTTTTCATTTATTTTGTTGTGTATGATTGTGTTGATAGTTTTTATTGTTGTTTCGACTTGTGGGTTATTTGGCGGTCTATGCAAGAATGGTCTAATGCCTGTATTTATGTCTTTGTATTCTATATATGTCAGCTGAAATTTCTCTTCTATATCTAACACGTGTCTCTCTTCGTGTTCTATTTGTGCTTGTTCTGGTGGCTGTCTCAAGATTTAGTTTTCCTCTGATTGTTTAATTGATGCGTGTTGGTCTTTGTTTGTTTGCTCTGGGATGTTTGAGTCCATTACTATATTTTCTTCTTCTTCTTCTGATTGCACATTATTTTGTTCCCGTATTTGTTGTACTTGTTGCACTTGTTGTTTGATGTTTTCTAACTCTGACTGGGGTATCCTGTTATTTTTTATTATTACACGGATCTGATCAGCTAGTCGTTGTTCTGTTAAAAATTTTAATTCCGGGTATCTGGTAATAAATGTTGTGTATACTTGTGATCTGTATCCAGTTGTGTTGGTTCCTAGGTTTGTTGCTTGGTAATAACAGAACATGAGATGTCGATTAACTTCATCTGACCATCTCATCCTCTGTCTTTGTTTTCCTTCTAGGGTGGTTGCAGGAAGCATATCCTGCAAAACACCTCTATTTGGATTTAAATCATTTTCCAGTTGGCTAGCAGTGTCGTTACTATTGTGGGCGGGCATAGGGTTCAAGCGTCACCCCCGACCATGACGGCGCTTGTCCGAGGCTTCTTTAGTTCTGTCCTGAACCAAGTAATCACACTAAAAGGGGGGTTAGCCCTATTAGTGGTTTGTTCTTTTCGTCGCCTTTTACGACTGGCAGAACATACCGGAGGCCTATTCTTTTCCCGGGCCTCCACGGGAATTATTATTATTATTATTATTATTATTATTATTATTATTATTATACCAATGCCTTTCATATGAAATCACCAATGCTGTCACAAGACAGAGAGTCCTAGTGGTACAATGAAGTACTTCTATGAATGCAGTGCATTTTAGTGGTCACTTCTAGTGTTCAAATTAATAGTTGATGCAGAAACAGTGCTACATTGTTGGAGGAGATTCTGATAAGCATTGCTTTTTTTCCCACATTGAGGACATTATTGACAGTGAAAGTAAGCAAATCTAAGTCAATGTAATGTAGATTTGAGATTGTACTGCTGCTTTCAAGAGTACAATTGAAATGAAACCACTGGTATGGTATGTATTGTGATACAAGTTTTTTAAAATTTTAGGCCAACTTTTGCCTGTTGTTTAGGACTGTAATTTATTTTGTGTGTTATGTGTTCATGGGCATTTCAAGATGTGGGATTCTGTCTATGAAAAATGTGAATATGCTTTCAGATATATCACATAAAATGATGGGTGGTTAGAAATTTTGTCCCAGTAGTTTCAAAGTGAAACCACCTCCTTAAAACAATTTTTTATTTTTTGGCAGTTTCTTCTTGTACTTGTTTCTTACTGTGATAATAAAGGTAAATTATGTGAAAAATTTTAAAATTATATATTTTTATATAGGTGGGATGCAAAGGATTAATGCCATACCATTTTAATTTCCCTGCAGAATTTTATCATTTACACAATCAAAGGTCTTGGCAAGGTCACAGAAAATGCAAACAGGGTAATTTTCCTTGTTTAATTCTATCAAATGGAGTTTAGTGACCATAGAGTGCTTTTTGTATGGTATCCACACTAAGTTATTAAAATGTTATTGCGAGAAAAGTAGTTAGTGATCTATTACAAGCTAACTTCTCAAAAAAACACAAAACGAGGGACTGGGTCAATAGGCAGAGGTCACTTGGTCATCTCAATTTTTATAATGTAGTATTACTACTGCCTGTTTCAGACTTTCAGGAAACAGACCTCAACTGATAGACTGATTACAAAAGTAACTCAAGGGAACACTATCAAGTCAGACGAGATATCAGCACTTCAGATGAAAAACCGTCATAGTGAGAAGAGTTGTTTCTTTTCTATGGCCTTATAACTCTAAACTGCTTTTTGCCATTACTTGGTTTGGACATAATTATGACTATGAACAAACGAACTTGTATGCATCACAATGGAGGCAGTTGTCCTCTTCACATCAGTTACTTTGTAGAACTTGTCTATCCTTGTCAATGAAATGAGCAGATATGAATCTTCCCTACTTGATACCTGACGACAAGGACTGGGATAATTTTAAGGAAAAACACATGGAAGGAGAATCCACACATTTCATAATTTGTTATTTCATGCAATATACGTGATTGCTCAAGAATAAATATTATGATTATGAATTAAAAACCTTGCCAAGAAATGAGTAGCAATGCTCACAATAATTTAAAGAATGTGAACAGGGTCAATTCATTAATATAAAAACTTTAACAATTTATACCATTACGAATAGGGCTTAGGACAAGGAATATACATAAGCCCCCAAACACAAGTAAGATGTCACACCAGCTAGACGTGACTGCAGTTTGGTTCGAACAAACTGAATTTACCAGTACGATAAATTACAAATGAATGCCACTAAAGGCACTAACAATTCCCAAGCATGGATAAAACATTAAACGACAGACAACACCCACCCAAAATACAGTAAGGCTAACAAGTCATCCCACTGATCATGGCTGCTGGAAAGTCCTTAACAATTTATAACCTACATAAAATCCCTTAAGCAATAAAATACACAATCCTCCAGTGAGGTCATACAATTTAAATGTGATCCTCAAATGGTGCACAACAGCAGAAACATTGACAATGACCTTTAAATAAATATACAATCCCAAAATAGAAGAAGAGGTGGCAAAATACAGCAGACAGCTATCACAGGCAACAAGCAGGCAAGTTTCACAATGAATGGAGCTAGCTATTCACAATGAATAGAGTTAGCTAATGACTGTGAATAAAAAACTAAAAACTCAACAGTTCATACTCATAAGTAAAGGGCTTTAAAACTTAACATGCTCCACAACTAGCGATAAGGGAGCAAGGTTTAAACAAGTAGTTAAAGAGCAAATATAGTGACAAGGAACTTCGGACTTGCAGAACACACTTTAAAGCTTATGTGCTTGCTGAATTCATAATACTGAATAGATAAAGAGTTTTGGAATTAAATGGTGATGCTTCGCCTTGGCACATATTAAACAATGAAATTTACTTAACCTGAGCCAACATTAGGCAGCTGGTATAGAGGCACCTGATTGCAGGCCAACCTGGACATCATATGATGAGAAAAATGATGGTGTAGCAGGAAACAGGAATACATTGTCTGCTGCCAGAGCTACCCTGCCAACACACACCAGAAGAGAACAGCAGTCTGCCCAAATAAGGCTACAAACAAGAATGTCCAGGGTGTAGGCAATATTAACTTATCCTGGAAGTGACTACACATACAAGTTACAATTAAACACTCCTTAAAATTATTCAAAAATTAACGAGGTGAAACAGCAGTGCTCTCAAATCTGATTACTAGGGCAAACTCGTCTATAAAAATTGTCTTGCTTTCGACACAGATTATGTTGCAATTTCAGTTTCATCAATTCAATTTGCAACAGAGAATGCTCATGCACTTTCATGGAATGTGGCATGGGAAAACAAATTACCATCAGTTACATTGACTGAAGACTGTACACACAATCACTGGGGGATACGTTAATATAAATAGTCCTGTTCCACATTAACACAGACGTCTTATGATGACAAGCACCAATAAAAAACAACACTTAACTCCACTCAGGTGTGAAGCAGCCGTGACTTCCAGGATTTCAAGCAGGGGTGTTATTGCCTCCAATAGTAGTCAGCCATGGCTCACTACTGTTGTTTGGAAAGCTTAGTTGATGGAAAGAACTAATGAAACAGATAATAAAGTGTACTATCAAACAGACCACAAAGTAATATCAATTAATTGCCCTCTCCCTCTCCCTCTCCCTCTCCCTCTCCCTCTCCCTCTCCCTCTCCCTCTCCCTCTCCCTCTCCCTCTCCCTCTCCCTCTCCCTCTCCCTCTCCCTCTCCCTCTCCCTCTCCCTCTCCCTCTCCCTCTCCCTCTCCCTCTCCCTCTCCCTCTCCCTCTCCCTCTCCCTCTCCCTCTCCCTCTCCCTCTCCCTCTCCCTCTCCCTCTCCCTCTCCCTCTCCCTCTCCCTCTCCCTCTCCCTCTCCCTCTCCCTCTCCCTCTCCCTCTCCCTCTCCCTCTCCCTCTCCCTCTCCCTCTCCCTCTCCCTCTCCCTCTCCCTCTCCCTCTCCCTCTCCCTCTCCCTCTCCCTCTCCCTCTCCCTCTCCCTCTCCCTCACCATCACCCTCACCCTCACCCTCACCCTCACCTTCACCTTCCCTTTCGCCCTCACCCCCACTGCCTCCCCTCCTCTAATTTTAGTGAGTCAAATAGGGCATACAGTCATTCAAGTCACAGTGGCTCAAAAATGGCTTCGAGCACTATGGGACTTAACTTCTGAGGTCATCAGTCCCCTAGAACTTAGAACTAGTTAAACCTAACTAACCTAAAGACATCACACACATCCATGCCCAAGGCAGGGTTCGAACCTGCGACCAGAGCAGTCGCGCGGTTCCAGACTGCAGTGCCTAGAACCGCTCGACCATTCAGAGTCATAGAGGAAGTCTTGCTGTGGACACAGCAGTGCACATTTGGGTGTCTGTGCTATTGCATATGTGAATGGGTCTACTTTTGTCAGAAAAAGTGCTAGTGCTCAAAAGCTAGTGTGAACATTGTTTCTGTTCCCATGCATTGACTCACTACAGGTGAGTGGCTGCCTTTCCCTTATTGTACATATTATTCTATCCAGAAATTTCCATTATCATTACACAGTGGAAATTAGTAATTTAATTATTCTGTGACATAATAGAGTTAGACCAATGAATGCCTCACAAACCATAGGCATGTCAGAATTGATGCATTTCACTATAAAGGCATTTTCAGTAGTATTAAACATTGATCTGATGTGTGTTAGCAGCAAGCAGGAATAGGACTGTGATACAGGAATATCGTACATCAGACACTCATGTTGGAAACAACTGAAATACATTGTTTCATTTTCCATGATTCTGTTTGAGGATACAACTACGTAAGTTTGACTCAATCTAGGTCTTTCTGCTACAGACAACAGTGCTGCTGCTTTAGGAAATAGCGCTGCAGCAGTCAGCTTCAGGTGTTACTGATGAATTATGGCCTTGTGCTCATCTGTCCTCCAAGCATCACATTTAATAAGGACTGTTCATTATTCTGTCTCATTAATGCAGTGTGCCAGTATCAGTTAAGTGTTTAGATTAGATTGTGACAGACTTTTTCTGAAATGACATTTTCATAGCTACTGCTCTTGAGTCTTTGTCCCTGCTTCGCTCATGCACTCATTTTTAACAATGGCCATTTTTAAAATTACAGTTGGAGACACAAAGGATGGCGGTTGAGTTTAGGCTTGCTCTGCACATCTACATCATATGTTCTCTGAGAACCAAAGAGTGTTCTGTAGTGTTTGCAGTGCTCTGCTGTGATTGTCATAGTCAATGTGAGCATGAAATGTGATTGTAGTGATTTATTTACTGAATTTTTACTCCACCTGTTGTGAGCTGTTGTAGCTATTGGTGGTGGTAAGTGAGAAATTCTGCACGAGTAAATAAGAGACATAATTTGCAGTATACATGCTTTCATCAAGTGCAGAACATGTGTGTGTACTTACTGCAACTGTCTCTTGGAACAGATAACAAAGCAATTCCTGTCCATGTCTTGAGCTGTGTAAACTGCCATCTTTACCGTACTAGACTATAATAATTTCTTGTACTAATCCCCATGCAAATACATTATTTTTCGTATTTCAAAGTTTCAGAGTATTGATATGTCTGTACTTCGTATCTTAGGAATTATTATTATTTTCAATACTAACAAAGAGATAGAGGGGCTGGCCAGTACTTACCTCAGCTCAGTACATCCGATAGATACACGTAAAACAGAACCGAAAATTACATTCCTAGCTTTCGGAACAGATGTTCCTTCATCAGGGAGGAGAGAGGGGAAAGAAAGGGAAGAAGGGAAAGGAGATTCAGTTACTCGCAACCCAGGCTATGAAGCAACAGGGAAAGGAAAATAGGGATGGTAGCAAGGATGGAGGCATGGTTGTCAGAGGGAAGCCAAAGATATTCTACTATAAGTACTGTGCCAGCTTCAAACCAAAGAGGATGCATACAGAAGTAAAGAGGTATGTAGTATAAAGATAAACGCAACTATGTAGGATGAAAAGATGCGTGAATGGCTAAAGAGGAAATGGAAAGAGGAGAAGACTGAAGAGTAAATGGGAGTGAGGTTGTTTAACGTAGGTTCAGTCCAGGGGGATGGCGGGATGAAAGGATGTGCTGGAGTGCAAGTTCCCATCTCCGCAGTTCAGAGGGACTGGTGTTGGGTGGGAGAAGCCAAATGGCACATACGGTGTAGCAGGTTCCTAGGTCCCTAGAATTATGCTGGAGGGCATGCTCCGCTACTGGGTATTGGGCATCTCCTAGGCGGACAGTTCGTCTGTGTCCGTTCATGCGCTCAGCCAGTTTAGTTGTTGTCATGCCGATGTAAAAGGCTGTGCAGTGCAGGCATGTCAGTTGATAAATGACATGTGTAGTTTCACATGTGGCCCTGCCTTGAATTGTGTATGTTTTACCAGTAGCGGGGCTGGAGTAGGTGGTTGTGGGGGGATGCATGGGGCAGGTTTTGCAGCGGGGTCGGTTACAGGGGTAGGAACCGCTGGGTAGAGAAGGTGGTCTGGGAATATTGTAGGGTTTAACAAGGATGTTACGGAGGTTAGGGGGGCGACGAAAGGCAACTCTGGGTGGTGTGGGGAGAATTTTGTCAAGGGATGATCTCATTTCAGGGGTTGACTTGAGAAAGTCATATCCCTGGCGGAGTAATTTGTTGATGTTTTCGAGGCCAGGATAATATTGGGTGACAAGGGGGATGCTTCTGTGTGGTCTGGGGGTAGGAACATTGTTGTTGGATGGGGAGGAATGTATTGCTCGGGAGATCTGTTTGTGGACAAGGTCTGCAGGATAGTTGCGGGAGAGGAAAGCACTGGTCAGGTTATTGGTGTAATTGTTGAGGGATTCATCACTGGAGCAGATGCGTTTGCCACGAATACCTAGGCTGTAGGGAAGGGAGCGTTTGATGTGGAATGGATGGCAGCTATCAAAGTGAAGGTACTGTTGTTTGTTTGTGGGTTTGATATGGACAGAGGTGTGGATGTGAGCTTCAACAAGACGAAGGTCAACATCCAGGAAGGTGGCTTGGGTTTTGGAGAAGGACCAGGTGAAATTCAGATTCGAAAAGGAGTTGAGGTTATGGAGGAAATTAAGGAGTGTTTCTTCACCATGAGTCCAGACCACAAAGATGTCATCTATAAACCTATACCAGGCCAGGGGAAGCAGCTGTTGGGTCTTCAGGAAAGCCTCCTCCATGCAGCCCATGAAGAGGTTGGCATAGGACGGAGCCATCCTGGTTCCCATGGCCGTTCCCCTGATTTGTTTGTAGGTCTGGCCTTCAAAAGTGAAGTAGTTATGGGTGAGGATGAAGTTGGTAAGTGTGATAAGGAATGAGGTTTTTGGAAGATCTTCGGGTGGGCGTTGGGAGAGGTAGTGCTCAAGGGCAGAGAGACCGTGGGTATGTGGGATGTTTGTGTAAAGGGATGTAGCATCTATGGTGACAAGAAAGGTTTCAGGTGGGAGAGGAGTGGGAATGGATTTGAGGCGTTCTAGGAAGTGGTTTGTGTCTTTGATGTAGGATGGGAGTCTGCGGGTGATAGGTTGGAGGTGCTGGTCTACCAGAGCTGAGATACGTTCGGTTGGGGCTTTGAAGCCTGCTACAATGGGACGGCCAGGATGGTTCTCTTTGTGGATTTTGGGTAATAGGTAGAAGGTAGGGGTACGTGGCTCAGGTGGAATGAGTAAGTCTATGGAAGCCGTTGTGAGGCCTTGTGAGGGACCTTGGATTTTTAGGATTTTTTGCAGCTCAGTCTGGATGGAGGGAATGGGATCCTGGGTAACAGCTTTGTAGGTTGAGGTGTCGGAGAGTTGACGCAGTCCTTCTGCCACATACTCCACACGGTCAAGTACGACAGTTGTGGAGCCTTTATCCGCCGGGAGGATGACAATAGAGCGGTCTATTTTCAGCTCCTTAATGGCACGGGATTCAGCTGGGGTGATGTTGGGGGTTGTCGGGATGTTCTTCAAGAAGGACTGGGAGGCAACACTGGATGTGAGGAATTCCTGAAATGTCTGCAAGGGATGGTTTTGGGGGAGGGGAGGAGGATCCCTTTGGGAAGGCAGTCGGAACTGTTCTAGACAGGGTTCAACACTGGGTCTAGTATTTGGGGGCTGTGTTTGGGTAGTGAAGTGATATTTCCAGTTGAGGTTCCGGGTGAATGAGAGGAGATCTTTAACCAGGCCAGTGTGGTTGAATTTAGGCGTGGGGCTAAAGGTTAAGCCTTTTGATAGAACAGATGTCTCTGGAGGAGAGAGGGATCTGGATGAGAGGTTTAGGACTGAATTGGGACTAGTGATATGTGGCATTTGACTGTGGTTATAATTGAGATTTGGTCTGTGTGTGGTATGTGCTGGGATGGGGAGATTGAGTAGGGTGGCTAGGCTAGGTTTGTTGGCTATGAGGGGGGTTTGTTGAAGGTTCTGTTGTGGTTGGTGTTTGTGAGGGATAGGGAGAGGGACCCCACTTCTTAGGTGTTGCACTAGCACTGTGGATAGTTTTTTCAGGTGATGTGTGGCATGGAACTCAAGTTTGCAGCTGGCCTCTAGGATGATGTTCCTCAGTGTGTTCTCCAAGCAAGGGTTTGAGAGGCGAAGGACTTTGAAGAGAGATAGGAGCTGTTGGGAGTGGTGGTTACATGAAGTAGTGTAGAGATTCAGGACAAGTTGGGTAAGGGCTAAGGATTGAAGGTTCTGGAAGTCCAGGAGAGACTGGTGGAAGGAGGAATTGCACCCGGAGATGGGAACTTTTAAGGTAAGCCCTTTAGGGCTAATTCCAAAGGTTAAGCAGGACCGGAGGAAAAGTATGTGGGATTGCAGTTTGGCTACGGTGAATGCATGTTTCCGGAATGAATGTAAATAATGTGGTATAGGATTAGGGTACATAGTGGGTAACTGGTGGGTAGGGAAATTAAATAACTAAAGTTGAAATAGTAATCATAAGAAGGAATAAAATGGGGAGGAAAGGACGAGAAAGAAAGAAATTGTGTTGGTAATGTTCAATACCAAAGGAAGACCACTAAATAAGAAAAATACGGAAAAAGTTGACCAGACCAAGCAAGTATGTCCAGATCAAGGGTAAAGAACACACGTTGCTCAAAAACACAGATCGCGCGTGCCGCAAAAGCGATCGCGCGTGCCGCAAAAGCGATCGCGCGTGTCGCAAAAAATATCGCGCGTGTCGCAAAAAATATCGCGAGTGCCGCAAAAAAGATCGCGAGTGCCGCAAAAAAGATCGCGAGTGCCGCAAACAAGATCGCGAGTGCCGCAAAAAAAAAATCGCGGGTGGCGCATAAATGTCCCAAAAAATTTTCTTGTGGCAGAGAAAGATAGCCAATGGCACAAAAATATCGCCAGCAACAAGAAATCGACGGACATGGATGATACTGGTAGGTGTGGAAGAGATTGTTGGCAGTGATTGTTGGCTGGGAAACAGCGAATAACGAACGTTAAAACTATGGAATGTTGAATAAATAAAGCAATAAATAAAAAAGAGAAGAGGACTATAAACGGAACAAGATAATAGGAGGAAGATGAAACCAGCACAGTTGGTGACGACAATATTTATTTATGTATATATAAAACACTGAAGAAGAGAAAGTGTTAAGATGACAGACGTAAGTGATAGCTAACAAAAGGGACAAAACAATGAAGGATGTGGACCATATTAATGAAAAATCTCATATAGAGATGTTAAACAAATACTAACAAAGAGATAGAGGGGCTGGCCAGTACTTACCTCAGCTCAGTACAGCCGATAGATACACGTAAAACAGATCCGAAAATTACATGGTCCACATCCTTCATTGTTTTGTCCCTTTTGTTAGCTATCACTTACGTCTGTCATCTTAACACTTTCTCTTCTTCAGTGTTTTATATATACATAAATAAATATTGTCGTCACCAACTGTGCTGGTTTCATCTTCCTCCTATTATCTTGTTCCGTTTATAGTCCTCTTCTCTTTTTTATTTATTGCTTTATTTATTCAACATTCCATAGTTTTAACGTTCGTTATTCGCTGTTTCCCAGCCAGCAATCACTGCCAACAATCTCTTCCACACCTACCAGTATCATCCATGTCCGTCGATTTCTTGTTGCTGGCGATATTTTTGTGCCATTGGCTATCTTTCTCTGCCACAAGAAAATTTTTTGGGACATTTCTGCGCCACCCGCGATCTTTTTTGCGGCACTCGCGATCTTGTTTGCGGCACTCGCGATCTTTTTTGCGGCACGCGCGATATTTTTTGCGACACGCGCGATATTTTTTGCGACACGCGCGATATTTTTTGCGACACGCGCGATCGCTTTTGCGGCACGCGCGATCGCTTTTGCGGCACGCGCGATCTGTGTTTTTGAGCAACGTGTGTTCTTTACCCTTGATCTGGACATACTTGCTTGGTCTGGTCAACTTTTTCCGTATTTTTCTTATTTAGTGGTCTTCCTTTGGTATTGAACATTACCAACACAATTTCTTTCTTTCTCGTCCTTTCCTCCCCATTTTATTCCTTTTTATGATTACTATTTCAACTTTAGTTATTTAATTTCCCTACCCACCAGTTACCCACTATGTACCCTAATCCTATACCACATTATTTACATTCATTCCGGAAACATGCATTCACCGTAGCCAAACTGCAATCCCACATACTTTTCCTCCGGTCCTGCTTAACCTTTGGAATTAGCCCTAAAGGGCTTACCTTAAAAGTTCCCATCTCCGGGTGCAATTCCTCCTTCCACCAGTCTCTCCTGGACTTCCAGAACCTTCAATCCTTAGCCCTTACCCAACTTGTCCTGAATCTCTACACTACTTCATGTAACCACCACTCCCAACAGCTCCTATCTCTCTTCAAAGTCCTTCGCCTCTCAAACCCTTGCTTGGAGAACACACTGAGGAACATCATCCTAGAGGCCAGCTGCAAACTTGAGTTCCATGCCACACATCACCTGAAAAAACTATCCACAGTGCTAGTGCAACACCTAAGAAGTGGGGTCCCTCTCCCTATCCCTCACAAACACCAACCACAACAGAACCTTCAACAAACCCCCCTCATAGCCAACAAACCTAGCCTAGCCACCCTACTCAATCTCCCCATCCCAGCACATACCACACACAGACCAAATCTCAATTATAACCACAGTCAAATGCCACATATCACTAGTCCCAATTCAGTCCTAAACCTCTCATCCAGATCCCTCTCTCCTCCAGAGACATCTGTTCTATCAAAAGGCTTAACCTTTAGCCCCACGCCTAAATTCAACCACACTGGCCTGGTTAAAGATCTCCTCTCATTCACCCGGAACCTCAACTGGAAATATCACTTCACTACCCAAACACAGCCCCCAAATACTAGACCCAGTGTTGAACCCTGTCTAGAACAGTTCCGACTGCCTTCCCAAAGGGATCCTCCTCCCCTCCCCCAAAACCATCCCTTGCAGACATTTCAGGAATTCCTCACATCCAGTGTTGCCTCCCAGTCCTTCTTGAAGAACATCCCGACAACCCCCAACATCACCCCAGCTGAATCCCGTGCCATTAAGGAGCTGAAAATAGACCGCTCTATTGTCATCCTCCCGGCGGATAAAGGCTCCACAACTGTCGTACTTGACCGTGTGGAGTATGTGGCAGAAGGACTGCGTCAACTCTCCGACACCTCAACCTACAAAGCTGTTACCCAGGATCCCATTCCCTCCATCCAGACTGAGCTGCAAAAAATCCTAAAAATCCAAGGTCCCTCACAAGGCCTCACAACGGCTTCCATAGACTTACTCATTCCACCTGAGCCACGTACCCCTACCTTCTACCTATTACCCAAAATCCACAAAGAGAACCATCCTGGCCGTCCCATTGTAGCAGGCTTCAAAGCCCCAACCGAACGTATCTCAGCTCTGGTAGACCAGCACCTCCAACCTATCACCCGCAGACTCCCATCCTACATCAAAGACACAAACCACTTCCTAGAACGCCTCAAATCCATTCCCACTCCTCTCCCACCTGAAACCTTTCTTGTCACCATAGATGCTACATCCCTTTACACAAACATCCCACATACCCACGGTCTCTCTGCCCTTGAGCACTACCTCTCCCAACGCCCACCCGAAGATCTTCCAAAAACCTCATTCCTTATCACACTTACCAACTTCATCCTCACCCATAACTACTTCACTTTTGAAGGCCAGACCTACAAACAAATCAGGGGAACGGCCATGGGAACCAGGATGGCTCCGTCCTATGCCAACCTCTTCATGGGCTGCATGGAGGAGGCTTTCCTGAAGACCCAACAGCTGCTTCCCCTGGCCTGGTATAGGTTTATAGATGACATCTTTGTGGTCTGGACTCATGGTGAAGAAACACTCCTTAATTTCCTCCATAACCTCAACTCCTTTTCGAATCTGAATTTCACCTGGTCCTTCTCCAAAACCCAAGCCACCTTCCTGGATGTTGACCTTCGTCTTGTTGAAGCTCACATCCACACCTCTGTCCATATCAAACCCACAAACAAACAACAGTACCTTCACTTTGATAGCTGCCATCCATTCCACATCAAACGCTCCCTTCCCTACAGCCTAGGTATTCGTGGCAAACGCATCTGCTCCAGTGATGAATCCCTCAACAATTACACCAATAACCTGACCAGTGCTTTCCTCTCCCGCAACTATCCTGCAGACCTTGTCCACAAACAGATCTCCCGAGCAATACATTCCTCCCCATCCAACAACAATGTTCCTACCCCCAGACCACACAGAAGCATCCCCCTTGTCACCCAATATTATCCTGGCCTCGAAAACATCAACAAATTACTCCGCCAGGGATATGACTTTCTCAAGTCAACCCCTGAAATGAGATCATCCCTTGACAAAATTCTCCCCACACCACCCAGAGTTGCCTTTCGTCGCCCCCCTAACCTCCGTAACATCCTTGTTAAACCCTACAATATTCCCAGACCACCTTCTCTACCCAGCGGTTCCTACCCCTGTAACCGACCCCGCTGCAAAACCTGCCCCATGCATCCCCCCACAACCACCTACTCCAGCCCCGCTACTGGTAAAACATACACAATTCAAGGCAGGGCCACATGTGAAACTACACATGTCATTTATCAACTGACATGCCTGCACTGCACAGCCTTTTACATCGGCATGACAACAACTAAACTGGCTGAGCGCATGAACGGACACAGACGAACTGTCCGCCTAGGAGATGCCCAATACCCAGTAGCGGAGCATGCCCTCCAGCATAATTCTAGGGACCTAGGAACCTGCTACACCGTATGTGCCATTTGGCTTCTCCCACCCAACACCAGTCCCTCTGAACTGCGGAGATGGGAACTTGCACTCCAGCACATCCTTTCATCCCGCCATCCCCCTGGACTGAACCTACGTTAAACAACCTCACTCCCATTTACTCTTCAGTCTTCTCCTCTTTCCATTTCCTCTTTAGCCATTCACGCATCTTTTCATCCTACATAGTTGCGTTTATCTTTATACTACATACCTCTTTACTTCTGTATGCATCCTCTTTGGTTTGAAGCTGGCACAGTACTTACAGTAGAATATCTTTGGCTTCCCTCTGACAACCATGCCTCCATCCTTGCTACCATCCCTATTTTCCTTTCCCTGTTGCTTCATAGCCTGGGTTGTGAGTAACTGAATCTCCTTTCCCTTCTTCCCTTTCTTTCCCCTCTCTCCTCCCTGATGAAGGAACATCTGTTCCGAAAGCTAGGAATGTAATTTTCGGTTCTGTTTTACGTGTATCTATCGGCTGTACTGAGCTGAGGTAAGTACTGGCCAGCCCCTCTATCTCTTTGTTAGTATTTGTTTAACATCTCTATATGAGATTTTCCATTAATCATTTAGAATTATTATTTTCATAGCATATAATTATTGTCAATTATGTGAGAAATATCATACACTTTTACACGCTGATAAACTTCCCTTCAAGTGATAACACCATCCAGAATACACAATATTGACAAATAGAGTAGTACTGTCAGCACAACCAAGATTACACACATATCAAATTGACAGTCATTAAATAAAGATGTGTATCCAGACACAGATTGCTGTCATAATAATTTTAAAAAAAGAAATGAATTTCCTGACTACTGCGTGATACTGGTATAAATCTTCCCACTGTTTGTTTGCAGACTTCTTTTGAATGAGCATTTGTCATTCTATGAAACTGTACTTTTCTCCTTATTAGCTAAACCGAATTAACAGGAACTGATATATTGCCGCCATTTGACAGCCATAGCTAAATAAAGGATTTCTTATAATGGTCACATCTATTCTATAAAAGGCAATTGGACTGATAAGTAAATTAGCAGTTGCCATTGTGCAATGTTGTTCTACTCTTATTAAGAATGTTTCTGTGGGGAACAAACCAAAGTTATACAAAATCACCACATACACTGACTTTTCACGTATTGATTAGTTAGTTATTAATATTCTTTTTGTAATTATGGAGAAAAGTTTCAGTGTTGGAAGCCTGTAAACCCTCAGAAACATTATCTTGTATGTGCATTTTCAACTTCTTACAGTGTAATGAATAGTCCATTAAATTTCGGGCATGCAGCCATGCAAATAAAACTTCCTCCACTGATATTTTGGCCGCGTTTCATCCAGCCATCCTCAGAGTAAGTCATAAGACTGATGACAAGATGCCAAGTGCGAACTTATATGCTCCACTGCGGTGGTACTGTGTATGCGGGTCACAGATGCTGGTCAGTGGCAAAGAAATACGTTTACACATGCACTGCCTGTGATGAAGGCGTACTGCCATTCGATTTGCTTATCGATGTATGTTCAGCGGTTGTGACACCATGACAACTTCTCTGCAGTTTCATTACCCCAAGAGGTGGATTCCATGCTTTGTTCAAATTAAAACCATTATATCTATTTATTAAATTATTAGCTAATCTACTGTCTATAGCTTCCTTGAAGACAGAATCCCAAAAGGAAGAGGTGGATGTTAAAATCTTCACATCACTGTAATTCATGGAATGCCCTGTATCAATACAATGTTCGGCCACAGCTGACTTGTCTGGCTGTAATAAGCGTGTGCATCTTCAGTGCTCCACATGTCTCCCATGAACAGTGCGAGATGTTTGACCTATATGTGACTTGTCACAATTTCCACCACACCTGCTTTAAGAAGCAGTAAATCATTCTTTACAGAGCCAAGTAAAACTGCAAGCTCTATGGGTGGCCAGGAGATCACCTTAACACAGTGATTCTCAAGAATATGGCCTATCTTCGAGGAAAGAGCACCCACATAGGGCAAAAACACACTTGATCTGAAGGAATTACTGTCTTCTTCGCTATCACATGCCTGCATTCTAGGTTTTACATTGAATGCTCTACGATTTTGTTGCGGAAAAAATTCATTCGTTTTAAAAATGCTCCTGAGGTATGCAAGCTCTTCTTGCAAATTATCTTTATTGGATGTACAGTGTACCCCATGAACTAAGGTCTTAAGGACACCTTATGGTCTGCGAAGGGTGATGGCAGCTACTGGCATGTAGATATATGTGTGTTGTTTCCCTATATATGGCTTGTCCTAATGTGCCATCATCTTTATGGCAAATGACAACATCCAAAAAGGGGAGGCAGAGTAAATTTTATACTAACATGGATAGAATTCAAATGCTCATGAAATCGATGTAATTCATCCATCCCGTGCAGCCATACCACAAATGTGTTGTCCACGTACCTCCAGAAGACTGTTGGTTTATAACTTGCTGAGTCCAGTGCCTGGTCCTTGAAGTCTTCCATGAATAAAGTAGCTACCAGAGGGGTGAGGGGGCTTCCCATAGCAACGTCATCAATCTGCTCATAAAATTCACCATTAAACTGAAAATAAGATGATAAAAGAACAATTTCAAATAGCCATGATGTTCTTATCAAAATGTTGGCCGATAAGAGAGAAAGAGTCCTTTAAAGGTGCCTTGGTGTGTAATGATACCACGTCAAAACTAACAAGCATATCTGTACTATTTAGCCTGACATTGCTAAGTCTCTGAATAAAATCCATAGAAGTTGTCATGGTGTCACCACTGCCAAACATACAATGATAAGCAAATCGAATGTCAGTATGCCTTTGCCACAGGCAGTGCATATGTAAGTGTATTTCTTTGCCACTGTCCAGTGTCTGAGACCTGCATGCGCAGTACCGCCACAGTGGAGCATATAAGTCCACACTTGGCATCTTGTTGTCAGTCTTGTGACTCACTCTGAGGATGGCTGGACGAAACGCGACCGAAATATCAGTGGAGGAAGTTTTATGTGCGCGGCTGCATGCCCGAAATTTAATGGAATTTATCTTGAATGTTTCCAGGTCTGTTACTGAAAATTATAGTAATAACAACTTGTATCCTTATAGGCACATCTGAACAGTTTTTGTGACTTCCAAATGAAGTATGAAAAGAGAAAATGGTGATAAAAAGGCTACGAAAGAGGAGGGACATAATGGCTGTGTTAAGATGATACCTAGTTGACATTTCATTGTTTAGTTATACACTGTATTAATTGTTTTTTTTTTAATAAATGTCCTTCTGACTATAAGGCTGATGCAAGTTGACTGGACTTTAGCAGGATACACAGCATCCCTTCAACTTCGCCCAGCCCATGAGCTTAAACATCGAGCTATGACACACTTATCTACGGAGTGCACATACATCAGGCTATGATATGTATCAACCAAACAATTGCTCTAGTCATCACATCTCTTCAACTTAGCCTAACCGATAAACATGAACTTAAACATCAGGCTACGACACACTTACTTATGGAATACGTAGATATTGGCCCAGAACATGCTTATCCATGGAATTTGGGTTTATACTCAGCTTATAGCCCTCTCTTTGCTGTATTCTTTTGAAGTACTTGTTGTGTAACTCCCATTTTCTTCCTTCTTGTTTTTATGAATTTGTGTCGCATTAAGAACTTGAAAAACTTTTTCCGTATTTATCTCATACGCTTACATTCTTGCATATAATCTTCTTAACTTTTTTTATGGTTTTTATGATTTAAATATATATTATTTAATTAAATCATTTTATTTTATTCATTTATTATATTTTACTACTTATGTTGTATGATAGTATTTTTGTTACTATGCGTACTAGTGCACCACCTATTGGCACTTTTCCTTTCCTTGTGTGTAAGCACACACAGTCTGTAGTTGTCAACTAGTTAATGATGTAAAGAGATTCTATACATCATACTGTATATCAATTTGGTCTTGTAAGAAGGGTTTGTTCTTTACAGTAGAAACGGACACTACACACGCTCAGTATGTAATTGACCATTGTTTATTGTATCTAAGTTTTCATTAATTGCTTTTAGTGCCCGTTCTTACTGAAATTTTCTGTTATCATTTCACAGCTGAAGATGGCTGGATAATCAGCTGAAACTAGTAACCACTCAAACTTATGTGAACAGCAGTCTGGACTACTAAAAGATTTTATTCAAAAATTTTTTACCTTTATTAAAGAATCTCTAGTTTCAACATCCAGTGGTCAGCAGCACACTGGCATGAAGCATGTAACAATTTTAGTTTAATGATGTTTGTCCTTGTTCATGAGATTTCACAAAAGGCTGTTTTCCACAGCCTCCTTGACAACATTGTCTCATAGGTGGCATCCTAAACCATGATTTCTGTTTTATTGCACATAGCATGTATGTATACAATTATCTGTTAGGCGTCAGCTGATTTGTGAGTCCAGAGCAGCTTGGTGTACTGTGTATTCATCCAGTATCTCTTGCATTGTTTTTCTTGTCTGTGCAATGTATTTCTGCTCGCAGTTGCACAACTCTCAATACATCCACCTTTCTGGCATTTTAGGTTGTCTTTGACTGTGCTGAGGAACACTCTTGTTTCATTTTTACCCTAGGGGTTGGGGTGTGGCTTACCAGAGCGCACACTTCATACTGTTCTTTTCTTAAGTGCGATCCATATTCCTGGATGGAGAACCATTGTGTGGTAAGAAGGCTGTGGCATACAGTACTTCCTGTGGTGACTTATTTGTTTCTCACCACAATCTTGACTATAAAGCTCATCATATGTGCCAATTACTATGACCAGTTTTTGCAGATGATGTAACTTACGTTGGAGACTTCCTTGTCTGAAAAAGATGTGGGCCGAGTGTGGTGAGAACACTGTGTTTCATGCTGCAGTCCAGCAGCTGGAGCCAGGTAGACTGATATTGGTGTGTATGTGTGAGGGGGGGGGGAGGGGGGGGGGGGGGGAGGCTTTCTGTTAACACAATGACAAGGTGATCCATCATTATTATATTTCACCAAAAAGTCCAGAAATGGCTTTGCCCATCTTTTTCATCATTCATAGTGAACTTTGCCTTTGGATGTATAGATTTAAGATGAGCCAAAAACATAAAAACATATTCAGTTCCAGTTACCTATATAGTCACACTACAGCAGGTTGCTCTCAATGATGATAAATTTAGAGCAGTCCCCTCACAGTACCATAGCTAGACCATCAGTCTGTGTGTAATTATATCCAGTGAATAAAAAGGCAGACTTACGGACATACTTGAAAAGTTCAGTCATGGTCATACTTTCTGGCAATGAGCTGGAACAAGTCTCCCAGAGGCACTTAAGTGAAGAGTGACTTGGCGTTGTAACTATCCTGAGGCTGTAATCTTTGGAAGCACTGAATGAAATCAGTGATGGTCCATACATGATGATCCTGTTTCCCTGACAGATGGTGAACAATTGTGAGTACTAAGACAGGTCAGAAGTAGGAGGCCCCAATTTGCTGACTATGGGTGTTAGAGCTGTTGAGAAGAGTTGGAGTCTTTCTGCTTATTTATTTCGTACAAGCAGTGGAACTGTTTTAATAGACACTGTTGTTTAGTAAGCAGAACTGTTTTGGTAGACACTGTTGTTTAGTAAGTTGCACATCATCTTGATGCATTCAGAATGCTGGAGAATAAACTAGGCATTACTCTAGTCAGCTGGACAGATGATGACTTCTGTGTCTTCTTCAAGCACAAAATGCTGCTCTCATTTCTATATTTCTTCTGCAGCCTCTGAAGAAAGACAAGGTGTGACTTGTGCAAGAGTTCTAGTTCCACCCAAAACTGGTTCTTTACCAAGAACAGATATTGTGACTTTGTCCCATTCTTGGTTGATGAGACTGATAAGGGATTTACTATGTGCCTCATTTGCTTGCTTGTTGGAGAGATGCTTGGACTTGGATTTCCATTGTACTGTGCAGTTGTTGTGTTGAATGTCAAACGTAGCCCATGTAATGTCATCAGTCCATTCCCAGGTTAATGGGGCACTGCAGTGTGAGTTCAAGATACACAGCAAAAAGTTCTCTTGCAATTGTGTCCAGCACATGGGAGACATAGCATTTATCTACCTGACTGACAAGTCATTTTTTATTTTTTATTTGGTATGCGTATTCCATGGATCCATACATGCGAGTGATTCACCTGGATGTGGAACGTGTCAATACAATTGTACAAATAAAATTAATGCTACGGAATAGTAATATAATACAATGATGTAGATATTAATAAGTATCACTTTTTCTCATTTACAAGCTGTCATTTAACTAGTATAGCAATTCACAATATAACATTATAACTATAACATTAACATAATATTGTATTGTCCATCTAATAACTAAGAGACTAAATATATCTATTATTAAGGGAGGGCATTACTTCTGGAAAAGAATTCATCTAACGAGTACAGTGGATGGTCAAGCAGGTATTTTTTTAACGTACCTTTGAACAGCATTTCATTTTCTCTTTTACATTTAATATAATTAGGCAATGTATTAAAAGTCTTTATAGCAGCATACTTTACTCCCTTCTGTACAACTGATAAATTTTTTAGTTCAACATGTAGATCATCTTTACCTCTAGTATTGTAGTTATGGTATGAACAATTTGTTTCATACTGAGCATAGTCTTTATTAACTACATTCATCAGAGAGTATATGTACTGACATGTTGTAGTCAGAATGCCTAACCGTGTGAAAAGTTTTCTACATGAGGTTCATGGAGGAACCCCACACATGATTCTGACTGCCCACTTCTGAGCAGTTAAGATTTTTTTTGAGGCTGGTGAATTACCCCAGAATATTATTCCGTAACTCATTAATGAGTGAAAGTACCCAAAGTAAGATGATTTTAAAAAGCTGATGTCCCCAAAATGAGTAATGATTCTTAGAGCAAAAGTTGCTGATGAAAGCCTTTTTAGTGTAAGGGACACATGCCGTTCCCAGTTGAGACTACTGTCAATGTGAAACCCCAGGAATTTTGTGGATTGCACCTGTTCTAGTTCCTGGTTGTCATGAGCAATTACTATATTTTCTATAGTTTTATTTTTTGTGTGGAACTGTATAAAATTAGTTTTTTTAATATTAACTGGAAGAAAATTAATTGAACACCAAGCTGTAACTTCTCTGAGTATATCATTAGCATCAGTCTCCAGATCAGCAGTAGACTTACCATCTACAACAATGCTTGTATCATCAGCAAGCATTGTGAATTCACAATTTTTACTAATGGACAGGGGTAAATCATTAACATATATTAAAAACAGCAAGGGTCCAAGGACAGATCCCTGTGGAACTCCATGCTGAATTTTGCCCCATTCAGAATCCACTAGATTAGAAGATCCTTTGTTGCAGCCGTTTAGAACCACCTTTTGTTTCCTGTCTTCAAGATATGATTTTAGCCAGTTACCTATAGGCCCTTTGATTCCGTAATGATAGTCCTTCTCCAAGAATATCTTGTGGTTTACACAATCAAAGGACTTGGAAATATCACAGAAGACACCAACTGGTGACTTCTTATTATTAATAGACTCCAAGACATCATTTGTGAGTGAATCTATGGCACGCTCTGTGGAAACCCCTTTTTGAAAACCAAACCGTCTATGGTTAATAATATTAAGTTTATCAAGATGTGCCACAATCCTGTTATACACTGCCTTTTCAAGAACCTTTGAAAATGTTGTTAAGAGAGAGACAGGACGATAATTTTTGACATCTGTAGCATCGCCAGACTTGAAAAGAGGTCTCACAATGGCATATTTCATTCTCTCTGGTACAACTCCCTCATAAAGAGATGTGTTGCAAATGTGAGCAAGTACTACACTTACATCATTACTGCAGGCTTTCAACAGTTTACTAGAGATGCTATCTATACCTGAAGATCCTTTACTTTTCAATGAGTGAATTATTTTTTTTTATTTCATTAACAGTTATGGGTGTTACATTTATATCATTAAAACTTTATGGGAGGTTAAGTTTCAGAATATCTGCAGCTTCCCTTAGGTCACCACTGCAACCTATTTGAGAAGTGACACTTAGAAAGTGGTTGTTAAATGTGTCTGCTATCTGTTTACTATCAGTTATTTCCAAATCGTTAATTTTTAGGACAGCACTTTTTTCATTGTCAGATGGTGCAGTACCTGTTTCCCTCTTTATTACATTCCAAATCGTTCTGATTTTATTATTTGAACAATTAATTTCAGATTCTTTAATGACTTTAGTTAAAATTTTGCAGTATGTCCTACAATAGTTCATCTGGAGGGGATTACTGGATTGTCTGGATGTTATATATAGTTCTCTTTTTCTCTGGCATGATATTTTTATGCCCTTGGTCAGCCATGATTTTTTGCTTGATTGCCTGTTCTGTAGTCTACAGACCTTTTTTGGAAAGACACTTTCAAATATACCTGATAATTCATCAGTAAATAAATTATATTTTGTATTAACATCATTTGCAAGATAAACATACCTCCAGTCAGTCTACTGAACGCATAATTTGAATTTTTGGATATTTTCCTCATTCATGTTTCTAATGATTTTCCACTGTTCACTAGCTTTGTTCTGATTTGTATTAAAGTTGTCAATTGTAAGTATTTGCCCATCATGATCAGAGACCATTTATGACTTTTTCAACTTTGATGTGATGAGTTTTACTCATATCTACAAAGATATTGTCTATTAAAGTGCTGGAAGTGGCAGTAGTTCTTGTGGGAAAACTGACGGTGGAGACAGGGTTGTAGGTATGCATTAAATTTGCAAACTCTGTCTTAGAAGATGAGCTTTCTAGGAAATCTATATTAAAATCTCCAGTCACTATAATGTCCCTATTTTTTCTTGTGAGATACAATAGCACAGAATCTAATTGTTTCGTGAATACTTTAAAATTACCAAATGGAGCCCTGTGCTACAATTACCAGTTTCTTCTTAGCTTCTACTATTTCTGTGACACATGCCTCAAAGTCTTTCTCTACACAATATTTCTCTACATCTGTTGTATTAAAGGACAGGCTGTTTTGCACATAAATAACTGCCCCACCTTTGCACATATGCTTTCTACTAAATGAGGTAGCTAAAACATAGTTTGGAATATTGAGCATTTCGATGCCAAAAGTGACATGGTGTTCTATTAGACAGAGAATATGAGCACAATTTGCACCTGTTGGTTCATCAATATTTACAATAAATTGGTCTAACTTACAAAGCAGGCTTTGAATATTTTGGTGAAAAATTTTGAGCTTATTTTTAATTGCGTGATTGGTTGTGATGCTGCCACTGTTGGGACTGAGTTTTATTTCTTTTGACATACCAGTATTACATGAACAGTTTTCTGCAGGCAAGGGGGTGCTGTTGTGCTGGTAACACCCACATTTGTTGTTATTAACTTCAGTACTTACATTCTGATTGGAACCTTCCCCCTTCTGCCCCAGTACTATAAAAAATCCCCATTTGCAGCTGAGGACTTTCTTGATCTCAGGCACATCCTATGTGGAGCAGCTGCAGTCACTACTGTGCTCCTTTTTGCCATAGAGGATGGATCTCCTGTTGGTGAGATTTCTACACTGTTACCTGCAGCAGTGTTAATGAAGTGCTTCATGGCAACAAATGGTGGAACAATGTTGAAGAAAGCAAAAGTGCTAATTAAGTATCCTTCCTTATATTGAAACATGTTAAACAGCTTATACATCTTGTTACTGTAGAGGAAAATTATGTTAGATTAGAGAGTTTCCTGATGGACACCTTAAGGGAAAAATTATCAAGTTGTACAATGGAAAATCCAGGATGGAATGTAACAATATTAGAGAATGAAAGTTGCTACTCACCATATAGTGGAGCTGCTGAGTCGCAATAGGCACAACAATGGATGCCATCATCCAAAGATCTTTTGTAATGAGATGCTATTGTGTAATCTGTGCCAAATGTACCTGATACTGTCATTTCTGATCCATGTCATAGGGTAAAGTATAAGGTACTTTAGTTTGTCTATGGCACTTGTTAGGAATGTAAGTACTGAAGTATGGGTTGGAGAACATGAAGAAGTTGGTGATAAAAAGGGCAAGTGGTAAAGGGAACATTATGAAAAAGGAACAGGACTCAAACCAGGAAAAGGATCTCTCAAACATGAAATTTAACCACAGGAAATGTGTGTGTCACTTATTTCACAACTGATAAAGTAATTTTACAATGACAGATAGTTATTAAATACACAGGAAAGATCACTTAAGAAAGCAAATTACAAGAAAGAATGTTCATCAAATAACAAGAGAATGTCATCCAACAAATAAAATAGTCTTGAACAAAGGAAAAATATTACCAGACAAATGTAATTAAAAAAAAAAAAAAAGAAAAGAGAGAGAGAGAGAGATCACCAAATAATGTAAAAAGGTGGCAGGCAAAAATTTAAAACTACAGAATGGCTGGCCAGTACTTACCTGCAAGGGATGAAGTTCATAGTAATGCCAATATAAATGCTTATAAGGGGAAGATATGTCATTCAGACCCTAGATTGAGAACATACCTCTTATGTGTAAGACAGATGCAGATGCAGTGCAAAAAGCTATTTGAGTTATAAAGAAAGGAAAGACATGAGTTGCTTGGAGAGGTTGGTTTCTCTGTCCAGTCTTTGTTGTACTACTATAATTGTACAATGTTCTTCCACAAAATTACCAAAAAATTTCCACTGGGTTAAGTAGGATTTTGTTCAATCACACATGCGGTAATGACTTCAGATGCCTTTGAAATAATGAAGGGACAGGGTTTCAGATTAGTATTATCAATTTCATTGACAGGATGTGTATGCCATTGCTGCTTGTGACAGTGTGAACTTTTTTCAGAAAGTCTAAAGTAGTGAGATTACCAGAGTTTGTTTGTTATTGAAAAGAAGTGTTATTGCATGGGAAAGAGGAGCACATCAAATTAAAAAAGAAACTGTATAGATGGGGAAGACAGCGAAAATATGTTTTCTGTAAAATATTATTATGGTTTGTAAAACATATTGGTGCCTGTTGAAGAATCAATGATCAATGAAAAGTCATCAACCAACAAAAATAACTAATTAATCTCTTTATTTTTTTGTCAATTTTCACTCAAAAGAAGTCTGTACGGTACTCAGTCTGTGATCATCTTCAACCTGTTATGGATGTAGGTTGCCTATTTACTGACAATAGTATATACTGCATTAATTACTTCATCAGGTATTCTCTACATTAGTTATTCGATATGTATGAATACTGCAACGGAAAGTCATTGTGGAAATATGATTATTACATACATAACATTTGTACCTATATTCCATTACTGGGACAAGAAGTTACACAGCTTGTTTTTATGAGAAATAAATGTTTGTTGGGATTGAGTTTGAATGTTCACAGTCTGGAGTGAGAAATTTACTTACGATTAATGTTATATACACAGAGAATTTTAGTAGCAAATAGATAAAGTAAGTGTGTGAATCCCATGGGGTATAACCTAACTAGGCGATCCATCCTACTTAATATAAATATCTCATGGTTGCTCTATGATGGAACAATAAATGACTATAATTGTCCTCTAATAAAATTTAATTGAGTAATTACCATTAATGAAAACAAGAATTTTTCTTTGAGTAGTTCTAGATACTGATTTCAGTCTCCAAACCTTAGATGTATGTAAGGACAATGCTGGTAATGTGCAAAAGTCATACACAATCTTCAGTAACAACTATATGAATAGTGCAGATTGTTACTCACCACACAGGAGGCACAGAGTAGCAGATAAGCACACTGAAAGAGATTACATAGACAAAACACACACACACACACACACACACACACACACACACACACACACACACACACACACACACTCACTCTCTCTCTCTCTCAACATACACACGACACTGTCTCTGGCCGGAAACAGTGTTTGTGTGTGTGTGAATGTCTTTGTATTTTCTGCTTTAGAAGAAGGCCTTTTGGCTAAAAGTAGAAATTTATAGCAATCTTGTTGTTGTGCTGGTCTGCAACTAATAAAATTTTCCTATGGTTGTCATTCCATCCCAGATTTTCCACTGTTTGACAATCTTCTACACACAACAAAAAAAGTTTTGCATCACCCCGGTTCCCAGAACTACTGAAGATACTGTGGATATTGCATCAAAGACACAGTCCCTCACCCAAAGATGTAAACAACCGTGCATGAGAAGTGGCTATTAGGTATAGGGGGTCCGACAGCCGATCAATTCCAGTCATTCCACCAGGAAGGAGGTACACGGCTTGTGTTGTCTGCAGTTCAACCATGCCTAGATGGTCAATACCGTGGTTTGATCATGTCTGCATTGTTACTTTATGCTAGGAAGGGCTCTCAACAAGGGAAGTGTCCAGGTGTCTCAGAGAGAACCAAAGTGATGTTGTCCAGACACAGAGGAGATACAGAGAGACAGGAACTGTCGATGACATGCCTCGCTCAGGCTTCCCAAGGGCTACTACTGCAGTGGACGACTGCTACCTATGGAGTATGGCTCGGAGGAACCCTGACAGCAACACCACCATGTTGAATAATGCTTTCCGTGCAGCCACAGGACGTTGTGATACGACTCAAAATGTGCACAATAGGCTGTATGATGCGCAACTTCACTCCCAACGTCCATAGTGAGGTCCATCTTTACAACCATGACACCATGCAGTGTGGTACAGATTGGCCCAACAACATGCCAAATGGACCGCTCAGGATTAGTATCGTGTTCTTTTCAGCAATGAGTATCACATATGCCTCCAACCAGACAATTGTCGGAGACGTGTTTGGAGGCAACCCAATCAGGTTGAATGCCTTAGACACACTGTCTAGTGAGTGCAGCGAGGTGGAGGTTTCCTGCTGTTTTGGGGTGGCATCATGTGGGGCTGACATTCACCGCTGGTGGTTATGGAAGGTGCCGTAATGTCTGTACGATACACGAATGCCATCCTCCGACCGATAGTGCAACCATATCGGCAGCATATTGGCGAGGAATTGATCTTCATGGATGACAATCTGTGCCCCAATTGTGCACATCTTGTGAATGACTTCCTTCAGGATAATGACATCGCTTGAGCAGAGTGGCCAGCATGTTCTCCTGACATGAACCCTATCGAACATGCCTGGGATAGATTGAATGATGTGACCCACCAACCCCTCTGAGGGATCTATGCTGAACCACTGTTGAGTAGTGGGGCAATCTGGACCAACAGTGCTTTGATGAACTTGTGGATAGTATGCCACGACGAATACAGGCATGCATCAATGCAAGAGGACATGCTACTGGGTATTAGAGGTAGCGGTGTGTACAGTAATTTCGACCACCACCTCCGAAGGTCTTGCTGTATGGTGGTACAACATGCATTGTGTAGTTTTCATGAGCAATAAAAAGGGAGGGAATGATGTTTATTTTGGTCTCTATTCCAGTTTCTGTACAGGTTCCGGAACTCTCGGAACGGAGGTGATGCAAAAGTCTTTTTGATGTGTGTGTATGATTTATAATAAATACTTGTTATTGCATGTGGCTGCACTTGACTTCCATATTCATAGTATCGTTATAGTGAATGGTGAGTAAATACGTTACAGTAAATGCAATAAGATCAACTCAGCCGCCCACACATGTATGCCTGTTAGGGTAAGCACATCCGCTCCCTCCAACTGCCCCAATGCACAACATGGTGGCAAACCGAGCATTGCTGCCGAGTAGTGCATGTACAGGAGCACATCTATGCATGTGTTACTGCAGTAGCCATACATTACACAATAATAATTTTTAATATGGTTTATGTTTACTGATGTAAAAAAAAAGAGATGTCCCATTCCCTGCTAAATCCTCTTAGAGGCCTTTTTTTCAATATTGTATGGCCTTCCTCGTGCTCCATACCAAATATCATCGAAATTATTTCAACAGTTTAGTCATGAAAATGTAACAGACAGAGTTACTTTCATATTTAATAATATTAGTATGGAAGTATGAGTTAAACACATTGATGATTGTATAAGCATTGTATTCATTATATTGAATCATATCACATAGAACATAATAAACCAATAAAAGCATTTTCACAAACATGATAAAGTTCAAAAGTCAAAGACTAAATAGTTTTTTGCAAAGAGCAAATGTGTTTCCCTAATTCACATAATTTCTTCAAATCAATAAAAATCTTTTACTACACAGTTTCCAAAGTAGCCTATGTTCTTCCCCATGGTTCAAGCTATATAAATGCCAAATTTCATCAAAACTGGTTTAGTGGTTTAGTCATAGAAAGGTAATAGACAAACACACTTTTGCATTTATAATATTAGTATGGATTACCACAAGAGCCCCATTACAAAATGGAAAGGTTTAATCAGTGGGTGCCAATGTGAACCATTACATCTTCCAGAATGAATAATGAACAAATGTTTGACACACAAACTAAATAAACTGAAGAGTTATGTTGAGTATCAATTGTCTTGGAATTTACAACTTTGTGTAAAGTGTATTTACTAGAATTGAATCACTGGCATAAGATAACTCGTAAGTTACAAAACCTAGATTTCCAGGAAAAGGAAACAATATTTGCAGGCATGTTAAACAAGAGTCTTAGTTGTATAAACTGATTTTGAAACAAAAAAACTCATGTGAAACAAAACTACATGCCACAAATATACATAACAGTTTCTTTGGGCCTGCTCTTGCTTTCTGTTTGGTCCCATTATGGCACAATGACATACAAATATCTGAAAGGGGATGGTAAAATGAAAGAGTTTTCCAAAAACCTCATTAATGCTCATTGTGGGATGATCTATCTTAAATTCACTGTATATCCTCCAGATGTTTAAATCTAGACTTTGGAAAGAGGAAATATGGGCTTCGATTAATTTTACATTCTTGTCACAGCGACAGTGAGGATTCACTCTTCAAAAGCTGTTTGCAGATTAGATTTTGGGATCATGCCTGTCTGTGAAGGACTTTGTAATACCTTCAGCATACTGGGCAGGGTTTCCCTTGCCATATCCAAGTATGCCCCCAATCCTCCAACAAGCCGTAGAAACCACCTGCAAGGAGCAATCCCCTCATTGTCCAATACATCTCCAGATGGAACACCTTTAGCATATCATTCACCAGGGCTTCAAATACTTATCATTGTGCCTGAAAATGAGCAACATCCTCAAAGCAGTATTCTGCTGCTTGCACAGTCTACTCATCATTTCAATCCGTCCTTACACCACACATACTCCCAATCGCTTGTCATATGGGTTATACCCCTGTGAAATCTTGGGTGCAAGATCTGTCCGATGCAGCCACCCAAAGCAACCTACTCCAGTCCTATCACAGGCATATATTATATATATTTCAAAGGCTCAAACCTGCTTTTGTGGACTCCGACACCCCTCTGCCATCTCAGTCGGACCCTCCTGACAACTTTTCCACCACGGAACCTGAAAATGCTTTGTCTCATCCCACGGGGCTGTTTTCTCCAACCCATGATTCGTCGTCGCCATTCGCAGGTTTTCCAGGCACGTTACCATCCACCCCATGTGCAGGTTTCGCTGCCACTTCACCGTCTGCAGAGACTCGCTCTCCTACATTCAACCTGTGCTGCCATGTGCCACCACACCATGTGGACGACGTGTCGATCGTCACCTTCAATGACTGTGTGCTTGTGCTCCTAACACACACCACGGCCTCGCCATCCAACGGGCAGTTAAATGTCAGTGTGGTGCATAGCCCGTCCCGCCCCCGCGAGTGCGACCCGTCAGAAATCCACGCATTCATCTTGTCAGATGGCTTAATCTGCATATGGTGTGTACACACCTGCACCATGCCGCAGGCCGTTCCACATGCCTGCTCTCGGGCTGGTCGATGCATCGTCTGTGACCACTAGTTAACCGACTACGAGATGGACCTTCCACCAGTCACTCTGCATCCACACTCCGCATCGACCGAGATGGAAATCCCAGTCGTGCGCCTGCCAACTCGCACGACTACTACCAATGCCAATGCCCACATGACCTCCACTCAAGCCTCACCGGTGGTACTCCGTACAGACGGGAGGGATGGAGGGGGGGAGTGGTTGTGGGGTCGATAGGTCATATCGACCATGAATAACACCATCTTTGGACTCTGATTGCTCTACCGAGCCTCCATGTTAGTTTTTAGTTCTGCTCTGTATCGCAAGCTGTGTACACATATACTTACTGCGAAATATATCTCTATGTGGAATTTAATGGGGATAGTTTTTGCATTCAACCAAAAATCGTATCCTGTTCCCATTAGATGAATCAGTCATAAACATAAACTGCTGTAATTCCTGCATAGATTTTTATGAGGGCATGACCCATAATCGGATGTCCATCTGAATGACTGGTCACACTACTAAACTTGGGCTAAGAGTGAAGTTGACCATCCAGTGGCAGAGCATGCTTCTGAGCCAAACATGCACAACCCATGCCTTCTGGACACCCATCCACTCCTTGTCCCCAAAAAAATCAGCTTCTCAACATATTTTAGGATGGAAATGGAAATGAGCGTTTGGCGTCATTGGCTGGGAGGCCTCTTCCAGGGCAGGTCCAGCCGCCTTGGTGCAGGTCTTATTACATTTGACGCCACATTGGGCGACCTGCGTGCCAGATGGTGATGAAATGATGATGAAGACAGCACAACACCCAGCCCCTAAGCGGAGAAAATCCCTGACCCAGCCATGACTCAAACCCAGGCCCGTAGGACAGCAATCCATCACGCTGACCACTCAGCTATCGGGGCAGACTATTTCAGGATTAAAGGAGACCATTCACTGGAATGCAGAAGTACTGAATCATCAATAGGTATACACATAAGAACGGAAACTTGTTAGCTTTCAAACTTATCCTTACACAGACACACACACACACACACACACACACACACACACACACACACACACACATACACACAGAGGCATACATGTGCCTTTGCCCCTATGTGGTGCCTGCTATACTGCTTTTCGGTGTGTGGTCGCCTTTAATTCTAAAGTATTTACACTCTGCAAGAACTTTCCTATAACATTTAAATCAACTTATCTGGATTATACAGAGGAGCTGGCTTTGCAACACATCCTTCAATTCTGTAATCCTGTTGGCCTTAACCTCTAATAGCCCCTATGAATGTTATTTCTAATTGTTCAATCACAAATTGTCAAAAGCTACAGTTTTCAAAATCAGTTGCTGCAACTTACACTACTCACTGTCTACATTAACACACTATAATTTCAGCAGATTTTTATGAAGTTAAAACAAAATAACAATTTGCTACATTCATTGATTCAACAGTTACTTGTGTTTGACTTGGACTAAATCTGTCGTGCCATAAAATATGAAAATGAAGAAAAGTTAGAAACAGTATTATAATAAAATTGGGGAAATAGCATATACCAAATACTTTTAAAAATATGGGGTATACAGATGGAACGCAACACGGACTTCACCTGAATGGCTTGGGGAAAGAATATCTGGCAAACCTGATAACCAAGGTAATAAAAAAACACCAAAATAAATTCAAAACCAAAACGATAATTGCATCGCCATCACCTGATTCCATAACAAAAACACTTCAGAAAAAGGTAAAAGCATTAGAAACATCATCAGCACCAGCAAAACATGTAAAAAAAGACGAAATTTTAACAGAAAGAGCAGTGGACATTGATTTCAACGACAAAAGAACTACAGTTCCTCGTCATCCAAATATTATTTTAGACAAAAATAAAAAAAACGAGAAGACTCCAAGTTCACAATGAACACAGCACTAGTGGCAGAACCAACATTTGAAGTGTCAGGAACAGCATCACCATTGACAACAACAAATAGAAGGCTGTTGGGCAGAAGAAATGCTGAGCCTCCTCATCTCAATGATTTTTTATGTGTGGGCCTGAAGAAAAAGAAGGAACAACAGTAGGTTGTGTCAAGTGTCTCCTCTCCCTTGTCTCAAGACAGACGCCAATGCATTCTCAGTCAGGTAACAGCACTAATAGAATGAAAAAGCAAGAGGAAGGCATCTCTTTCTTTCATCAAAACATAAGGGGCCTCTTAAACAAAACAGATCAACTTATTATTAACATTAGTGAAAAGGACAGTATAAATAATGATCAGATTTTGTGCTTAACTGAGCACCATGTTACTGATAAATGTGCCATGCCATCTATAGTAAGTTATAGTTTAGTAACATACTACTGTAGGGAAAGTAAAGACAAAGGTTGAGTAGCAATTTATGTTAAGGATAGTGTAGCATACAAAGCTATAGATATTAAGAAATATTGTGTGGCACAACAATTTGAGGCATGTGCCACACAAATAATAACTAAATTCTACCCAATAATAGTGTTGACTGTCTACAGGTCTCCATCAGGTGACACAAAAACTTTTCTGCATTCAATGGAACTCCTTCTGTCAGGGTTACTTTCAAAAGCTAAGGATATTGTAGTTTTAGGTGATTTCAATATAAACTCTATGACAGAAAATAAGAATAAAATTGCTTTGAGATTGTGATGACCTTACATAATCTGACATCAGTAATATACTTCTCAACAAGAATTACATCCGAGTGCCAAACTATGATAGACAACATTTTTTTAGATGTAAGTAGACATCAGAATTATACTGTCAGGCAGGTTATAAGTGGGCTTTCAGATCATGATGGACAAATTCTTACTCTTTATGACGTTAATCTGTTCGAAAAACAATTTCCTCAATGGCAATTCATAAGAGTAATGAATGAAGAGGCAAAAGGAACTTTCAACCACAAGTTGCAGCAAATAGATTGGTCTTTAGTATATAGCCATGATGATGTTGATACTAAATTTAACTGTATAAAATATTCTCGGTATTCTTGCCGCGTCAGTTCTAGATAAAATCTCGAGCTTTCGACGATTACCTCCATCGTCATCGTCAGGAGCTGACTGTCTCCACTGCTGCTATGGTAGCCTATATATAGCCCGAAGACGGCTTCTGATTGGTCGGCTTCTGATTGGTCGGCGATTACGTGCTGCTGTCTCAGACGGTGTCACTGTGTTCGCCGGTGGCGCCACCGCTTCCGTTTGAACATAAACCTTGGAAGGAACGTCTCTGCTGCTTCTCTGCATCAAGCGCTCGTTTCCACGCACAGCTCAGATGGTATCCGCTATCGCGGTTAAAGTTCTTTTGGCTCATTCTTATTTCAACAGCCTCCTTAATAACCGAATCCCAGTACGTGGAGGCATGGGACAGAATTTTAGTTTCATCGAACAATATTTTGTGTTTGTTCGTGAGGCTGTGCTCCGCAATTGCCGATTTCTCAAGCTCTCTATTTTTAATATGGCGTTGGTGTTCTGCACAGCGGTCGGAAACGGTACGAATAGTCTGACCTATATAATTGCTTCCACACTCACAGGGTATATTATAAACACCGGGGACCCTGAGGTCGAGATTGTCCTTAACAGGGCGCATCATCTCCTTAATTTTCTTAGGAGGACGAAAAATCGGTCTAATACCACGTCTACGCAGGACTCTTCCTATTTTGCTGGAAATTGCGCCACAAAAAGGAAGAACCGCAATCGGCGTTTCATCCTGTGAGGTTGCAGCATTATCACGTTTCCTTCTTTTGGAGAACGCCGCCTTTATATCGTGTGCACCATAGCCGTTCTTTCGGAACACGTTCTTTAGGTGATTAATCTCGAACCTTAAGTGGTCCTTGTCAGAAACAGTTTTGGCTCTATATACCAACGTGTTCAAAACGGCTCTCTTCTGAGCAGGGTGATGGAAACTCTGTGCGTTCAGGTATAAATCGGTATGCGTCGGCTTACGATATACAGAGTGGCCAAGACGCCCGTCCGTGTGTCGTTGTACTAAAACGTCTAAGAAAGGCAGTCTTCCTTCCTTCTCCATCTCGACAGTGAACTGGATGTTCGAATGGATGCTGTTCATGTGTTCAATGAATTCTTTAAGAGCTTCTTCGCCGTGTGGCCAGATCATAAATGTATCATCAACGTAACGATAAAATAAGGATGGACGGAGGGGAGCCGAATTTAGTGCACGTTCTTCAAAATTCTCCATAAAAAAGTTAGCCAGTGATGGAGACAACGGAGAGCCCATTGCCATACCGTCTGTCATTTCATAAAATTTATTACCATACAAGAAGTAGGTGGTCGTCATCATGTGCCGGAACAACTTTATAGTTTCAGGAGGAAAAAGATCCGCCAGCATTTTCAAAGTGTCCTCCACAGGAACTTTTGTGAACAGCGACACCACATCCAGGCTGACTAAAATGTCATTTGGACCAACTCTAATATCTTTGATTTTCTCAATGAACATCTGGGAGTTTTTGATGCGATGTTCACACCGGCCAACTATAGGAGTCATCAACTTTGTTAAGTATTTGGCCAGCTTATAAGTAGGAGAACCAATTGCACTGACAATAGGTCTCATGGGAACATTATCCTTATGGAGCTTCGGTAGTCCGTACAACCTGGGCGGTCGAGGAGCTCGGACTCTGAGATTTTTTGTAATATCGTCTGGAAGCCCGGAATTCTTCAGTAACTTCATGTTTTTTCTGCTGTACGTCAAAGTTGGGTCCCGTTTAAGACACTTATACGTATCCGGCCTGGAGAGCTTTGTGGACCGTGATGTCATTGCATATAGAACTTACCATGTTACTGAGAACGCTAATAAAGACTTTGGCAAATCTACCTATATGTCACCCTCTCCCTTTACTTTATATACTCGTAATAAATGTAAGCTTTCATCTAATGAAACTGTATTTATTTGGATCAAAGGCAAAGGTACTTGTGAATATGTAAAATTTGTTGGTGACTGCCGCGAAAAACTTCGTTCTCACTAAATTTAACTGTTTTATAAATGAATTCTGTGCCCTTTTTGAAGAAATATTTCCCAAGAAATGGGTAAGAAACAATGCTTCCAATTCTGTAAGTAAGCCTTGGATTACAAGAGGTATAAAACAGTCATGTAAAACCAAAAGGGAAACTTATGCTGCAATAAGACTCCGTAAAGATGTAGAAAAATGGGAACACTATAGATTATACTGCAAAATTTTGAAGAAACTAATATGGAAATCAAAAGTCCTTTATTATGAGAAGAAAATAGATAATTCTAATAATAAAATAAAAACAATTTGGAGCATTGTAAAAAAAGAAACAGAAAGAGGGGGGTTGTTTTTGGGAGGAGACCAGACAGCGAGGTCATCGGTCTCATCGGAATAGGGAAGGAAGTCGGCCGTGCCCTTTCAAAGGAACCGTCCCGGCATTTGCCTGGAGCGATTTAGGGAAATCATGGAAAACCTAAATCAGGATGGCTGGACACGGGATTGAACCGTCGTCCTCCCGAATGCGAGTCCAGTGTGAAACAGGAAGAGATACAACAAGCAAAGAAGATGTAAATAAAATCAGATATGAAGGTACCCTAGTAGATAACCCCAAAACGGTGGCTGAGATTTTTAATAAACACTTCCTATCAGTAACTCAACAGATTGGTTGCAAGCCCAATGTTGACGAAGCTGTAACTCTTTGTCAAGCAGTATATTCCAACACAATTTCAGAAATGCACCTTAATCCTATCACTGTAGAAGAAATTCAAAAAATCATTATGTCTCTAAAAAGTACAAACTCTGCACGGGTTGATAATATATCTAGTAATTTATTGAAATATTCTTGTATGTTGATAAGGGACATTCTCTGTCATATTTTCAATGCTTCCCTTCAGAAAGGTGTTGTTCCCAGTAGACTTAAGTATGCCATTGTGAAGCCCCTGTACAAAAAGGGGGATAAAGCTGAACTAACTATCGACCTATCTCTTTGCTGACAGCTTTCTCCAAAATTCTAGAAAAGCTAATACATGTAAGAATTACTGATCATCTCATGAAGAATGGAGTTCTCAGCAAGAGCCAATTTGGCTTTCAAAAGGGCCGTTCAACAGAAGACGCAGTCTATGCACTTGCAAATGAAGTCCTAGAAACCCTTAATGAAAAAATGTTAGCATTTGGTGTCTTCTGTGATTTATCCAAAGCTTTTGACTGTGTTGATCACCAGATCCTCTTGCAAAAAGCAAAATTAGTAGGAATAAGTGGTGTTGCAGGCAATTGGCTGCAGTTCACGGAAAACCAATTTGATTTCCAGCATGGCAAAAGTACTACTGATGCAATTAACAAGTTTATCGACAAGATCAGCACATCATTAGACAACCATAATCAAGTTGCAGGAATCTTTTGTGATCTCACAAAAGACTTTGACTCTGTAAATCATGCACTGCTCATCTATAAGCTTGACAAGTATGGGATCAAGGGTAATGTTCTAAATTGGCTTACTTCATACTTATCAAATAGGAAACAAAAGAGTGATTGTCTCATCAAATGCAGCAAATTACTATTCAAAATGGAAAACAGTAGCCCAAGGTGTCCCTCAAGGCTCGATTCTAGGACCAATTTTGTTCTTGTTCTATGTTAATGATTTACCGAACTAAATGCTCCATCGATTTTATTTGTAGATGACACATCTGTATTAATTGAAAGCCAGGAGCCACAAAACATCCCTCTCTACATAATAAACACTATGAACAAACTAGAAACATGGTTCCAACTGAATGGGTTAAGATTGAACATCCCCAAAACCCACATGGTCCAGTTCAGAACAAAACAGTCAAGGCCCAAGAAATTAAAATAACTCATACAAATCAGGATGTAGAAGAAGTAGATTCTGTGAAGTTTTTAGGGTTAAACCTAGATAGAAATTTAAATTGGAATAAACATGTTGACTACCTGTTAAACAAATTATGTAGCTTTGCATTTGCTATGGAAATATTAGCTGGTGCAACAGACATGAATACAAGGAAAATTGCATACCACAGCTACTTTCAATCAGTTGTAAGGTATGGTATTATTTTTTGGGGAAATTCTAGCAATATATTGCGCATACTAAAGGTACAGAAAAGAATAATAAGGAACATATGTACTGCCCATCCAAGGACATCATGTCGCCCACTATTTGAAAAACAACAGTTATTAACAGCTCCCTCCTTATACATCTATGATATTATCATCTTTCTACATAGCAATTTAGAGTTATTCGAGAAAAACTGTTTCAATCATGTGTATAACACAAGAAACATAGACAATTTTATGCTTCCCATTCATGCGAATGGACAGTTTGTTGCTGGTCATTCCCACATAGAAGGCTTCACAGTGTAGGCAGGTCAGTTGGTAAATCACGTGGGTGCTTTCACACGTGGCTCTGCCTTTGATCGTGTACACCTTCCGGGTTACAGGACTGGAGTAGGTGGTGGTGGGAGGGTGCATGGGACAGGTTTTACACGGGGGGCGGTTACAAGGGTAGGAGCCAGAGGGTAGGGAAGGTGGTTTGGGGATTTCATAGGGATGAACTAAGAGGTTACGAAGGTTAGGTGGACGGCGGAAAGACACTCTTGGTGGAGTGGGGAGGATTTCATGAAGGATGGATCTCATTTCAGGGCAGGATTTGAGGAAGTCGTATCCCTGCTGGAGAGCCACATTCAGAATCTGATCCAGTCCCGGAAAGTATCCTGTCACAAGTGGGGCACTTTTGTGGTTCTTCTCTGGGAGGTTCTGGGTTTGAGAGGATGAGGAAGTGGCTCTGGTTATTTGCTTCTGTACCAGGTCGGGAGGGTAGTTGCGGGATGCGAAAGCTGTTGTCAGGTTGTTGGTGTAATGCTTCAGGGATTCCGGACTGGAGCAGATTCGTTTGCCACGAAGACCTAGGCTATAGGGAAGGGACCGTTTGATGTGGAATGGGTGGCAGCTATCGTAATGGAGGTACTGTTGCTTGTTGGTGGGTTTGATGTGGACGGACGTGTGAAGCTGGCCATTGGACAGGTGAAGGTCAACATCAAGGAAAGTGGCATGGGATTTGGAGTAGGACCAGGTGAATCTGAGTTGTGGCGAAAGATTATGAAAATGGGGCTAACAATTGTAGAAATAATGACGTTAAAATGGTCAGTGATGTGCGAAAAACGGAAGTGGAAATAAAGTGGAAGTTATTAGAACTAGCCGAAATGGTTGTTTAATACGTGGAAGCAGCTGTTATTGAACTAGAAACGGTGGATTTTGTAGCAGCGGTAGTGTTGAAAGCGGAAAATAAAGTTTTTTTGGTTATGGTTTGGAAGTGGGTTACGTATTATTGAGCATATATAGGCGGGATAAAATTGTATAGTAGATTACGGTAAAAGGGGAAGGTGAATACAAAGTGAGACTACTGGTAAAAACAGAAAGAGAAAATAAAGAGAAAAAAAAGAGAAATAAGACGACAGGAAAGATTTCGAAACGCAAAGGCGACAATAACAAACGTAATTGTTGGGTTCAAATTAATGATATGGTTATAATAGAAGGAAACATTCCACGTAGGAAAATTATACCTAAAAACAAAGATGATGTGACTTACCAAATGAAAGTGCTGGCAGGTCGACAGACACACAAACGAACACAAACATACACACAAAATTCAAGCTTTCGCAACAAACTGTTGCCTCATCAGGAAAGAGGGAAGGAGAGGGAAAGACGAAAGGATGTGGGTTTTAAGGGAGAGGGTAAGGAGTCATTCCAGTCTCGGGAGCGGATAGACTTACCTTAGGAGGAAAAAAGGACGGGTATACACTCGCACACACACACATACCCATCCACACATATACAGACACAAGCAGACATATTTAAAGACAAAGAGTTTGGGCAGAGATGTCAGTCGAGGCAGAAGTGCAGAGGCAAAGATGTTGTTGAATGACAGGTGAGGTATGAGTGGCGGCAACTTGATATTAGCGGAGATTGAGGCCTGGTGGATAATGGGAAGAGAGGATATATTGAAGAGCAAGTTCCCATCTCCGGAGTTCGGATAGGTTGGTGTTAGTGGGAAGTATCCAGATACCCCGGACGGTGTAACACTGCGCCAAGTTGTGCTGGCCGTGCACCAAGGCATGTTTAGCCACAGGGTGATCCTCATTACCAACAAACACTGTCTGCCTGTGTCCATTCATGCGAATGGACAGTTTGTTGCTGGTCATTCCCACATAGAATGCATCACAGTGTAGGCAGGTCAGTTGGTAGATCACGTGGGTGCTTTCACACGTGGCTCTGCCTTTGATTGTGTACACCTTCCGGGTTACAGGACTGGAGTAGTTGGTGGTGGGAGGGTGCATGGGACAGGTTTTACACCGGGGGCGGTTACAAGGGTAGGAGCCAGAGGGTAGGGAAGGTGGTTTGGGGATTTCATAGGGATGAACTAAGAGGTTACGAAGGTTAGGTGGACGGCGGAAAGACACTCTTGGTGGAGTGGGGAGGATTTCATGAAGGATGGATCTCATTTCAGGGCAGGATTTGAGGAAGTCATATCCCTGCTGGAGAGCCACATTCAGAATCTGATCTAGTCCCGGAAAGTATCCTGTCGCAAGTGGGGCACTTTTGTGGTTCTTCTGTGGGAGGTTCTGGGTTTGAGAGGATGAGGAAGTGGCTCTGGTTATTTGCTTCTGTACCAGGTCGGGAGGGTAGTTGCGGGATGCGAAAGCTGTTGTCAGGTTGTTGGTGTAATGCTTCAGGGATTCCAGACTGGAGCAGATTCATTTGCCACGAAGACCTAGGCTGTAGGGAAGGGACCGTTTGATGTGGAATGGGTGGCAGCTGTCGTAATGGAGGTACTGTTGCTTGTTGGTGGGTTTGATGTGGACGGACGTGTGAAGCTGGCCATTGGACAGGTGAAGGTCAACATCAAGGAAAGTGGCATGGGATTTGGAGTAGGACCAGAAATTTGTATTATCAGACTTTCCTTCCATTAAGAAAATAGTAATATGTAGTAGTTTCATAAAATTATTTAACTGCCGTGGGCTTCAACTTCTTTCATTAATTCAGAGTGAGCTCTTTATTACCTTCCTTTTCTCCCCTATTTAATGGCATAAAATGGGCAACAAAGAAAAATCATACATTAAGAAAATACAGTTATTGGTTAGGCTACGCTTTAAAATTCACCATTGCTATTTTTTGTGACCAGTTCAGATAAGGATTAATGCAAATTAACTATCAGAATAATATAGTACTTTGCAGCAACTAACAAGATGGGGCATAAAAGTTACTTGAATTTCATACCTGATTTGTCTCTTATGACACAGTGGTTATGAGATGGTTCTATCATTACAGCATTTCCATAAGTTTTTTGAAAGGACATGGATAAATCGCTTAACATAAGTGCCAAGATGTCGACAGCCAAGTCGGGTTAGCTGGAAGGGAATACTGGTAGATTGATTACTCAATCTACCAGTAGCAAAAACAGTTACTATTAACAATATCCTCAGACTTTTTTTTCAGCTGATGAATTTATTTACAATGGATATTATTTGAAAACAGCTGCATAAATTTCAAAGTGGTACAAAGATTGGGAACTTGTTTTAAACGTTCAGGAACCTAAAACTGTGCTCGTCACAAAACAAAGAGAAGTAGTGTCCTATGACTATAATATCAGTAGCCACAGTGGGAATTAGTCAACTCATACAAATACCTGGTAGTAACAATTTGTAGGGATATGAAATGGTATGATCACATTGGCTCAGTCATATGAAAGGCAGGTGGCAGACTTTGGTAGATTGACAGCATACAAGGAGAATGTAATTGGTCTCCAAAGGAGACTGCTTCCAAATCACTGGTGCTTATCATATTACAACCTGCTCAAACAAGAGGGTTGGCACAAAAGTCACTGCCACTATTTTCTTTGCTCGCAGATACCAGAATGGGTGGAAAATATGATCTATACAGATGAAAGGATGAGGTGGGATCTATATGTGTGTTCATCAAAGAACATGCAAACAATGTGTCTCACAAATTAACTATGGTAGTGTGCAGAACAATATTGGTTTCATGGTGCAAAATGATTACAGCACAGTGACAGACAATTGATATAACAAAACTGGGTCTAGAGGTCCTCAGTATAGTCTCTTGCAATGTTCATCATAAACTACCAATGATATGGGAGGTGTCAAGTACCATCTGTATCACCATTTGCTGCACTACGTCTGAACCACTGCTGTTCCATAGGGGTTGCTAAGATTTTTTTTGGGGACTTCAGAGGTGAAGGTGAGAATGTCCGTTCCAAAGGAGATGTTTAACACCATACCTCCTCCGGCTTCTCACTAAAGTACCAGCAAAGAAGGTATCCTGAGGAAGGGCGGTGGGAAAGGTTTTCTTTCTTTGAGGCTATCTTTTTTCTCTTCTTCAATCTTAGCAACCATTTCTACTTTTTCCTTTCTTACTTCTCATCTGAGTACCAGTCTATCTTTCCCTCTTTCCATATTCATATCCTACTATCATTGAAGTCCCTTTTATTTTCTGTGGTTTCCAATAACCTACAACTTATTTTATATAAGAATCAGGCTACACAAACACACTTACGCATACACACAAAAAATACGATTTCACAAACAATGATCTTACACATCAAAAGGGGAGAACCATCAAGGATTGTAGGGGGAAACGAATGTGTACACTGGGAAAGGGTGGACACATTGTGTTTAATTGTGACGGTTCTGCACTGTACGTACGCACACTGTTGTTGTTTATTGTGATGGCTCTGCATTGCACGTACACACGTTGTTAATTGTTAAGGCTCTGCATTGCACGTATATAAGGGAAAATATATATACATAGAAGAACTATGAAGTTCAATATCATATATATAAGAACTGTTACGATTTCCGAGTATACATAAGGAGGAGGCTGGAGCAAGAAAAAAGAACATACGCCAGAGAGAAATCAATTGGGGTAATTATTAAGGAATGTCAGTCTAACAAATATTCTGATGATTTGTAGGATCGCGGGACTCTTATAATCTAAGTAAACATATTATATATTGAATGGTGTATAGAGATGTAGTATATACCAAGTATGTATAAGTTGAAAAGTAGGGGAGGACTCTGGGGACTAAATGAAGTATCAAGAAGTGGAGTTGAGGTATAAAATAGCTTTGTAACTTTACCAGAAAACATTTTATTATAGTGTACATAAAGATATATTCTAGGGAAATGAACCATGAGGTCTACTCAAAGGATAAGGGGGGGCGCACCCAGCATTTATTGAATATAAAAGGCACATACGTAGACCTATGAAAGGCTGACCTGTACTGTGCACCAAGAAGGGGATTGACCTGTACCATAGGAAAATAGGAATCAAGAGGGGCATACCTACCGAAACAGGAGGAGGGAGTGAACTCATAGGGTCAACCCATATGTAAGGTGTAGGTACTGTTCCAAAAGGGGAAATGGACAGTATTGTGACAGAAGTCACACATTTTATAGGGATTATTATGGTAAGTTTCAATTCTGTATACCACTAGCATTATTATGTTTGACGAGTGTCGGAAAGAACACTTTCATTTGCCCAGAGATCCTCTAGAATACAAACTACTGTGAATAATACTAGTTGGTACTGAAGAAAAATAGTACAAAAAATCAGAATATATCATGAAATATTTAAATGTCCATGACATCTGGAATTTATGATTGGAGCTGAAGAGAAAGTCCTCACCATTTATAAGTAAGAGTAATGCGGAATGACATTATAAATAGAGGCTTATGTTCTCAAAACAAAGTAGAGTAAGGAATTAGTGGAAAGACAACAATTGGAAGCCTGTTCTATAGGGTACATGGATTTATGGGCAAAAAAGAGGAAATTGTGTATAAAAATTTATGTAGTAAATGATTACTTTTGAAGTGTGGGTTGTTACTAGTATGATATCAATGTACATAAAATGCAGTGTACATAAAATGTATAAAATACGGTGTGTTCGATCCTTGGAAGGGGATATGTACTGCTTCGAGAATTTACACGTAAGTTCTGGAACCACTCAACCTTCTACCACCTTGAACACGCGATATTTTAAAGACAAGTGTGAGACAGAGCCTATTTACTGCACAACACCTGTCTGTGTGTGCAGAATGGATGTTAGTCCTTAGAGGACAGGAGCTGCATCACACAAGCTGACTGCAGAATGATTCTGTTGCCTTCAATATACATAGTACATAAGGACCACAAATATAAGAGGAGTTTGGGCTCATACAGAGGCATATAGACAGTAGCTTTTCTCCTCATTCTATTTGCGAGTTGAACAGGTAAGAAAATGACTACCAGTAGTACAGGGGGCCCTCTGCCATGTGCTGTAAGGTGGATTGCGGAGTATCGATGTATATGTAGATGTAGAAATGCTGAAAAACTGTAATTGACAGATGATTGAAGACAGATAGCAATTATCCAACAAAAGCTTGCTTACAAAGTTTCAAAAATGAATATTAAGTAAAGAATCTAGAGATATTCCTCAGCCCCTTATGTATCGCTCCCACAGGGGCCATGCACACAAGATTAGTCTAATTACAATGTAAACAGAGGAACTACACTCCTCATGCAACTGGAGGGAGGAAACTAACAGACCTGTTGTGTCGTGAAAACACAGTAATGGAAGGGTGTACTAACAACAACTTTATTTCTCGCCACAGAACTACATATATATGAACAAGTCAGAGAGATACCTAGGAAGAACAAACAGATATTCTCTCACTAGCAGTACACGTCTCATTCTGCAAAAACCTGGCACAGTGCTAAGTATACTCAGCAATGCACTTCACAGTGGTTTGCAGAGTGTGTATATAGATGCAGAATAAATGGCAGAGATGAAATTCTCCACTTCCACATTACAAAACCTTATGGAGTGTATCTTGCAACTGCTCCCTGTATCTGACGTGCAAATTTATGTCCAATGAAAGCTTTTCTGGCAAGACAACATTGAACATTTCATTCAGTGATAGTCATTTATAGCACTGAGGTGTATCAGTCATTTAATTGTATGGGCTTCCATTTTTTTTCATTCATTTTCACAGTCATTAAAAAGATAGTTCTTATTAGCTTGTCCACCTTCCAATGGCACAAAATTTGCAACAAGTGAGCAATGAGATTTACACATCAGCTTGTTTTATTAGATACATAAAATTGGATATCACTGCAAAATATAACTTGTCAGAACATAGCAGTCTCTAAGTAACTAGACAATCACTCTCTGTCTGGCACATTTTATGGCCTCATATCTGTTCGCTCAAGACATTATCAATAATTGAAAATTTACATTGACATTGTTTTATATTTTTTGCATGATACGTCATCATCTGCTGCATTTGCTGCAATGCATAATTTCAGTTCTCAAATCCATGTAAATAATCTATTTTATTTTATTTTATTTTTACTCTGATGCCAGTTCTGCATAAACTGACAACAATGGGTGCTCCAACAGTGGCTGAGAAGAATTGGTAATGTTTCAAAGAAATGGGAAGTCCTGTATAACACAAAGTTAAATATCACTTCACAGTCAGGTGTTTTCTAACAGATATTGGTTTCTAAACATAGTCCCTTTCTTTACTAACTTTAGACATGATCAGGAGGTAAAATGTTACAAGGTCCATTATAGTGGTGACACACAAGCAAAAAGTTGTATGCTTAGATCACTGTAAGTGACACAAAATGTTCCTACATTGGTGATAAGGGAAATGTTAAGCATTATGATTCCTTACACCTTAACTCTGTCTTATTGCCCTCTGAGTGAAAGAGATTACAGTTACAAAAATAACACTAATAACCAGTACTGATTTTCTGGAGAAATGGTTAGAGGTCTCTGTGTAACCTGTTGCCAATTCCTAAATTTTACAAATTATTGCCACAAGAAATTATAACATACATAATCAACAATATTTACAGAATGAGGCCCACATATGAATGGCACATTTTGTGCACATTTAGTTTCATTTCCTCTCTTTTGCCTACTTTCACCTCCTCTTCCAGTTTCATCTTCATCTTCATCATCATCATCATCATCTCAGCTATTTCATCTTTTTATTCAAACAACAGAAACTCCAGATAGGAATATCAACTATGTAGGAAAAGACAGATTGCTACTTACCATAAAGAAGACACGTCAAGTTGCAGACAGGCACAATTAAAAGACACACACATAAAGCTTTTGGCCACAGTTTTCATCAGTTAAACACACACACACACACACACACACACACACACACACACACACACACACGACAACCAACTCCAGCATCTCAGGCCTGAATTTTATGTGTGTGTGTGTGTGTGTGTGTGTGTGTGTGTGTGTGTGTGTGTGTGTGTGTGTGTGTGTTACTGATAAGGACTGGCCAAAAGCTTTATGTGAGTGTCCTTTAATTGTGCCCATCTGCAACGTGACGTGTTTTCTTTAAGATCAGTAGCAATCTGTCTTTTTCTACACTGTTCATCTTTTTAATCACTGGGGATGAGAAATACTGCATAATCTTACAATCCATTTTGACTCTGCACCTCTTAATAGAATTCTAAACTTTCCCTTAATCTGTTCAATACTGAATACAAAAGAGAACAAACAGTATTACGACATCACTGCATAACAACAAAAGCAGTGCCTTCTTGAAATGTCTTTTAAAATGTGACTGCATAAGACTATTAGTTATTTCTTTGACATTCACATGTTGAATGATTTCAGTAATATTGTACAGTTCAATATTTTAACCATTTTTCAAAAAAGGCTGTGAGATTGGCTGCCATGACCCTTAAAGGAATATGAAGATACCATTTACAAATGCCCCAGATATTAACAAAATCTAATATCATTACCTGCTTTTGGTAATAATGACATTGATGTATGATTTTTCCGCCTTTAATATAAATAAAAATGTAGCTTTCTTTTATTCAAAAAGTTAAAGTGTATGCATTCTCAAGTATGCCCCCAAAACCTCAGCACTGCTAGTACCTAATTTCACCACTGAGTGCTCTAAGATTTATTGTACTATAAGTGCAGTTGCCACCAGAAAGATCGCGGGAGGCGCACATTGGCACGGCACGTCACGGACGGTAGTTGCCGCAAGGAGAGTCCCGTCCACCAGAGGGCACGCGAGAATTCGGACGCGACCTCTGCCGGCATAACAACAACAACAACAACAACAACAACTCCAGTAGCACAGGCCGGGCCCAATCAGTTAACATTGGGCATGCCTAGGACACAGCCCGATCTACGCTAAGTGAAGTGCGACGTAAACGTGAACAGTGTTACTACAATATGTATAGTAGGAGCATTATAACTAATGACAACAATACCACATTATTTTAAAAGGTGTCATGGACACAATTACCTGAAATTGACAGGCAAAATACTATAGTTTTTTCCATTTGACCTTACATCACAATATAATACTTGTCACTGACAAATATTTCTACTAATTAAGTGCAATTCATTTACTTTATTGCCCATTGCATTACATATTTATATATATGTGTATGTATCTTTGGCTTGGTTGTACTTTCATTAGCTGTTCAAAATGTTACACAATTTAATGCTGAAGAAGATTCACTTAAATTTTTAGCTAGAGACACACAATGGTTTTTATGTATATTAACTATGTGACAAAGCAAATACATGATCACTACAATTACTGTACATATACATCACCAAGAACATGGTATTATTTAGTGCTTTGTTGATGCAAAAAGAGAGCCATGTTGTTGACAGAAAACAGAGTTACATTTGTTTTAAACATGTTGACATGGCTCTTTTCATGATATGGTAAAGATTTACAGTATATCAAGCAGATACAAACCAGACATATCAGACTAAGAAGCAGCATATTTTATACATCTGACACCATCAAAAAAGCACACATTTGGTTCATTCATGATGAAATGCTTCACTAATATATAAAAAATAAATTAAACTAGATTTTCAAAATATACTGTGTGGGTCAATTTTAACCTATTTACATCTAGTTCTGCATAAATACAACAATGTTAATGACACAAATAGTAATAGTAGTAGTAGTAGTAGTAGTAGTAGTAGTAGTTAATGATGATGGTGGTTGTGATGATGATGATAACATTAACTGATATGAGTAATGACAAATGAAAGGTAACAGACAGCTGCAAATACATGTTCACTACAATTACTGTACATGTACATCACCAAGAACAGGGTATTATTTAGTGTAGAGATATTCAACATTACATATGAGAAACTGGGCATAATTAAATATTTATGTTAGTCAACAACAGAAACTGGTACAAAGTGGAGACCAACCTATACGTATTCTGTAATGATGATACTGTACATCTAAAAATTTAGTCCATAAATGGATAAAATAATGCATACAAGTTTAGCAAGAAATGAAGCCAGTCACAAAAATATATGTTGGTAAATTTTTAATAGGGGAAAAAGGAACAAAAAGTTGCAAACTACCCATCTTTAACAATTTAAATTCAGTTTATTATCAATTTTCATATTGAAATTCAAACAAGTAGCTTTCTCTGTTGGCATTAGTCAATATTTTTCAATAGTAATATTTGTGTTATCTCAATAGTCATGTGAGAACTATAAAAACAGAAGAATAAAATATAAATCACCACTGTGTCATGTACTATGACAAAAAGGCACAACAAAATACATTTACTGACACATATCTTTTACTAATTTTTTGTCAGAGCTAACCTCACAGACTTATTACAAGCAGTAAAAAATTTCTAACACTGGACAAAGAGAGAGGTGACATAGTCTTCCCTATGCATATACACAATATAAAGACAGACAAAATAGTCTGGTTTTCTTTAATTAGACACTAACTTAAAGCAGTAACAGTGAAATGCTTACAAAATATCAGGGTATGTGAAAGGCTGTTTTGCCACTTCTTGTACACCATTCTTAAGTGAGGGTCTTGAATCATTTCTTCTCTGACAACTTTGCAATATTCAACTTCTTCTTCTCTCTCTCTCTCTCTTTTTTTTTTTTTTTCCACTTCATTATTAATGGTAGAGGCAATCTAATTTTTCAATATCTGTGGATATTAAAACTTTTAGTGGCACATTCTGATTTATTTCTTGCTATGTTTCTGCTCAGTACTTCATCATTATTATTTATAAAGTCTTTAACTTCATGTCTAAAAATAAATTTCCAATGTTCTGTCTAAAGGTACAAACCTATATTAATTTTTGTACTGAAAATGCCTTTGTGACAATAGTTGAAGAATTTATAAGAGAAGGACCAACAGAGAAAAACTGTTTTTAGTCAGGTTTGCTAACTTCTGAGACACATGAAGAATACCTCCCACTCTTCCATATCTCTCTCTCTCTCTCTCTCTCTCTCTCTCTCTCTCTCTCTCTCTCTCTCTCTCTCTCTCTCTCACACACACACACACACACACACACACACACACACACACACACACACACACACACACACACACACACACAGGCAGAAAGAGAGAGAGAGAGAGAGAGAGAGAGAGAGAGAGATTGGCAGCCTAGACACAAATGGATGGATTCCAAAATATTAAATACCTGAAAAAATGCTCTGCTCATAAGACTTCTTGTGCTAGATGTTAAACTTATTTTTTACTCATAAACCACAATAAATCAAAAAATTAAAATAAAAGTAAAAAAAATAAAAATACAATTACAGCTATGTAAATGGCAGGCAGCAGAACTCCTGTTTACAATTAATTAAATGTACCATATTCTGTCTGTACCTAATAACTTGGGTACTACACCAACTGAATGTTGGACATATATACAAAACATAACCTTTTGGACTGAACACTGTACTTTTGTAATGATAAAAGTGTTCTAAATTTATATTGCAAAAATAAAAGGATTCATCAAAACATAGTAATTTTGTTCTTCTTTTCTGCTTTGTACAGTACTTTAATGCCAACAATAACTTGAGAGACTGAACTAATTCCATATAATGCACATTTTAAAAATCTGAAAGGAAACATTACTCAACATATATCAAACTGCTGCAATATTTCTATTGTATATCTTTCAAATAAGAAATCAATATCAGCACATCAACTAATATGCATGTAAACCTGGAAAAGTGAGATAATGATAGGAAGACAAAAAATATGATCAGTCTCTCTCAAAAAACTGCAGTTTGGACACACTATTAATACACATTAGTTATCATGCTAGACAACCCTTGCTTTTGGAGCATGAAGAATAAACTAGAAAGGCTCTAAAGATGTTGAAAATCCTGTTGACACATTTCCATAGTTCAGAACAGGTGACTCAGATGTAGGCATATTTACTACCTGAGAAACAGAGGCTATTACAGTACTAGTAACGGTAGCTAGCAAAAGAGTACTGACATTTGCTGCTGAAGATTCAGTGGCACCGGCAACAGAGGACAAGAGTGTTGTTGGAACTGTGCTTGTAATATTATGGTTTGCTTTAGTGACACTTGACACCAGTGTTGCTCTTGATCTGTTCTGATAATGAGTGTGAATTTTACATCCATTGCCTGGTAGTGGTGGCCCTATTATTGCATCAAGTAGATAGGCAACAAGTGAGCCTGCAGTCAGTCCAATGTTGTACGATAAAGTCATGATATTACCTGTAAGAAAACAAGATAATAATAATAATAATAATAATAATAATAATAATAATAATTTTCAACTGATTTATGAGTGAATAACTTAATTTGTAATTAAAGTAAGGGAGGAGAAGGGATGATGGATCTGAGGGGAAGCATGGAGAAGGCAGCTGCATTTACGATGACTTGTGTCTTTTATTATTATGGCAGAAATTATTGAGAATTTATAAAGAAACATTCCAGTGTGAGCTGAATACATTTATCATGAACATTACTGAATAAGGTATTTATTGTCACCTCTGCTCCTACATTTTCCTCTTAGTAGCTGATTAGTTTCACTTCTCTAACTGTATTCTACTGCACATGATACCATTTTACATCTCCTTCAAAGACTTCACTAGTTTTTAATAAGTTCTTTATGTTTTGAGATACACTAACATTAGCAGAGATAATGTTGGTTAGCAACTGCCTGTGAGGTTTTCACTACATTTTTAACAGTTAAAGTTGGTACACAGTGAAACTGTGATGTTATGAATCAACCTCATATTATTTTCTTTTAGCTTTCAACCCTTCATTGTTCACCTGTTTTGATTTTAGGTAAACTGAAACTCCTTCTTTCAATGTTCCTGTGATCTCCGAATGTCATTTCTGTTACATGTTCTGTTAGAAAGGTCTTTCCTTTTATGAAATACTGCTTCATTCATTTTTTACTAATATCTAATTAGTGTGACATGTTTCGGCAGCATGCTGCCATCATCAGGTGGATTCCAGTTACATGTATGTTACATAAATCTGAAGTGTGATTAGGTTCATTTTCTGTGTGTGCCAGAGAGGTTGCTCACAGAACTTCTTGAACTAGTACTCGACTACAATTATTTTACATTTACTTATAAAACTTCCATGCAGCATAAAGGTCTCACAACAGGTTCAAGTATAGCAGACACAGTTGCCAATATATATTAACCACCCTTAGCAAAAAAAACTCTAACAATAAAATCAAGCTCTATGGATAAAATTTCCATACATATTATAAAAATGGGTGTGCGTATATTCCACATCCCCTCCTAAACCACTGGACTGATTTCAACCAAACTTCGTACACAGAACCCTTACTATCAGGCAACAATTGCTGTGGGGTTCAGAACACCTTACAGTTCTACACATACATCTACATTTTGCAGACTACCATGAGGTGCATTGCAGAGGGTACATCCCACTGTACCGCTTATTAGGATTGCTTCCTGTTCCATTCACGTATGGACCACAGGAAGAATGATTGTTTGAATGAATCTGTGTGTGCAGTAATTATTCTAATCTTATCCTCACAATTCCTATGTGAGCAATACATAAGGGGTTGTAATACACTCATGAGCAAAAGAAACAGAGCACCTTGAATGACAAGAGATAGGGCGTTCATATTCACAGGATATGTACTTAAGTACGTTCAACAGAAATGATGAGCATTTCAGTCATCTCAGTTCAGCATGTGTCCTATTGCCTGGTAGTCACAGGGTCCACCATAGACCCTGATAACATGTGTGATGGCATTGATGTGTATGAGGTGCGAATGGCGTCCTGTGGTATAGCCATCTATGCTGCATTCACCTGGTTCCAAAGTTCATCTGTGGTGATTAGCTTTCAAAAGGTTGACATCCTGTGACACCAAGAGCACACACGTTCACGCAGTAACATGTGGTCGTGCATTACCTTCCTGAAAAATTGTGTCTGGGGTGTTGTGCAGAAAGGGCACGGCTACAAGTCACAGGATGTCATTCACGTAGCCCACACTGTCACATTGACCTGGACATGCACCAACTGTGATTTGTTGTTGTACTTAATAGCACCACACACTATAAGACCTTGAGCTGGTGCTGTATGTCTTGTGCAAATGCAGTCACTGTGATATCACTTGCCCTGTCTGCGGCGAACCAAAACACAGCCATCATTTTCAAACAAACAGAACCTAGGTTCATTCAAAAACACTATCCAGTGGCATTCCTGGCCCCAATGACGTTATTGCCTTCTAGTGTGTTTCTGCACATTCGTCAAATGTAGGTGGAGAAGTAGACGATGCACACATAACCCATGTCGTAATAAGTGGTGATGGACTGTCAACTCTGATAGTGTACAATGTGTTCCACTGTTTCACTGTTGTGTCAGAGCCGAAGAGACGCAGGTCTGTCCTGTAATGGCAGATGAGGTGTTGATCTTCTCAGGGGGTGGTCTGGATGGTGTGACCTGATCCATCTCATTGTGTTTTATGGCTGTCCTTGAATCATTCCACACACACTTGTTGGACTGCCAAAACCCTTCATCCCACATGAGCAGCAATCTCCCAGACGGATGCATCACATTCTCTAATGCCAATAATGTGCCCTCTTTCAAACTCACTGATCTGACCGTAAGGTTCGTGCATATGTCTGTGAGACACCCTGCATGTCCGATCAACACACACTGATCCATTACCTTTGGTTAATAATGACAATGAGAGGCACAGGCACATTTTACCAGTAGGTAGTGTTGTGTTGCAATATCAATGCTGACCTTGAATCCGCTGGCTGACATGTTTTAAATGCTAATCATTTTGACATGTTTTAAATGCTAATCATTTCTGCAGAAAATACTAATACACATGTTCTGTGAATATGAACATCCTATCTCTAGTTGTTCAAGGTATTCTGTTTTATCTGAAAATGAACACATAATTTAAAGCCAGTTCTCAAAACTTTGTTAATAGACTTTCTCTGGATAGTTAATAGACTTTCTCTGGAATCTTCAAGATTCTTCCAGTTCTGTTCCTTCAGTATCTCTGTGACACTCTCTCACAGATTAAACAAACCTGTGACAGTTTTTGCTGCCCTTATATGTTTATGTTCAATATCCCATTTTAGTCCTATCTGGCATGCATCCCACACACTTGAGTCTCCTTTGTAGACTGATTGCACTTTCCCAGTATTCTACTAATGAACCAAAGTCTACCACCTGCTTTACCCACGACTGAAACTATGTGATCATTCCATTTCATATCCCTACAAACTGTTACACCCACATATTTGTATGAGTTGGCCAATTCCAACAGTGACTCACTGATATTATAGTCATGGGATACTACATTTTTTTTTCGTTTTGTGATTACAATATTTTACATTTCTGAACATTTAGAGAAAGCTGCCAATCTCTGCATCACGAAATCTTATCAAGATCTGACCGAATATTTATGCAGCTTCTTTCAGATAGTACTTCATTAAAGATAACTGCATCATCTGCAAAAAGCCTGATTTTGCTGTTAATATTGTCTGCAAGGTCATTAATATACAACATGAACAGTAAGGGGCACAAGACACTTTCCTGGGGCACACCCATAGTTACTTCTACACCTGATGATGACTCTCCATCCAAGATGACATGTTGCATCCTACCTATCAAAAACTCCTCAATCCAGTCACAAATTTCACTTGATACCCCATATGCTCCTACTTTTGACAATACGTGTAGGTGTGATACTGAATCAAATGCTTTACGGTGTAGAGGGGATGTTAGACGAGGATTGGCTGTCAGGATGTGCCGTATTGAAACTCGTACAAGTTTCCCAAGTGATTTATTATTTCCAGCTACAGTGCCCCCGTTCCTCTTGGTCTGCGTCACCGGGTCCCACAATGTTGAGGACACCACTTCGCTGTCTGCGAAACAGCTTGGAACAGAATGGCTACCTCAGCGACCCGTGCTATTCCCAGCAGTGTGTCAGCCTTGTACGGCTGCAGAGTTGTGATGATGTCAGGCTGCACCGGCAGTCGACTCAGCACTCTCCGTCCATGTTGCTTCGGCACTGCTCGCAGGGTGGCCTGCTGCGCGCTTCTTCGCTGGCATGGCTAGGATCGCGGCGACAAGCTCAAGCAATCCGGCGTCCGAATCGGCGGTCCTCGCCTCGGGATGCCTCTGGCGTGTGTTGGGAGCCAACAAGACTGCCTGCAGTAACAAGCCATGGCGTGGCCTGCCGCTGGCTGGCTGCAGATCCTGCACTGGCCTCGAACCAATGACCTATCATGGACTGGAACACTGGTGCCCCACATGCTGCTGCATGTAGCCGGTGGTATGACACGCCCCGCTGTCCAGGAGAGCTGTCACACTTGAATGCCTTGTTAGTGAACCGGCGCCTATTTATACGTAGCTGTGCCCCTCTATTTTGCTAATGCACTGCTCTGAGTCATGTATTCATAACACCTGAGTTGGGCCAGTGGGCCCCTTATGCCTGTAACTTGCACCATGCACACCGCTGTGTTTACTGTTTTCAGTGGGTCTATGGCCCTGTGGCCTCCATTCTACTTCATAACCACTGGTAGCGTGACTTACTGTCAACAGGCCCGTGCCTGGCTGTAACTTGTGAGCTCAGAAATATTGCACCGAAGCTAACCTTTTCCCATCTTAACCGGTGGTGCCACTACATTATTCCCCCCTTCAGAAAGACCCGGTCCCCAGGTTGACCTCTAACTACTCTTAAACCTGTTTGGGTCGGCACATACTTATGACATATTTACTACTACTATTAGAAAACTTAGATGTGGTCCAGTCCTCTTAAACACACGACATGAGACAAAACGTAAAAACTCCTTACTGGATGACCACCCCACTTAATGCTTGATCAAGCTCTTACCTACCTGTCTTATGCCCTCAGTATCAAATCCACTGGGATCTGGCCTACCGTCGGTTCCCTCTTGGAATTGGATCTTCGCCTGATCAGAATGAAAACAACAGAGGTGCCCAAAATGATCGTTACTTGGCATTGCCTTTCCCTATATTGAGCAACATGCTGCACAAGCTGTTCTGGTAATATGCGCCCCTCTTGTTCAGAAATGAACTGGTTTATGGATCTCAACAGACCTGACTCCAGGATTTGATTTAACAAGGTCAGATTCTGCCTTGGCAAAAACTCTAAAGTTGCTTCTGGCCAGTACAGCTGTGGCTGTGTAACATTCAAGTGCATGACTCCTGAAATTGATGCTGGCAGATGGAAGGTTGGTGTTATTATGTTACACTTAGTTCCATTGATTAAAATTCTGCTCCCCTCGAGCTCTATATGTTTTGCTTCGGCAAATACTCCCTGCTCAAAACAACTTGCTACTACTATAGATTTTTTGTAGGTGGAGAAGATCCAGTTCATCCCAACCCATTGCAAGTTCAATTTTGGCTCCCTGATGTCCCTTGCACAGTAAATTTCTTCCTTCCTGGCCAAAAATAGCTGCACCATGCATGTGTCCGGATTGGTGCTTATCACCCTGGCTGGACATACCTTCCTTCTATGGCAGCTCCGTAATTCCTCCCTTGTCATCTCGGCGTACCGGCTGCTAACTGCCGAGATCAGCAATACCTCCTCAGTTTTTACTTCTACAAACTTGCTCAATGCTCCTCTTTTCAGTGACCTGAGGACAGGGATCACCATCAGCGTTCTTCCCTCCTCATAAAGACTGCTGCCCCTAGAAGGCTCACAGTACTCAAAAACACATACAACATATGAAAATACAATGCCTAATTAATCTACGCAAACCCACTGATACATAAAAAAACTGCAAATACTCCACTACTTTCTCGATCGCAAAGCATACGGTACAGCATGCTGTACTCTTATCTTTCTGGTTTTCTCTGTGCTGAACACCTCTCTGCACTCTCTCTTTCTTCCTCTTTCCTTCCTGTGACATGTCTGGAATCACATCGGGGCAACCCTTAAATGGCCACAACCGCCCAATGTGTACTATCGGTGTTCTAGTTGGCAGATGAAGCTTAAAATTAATGGGGGATGTGGTTTCAACTACTTGATATGGCCCTTGGTAACTCATGACGAACTTCTTTGTTTTCCCTTTTGACGTATAGGGGCTGGATAGCATTACCCACTGCCCTCCTCTATACTGCAGTAAACTTCCTTTCCGCTTCACTGCATCTTCCTGCCTATCCAAAGCCTTCATATTCGCCTTTTGTACCTGTTTCCAAACACCCTGAATTGTTCTGACGAACTGATGTACAGATTCACTGGTCCTTCCTTTCTGTAGCTTCATTACATCAAAAGGGTGACTGCATTTTTTGCCCGTACACTACCTCATACGGAGACAAACCAGTATTGGTATGGACTTTTACATTGTACGCACATACAATATGTTTCAAATACTCGTCCCACTGACAGCGATGGGAATCCACATAAAAACTCAGCATCTTCCTGATTGTTCTATGTACCCATTCTGTCCTTCCGTTTGCCTGTGGATGCAATGCACTTGTCCTCGACTCCTTTATGTTCAACAATTTACACAGTTCCTTCATTAAATCTGACATGAAGTTGGCCACTTGGTCAGTAATTATTGTCTCCGGAACACCAAACTTCAAAATCCAGTTATTTACTAATGCTTGCGCGACCATTGCTGCCTGTTGTTTTGGCACAGCCACCATCTCCACATACCTCGAAAAATGGTCTATTATTGTCAGAACGAATCTGTTCCCCGATGGTGTTCGACTGAAAGATCCTTAGACATCGATCCCCAGCATAGGGAATGGACATGTCGCTTCCAGCAATCGTTGTAGCTGTATCTGTTTCACGCTCAAATCTGCTCTCTGCGCAAATGGTATACAGTTCTTGACAAACTGATCCACATCCACTCTTCCTACCTCTCCACCAATACCTCTCCGCCACTCTCCTATTCATTGCTCTATACCCGCCATGACCAGATAACATGTGATCATGTGCTTCCTTTAAAACCTTATCTCTCAGTTTCACAGGCACTACTACCCTTGGCCCTAACTCTGTTTCCCTGCACAGAAGACCATCGTACATATTAAATTGTGGCTCTGTTCGATACAGTTTACAATCATTGTCAGTGTCCTGTAATTCTTGCCATACTGCTAGGTCACAACCTATGACTTCTACTTTTGCCACCTTTCTACTCAGTGCATCCCCATTACCGTGCTTCTTCCCTGGCTTGTGCACCACCTCGTAGTCGAATTCACTAAGCCTCACAGCCCACCTAGCGAGTCTAGTGGACGGATCCTTAAAATCTCAACAACCACTTCGACGCAGGATGATCTTGTCACTACCCAAAATCTTCTCCCATATAAATAACATTTAAAATATGTGATTCCATACATTACACTAAGCATCTCCCTCTCAGCTGTTGAGTAATTCCTCTCTGCTGCGTTCAACTGCCTAGATGCATAGGCTACAGGATGTTCTTTCCCATCAATTTCCTGACTTAGAACACACCCTAGTGCTCGAACAAATTCCTTTACAAAACCTGGAAACACAAGAACCTGACTCGATGTTAACACTTCTTTCAGTTTGTCAAACGCTTTCTGACAATCTTCTGTCCACTCAAATTTCACACCCTTCCTTAACAATCGCTTCAATGGCTGTGCTAAATCTGTAAAACCCTTCATGAACTTTCAATAGAAATTGCAAATTCTGACGAATGATTGCACTTCCTTAACAGTTTTCGGCTCCCAAAAATCCCTTACAGCCTGTACCAACCTCAGAGCTGTTCGCACTCCATCCTTACTGATGATATACCCTAAATATTTCACATCTTCCAATGCAAAATGACACTTCTCCAGGCTCAACATCAATTAAGCTGCTCTTAACCTCATAAAGACTTCCCTTAACAGCTGCTCCATACTACTTGAAAACACTATAATGTCATCCAAATAGACAAGACACTGCTGTGGTTTCAAGCCCTCAACACACTGTCTAGCAACCTCTGAAACATTGCTGGAGTGTTTTTCAAACCGAATGGCATACTGATGTACTGGTAATGGCCTCCAGGAGTAGAGAAAGCAGTTTCTGGGTGATCCTCTGGAGCCACCTGTAACTGATGATAAACACTTGTCAAATCCATTGTAGAAACGTACTGGCACTATCCTAGGTGATTCAAAGTCTCCAATATATTTGGAATGGGGTACGCGTAATGGGGTAATGTCTTATTATTGAGGTATCAGTAGTCACAACAGAACCTGTATTTCTTAGTTCCATCCATAGATTTTTTAGGCACAACGACAATGCCCACTCCCCAGAAACTATTACTATGCTTTATAATGCCGTCCGCAAGCTGTTGAGCAATGAAATCCTCAAAAATCAGCTGCAAATACCTCGGTATTCTGTATGGTTTACGGTAAACAGGTGCTTTGTTCCCTGTTGGTATCCTATGTTGAACTAATGGGGTTGCTGCTAACGGCCCTCACAGAAAAAACAAATCCTTAAATTCCCACAACAATTCTTCCATATGCTCTTTTTCTCCTCCTTTCAAATGCTTAATTTTGTCACGCAATGCAGTTCTATAGGCAGTTAGTGGTTAATCGCTTCACCTACCTCTCGAACGCCAGTCTTCGTCATTTGGTACATCAAAATTTGCTTCTAAAACTACTTTTATCAAATTCGCGTCTACAGCGCTAAAATTATCCACGTTCATGGGGATTACTCGTCCATCGTTTCCCTCTTGTATGTGTACAATACTATGTTTCATAAAACAACCTAATGGATCCAAAAATTTACCATCCTCCAATGGTTCATTAACACATACTGTACCCACAGGTAGAATTGACTCTACACTTACCCAAAGCGACTTCCTGGTGCCACTAGACACACACGCATGTGAAGAAAGTCTTAATGCTAATGTACGCAGTTCAATTGGTTTGTTCATTACATTGAACACCCCTCGTGACAGTGACAACAGTTTACCTAGCTGAAATAACATTCCACCCAGTTCCACAGTTTGTTGTCCAAGGTCAATTTTGGCATGATGTTGATGCAAGAAATCTAATCCTAAGATCATGTCATAGCCCTCACTTACCCATGGTACTACCTCCATGCATGCATCAAATCAGACTTTCCCCATGCGAAGGTCAACTGTCATTGACCCCAAAGGTGTTACCTCCTTATCTTGCACTCCACACAACCTATAACATGATGGGTCTAACTTCCTTCATCCCATTTAACTCTTAGTGCCACTGACACTTGTGCCCCTGTGTCCAACAAAATCTTAAACTTTTTAGTTCCTATGGATCCTACCAACAAACATTCCACCTCTGCATATGTATTTGTAGCAATGAAATTAAACGGGAGCTCCCTTAGGTGAGTCTTGGGCCCCCTCTGCTGTTTAATGATTGTCCACCTCGACTGACTCCACTTCTCCATCCTTCATGCTGCTGATTTCCACCACTTCCTCTATTCCCCCGTGACTGGGTACATTGCCTCTGCACATGTCCGGTATGACAACACACATTTTATACCCGCTGTAAACACTGCTTGTCTATCACATACCCCTGTTGCCATGTCTAATTCATCACTTTGAACTGACAGCTGAATGGCCGAATACAAATCTTTCGGAGTCCCTTCATGCACTTTCTGTGACATATGCACTGGTAACCCCTCAAAAACACATCAAGTGCCCTTTGCTTGGCCTCCTACAATGGAACACCATTTGCTTCATTGCTCTGGCCCAACTCATTAAGTATACTCATTAATTTCTCTTATCCTGTCTGCAAATTTCTCTACCATCTCCCCCCACCTCTTCATCATTGTACTTAACTTCTGCCTGAAGTACCGAGCACTAGTCTGTTTCTTGTACCTCTGTAAAACCCCCTCCTTCAACTGCTTAAACTGTCCCGCCTTCCTCAAGGCCTCAGAATACCTTACATATGTCTTCACTTCACCCGTTAATATAATCTTGACTACATGTAACAATTGTTCATCAGACCAACCATTCATCACAACTGAAGTTTCCAAGTCCTCCACAAATCAACGCACATCCTCAGATGCCTTGCCAGAAAACGGAATAATCAAACTCGCAGCGGCTGGATCAATCTCCTGCTGCGGCACCCTAGGCAAAAATGACTGATCCTTTGAAGTTTCCCGCTCACTTCTAGCTGTTAATTCACTTCTCAACTGCATATTGTCCGCTGTCAATTGTGCTACCTTTTCCAACAAAATCCGTACCACTTCTGGTTCTGACACACCTTGCGTCCCTGACTCTGCTATATTGTTGCTTTCGTTCCCAGTTAGTCCTAAAACAAAACATTTAAGTACAAGAATAACCTGACTTACTACAGCTCCGTATCATCATACTCAATATCATTATACACCAATACAAAAGTACTCAAATGCCACGAAAGACATCATCTTACAGCCCCAAACATAATAACACTTATTCTGACAAAAAAAATATGCCTATGCAAAACATCTAAAAAGGCCTGCCAGGAGCCATACAAAAAATGGTCAACACTCACCACATTTTGTGACTGTAATTCAGGTGGTGGGCTCGAATGTCGTACTGTACAGACAATGCCCACTATTTTGACAGCAAATGTAGAGGGGCTGTTGGACGAGGATGGTCTGTCAGGATGCGCTGTATTGAAACTTGTCCAAGTTTCCCAAGTGATTTATTATTTCCAGCTTCAGTGCACCCGTTCCACTTGGTCTGAGTCACCAGGTCCTGCAATGCTGAGGACACCACTTTGCTGTCTGCGAAATGGCTTGGCATGGAATGGCTGCCTCAGCGACCCATGTAATGCCCTGTGGTGTGTCGGTGTTGTACGGCCGCGGAGTTGTGACGACGTCACGCTGTGCCGGCAGTCAACTCAGCACTCTCCGTCCCTGTTGCCTCAGCGCTGCTTGCAAGGTGCCCCGCTGCGTGCTTCTTCACTGGCGTGGCTACAATCACAGCGACAACAAGCGCTCACAATCCGGTGTCCAAATCTGTGGCCCTCACCTCAGGAAGCCTCCAGCGTGTGTTGGGAGTCAACAAGACTGCCCGCAATAGTGAGCCATGGCGTGGCCCGCCACTGGCTGTCTGCAGACCCAGCATTGGCCTCAGAGGGCCGAACCAACAACCTATCGTGGATTGGAACGATGGCACCCCATCTGCTGCTACGTGTAGCCGGTGGTGTGACATGCCCTGCCATCCAGGAGAGCTGTCACACTTGAATGCCTTGTTAGTGAGCCAGTGCCTATTTATACGTGGCTGTTTTGTTAAATCGCCACTCCGAGTCATGTGGTCATAACACCTGGGTTGGGCTAGTGGGCCCCTTCTGCCTGTAACTTGCGCCATGCACACTGCTGTGTTTACTCTTTTCAGCGGGTCTATGGCCCTGTTGTCTCCATTCTACTTCGCAACCGCTGGTAGCATAACTCCTGTCAACAGGCCCGCAGCTGGCTGTAACTTGTGCGCTCAGAAATATTGCACCAATGCTAACCTTTTCCCATCTTAACCAGTGGTGCTGCTACAACAGAAATCAAGAAATACAGCATCTACCCAATTGCCTTGATCCAAAACTTTCAGCATGTCGTGTGAGAAAAGTGCAAGTTGGGTTTCACACGATCAATGTTTTTGAAATCCATGCTGATTGGCATTCTGTCCAAGATACCTCATTATGTTTGAGCTCAGTATATGTTCTAAGATTCTACCACAAATTGATGTCAAGGATATTGTACAGTAGTTTTGTGCATCATTTTTCCTGACCTTCTTGTAGATGGGTGCGACCTGTGCTTTTTTCCAAGAAACAGGCACAGTATTTTCTTCGTGGGATGTATGATAGATTATATTTAGAAGAGGGGCTAATTCAGCCGCAACTTCAGTAGAGAATCTTATAGGGATTCTATTTGGCCCTTGAACTTTGTTCAATTTTAAAAATTTCACGTGTTTCACAATACCACTGACATTAATACTTATTTCACTCATCTTTTCAGTGGTACGAGTATTAAATTGGGGCAATTCTCCTAGCTTTTCCTTTGTAAAGCAACACTGAAAACAGACCTAAACAATTCAGCTTTTGCTTTCCTACCTTCAACTTCAGTTTCTGTCTCATTCACTAAGGAATGGAACTAATTTTGGTGCCATTAACAGCCTTTACATGCAACCAGAATTTCTTTGGGTTCTGTGATAGATCACTTGACAATATTCTGCTACAATATTTGTAGAAGGCATCACGCATTGCTCTCTTGACAGCCAAATCCATCTCATTAAGCATCTCTCTATATAAAGACCTGCGCTATTATGCAATAATCGCTGTTTCTTTACAGTGGCTACATACCCATTAAGAACTGTTCTATTGGGTACATATCTACCCAGTACGCATTCAACTATTCTTTTAAACTTGAACCAGAGTTCCTCTGTATGCTCCTGCCAGTGCTGAAAGTTCGAAGTTCCTCACTGAGATATGACACTATTTATTTTTGTATCTAGTTTACTGAACGTATAAATCTTTCTGCTTGTTTTAGTTGTCCTTTGTACTTTGATAATCATTGTTGCCACAACCATGTCATGGTCACTGATACCAATTTCAGTGTGTTACCATTAGATCCAATATATTTCCATTATGAGTGGAGTGCCTACTATCTGTTGTAGGTAGTTTTGAGAGAAAAAATTTATTACAGTTTTATAAGATGTCTTATCACACCCACCGCTAACAAAGCTGCAAGAATGATTAAAATCTCCACCAATGATTACAGTACGACTGGGGAACTTATTTACAAGTGAACTGAGGTTTTCAAAAAGTTTTTGGTTAAATCAGGAGATGAGTCCAGTGGGCGTGAAAAAAATGCCACATCATGCATGAAGTTACTACTCTTGCAGCACTTTTGACAGCTTTCAACTATAAAGAGCAAATGGGTGTACATGAAAACAAGAGCCATTTATAGAGCTATGAAAAAGCACTGCCATAGAGATGTTTACAAAATAACGCTGTAGAATCATGAAGCAGCTGCACACTGCATACAGAACCTGTCTGGGATCATCTCACACTAAGTCTACTGCAGGAAGTGAATAAACAATACAAAGAATTCGTATTTTGCACACTATGTTCTTTAATTTTGATAGTGTACACATACATTTGTGCATTATGCATATTTCTTTGTATGGCTTTCATAATTTCAAAGGTATTTTCATGAATTCTCAGAAATGAATTTTTTTCAGTGTTACACTACAAACACAGTTCATTTTTTGTTCTTGTTCCTAATAGAAAACTGGCAAAATGAATATCTGGGCAATGGCGGGTTTATCAGCTAGTTGATTATTATGATCATTATGTTGATGATACATTGCACCTGGTAGGTGACGACACGAGTGTTATTAATAACATACTAGATAAACTCAATAAATGGGACTGAATTATAATATTCTGTGTTGAATATGAAAACAATGGTAGCGCTACCTTCATAGGCCTAAACATCAGTAAAGAAAAGAATTTACACACATGCAAAATCTACAGAGAAACAACAATATACACTACCATAAGCAGCTCACCTTTCCACTCTCGAAACACAAACAGGCTGCATATAGAGCCTTAGTTAACAGAGCTGGCAATATACCAATGGATAAATATGCAAAGCTTGATGAACTCGTCACAATAAAACAAATTACTGGAGCAAATGGCTTGGATGACACACTTATTGACAACTTCACACAGAGAGGGTACGAGAGAGGCGGAATAAGCAAACTGCTGCACAGAAAATGAATGAGATTCACTGCTTGTATACCATTCAAGGGCAAACTCTCCTACAAAGTAGCAAACATTTTCAGATTGCACAACATTAATGTTGTCTTCACAACACATAAACTGCAATACACACTGAAACATAACTTAGATGCACATAATCAGGCATCTTTAAAATAGTATGTGATATATGCAAAGGCCACTATGTAGTTCAAACTGGGAGAAACTTCCAGAAAAGATACTATGAACATATAAATGCCTGCCACACAAACAGTTATAATAAACAGGCAATTGCCAACCACATAAAAGGACTTGGCCACCCATTCTCTGATATCGTGAATGGTCTTCATATATTATATAAAATGGACAAAAAACAGCAAATGGACTTGCATGAAGAATTATAAGTTTGCATTCATGGCATAGTACATGGTAACATGTTACTAAATGATAAGCTAGAAAGTAACAATATTAAGTTCTTCAAGAGCTTATCCAATGCTGAATGCTTATATTACTGAATATATTAACTTTAGCAATAAAAAATTGTCTTCACCAAGTAATCATATTGTCTAATATGCGCCATGACATAAATGCACCTACATAGAAACCATGGATCTTGCTGTACATGGGGAAGTTTGCGCACCTCAGCGATACAAATAGCTGTACCGGAGGTGCAACCACAATGTAGGGCTATCTGTTGTGAGGCCAGACAAATAAATGGTTCCTGAAGAGGGGCAACAGCCCTTTCAATAGTTGCAGGAGCAATAGTCTGGATGATTGACTGATCTGGCCTTGTAACATCAACCGAAACGGCCTTGCTGTGCTGGTACTGCAAACAGCTGAAAGCACAGGGAAAAACAGCCATAATTTTTTGCGAGGGCATGCAGCTCTACTGTGTGGTTAAATAATGATGACATCCTCTTGGGTAAAATATTTTGGAGGTAAAATAGTCCCCCATTTGGATTTACATGCGAGGGCCACTCAGGAGGATGTTATTATCAGGTGATACAAAACTAGCATTATGGATTGGAGTCTGAAATGTTAGATCCCTTAATCAGCAGGGTAGGTTAGAAAATTTAAAAAGGGAAATGGATAGGCTAAAGTCAGATATAGTGAGAGTTAGTGAAGTTCAGTGTAGGAGGAGCAGGACTTCTGGTCAGGTGAATACAAGGTTATAAATACAAAATCAAATAATAGGAACACAGATAAGCTACTATTAACAGTATACTGAATGCATTATTGCAGTCAAGATAGACACAAAGCCACACCCACCAGAGTAGTACAAGTTTATATCCCAACTAACTATGCAGCTGATAAAGAGATTGAAGCAATGTATGATGAGATAAAAGAAATTATTCAGATAGTTAAGGGAGATGATAATTAAATAGTCATGGGGACTGGAATTTGATAGTAGGAACAGGAAGAAAAGGAAAATTAGTAGGTGAATATGGAACGGAGGAAAGGAATGAAAGAGGAAACTGTGTAGTAGAATTTTGCACACAGTATAATTTAATCGTAGCTAACACTTGATCTAAGAATTGTAAAATATGGTTGTATATGTGGAAGAGACTTTGAGACACCAGAAGATTTCAGATTGATTATATAACAGTAAGACAGAGATTTTGTAACCAGATTTTAGATTGTAAGGCATGTCCAGGGGCAGATGTGGACTCTGATCACAATTTATTGGTTATGAACTGTACATTAAAACTGTAGAAACTGCAAAAAGGTAGGAATTTAAGATGGAACCTGGATAAACTGAAAGGACTGGAGGTTGTAGAGTGTTTCAGAGGGAGAATTAGGGAACTACGGACAAGAAACTAGGGAAGGAATACAGTAGAAGAAGAATGGGTTCCTTTGAGAGATGAAATAGTGAAGGCAGCAGAGGATGAAATAGGTAAAAAGATGAGGGTTAGTAGAAATCTTTAGGCAACACAAGAGATATTGAATTTAACTGATGAAAGGAGAAAATATAAAAAAGCAGTAAATGAAGCAGGAAAAAACGAATACAAATGTCTAACAAATGAGATTGACAGGAAGTGCAAAATGGCTAAGCAGGAATGGCAAGAAGATAAATGTAAGGATTTAGAAGCATATACCACTGCAGGAAATAGAGCGACTCACACACACACACACACACACACACACACACACACACACACACACACACTACTACTGGCCATTACAATTGCTACACCACAAAGATGATGTGCTACAGACGTGAAATTTAGCCAACAGGAAGAAGATGCTGTGATATGCAAATGATTAGCTTTTCAGAGCATTCACACAAGGTTGGCACCGGTGGCGACACCTACAACATGCTGACATGAAGAAAGTTTCCAACCGATTTCTCATACACAAACAGAAGTTGACCGGCGTTGCCTGGTGAAACATTGTTGTGATGCCTCGTGTAAGGAGGAGAAATGTGTACCATCACGTTTCTGACTTTGATAAAGGTCAGATTGTAGCCTATTGTGATTGCGGTTTATCATATCGCGACATTGCTGCTCGCGTTGGTCGAGATCCAATGACTGTTAGCACAATATGGAATCGGTGGGTTCAGGAGGGTAATACAGAATGCTGTGCTGGATCCCAACAGCCTCGTATCACTAGCAGTTGGGATGACAGGCATCTTATCCGCATGGCTGTAATGGATCATGCAGCCACGTCTCGATCCCTGAGTCAACAGATGGGGACACTTGCAAGACAAAAACCATCTGCACGAACAGTTCGACAATGTTTGCAGCAGCATGGACTATCAGCTCGGAGATGATGGCTGTGGTTACCCTCGATGCTGCATAACAGACAGGAGCACCTGCGATGGTGTACTCAATGATGAACTTGGGTGCACGAATGGCAAAACGTCATTTTTTCGGATGAATCCAGGTTCTGTTTACAGGATCATGATGGTCGCATCCGTGTTTGGCAACATCATGATGAACGCACATTGGAAGCGTGTATTCGTCATTGTCATACTGTCGTATCACCCGGCGTGATGGTATGGGGTGCCATTGATTACACGTCTCTGTCACCTCTTGTTCACATTGACGGCACTTTGAACAGTGGATGTTACATTTCAGATGTGTTACGACCCGTGGCTCTACCCTTCATTCAAACCCTGCGAAACCCTATATTTCAGCAGGATAATGCGCGACCACATGTTGCAGGTCCTGTACGGAACTTTCTGGATACAGAAAATGTTCGACTGCTGTCCTGGCCAGCACATTCTCCAGATCTCTCACCAATTGAAAACGTCTGGTCAATGGTGGTCGAGCAACTGGCTCGTCACAATACGCCAGTCACTACTCTTGATGAAATGTGGTATCGTGTTGAAGCTGCATGGGCAGCTGTATCTGTACACACCATCCAAGCTCTGTTTGACTCAATGCTCAGACGTATCAAGGCTGTTATTATGGCCAGAGGTGGTTGTTCCGGGTACTGACTTCTCATGATCTATGCACCCAAACTGTGATAAAATGTAATTACATGTCAGTTCTAGAATAATATATTTGTCCAATGAATACCAGAGAGAGAGAGAGAGAGAGAGAGAGAGAGAGAGAGAGAGAGAGATCTGAAGGTTATATGAAAATTAAAGAGGCCTTTGGTGAAAAGATAACCACCTGTATGAATATCAAGAGCCCAGATGAAAAGGCAGTCATAAATAAATAAGGGAAAGCAGAAAGGTGGAAGGAGTATATAGAGGGTATATACAAGGGACATGTACATGAGGGCAATATTGTGGAAATGGAAGATGATGTAGATGAAGATAAGAGGCCCCTTGAATAAACAACATTCTGTGAGAACTACTGATAGCTGTGGGAGAGCCAGCCATGACAAAATTCTTTCATCTGGTGAGCAAAATGTATGAGAGAGGTGAAATACCCTTACGAATATAATAATAATTCCAATTCCAAAGAAAGCAGGCAACAGGCGTGAAAATTACCAAACTATCAGTTTAATAAGTCATGGTTGCAAAACACTAACATGAATTCTTTACAGAAGAATGGAAAAACTGGTAGAAACTGACTTCAGGGAAGACCAGTTTGGATTTCTGAGAAATGTAGGAACGCATGAGGCAATACTGACTCTATGACTTCTCATAGAAGATAGGTTAAGGAAAGGCAAACCTACATTTATAGCATTTGTAGACTTAGAGAAAACTTTTGACAATATTGACTGGAATACACTCTTTCAAATTTTAAAGGTGGCAGGGGTAAAATACAGGGAGTGAAAGGCTATTTGCAATTTTACAGAAACCAGATGGCAGTTGTAAGAGTCAAGGTGTATGAAAGGGAAACAGTGATTGAGAAGGGGATGATACAGGATTGTAGCTTATTCCCAATGTTATTCAGTCTGTGTATTGTTCAAGCAAAAATGTGGAACAGAAATTAAAGTCCAGAGAGAAGTATCTAGTGGTGAATAGTGATGCTAAATTTGAAGTACACATCAGTGACAAAGCAGTTATGAGACAGGTAGAGAAATTTAAATATCTCGGAGCACATATTGATAAAAATGGTTTGGGCCCCACAGAAGTATACACCAAAGCAGAAAAGTGTTAGGGTGTATGAATTATTTTTGGTGGGATAATAATATTTCCAACAGCAATAACAAAAGAGTAGGTAAGATAATGGTTGAATCAGTGCTATTGTATGGATCAGAACTATGGATCTTAAATGCGGATCTCAAAAGAAGACTAATAGCTATGGAAGTAGATCATTTGCCCAGGAGTGCCAGAATATCAAAAATCAAAAGAAAAACTAATGATGAAGTAAGAGAGAGACTGAAGGCAAATGACACTGTGATAGGATTGAAAGAATATCACTAAAATGGTACAGACATATGATGAGAATGCCAGTACATCAGTGGCCAAAGAAGGTTCATGAATGGAAACCACCTGGTAGACATAAATGTGGAAGACTATGACATTCTTGGACGGACCAGATAAATGGAGTAAAGGAACATCGCAGCTTCGACAAGGAATATGCACTGGATAAAGAGGCTTGGCGGAGGATAACAGGAATACAACAAGATGTTGTTATTAATTAATCTTTGTATTGATTAATCCTGTAATAATAATAATAATAAAATAATAATAGGGAAGAAATAAAAACTTTGAGGTTTGCCAATGACATTGTAATTCTGTCAGAGACAGCAAAGGACCTGGAAGAGCAGTTGAATGGAATGGACAATGTTTTGAAAGGAGGATACAAGATGAACATCAACAAAAGCAAAATGAGAATAATGGAATGTAGTCAAATTAAATGCTGAGGGAATTACATTAGGAAATGAGACACTCAAAGTAGTAGATGAGTCTTGCTATTTGAGCAGCAAAGTAACTGATGATTGTCCAAGTAGAGAAGGTATAAAATGTAGACTGGCAAAGGAAAGAAAATCATTTATGAAGAATAAAAATTTATTATTGTTGAATATAGACTTAAGTGTCATGAAGTCTTTTCTGAAAGTATTTTTATGGAAAATGAAATGATCATGTAGCATTGATTGCTAGGAGGCCCCATCCAGGGAAGTTTGGCTGCTCAGTTGGAAGTCTTATTTCAGTTTACGCCACATTGGGTGATTTGCATGTCAATGATGATGAAATGGTGATGAAGGCAACACAACACCCTGTCCACGAATGGAGAAAATCTCTAACCTGGCCGGGAATCGAACCCGGGCCCACTGCATGGTAGGCAAACACATAACCAATCAGCTAAGCAGGCAGACAATAGAGTGTAGCCATGCATGGAAGTGAAACATGGACGATAAACAGTTTAGACAAGAAAAGAATAGAAGCTTTTGAAATGTGGCGCTACAGAAGAATGCTGAAGATTAGATGGTTAGATCACATGACTAATGAGGAGGTACTGAACAGAATTGGGGTGAAAAGAAATTTGTGGCACAACATGACTAGAAGAAGGGAATGGTTGGTAGGACACACTGAGACATCAAGGGATCACCAATTTAGTACTGGAGGGAAGTGTGAGAGGGGAGGGGGTGGGTAAAAGTCATAGAGGGAGACCCAAAGATGCGTACAGTAAACAGATTCAGAAGTTACTTGGAGATGAAGATCACAACAACAACAACAATAAGAAGAGATTTCAGCTGCACTGTACGTTACTGTCTTAGTAATTGAAACTAGTTTATCTTAGCATTAAGATGCTTTGGAATTAGGTGAACATTTGTTTGTGTAAGCATTAAGCTGCGATAAGTTTATCACTGTGTTCTGTGTGAAAGACAACTAAATGTCCAACAAAAATGTAAGCAAATGTACTAATGAAATGATCTAAAAGTGCAAATCACTTAATGATATCTACCTATCTTTCTGTATTGGATCATATTTTGAAACATAACCTCACTCACAAACACAGCGAGTGAACCTAATCATATTTTAGATGTGCAATGAGAGGCAAAAAGTTTGGCGGCTCAAATAATTTTGAGTCCAAAAACAGAGCATTGTGCATACTGAAGTTCAGAAGTACCAATGTTCAAACTCTAGTGGTCTGTGGAGTTTGAGCTTGGCATTTACATCGTCAGATAGAATGAATATAATAGTTAGGATATAGTACATGTTGAGATTCATAGCAATTTTACTCATGATATCATTTGTTTTGAAAATCATTATTTGAGCATGTAGAAATAGATGAAATATAAGAGCTCCATATTGGTAGGATTATTACTAAGGCGAGCGTTTCACATCTGTTTCAATGGCTGAGTTGATAGGCTGACAATTTACGAATGTAAAGGACAAGTGTTCAAATCTAAGTGGAGTCAACTGTCATTACAAAAAAAAAAAAAATTTTTTTAGACCTTCACAGATAATATTTTAAACCTTAATTCACTACAAATTGTGTTGTTGTAGACTTTTCTAGGTTCCATATTCATTCAATATTTCATTTTAAAGAGAAAATATCAGCTGATTGGAATACATCATAGGTCTCCTTCAAAGTGGCTGATATGAATGTTCAATGTGAATAACTGCTCACTTTGAAAACAATGTTAGTGCATCTGAGGTAGGATGTCAAAATGGTGTTGATGCTTCCACAGCAAGGAGATGGGTTAGATGATTTAGAGATAACAGTGAGGTAGCTAGACATCCAATACCTGGAAGACCAGTAGTGTCTACACAGAGACGAGATGAAGAATTGGTCAGGATGACCTAGAATCCTCCTTTGTCTGGGATCTAAGGAGCGCTTCACATTTCCCGGGCCCATTGAGAACTGCTCTCAGAAGATTAAAGGACCGTGGAATCAGGGCCCATTGTGCTCTTATCAAAGAACCATTGTCCAACGCACAAGCCATGGATAGACCAACAGTTGTGAGTCCCCGGGAAGATGTCAACTGGAGGAAAGTAATTTTCTCCAACAAGTGCACAACTGAGTCCACGAGCAGATGTCCTGCTCTTGTTTACAACACAGATGGGAAACATGCTAGGAGCAGATGTATAAGTGTGAAATGTTGAGGCTGGGTGCAGGATCTTTAGGATGTATCCGTGGCAAGTTCACTTCAGCATGCTATGAACAATTCCTAGAAAATGTGATCATCACTGGAGCTTGACTTTGGTATTCCAAAGGATGTCTCACTCACCAACACGATAATCACCCATTGCTCACTAGCATTATTATTCAGAGCTGGTTTCAAAGGGGCGGAGGGAATATTATTCAATGCCTCCCATGGCCTTGAAAGTCACCTGATCTCAATCCCTAGAGCATGCAGGGGCTCAGCTTAAGAAGATTCTGTGGGACAATTGCCCAGACCCTCCTCTGGGTGCTGTGAATGCCCTATGGGGTTTAGTTCATTCTTCATGGGAGAGAATTGACATGGATGATGACTTGTCCCATAGACTTGTAAATTCTATGCCTCAAAGGATCCAAGCTGTTATTGATGCCAGTGGCATGTGGACAAAGTACTGAAGCTATATGTAGCCTACTCTTCATTTTATTTTATTTATTTTTTCTTTTAAATGTCAATAAAATTAATTTCAAAATACAAATCTGCTTGCTGCTATATTATTTGTATTTTTAAGGGAGATCAGATAAATATCACCCTCCAAGGAAGATTATTCGTATTTTTATGGGAGATCAGATGAGTATCACCATCCAAGGAAGATTATTTTTATTTTTATGGGAGGTCAGATGAATATCACACTCCAAGTATGATTATTTTTATTGTTATGGAATGTCAGATAAATATTACCTACCAAGGAAGATTATTTTTAGACATCAAATTCACAAAATACAATGTTATTTACAGAAGAGAATATTGAAAAAAGTAAAAAAAAGGGAAAATATAATTTAATAACAAAAAGTAAATAAAGCACAAGCGGTAAGATTCGATCCAACACTTACTGCAGCTACCAGTACAGTAAGCTGACATGCTACCTAGGATCTACTTATCTCTTCTTTTTAGCATAATGGTTGAATAGGCCTATTGTAGTTGAAAAACAAATATTAAACTGGAAACAACAGATACTGGAAGGCACATCCACTTGCTTGTGTAAACCATGGGTAAGGACTTTGAAAAATATGCCAATCAGTTGTACATTTCTCTTAGCTGAAAACTATAGAGACACCAAGAAGCAGTCAAAGTAATTACAAATAAATACATCCATGTTCAATATTTTTACTATGACAATTTGCCTGTTTACTTGAAATTAGTCTATTATAATTTTGAATCTTTTGAAAGAATGTGGAACCTAGAGAAGCCCACAACAGCACAATTTGTAATGAATTAAGGTTTAAAATATTACCTGCAGAGATGTAAAAAACTATATGCCAATTAACTCGTTAGATTCGAATGCTTGTCCTTTACATTCATAAACTGTTAGCCTATCCACTCAGCCACTGAAACAGATGCGAAATGTTCATTGTCGTAGCAATTATACTGACTTCGAGTTCTTACATTTCATCCATTTCTACAAGCTTGCATACTGATTTTCAAAACAAATGATATGATGAGTTAAATTACAATGAATCTGAACATGTATTGTATCCTAACTGTTATATTGCTTCTATATGATGATGTAAACATCAAGCTGAAGCTCCACAGACTGCTAGAGTTGTGAACACTGGTACTTCTGATCTTGGGCATGCACAGTGCTCTGTTCTTGGAGTCTGAATTAGTCAGGCCGGGCATCCTGTTTGACTCTCATTGTACATGTAACTGGAATTACATTGTGTTAATTAAATATTAGTAACAAGTGGCTGAAGCAATAGCAATTATTTCATAAACTTACAATACAGAGACACAGCATGGATAAATTTAAGGTATTTCCTGCCAGGATTATTGTTAATGAATTCCTACTTGACTTTTGGTCATTTTATCAGAAAATCAATTCATCTTTTTATTGCTTTGCCACTCTTTATATTGTCAAAATCTGATCTGGTGGCAGACCTAACAGCCATATATTGAACATGTCCAATTTTAAGCCTGTAGAGTCACATCAATTATCTCTATGGGGAGCTGTCAAATGACACATGGTTCTTTGATAAGGTGTGTAACAAGAAAGGTAGACTGCTGTGTTCATGCTCTTTTTTATTAAGATGCAATGATGAGCAAATTATTCCTACTTTAGCTAAAGTTAAACAACACATAGTTTCTCTGACTGCCACTAGAATTAAGCATCAGGCCATGGTGAGAAAGAGGATACACTATACTCAATGGGAATTGTATTTGCTGTCAAAAAGATTGCTATCATCACACTTGAATACATCATTGAATCTCTCAGCATTATCCTGGGACTGGGTAGACAGTGTTCCTTGGGTGCTAGCTGACAAAACAACACAATAAAGTTCATACGACTGCAAAAATATGAATGAGTCCAGTTTGAAATGCTCTGAGAAAATACACCGTGATGATACAGTCTAATGAAAAAGGTTTTGGACAACACAGCAGTCTCAGTGTTAGAGAAATGCCTACATTTCGCACCTGCATCCAGATCAGCTTCCATCTGAGATGTTATCAAAGGAGTAAAACAGGTGATATCAAAGCACCCCAGCAATGCTGCCGAAGACAGTAGATCGATGCCTGCCGATTTTGACTTAGTCTTCATCCACAAAGATCAACGTAATGTCAACAGACTCTGAGACTTGAGAGAAGACACAGACACCATCATTTTATCTGCCAACAAGGGAAATGCCATTGCCATTATCTCACATACTAAATATAATGGCAGTATATCAAACTGCTCAACAACCCAGAATACTACTGATTAAATAATTATCCAACTTGTAACATTAAGAGGGAAACACTGAACCTTCTCAGGACGAGTTCTCTTCCACCCAAGGTGTCAGCTGTCTGCTGTTCCTCCAAGACTCTATGGCCTACCAAAAATGCACAAAGATGGGATCCCTTTTTAATGTATTGTAACTAACTTTGGTATGTCCACCTATTTTGCGGATAAGCATTTTAAGTTATTTCTGGGACCTCTTGTACACAAATGCATCCACCACACCTGAAACGCAGTAGTCTTTATAGGTCTCCAGAAGACACTCAGACTACTAACATGTTAGTTTTGACATCGCGTCTTTATTTGCAAAAGTTTTCTTACGGCATTCTTTGGAACTCATTGGTGGCAAGTTTGAGGTATTCTTTAAACAAGTGATGACTTCAACATATTTTTTATCCAATAACAAGTACTTTGAACAATTAGAGGGAGATGCTATGGGAAGCTCATTCTCCTTTGGTGCCAGGTATTTTATGGAAGATTTTGAAGAGAAAGCTCTACAGTCACCTGCTTTAAAACCTTTTTGCTTTTGCCAGTATGTGGATGGAACGTTTGGTGTGTGGCCTCATGGAACTGAAATGTTACTTACATTTCTTCAACATCTAAATTCACTACGTTCAAATATTCAGTATACCAGGAAGTAGAGAAAGACGACATGTTACTCTTCCTGGGCATTTTGGTACAATGAAAAGCCAACAAATCATTGGGGCATCGCATATATTTCGAGTCTACTCATGCTGACTTATATTTGCAGATACGAGTTATGACCACCCTCCATAATATAACGGAGTAATGCGCACCCTGATTCACACAGGATGTGTTGTGTACAATCCCAACAGCCAGCCAGAAAAGCGTCAACACCTTAGGACAGTGTTCTGACAGAATGGCTATTTTTAAAGACAAATTTTTTGTACATTCCAGTATAAATGAGTCTTGCTGACACAACACAATGAAGAAATCAAAGGAGTCATTATCAATTTTCTAGCCATAGGATGGCAGAATTTCCTCATGTAATGAAAGAGTCCTCGCTAGACATAACATTAAGCGGGTCTTTCAGTGCAAGACCAGTGTGATGATGAACACTATCAATATACATGCCTGGACCAACCAGATAATACTGCAATAGCAGAGTATTCTTTAGTACAGGAAACTACATGTTGTTGTTGTGGTCTTCAGTCCTGAGACTGGTTTGATGCAGCTCTCCATGCTACCCTATCCTGTGCAAGCTTCTTCATCTCCAAGTACCTACTCCAACCTAAATCCTTCTGAATATGCTTAGTGTATTCATCTCTTGGTCTACCTCAATGATTTTTACCCTCCTCGCTGTCCGCCAATACCAAATTGGTGATCCCTTGATGCCGCAGAACGTGTCCTACCAACCGATCCTTCTTCTAGTCAAGTTGTGCCACAAATTCGTCTTCTCCCCAATTCTATTCAGCACCTCCTCATTAGTTACACGATCTACCCATCTAATCTTCAGCAGTCTTCTGTAGCACCACTTTTCAAAAGCTTCTATTCTGTTCTTGTCTAAACTATTTATCGTCCATGTTTCACTTCCATACATGGCTACACTCCATACAAATACTTTCAGAAACGACTTCCTGACACTTAAATCTAGACTCGATGTTAACAAATTTCTCTTCTTCAGAAACGCTTTCCTTGCCATTGCCAGTCTACATTTTATATCCCCTCTACTTCAACCATCATCAGTTATTTTGCTCCTCAAATAGCAAAACTCCTTTACTACTTTAAGTGTCTCATTTCCTAATCTAATTCCCTCAGCATCACCCGACTTAATTAGACTACATTTGATTATCCTCGTTTTGCTTTTGTTGATGTTCATCTTATATCCTCCTTTCAAGACACTGTCCATTCCGTTCAACTGCTCTTCCAAGTCCTTTGCTGTCTCTGACAGAATTACGATGTCATTGGCAAACCTCAAAGTTTTTATTTCTTCTCCACGGATTTTAATACCTATGCCGAACTTTTCTTTTGTTTCCTCTACTGCTTGCTCAATATAAATATTGAATAACATCAGGGAGAGGCTACAACCCTGTCTCACTCCCTTCCCAACCACTGCTTCCATTTCATGTCCCTCAACTCTTATAATTGCCATCTGCTTTCTGTAAAAATTGTAAATAGCCTTTCGCTCCCTGTATTTTACCCCTGCCACCTTCAGAATTTGAAAGAGAGTATTCCAGTCAACATTGTCAAAAGCTTTCTCTAAGTCTACAAATGCTAGAAACGTAGGTTTGCCTTTCCTTAATATTTCTTCTAAGGTAAGTCGTAAGGTCAGTATTGCCTCACGTGTTCCAACATTTCTACGGAATCCAAACTGATCTTCGCCGAGGTCGGCTTCTATCAGTTTTTCCATTCGTCTGTAAAGAATTCGAGTTAGTACTTTGCAGTTGTGACTTATTAAACCGGTAGTTCGTAATTTTCACATCTGGCAACACCTGCTTTCTTTGGGATTGGAATTATTATATTCTTCTTGAAGTCTGAGGGAATTTTGCCTGTCTCATACATCTTGCTCACCAGATGGTAGAGTTTTGTCAGGACTGGCTCTCCCAAGGCTGTCAGTAGTACTAATGGAATGTTGTCTCCTCCCGGGGCCTTGTTTCGACTTAGGTCTTTCAGTGCTCTGTCAAACTCTTCACGCAGTATTGTATCTCCCATATCATCTTCATCTACATCCTCTTCCATTTCCATAATATTGTCCTCAAGAACATCGCCCCTGTATAGACCGTCTATATACTCCTTCCACCTTCCTGCTTTCCCTTCCTTGCTTAGAACTGGGTTTACATCTAAGCTCTTGATATTCATACAAGTGGTTCTCTTTTCTCCAAAGGTCTCCATAATTTTCCTGTAGGCAGTATCTATCTTACCCCACGTGAGATAAGCCTCTACACCCCTACATTCGTCCTCTAGCCACCACTGCTTAGCCATTTTGCACTTCCTGTCGATCTCACTTTTGAGACGTTTGTATTCCTTTTTGCCTGCTTCACTTACTGCATTTTTGTATTTTCTCCTTTCATCAATTAAATTCAGTATCTCTTCTGTTACCCAAGGATTTCTACTAGCCGTCATCTTTTTACCTACTTGATCCTCTGCTGCCTTCACTATTTCATTCCTCAAAGCTACCCATTCTTCTTCTACTGTATTTCTTTCCCCCATTCCTGTCAATTGTTCCCTTATGCTCTCCCTGAAACACTGTACAACCTCTGGTTCTTTCAGTTTATTCAGGTCCCATCTCCTTAAATTCCCACCTTTTTGCAGTTTCTTCAGTTTTAATCTACAGTTCATAACCAATAGATTGTGGTCAGAGTCCACATCTGCCCCTGTTGAAATGTCTTACAATTTAAAACCTGGTCCCTACATCTCTGTCTTACCATTATATAATCTTTCTGAAACTTTCCAGTATCTCCAGGGTTCTTCCATGTATACAACCTTCTTTCATGATTCTTGAACCAAGTGTTAGCTATGATTAAGTTATGCTCTGTCCAGAATTCTACCAGGTGGCTTCCTCTTTCATTTCTTAGCCCCAATCCTGCTGACAAGTAGTTGCCAGCAGTTACAAGCAGCCACACCTGCATATGTCGAGCAGTTGGTCAATGCAATATTGCACAATACACAAAATGCAATCTGATGGCAGACCTTAAGAGCCATATATCAGTCTAAGGTGTTGCTCTTACACACAATCAGAACAAATACCAATTATGAGAACCACTAAAAATAAGGTAAATTTGAAACTATGAGACACGTGAATGCACATACACGCATGCACGGTGCCACTAACCCCCCCCCCCCCCCCCCCCCCCCCACTTCCCGCTCAAGAGAGAGAGATCTAACAAACGTAAACTCACTGTGTTAAACATTACAGGATTTATATTTCTAGAACAGTGCAAATAATTGGGTGGGGGGTGGGGGGAAGGAGATGTTAAAGCATGATTACTGATGTGACCTCTCCATATACCAATATTCTAGAAATGAATACGTACAGATAAGGATATGCCTTTAGGAACTAGGAATGCCACATAGACAAGTTATAACAAAAGCAAAGAAAATGTAAAATAACAAACAAATAAATAATTCCAGGAATAAGACTAAAGCAACCTGGAGTATCATAAAAAGAGAAACAGGTACTACATCATAAGCCCACAAAAATATAGAACTTCATGAAAACAACAATTAAATAATCAACCCCACAGTAGTGGCTAATAAATTTAGCAACTACTTTTCTAATGTTGCACACCACCTGATTACCAAACAATTCACAACCAGGCAGCAATACACTCCAGTCAGATACAAAAATTCTTACAAGAACCCTATTCGTGTCTCCAACAACACCTGAGGAATTATCTGTCATTATAAAAAGGTTACCCAATAAGTATTCAGCAGGCACTGATGAAATACCAGATATTATCATCAAAGCAAGTGTAACATCTATCATAGAACCACTAATGGATATTTTCAATTCATCATTCGTGAGTGGTATATTCCCGAAAAATCTGAAAATGGCAAAAGTGACACCACTGTACAAGAAAGGGGACAAACATGAAGCTGCAAACTATAGACCTGTATCAGTATTGTCAGGCTTTGGTAAAATTCTTGAAAAAGTATTTCTTAGAAGGCTGACAGCCTTTCTAAATAAAGAAAAGATAATAAGTGATGCGCAACACGGATTCAGAACTGGCAGATCAACACAGTCAGCTATTTATACCTTCTTAAATGAAATTATAACTGCAGTAGATAATAAGCAACATGTGTCTGGCATATTTCAAAGCCTTCGATGTAACTGATCATAATACTCTGTTGCAGAAGCTATGGAATAAGAGGCCTGCCAAACAAGTGGATACATTCCTACCTTCATGACTGTCAACAGATCACTCAAATAAAATACAAAGACATAAAAACACAAAAAATTGTAATTTTTACAGTAATGCACAAAACATTACATATGGAGTTCCTCAAGGGTCAGTCCTTGGGCCAATTCTTTTCATTCTTTATGTTAATGATTTGTCAGAAAAAATAACTAAAGGGACAACAGTACTTTTTGCAGATGACACAAATATCCTACTCAAATCACGTGATGAGGAAAGCCTACAAAAAACAGCTACAGGTATAATACAGAATTTGACACAATGGTTCAGAACAAACAAGTTAATAATAAATAATGAAAAAGCAGTGACAGTCAATTTCCACAATTCACAGAAATTACATCCCGCAAGACCAATTTTTAAAATTGATGAAAAACTGTCTCATCTGTGAGCGACACAAAATTTTTAGGTATACATATTCAGCAAAACCTAAAATGGGAGACACATTTTAACCATGTAAATAAAAAGCTAAACACACTTACGTACACAGTAAGATTGGTTGGTTGGTTGGTTGGTTGGTTTGTGGGATTAAAGGGACCAGACTGTACGCAGTAAGAATCCTCGCACAAAATACACGCCGTGTGTCTGTGATCACAATGTACCATGGCAGTATTCAGTCACTGCTGACGTATGGCATTATCTTTTGGGGGAGCTCCATAGGTACAAACAAAATATTTATGCTACAGAAAAAGATTGTTAGAATAATAAACCGTGCTAAATACAGAGACTCCTGTAGACCAATATTTAAAAATCTCATTATACTGCCTCTTCCTTGCTTATATATGTATGAAATATTAAATTTCACAAAAGGAAGTATTTTAAAAGATGGAAATATCTTCAAATATAACTGTGATTACCACCCTCATGATACTAGGCAGAAGCATTACTTGCAAGTCAATACAGTAAGTACAAACATTTGTAAGAGAGAAGTGTATCATACTGGCATAATGCTGTACAATCACATGGCATCCTATTTGAAACATATGCAAAATTAACAAAAGTTTAAAGTGAAACTGAAAGAGTACTTGCTTGATCACTGCTTCTATTCTGTTTCCAAGTTTTTAGAGTACCAGAAAAGTGTAGTGTAATTGCCCAAATATTCTTAATAAGTCTATCATTTTATTTTATTATATTAAATTTGTCATCAATATTCAGCATGTATTGAATAATTTTTAATTATTTATCCTTTCAAAATAACAATGTGTATGATGATGTATATACTGTACCAACCTGACTTGTCCTACATCGTTTGTGCAAAATATGTACCTAAACACGATTTACAGGACCAATAAAGAAATACAAATACAAACACATCCTATGCAAAGTTTTTCATGGGAGACAGGGAAGTGGCATTCCACAACTTACAGAAGCTCTGTTCTCTTATTTGATATAGGTTCATCTAAACTACTTTATGATCCAGACTTGTGGTGAAGAAGAAATTCTCCTCATTTTTCAATAGCTCTAACTACTTTTCTCAATTGAAGTTTACCTCGTCCTTCATGAAATCATAAACCACCAACATGGATGTTGACCACAATGTTGTTGAGGCTTGCATCCAAAATTTAGTCCGTACGAAACAATGAATATCTCCACTTTGATAGCTGCTGCCTCTTCTACATCAAATGCCCTCTGAAGCATTGTAACTTGTCTGTGTTCATGTTTTGTGTTAAAGTGTAATCTCCACACCCACACTGAATTCTGTACATAAATTTTAATCTTAATGTAGTAGGTGAGCCTTCACTACCATCAAGATTTGTTCTTGAAACGGAAGATGTAATTGGTTTAAAGGAAACACCTAGTCCGTACATTAATAAAAGGCAATACTTCAGATACCATAAAGCAGAGGGATGTGCAACAAATCATTTTGTGTTTGCCCTTAACAGAGAACAGCATTCACAACCATATCAAGGTATGAAGTAAGAAGGGTGAGCTTGTTGTAGGATGGAGACAGTAAGATGGAATGGAATCAGACAATTTCCATAATAGATAGAATAGAATGGAATGGAATGCTATTCTATTCTATGGAAGTTCTGTACTGGATGCTGAGTCTGTTCCGGAACATTGGTGTAGGTGAACATCAGGTTTCCAGAAAGTGTAAGACACAATATATGTGTGAAGATGCCACTCAGCCCTCATGACTGACTTGTCTAATGGAACTGAGTGGGGATGGAAGAAAAACAGTGAAGAATATTTTTGACAGGGAAAGAAAGTAAGAACAAATCCCACAATAACTCCACTATGAAGATTAACATTTAACAGAGGTGCTACTAAGGACTAAAGGTGTGTCAATCACTGAATGTGTAATGATGGAAGACATCACAAGTGCTGGCACCAGGTAGCTAATAGAGATGACGATCATTTGTGTGGGGCACTGGCACAGCTGGCAGACCGTGGAGAGAGAACGATGGCATGCTGTGAACGTAACCAGCACTATCAGGTACATAACCAGGCAATTAGTGTAAATCTCATATAAGAGCAGGCGATAGGATTTTGATACCTCTCCAAAGTTTAGTTTGTCTGTAAGTGAACTTTCAAAGGTGAATCAAGAAGCAGAGATTGATTTGGTCTCGAAATACTGTTTCTCTCTAAACCAAGTAAGTATGCCTACATTATGTGTGTTCATTTCTCTTTCACAGTGTAGTGTGATATCACTGATGACCCCTTGGTTGCAGTAGAAAGCAGCTTGTTAATGCTGTAAAGTAACAGACTGAGATTCATTTATTGTAGTATTTGACACATCTGATTAATGAACAACGTGATACGCTGTAATTTTATTACATAATATCTGACCAAAATTATCTGGATACCCCCATGTAAAGTGGAATTGACCACTAGATGCCACAAGAGGTGGACCTACCAGTATAAAAGGAGGAGGGGAATATTGTGTTGTCAGCAGAGAAGCAGTAACAGGAGAATGGTCAGTCTGCAGAGCTCATGGACTTCAAACATTGACTAGTCACTGGATGTCATCTGAGTCCATCAGGTACATTTCAACCTTCTGAAGCTGCCCTAGTCGACTGTTGGTAATGTGATTGTGAAATACAAATGTGAATTAACCACAAACAAGCAGACTGCATCTACTAACAGGAAGGAAATGTTGATCACTGTAGAGAGTGGTTGTAAGAAATCACATGAAATCAGCAGAAGGAATCACTTATGAATTCTAAAGTGCTACCGTTAGTGCAAGTAGCTGAATGAATGATCCAGCCAAAGAAGTAACAAAATATTTCAGTAATGTTTTACTACACAAAAATTCAATTTATCATTTTCCAAGAATCACAATATTAATATGTGGATACTGCAAGCAATTAATATTTCTGAACTGAAATTTTGATTCAGTTCTCATTTACATAGTGAGCAGGAGCATAACGTTGCATAATATTGTTGTAAATTCGCAAAGTGAATTTTCGTATACATTTGTGTCTTCTACAGTTCTGTTTAAACACCTGTGTGATACAAAAGGTCTTTACAGCAATGTATTTTTGTGAACAAAATTTGATGCTTGCTTCTGTAAAGATTGTGTGTTCCACGGGTACCATAACATTGTGTTGAGCTTGCAGGAAAGGCGTGTTCTGGATTTATGGTAATCTGTGATTGCTTTTTGTAATATGGTGCCAAGTAAAAATTCTTAAGTCATATGAAAGTATCAGATACCACTGTGATATTTGAATTTATACTGTCTTGTTTGTTAAACAAACCCTTGCTCTGACTTATTTTTATCAGGATTTTTTGAAGCACTACACCTGTGTCAAGCAGAGACTGAATAATTGGGAGTGTCCCTGTATTCAGGAGAGAAGATAGGTCTTCAGGAGGCACCACTGCCCTAATGTCAGACCATTCTGGTGCTGATGACTATGAGGCACGTGGTACTGGCATCTACATAGCCACAGAGTATGGCACAAGTGGATGTCATGTCCATCCTCTTTAGCCTTGTGGATATGTGCATGGTAACAGATGGTTTAACCTTCAATCAAGATGACGGTAGGTAAATCATTCATGTCAATTCCAAGTGTATTTTCACAGTGTATGAGGACTTTAAATGTGCAATGACTTCTCAGTCACATCATGTCACATATAGACTTGATTGTAAAGCTTGAAAATGAATTGGCACTGGCACCATGCTCTTGGGGTACTGTAGGTCGAATCCTGCAGATGTTCGTGCGTTAGCAAAGTACAAAGCCAGCTACTTTAATATCATTATTGGAAGCAGTCTAAAAAAATTTTCCAAGTACACGTAATGTTTATCCATAGATCAGCTCTGCAGCTGTTGAATCCAGTTTACCTTTGAAAGCAACTCGCATGCAAGTAGGACAATTAGCAGAGTCCCTGTCCACAGTCTGAAGGCATAGCAGATGAGAGAGACATTCAGCCTTGGTGCTCTATTGATACTTTTGCTAACACATGGTAAGCTGAGGTCTGAATCCAGTGCATTCCTAGAAGTTTTCCATGTTCCTTGAATAAGAGAAACTCAAACTGCCAGCCTTGATATGCAGTTGGTTGCATGCTAGACCAAATCACATAAACAATATACAAAACAATGTTTTCAGTAAGGTCTGAGGAGTGAAATCTTCCTTCTGGAGAACTTCTAGCCAATGTGAAAAGCTTTTGACCGTTATCTGACAGTAAACAAAGCCTTCTGACTGTGGAAATAGTTCAACAATATCTCTGTGGATATACTCGAATTATTAATTTGACAAAGGGAAAATGCCAAGAATGGCTAAGTGGCAACTTTTTTTCCACTGTCGTGTGTTGTATTTCTGGACAAACCTTTGCAATAATTTTCTATTTTTATACTCTCTTTGAATGCAGTCAAGACAATATAAGAAGATCCCTGACAACTGGCTGTGCTGTTGCCACCTTTCAGCTGAGAGGGGCGAGTGGGTGCAGATGGAAACAGTACCCCTTTATAGAGCTCTGGCATTGCGACAGAGGCGTTTACAAACTCATGTTATGTCACTGGTTGAGGCAGGAGCCCAGCACGGCTGTGCCTAGCGCTCTGCAACTGTCAACCGAATTCACACTGTCTCAGCCATAGACATATTGTCACTTCTAACTCCTGTATGGGACAGATCGTGACCTAATGTTGAAACTCGGCCATAACAAAAAGATTGGTATGTGGAATCAAGACATCACAACACTGCCTTATGTTTGAGGTATGATGTGCCAAATTTGCATCTACTGAGAGGGCTAGACGTGCATGTGGAGATAGATGAGATTAAAGTGTTGCATCTGTGCTGGTGGCCTTAAGATCAGTCAAGGCAATGTCCATTGCCATTGCAATTGTGCCTCACTATAATGTCTCTCCTGGTTTTGGAGACTTCTAAGAAAGTCATTCAACAAGGCAGTGATCAGTCCTTGGCTGTGGACAAACCACCAGTATATGTTAAATAAGTCCAATAATTGCCTTAGCTCAAATATTGAAGAAGGCTTTGGAAACTTGGTGACAAAGCCCACTCTTTCATGCACCAAGGGAATTCTTTGGTTGCCACTTGAGTAGCCCATAAATTGTACTTCTGCTGCTCTGGAGACAAATTTGGATGGATTAATGACAAAGCTGTGTAAATATATGTCACAGATGCTCAAGATATAGGCCTTGTTGTCTAACATGATGAGAATGTCATCAACAAATACATTGCAGAATGGTAGGTCACATGTTATGTCACATGTGAATCACTGAAAGGTTTGTGCTGCAATACAAAGACCAAACTGCATTTGGATAAATTCAAATAATACAAATGGTGTGTAAACTATGTTTTTTTTAAATATCCTGCAGATATGTGGATGAGATCGACACTGAAAATGTCTCATTGAAATTGGTAATCATGGCTTCATCTGTAGCAGTCTAAAACTAAACGAGCCTGAAGTTGTCAATAATTGCCACAAGGGTGCCAACCATTATCCTCCTTTGGTACACAGAGGAGTGAACTGCTGTTTGATGTGTGACAGACTCCCTAAGCAAGCAATGGAGTGTATCTTGTCTTGCTACCTTGAGCTGTACAGGTGTCACCTGGTGTGGTGTCATTTGAATGTGAGGTAAATTCATTGTGACACTGTGTTGTGTGGCTGAAAGTCTTATGGGTCCTGATGTAGGTGAGGGGCAGGTGATTCCTGGAAACTGGCATAGTAGGTCATTATATATAGTCTCACAATGCATCATCGTGCCTGTGTGCATGGTATGACACTAATATCTGTGGCTTGCCAAGTCGATAAGCTGCTGGCGACATAGGTCAGGCAGCAGGCTACAAAACAAAAGAAGTTCTAGAAAATCCACTCCAATAATTGGATGCAGTATGTCAGTAGCATTGACTGCCATATCAACTCAGCTTAAAGATAAAAATCAACTGCTGTTGTTATGTAACTGTAGGTTTGGCTAGGTGACCCTTTTGCACCAGACATGACGTGTCTATTTCTGAAGCAGAAGGCAGGGTGCTGAATAGGCAGAAGACCCTTGACAGTTGCAGTGGGCTTGGCATGGCTGCCTCATGCATTTGTCTCAACCAATCATGTAACATGATTTTGTATACATCTCAAAGGCACCGCATCAGTTTTGTTGAAGCTGTATCGACATCTGCTGTTTTAGCCTGCAGCAATTTGTGCTTCCCAGTCAAAAGTTGCCAACAGCATTGGCAACCATTGGGTATTTTCCTTTGCTGACTCGTCTATAGGAATTGTAATTTATTCTTTATTTCTGTGACAAACAGATGACAGCTGATTCTTTAGAAGATGGTTGCCACCACTATTGGCTTCTTTCTTCATTTCTCATGTCTTGCATGCCAAATTTGTGGTAATACCAGCATATATTTGTTTGTGAAGGTGGGTGCCTATCTCAGTTCATGAAACATTATTGACAGATAGGGTGTATAGGATGCTTTACCTGAAACTGTGTTTCCTGCTTTTTTAGTTCACCTGCTCGCACATAAAGTGCTTCTATGGATCTCCTGCTCTGGAAAAGATAGGATCTACACTTGTGGATGGATAAGTCTTTATTGGACAATTGGCCACTTATGCCAGGGCATTAAGATCCCCAGTGCATACTCTCAAGATTTGTCGAAATATAAACACAATAGCCATACACTCTTTAGGATGTCATTGTTTAATGCATTGCCTGCTAGAACTTTTTTGTGATGAATGAGCTGTGTTAGTGTGCTGCCTCCAAGCTCTTCAGTATGCAACTGGCTCTCTAGGTATCTGGTCTCAGAATGTGATAGCTGGTGAATAAAATTGTGTACGACTGTCCATACCTGTCTGTGCTTGGTGGTGCAGAAAGGATTTCTTGCACCTCTGTATCCATGTGTTCATTCAGACTGGCAACCACTTAGGTGAATCTAGTGTTCTTCACATCAGTATGAACCAGCACCAACTTACTCTCTAGCTGGTCAAACCATAACATGACTTTAAGGTCAAAATGATGGTGTCTTTGTGGCACTGGAGCTGACTATGACAATTACCATTAATGCACTGGAGTTTGTGATGCCTGCTGCACTCAACGTAATGTGCTTACAATGAACAAATTTTATATGAGGAAATAGTCATGAAAATTTATTAGTTCTGTTGCATTACTTATGGCGTGGTCATTGTTGCACAAATCACCTCAGAGTCACCAAAATGTTGGATTTACGATGACACTATATTGCAGAAATTACAATTAACATTCTCTACCAATGAAAGATAAACACTATCTATTACATTCGATTTTTCATCCAACAAATTCAAGAGTTAGAGTGTGTTTATATAACCAAGGCATGTCAGTTAACACCACTCCCCAGACCACCAATAATCATCTTCCCCTAATTTCCTAAAACCTGCATCATCATATTCATATGCTACGACATTCCCAGGCAACCATACCTACTACAAGCCTCCGACCATAGCAATTGTTTCTCCAGTACAATCTGCCCAATGCGTTCATCCACTATCAGCTACTCCACCCCTGTCACGGACAAAACATACAATAGTGAAGGCAGGGTAACTTGCAGAAGTATTCATGCCATTTACAAGATGGTGTTTATTGCAAACTTTCAACGTAGAAATGACAGCTGCAAAACTGGCAGTATGCATGGACAGGAACTTGCGGTGTATGCCCTACAGCATTACTCAAGGGATCAGAGTGCCTATTTAATCACATAAACCACTGGAATCCTCTCACCTAATGACATTCCTTTAAACTCCAGATATGCCAAAGGCTGTCTTCTTTCATGAAAGAAAGGATCTTCTGCAGTTTATAATTATGTACCGCACCGTTAGCGTTTCTTATACGTTACCTGTGTAACTATGTTTCCATTTTTGCTTCCTGAGAAAGATTTATCTGAGTAGGAAATGATACCAAGATTGAGAGTCTGTGGCACCTCCCACTAGCATCTGTGAGCGTAGGAGAGCAGGAAGAGAAATGAGTCAATGGATGATGACCCTCTTGCTGGGCTACAATGGTTCTCATTAAGTGAGCACATGACCTCTTATAAGAAAAATCCAACTACACAGTAAATGCATGCACTTTGATAGAAAAAGATAATTGTGAGAGAATTCCTTGATCAATTCCATAAGAGCATTTCTGTAAAGTGTTTTTGATGGAGTGGCAGATGAAAAGAGTACACGGTAGTGTGCAGTTTTAGACTGCAACAATAAATATGAGATGTTTACTTGCTAAACACAGTAAAATCTGAAGAGAGATAATAGTTCCTTCCAAAACCGACATTCTTCCTACAAAATCTGGAGCCTATTAGCAAAAGATAATCACCTTCTTTGAACTGTATTTCTTACACACATTCACATATGAGATGCTCCAGTGCCTGAAGCTTTAATTCCTACATGTGATTCCCAAATCCATTCCTATTTCACTTATGTATGAGAACTATTTATTGTCTAGGTTCCCTCAGGGATCAGTACATCATTCTTATTGGAAAACTGTCATTAGAAGTTAATGTTTGTTTGCTTCTGGTGTGAGAGAATCAGCCGTCTAGGTATACCTACGCCAAGGGGACGCCCGGATGTGTAAGGCTTAGTTGTCAGGACACACATCCACTGTAAAGTTTAAAATCACCTTATGTTTGACAACACAATCTGTGTCTAATCATTTATTTCATTCTTGGCTAGCTTAATTTATAAACCATAATGTATGTATGTAAGTAGTAATGTATCTAATATATTTTTTTAGTTTGCTTCTGACACGATAAATAAATAATTAGAAGTTAATGTAACACCTCAAGCAAATGAAGTAGAATCACTGCTGTTCACAATAGTAAGAGGGTAGGGTGATTCTGGTACACTATCTCTGAATGAGATAGATTAAAAATGAAGAGGGGGAGGTGTATTTTAGTACATTACATGCCCTTTGCCACACAGTGTGTATACCACAAATGTAGATGTGCATAGTTTGACGTATCAGTTGAAATGCGTAGCCTGGCATCACTTTCTGTAAAAGCTGTTAAAACGATATATGAATTTATTGCTTCTTTATTTATTTCCTACCTATTCCCAGCCTTGTGCTTCTGTGGCTCATTCTGGTTAAATAGAAAATAAATAAAAGAGAAAACACATATTTCTAATATGTATGGGAATTGGATGGATGTCTTAATCCCCCCCAGTCTCTGTCCATCATCTCGGAGCACTTTTCTCTGTCCATCTTGCCCTCCCCCCTCTCCCCCATCTCTTCCATCTGCCTCTCTCTGTCCATCAGCTCCTCCTCCTTTCTCTGTTCACCTTCTCCTCCTCCCTCCCTCTCCATCTTCTTCTGCCCCCTCTCTTTGTCTATCACCTCCTCCCCCCTTCTGGTCCCCTTTCTGTGCCCATCTTCTCCCCCACCTCCTCTCTCCCCATCTCATCCTACACCTCTTAATGTCCATCGAGGTCTTTCAGCTTTCTAGTAGAGAAACCCAGCACTTCCCAGGTATGTATTTATAGCTGTTAGTCTATGTTCATACCACATAGTGTCTGGCCTTGTGCTTAATGTTTATGATGTCATATCTCCTGAACTGTGTGTCATACAATGATATAATTTTGTAGGTATATTCAGTAGCATATCTTGATATCATCTGCAAAATGTGTTGGGAATGGAGTTAAGAACAATGAAGTTACAAATTTAAACGCCATGCAATGATGCGGCAGTTTTCCATGCATCTCATTGCTTATGATGTTATATCTCCTGAAATATGTATCATACAATGATATAATTTTGCACTTACATTCAGTGATACGTGGGGTGACCCAAAAAGATGGGAAATTCATCATAATATCTTTATTTCTCAATATTTTTACACCAATTTTTTATCACCTTCAGAGTATTCTCCATTGACCACAATGTATTTCTTCAAACGATCCTTCCATTGTTCAAAACAGTTTTTAAATTCACTTATTGGGATGTTCTTTATGCCTTCCAGTGATTTTTGTTTTACATCCTCTACAGTGGCAAACGCTTTCTTTCATGTTCCTTTTAAGTATGGGTGCTGTTTTTGGTCAAAAACTGCTTTATAGAGGGGGCTGTGTGGGCCGGGATGTTGTCATGATGGATGAACCAGTTGCCTGTGTGCCAAAATCTGCCCTTTTCTTCTGGATACTCTCCCTCAGTCTTTTCAAAACCTCCAAGTAGAACTCCTAGTTGACAGTTTGACCCGGGGGAATGAACTCCACATGCACAAGACCTCTGCAATCGAAGAAACAAATGAGCATTGATGTTTGACTTCACTTGGAGAGCTTCTTTGGAAGGAGGAGAGCCACTTGTCTTCCACTGGCTTCAGTTGTATCCATAGCACCACGATTCATCACCAGTAATCACCTCGGAAAAAAATTCAGGGTTCTCTTTGAGCTGATTTTGAAGCTCAAAACATGCCTGCTTGTCTGTGAGAAGGTGAGGGACAAATTTGGCTGCAACACTTCTCATGTGCAAATCTTCAGATAAAATCCTCAGAATTGAATTGCATGATATCCCAGACATCTCACAGTGTTGATAAATGGTTTGGCGACTGTTTTCACGAACAAGGGCATTGATTTTGTCGACGTTTTCATCATTCTTGATATTGAGGTGCATACTGAATAAGGTTGGTCTTCAATTGTCATTTCTCCATTTTTAAAACATGAAAACCATTCATGGACTCTGGTTTTACTTAAGGCAGCATCCCCATAAGCAGTCTTAAGCATTACAATACTTTCTGTGGCCGATTTCCCCGACACGAAACAAAATTTCATAGCCGCGCGTTGCTCTCGACAATCTGCCATCACGTTTTCACCGAAATGGGAAAAGTCATTTTACTAAAAAAACTCTCATGGGCAAACCGACGCACTCACAGTGACACAACTTTGCACACTGACTCAGGTGGCATGACCATAATGGATACCTGGTTGAACAATGGGTTCCCCCACTCTCCTTCCCCACTGCAGCCCAATTACCGGTACTTTTGGGTCTCCCCTCATATATGTGCATACTGTATGTAAAATATTTTGTAAATAAAGTTAGTAGCAAACACCTCATGTGGTACTTTTACTGCATGAACACTTCATATCCTCCAGGCCTCTTTCTCTCCCACTATTTCTGTCCATGATGTCATACCCCTTTACATGTCCATTTTCTCCTTCCTCCTCTCTTCATCTCCTCCTGCCCTTCCCTCTGTCCATCCCCAGCTTTCCTCTTTTTATGTCCATTTCCACCCACCCCTCTGTCCATGTCCTCTTCCCCTATCTCTGTGATGCTGAACCTTATTTTTTGATATTGTAAATTCAGATTCGGTAGCAATATTGTAATCATAATCTGATTAGCCACAAATGTAACTATACTGTTTGCTAACAATATTTCACTTGTGTGTGTCCAAACATTTATTAGTAATCCCTAAAAATCTGAAGTAAATAGACTGAGTAATTTTTAAATTTTTGGTACCAATGTTTCTCCTTTTATATATCCTATGTCCATCTGGATGTTCATTAGTGTATTGCGTAAAAGTTTTAAGTATATCGGTGGAGAACTTTTTGAGATTTTGGTCATAACTTTTCCCCTTTATATATTATGTATGTAGTTATATATTACATGTATTAAAAATTGGTATCCAAAAACACTTGTATATTTGAATGCAATTCTATGTCGAAATTTCAAAGCAATTAAGAACCTTTAGTGATATATGATTTTGAACAAATGAACATTTACATTTTTATTTATGTAGATTATATACGATATAAAACAGGTATAAAAAAACAATGCACATATTCACATGCATAGGTATACAAAACCGTGCACTTATTTACATGCAACAGTGTGTCAAAATTTGACAGTATTCGGTGAAGAACTTTGAGGATTTAAGAGTTTGAACAAATGAACATTTACAATTTTATTTATATAAGATGTAAACGTGTCAATATTACGAAAAAGAAAGTTGTTGCCATATAGCGGATATGCTGAGTCACAGACAGACACAACAAAAAGACTTTCACAATAAAAGCTTTCAGCCGTTAAGGCCTTTGTCAACAGTAGACGGCAGTGTGGTTTCAGTTGCCTGAGATTGCAGTTGTGTGTGCGAGTTGCGTTTGTATTAGAGAAAGAGAAAGAGAGAGAGAGAGAGAGAGAGAGAGAGAGAGAGAGAGCATGTGTGTGTGTGTGTGTGTGTGTGTGTGTGTGTGTGTGTGTGTGTGTGTACCATCTGTCATTGACAATGGCCTTAATGCCTTAATGGCCGAAAGCTTTAATTGTGAGAGTCTTTTTGTTGTGCCTATCTGTGACTCAGCAATTCCGCTATATGGTGAGCAGCAACTTTCCTTTTCATAATAAAGATTTAAATGTTTGCTTGTTCAAAATCCTAAATCTCCAAAAGTTCTTCACTGACTGCTTTGAAATTTTCACCCTACATTGCATTCAAATACATGTGTTTTTATACACTTACTGGAGCACCATGTGGCATATAAATACGTATATAATATATAAAGGGATTACAATGTTAGCAAAAATCTCATGTTAGTTTGTTCAAAAGCTTAAGTCTACAAAAGTTATTTGCCAATTCTTTTGAAATTTTGACACAATGTTGCATTTGGATAAATAAGTTTTTATATACCTTCAGGAACACCATCATATTGTAAATAGCTATGAATTACATATATTCCATTTTTATTTATTATGCATATAAGATGTATATTTATATACCATATAGCCACGATAGACATGAAGCCCACGCCTACCACAGTAGTACAAGTAGTATACGCCAACTAACTCTGCAGATGATGAAGAGATTCAAGAAATGTATGATGAGAGAAAATAAAATGTAAAAATGCAGTAAATGTAGCACACAAACAGCAATACAAACGTCTCACAAATGAGATTGACAAGAAGTGCAAAATGGCTAAGCATGGATGGCTAAGAGGACAAATGTAAGAACATACAGGCATATATCACTACAGGTACGACAGATACTGCCTACAGGAAAATTAAAGAGACCTTAGGAGAAAAGAGAACCACCTATATGAATACCAAGAGCTCAGGTGGAAAACCAGTTCTAAGCAAAGAAGGGAAGGCAGAAAGGTGGAAGGAGTATATAGAGGATCTATACAGGGGTGATGTACTTGAGGGCAATATTATGGAGATGGAGGAGGACGTAGGTGAAGATGAAATGGGAGATATGTTACTGTGTAAAGAGTTTGACAGAGCACTGAAAGAGCTAAGTCGAAACAAGGTCCTAGGAGAAGACAACATTCCATTAGAATTACTGATAGCATTGGGAGAGCCAGCCATGACAAAACTCTAGCATCTGGTAAGCAAGATGTATGAGACAGGCAAAATACCCTCAGACTTCCAGAAGAATATAATAATTCCAATCCCAAAGAAAGCAGGTTAGATTAGATTTACACAAAATATTACATGACACTTTTTTTTTTTAGGTGTGAAAATTACCGAACAATGAGTTTAATAAGTCACAGCTGCAAAACACTAAAATGAATTCTTTATAGACGAATGCAAAAACTGGTAGAAGAGCACCTTGGAGAAGATGTGTTTAGATTCCATAGAAATGTCAGCACATGAGGCAATACTGACCCAACGACTTACCTTAGGAGATAGGGTAAGGAAAGGCAAACCTACTTTTCTAGAATTTGTAAACTTAGAGAAAGCTTTTGACAATGTTGACTGGAATATTCTCTTTCAAATTCTGAAGGTGGCAGGGGACAAATACAGGGAATGAAAGACTATTTAAATTTGTACGGATGGCAGTTGTAACAGTCGAGGGGCATGAAAGGGAAGCACTGGTTTGGAAGGGAGTGAGACAGGGTAGTAGCCTATCCCCAATGTTATTCAATCTGTGTATTGAGCAAGCAGTAAATGAAACAAAAGAAAAATTTGGAGTAGGAAATCCATGGAGAAGAAATAAAAACTTTGAGGTTTGCCAATGACATCGTAATTCTGTCAAAGACAACAAAGGACCTGGGAGAGCAGTTGGACAGAATGGACAGTGTCTTGAAAGGACAGTACAAGGTGAACATCAACAAAAGCAAAATGAGAATAATGGAATGTAGTCGAATTATATCATGTGATGCTGAGGGAATTAGATTATGAAATGAGACACTTAAAGTAGTAAAGGAGTTTTGCTATTTGAGGAGAAAAATAACTGATGATGGTTGAAGTAGAGAGGATATAAAATGTAGACTGGCAATGGCAAGGAAAGCGTTTCTGAAGAAGAGAAATTTGTTAACATCGAGTATAGATTTAAGTGTCAGGAAGTCTTTTCCGAAAGTTTTTGTATGGAGTGTAGCCATGTATGGAAGTGAAACATGGACGATAAATAGTTTAGACAAGAAGAGAATAGAAGCTTTTGAAAAGTGGTGCTACAGAAGACTGCTGAAGATTAGATGGGTAGATCGTGTAACTAATGAGGAGGTGCTGAATAGAATTGGGGAGAAGACGAATTTGTGGCACAACTTGACTAGAAGAAGGATCGGTTGGTAGGACACGTTCTGCGGCATCAAGGGTTCACCAATTTGGTATTGGCGGACAGCGAGGAGGGTAAAAATCATCGAGGTAGACCAAGAGATGAATACAATAAGCATATTCAGAAGGATTTAGGTTGGAGTACGTACTTGGAGATCAAGAAGCTAGCACAGGATAGGGTAGCATGGAGAGCTGCATTACACCTGTCTCTGGACTGAAGACCACAACAACAACAACAACGACAACAACATATTGTTATTGTCATGTAAGTAATATTTGGCCCCTGCAGCATTTGACACATTCTATATGCTTCCAATTCACTTGCTACCAGATCTATGGAACACAAAATAAATAAATACAAACGAAAATATCATATGATGGAAAGAGCGCAAAGAATAGCAGCTACATCTACATGCTCTATAACCCATCTGCACCCCCCCCCCCCCCCCTCCCATTTCAACATTTTGCTGCGCACCTGAAAATTGTGGCTGCACAATATTAGCATATCAATAAATTAGTACATGCCAGAGCATAAAAGCATATTACAAGAACTCAAACGGAATAAAATCAATTATAACTTCTGGATTTTCCTATACACACTTCACTAGTATTCTTTTTTATGAATAACTAAAACTCTGTAATTATAAGCAGATTGTTTGGTAATTTTTTTAAAAGAAATTAACCACTAAATAGTTATATATATAGAGGGAAACATTCCACATGGGAAAAATATATCTATAAACAAAGATGATGTGACTTACCAAACGAAAGTGCTGGCAGGTCGATAGACACACAAACATACACACAAAATTCAAGCTTTCACAACCAACGGTTGCTTCATCAGGAAAGAGGGAAGGAGAGGGAAAGACGAAAGGATGTGGGTTTTAAGGGAGAGGGTAAGGAGTCATTCCAATCCTGGGAGCGGAAAGACTTACCTTAGGGGGAAAAATGGACAGGTATACACTCGCACACACACCCATATCCAACCACACATACAGGTGTCTGTAGGAAAGAGGGATGGAGGGGGAAAGATGAAAGGATGTGGGTTTTAAGGGAGAGGGTAAGGAGTCATTCCAATCCTGGGAGCAGAAAGACTTACCTTACGGGGGAAAAAAGGACAGGTATACACTCGCACACACACCCATATCCAACCGCACATACAGGTGTCCAACCTTTCACATACCAGTTAGTTCACGGTGTTCTTCTGAGACTCTGCTAGGAGCCTGAATCATAGGTACACTTCCCACTAATCCATTTGTGATTCCCAGTATCAGTGAGAATAACATTGGATAGCCTTCTCCAGAAATAACAGGGCTTCCACGTGGAGTTGTACACAAGAGAAGCAGTGGGACCAGCATTGTTCGAACCCATGCAAAAACAATAAGCTGTGTGCGTGACCAGTCATATGGGATAGATGCCAGGACCTGTAAGTAAAAATATTAAACACTACATTTTAATTAGTCCTATAACTAAGTATAGTTCTGAATTTCCAACATCATAATACTTAGCAAAATGATAGTGAATTAAGAAATATTCAAAATCCCATTACACCAGGAAATTTACAATATGAGCTAAAGCATTCTTGTCTTCCACAAAATGTTCTGGAAAAAAATTACCAAATCACAAACTTTTAGATAATTCATTTCATGGAGTAAAAAGTTATACAGCAAATAGAAAAAGATAAGAGAAAAGAAAGGGCTTATTTGTGAATCAACACCATGACTGGAGTTGGTGAATTGCAATAACCGTATAATGCTCAACCAGTAGATGTCCCCCAAACCCTTGTAGTGGTAGAAAGCACAGTAATTAGATGACCAAAGAAACTTGAGTATGGTAAGAATACCTGGTCGACAGATGCCAAGTATTTCTTGGAGGGTTAGAGTCTGTCTCCAGGGATCAGAAACACTGATGTTACAAAGGGGGTGAAGTGGGGATTGTAACATCACAGAAGTGGGTGTGAGTGCTGTGCTTCAAAACATTGGTATAAAATGCAAGGCTATTAAAGCTATATTTAAAATGCTGCTCTTGCCTAAGCGGACGAGTAGCATTAGAGGCCTTTGTCATAACTCCCCCCCCCCCCCCCCCCCCCCCCCCACACACACACAGTAACAGGTAAACAATGGTTAGTGCAAGGTTCCGGCTTTCTTGTGGTCACACAAAGCTTGCATTCAGTAGCCATATGCTAGAAACATGTATTGGTAAGCATTTACACTTTTTATTTCTTATCTCAAAAGCATTCACACATCGAAGACCCATAAAGTAACTTAGTTACACCAGTCACAATAATTAAAACAGAAATATACAACAAGTTATGTATAAGGGGCAGTCAGATGAAAATTAGAGAGATGGAAAAAAGTAAGTAAATTGTTTATTATTTCAAAAGTCATCACCATAACTGTTAATACATTTATTCCTCTGCGAGACAAGATGGTCAATGCGGTTGTGTATGGAACCATAACTGTACCCAGGTGTGCACTTCTTCATCTGAAGTATGAGGTGCATTCAAATGAAACCTGGTCAGTGCATCTACCTTTGCCTTACACATAATGTGGTACCACGTAACTGCATGTATGGTGGCACCATCTATTGGTAGAAGAACTGATATGTGTGCACCGTTTGATGTTGCATAGCGACAGTGTGGTTTCACGCTGAAGAGAAGGTTGTCACACAAGTTATCGTCCACTACCGAACATGCAGGCAAGTAAGCAGGACCAACGAGGAGTGATTCAGTTTTTGGCGGCAGAGGGAGTTGGAGGCTGTGAAATGTATCAACGGATGAAGGCTGTGTACAGTGAGTACAGTCTGAGACATTCACATGTTGTGGGATGGTGCAAACGATTCCTTGGGGAGCGCGAGTCACTGGAAGATGATGCTTGTCCTGGACAGGCTCATCATGTCATCACACCGGAAACGGTTGCAGAAGTGAATGCTTTAGTCTTGGACAACCGCAGAATCACTGTGGATGAGATCCATCACTGTTTGGACCTCTAAAACAAGCTATTCGTGGATATTGATTCACAACAGACAACGAAGCGTGTGACTGGGTCCAGGCCTGGATCCAACAGCAGCCTACTAGCTTCTTCAAGGATGGAATCGATCAGCTTGTGTCACAATGGGGTAAATGTGCCAACAGTTTTGATGACTATTTTTGAGTATGTGTACAGTATATAACTCCATTTTTGAGTTAGTAAAATTGATATCGTTACTTTACACCAGTGACTGGGTTTCATCTGAATGCCCCTTAGAAATAGACAGCCATGAATGTCTTTCTCCATGGCTCGAAAAACATATAAATCACTTGAGGAGAGATCATGACTGGATGAAGGCTGCGTACAGGCTTCCCACAGAACTTCCACAGCATAGTTGAAACAACCACAACAACATATGGGGTATTACAAGTGTATTAAATTTTTTACTGGACAATATTTGGCCACAGAGAGTGCACTGCTGAAGCTTTCGCCAGATCTTTGGCAGTGCATATTGCTGCACACAGACTGCATTGCAAGAAGTAGTCTGTAATCCGTTCAACACCACTCTCACACAGCACTGACTCCAGAATTGAGCTTCATCTGCATAGGTTGCAACTGCACCTTGCGTCACTGCTTTCAAGTCAGTTGAGTGTCTTCCAAGTAGCCCAGTCTTCTTTGTAGCCAGGGGTCATACTCTCAACTGGTATCAGCCAGTCTTTGATGTGCTGGCTCCTGCTGCACTACTCCTGAAGTCGTCTTGCTTAGTTTGGTTCCTGAACAGGGGTTGGGCCGCACGTGTTGTAGCTTTGATCCTCTCTTTCCTGGCTGCCGAAAGCCTTAACATGTCTGGGAATGCTATTTCAGTAAGGCAGAGGTATGTAGTGGAGACAGCCTGTCATGATGTGGCACATTCAGTTAAAAGCTACATCCACAGTTCTAAAGTGGCAAGACTGACAGTATGCTGGAAAGGCACATTCTGTTGCAGAGCAGTACAAAGCTAAGATTGATATTTTACTGTCCCTAGTTTGGAGCCACAAGTTGTTCTAGTGACCTCCTGTACCACATTTTTTCTTACAATCGCTTTCTGCTTGGTATTTATGCAATGTTTCTTATATGTCAGTGCTTGTTCCAAATAGATCCTGAGATATTTAGGGGCTGTGTAGTGTTCCAGCGGAGTTCCTTTGCAGGTAATCAATAGGCTTCTAGTGGCCTCCTTGTTCTTCACGTAGAATTCACATGCCTGCAGATTAGAAGGATTTGGCTTCAGATGGTGTACCTTGTAGTCAGTGGACTATAGATCTAGGGCTTTTGATAGCTTTCACTTGGTGCTCTTCATAGACTTTTCCCTGAGCTGTGGTTGCATTATCATCTGGTCTGGGTGCAAACACAGTCTTTCGTGATGCTGTCATTGTTCCTAAGCAGAAGGAGATAATTAACAGTGTATCTTATGCTTCTGACAGGCCTCTAAACACTGTCCCTGTAATCTCTTGCTTTCCAAAGGCATCTTCTATATGATGAGTCAGTTTTGGTATTTGTGAGGTTTAGTTCTTTCCTCCTCTGAACCCAGCTTCTTGTGGGATTAAGAATGGGTCAGTCTTCATCAGTATCTGTACAAGTATTCTCTCCAGCACCTTGTAAAAAAGATACAGTAGAGAGATTGGCCTGTAGTTGTTTGCATCATTCCTGTCTTTTCCTGGTTTTGGGATAGCTATGACCCTTGCTCTCATTCAAATTTTTGGTATTCTGCAGGAATGGGCACAATTGTTCATCAATTGCAGGAACAATCTTGTGGCTGCAAGGCTGACTTTCTGTACCTGCTGTATTCATAGATTGTTGAGATTGGCTGTTTTACTCTCTTACATTTGTCCAAGGCAAGTTGCAGTTCACCTACAGTCAAAGGGTTTTGTTGGTTTGCTGTTTGATGATTATGTTGTTTCTTATTTTTGTGGTTGTAGTTGGCTTTCCACTTAACGAGAGTTGATGTGCTATTTGGTTGGCCTTCATGTTACAAAGTGAGTTCGTTTGGGAAGTATCATTTCTGAGACATCTTAGCAACCTCTATGCTTGCTGGCTGCTCCTGCACATGACCACTTCTGTTATCATTTTCATCTACTGCTCCTTCTTAGCATGTGAGATGGAGGCAAGGAGTTTGTTGTGCATCCTGGAGAGTTTATTCACTAAAAGGATCCTCTTCATGAAGTTTGTAGTATTCCTCCAGCAGAAAGACTGTTTCTTATATTGTACCTGAAAGATACTGGGTCCTTCAGTCTCTGGAATGAACATTTGACAGTGGTATTTCACTAATTCAATGAAGTGTTTATCTTTCAGGCACTGGAGCAACTGTACTAATCTTCTCATATGGCACAGCAGAGAACTCAGCCCAGTCTGCTTTTCTGAAGGCTACATCCCATGATTTCACTGCTGGGTTCACCTGATACATGATCACTTGGTGTTGATCTTGTGGTATTGGTGTACATATTTACTTTGCACAATGCAGTCACTCACAAACAGGAAGTCTGACTTATATCCACATTGCAGTCTTTTACAGCTGAAGGTGGGAGAAAGCTTGCTGTTGTGAATTGGAGAAAGATTGTCAGCTTTTGCCCAATACAACATCCTTTGCCATTTTTGTCATCTTGCAGGTAGCCCCATGTGTGACTGTCACTATTAAAATCACCTATTACATCTGACCTTCACTTTTTGTGGAAGTTCTTGGGTGGGCCGAAGGACAACTGTGCATTTGGTGGTTTACATAAGGAGGAGATTACAACAGTGCTGAGCTCTTTGGAGATGATTTCCGCCCATGAACCATGGATCTTGCCATGATGGGGTGAATTGCATGCCTCAATGATATAGATAACTGTATGATGAATGGACACAGAACTAGGGTGCATACTGGCACAATATCCTTGGTCTTGGTCTTGTTCATGTTGAGCACCACAGCTGATATTAATGTTGAGAAATAATAAAAATCTCCTTAGCTGCATCATTACACAATTACTGCGTTCTGACTGGTTTTATTCACTGAACATGTTCAGGTTGCAGAGTTGTGCTAAAGTCAAAGATCAAGTTCAAAAACACTCATGATATTTTACTGTAAGCAGCATGTCAAGTCTGCTCATAATATTTGTGTCAGAATGTTTATGATCAGTGTCTCTGGATTTTGTCTTTGACATTACAAACTACATACAGACCATTTATGTCATTACTCATCAACCTGAAGATGTTCAATGAACAAAAGCAGTTGTAACAGAACAAATGTATAATAATACAGTTGAGGTGGTTTTTATTAATCAATAACACAATAACCTATTGCAGAGCATGCTCTAAAACATGACAGTCATGACCCTAGTGCCTGTTTCATCACACATGGCATCTGGATTCTCCCTCCTGACATCAGTTTCTCAGAACTCCACAGATGGGAAATAGCATTACGATATGTGCTTGGTTCTCGTAAACCACATGGCCTAAATTTTCATTAATTTCAATGGTCTCAGCATCTCCTGTCACTTTCCCTTTTTTCACTGCCATTTATTTTACTACATACCTTTAATTTTGCAACCTGCCTACTCCCCCCCCCCCCCCCCCCCTGGTCTACCACATATAAGGCACTTAATTTTCCACTCTTATCAACTATTGAATGACTTTTTTTCAGAAATCTCTGTCTTGCTTATCACTCCATCTTCCACCTTTAAGTTCTCGGGTTTTCAAATCTTATCCCATGCAGGCACCAACAATCAGTCTTTCCTTCTCATATCGTTTGGCAAGTCTCCCGTAATCTCGGGTTCTGGATGACTTTTTTGTAACTCTGCCTATTTCATAAACATCACCATTCCTTTTGCTTCATTCCTCTTCCTTTCTCTTCAACCCTACTGCCAGGATAGGGTACCACTGGCTCCAAAATCTTGTGTATTTCCAAACCTTTTGTACATGTCTCTTCTGGCCCCATTTATGTATCCAATTATATTATTTGCATATTTTCTGCTACCCAGTGATTTTATTAGCTTGTTATTTACATACAAAGAGTCTTAAATCCTTCAGTACACAATACACAGCTTATTGCATGAAAGTATAAAAAGAACATAAGTTCGCTGGCAGAAAACAATTTTAGAAGATACTTATGTTTTATATGTCTCAATGTACTGTCTTGATTCCAAGAGCTAGCACGTTTTCTTTGTCTCATATTTCTGCTTGTCAATGACTCAATGTTTCTGCTATTCAGTGAGTGGACTTGTTACTCCTAAATAATTAACAATATGTCAGGTTCAATTCACAGAGGGAGTTAAGACCACTGAGTCGAGATCTAGATCAAACACATGCTCTTTTTTCAGCAATAATCTCTATCAGTAATTTGTACTGATTATTTAGTTGCAATAAGCCTTAGGGTTCTTGAGCAATGTCCACATAATCTTGATATCGGCTTGTATGACTTTACTGAACTTGAATGAGAAACCGAGAGACTCATGCAGTACTGTTTTCCATAGTCTAAAAATACTGACATTTCCATCTCTATACATTTACAAAACAATAATATCATTAACAAAAGGAAATGCACTACTAGAAAGAAATGCAGATGTTCAATACATAGGAAACAAGAAATAAAGGCCAGTTGAGAAGTATACAACACTGTCTGAGAGTTGCTGCAAAGGATCCTTGATACTTGGGTGTCAAACTCATAAAGTGCCTCCCGGAGAGTTTACAGGACAACGTGAGCAAAAAGACATTCCAAAAACTTTTAAAGGATTATTTAATGGAAAACGAATTTTATAGTGTAGAAGAGTATATGTCTCAATTGATGAATTTTATTTATTTATTTTTATTTACACGTCAAGTTCCATAGGACCAAAATAAGGAGCAAATCTCCAAGGTCAGGGAACATGTTAGTACATGAAATTACAACATAAAAGTAATAACAGATAAAAATAAAATGTTTATGAACCCGAAAAAAGTCAATCTATAAGTTTAAGTAAACACAATCAACAATACAACAAGAATCAGCTTCATTTTTCAAGGAACTCCTCGACAGAACACAAGGAGTGACCCATGAGGAAACTCTTCAGTATCGATTTGAAAGCATGTGGATTACTGCTAAAAATGCAGGTTTGATTTCTGCCAAGTATTAACTGAGTGAAAGCTGCTTATTCTTGGGAATAAGCTAATATTGTAAACAAGAAATGACACTAAGGAATATATATATACTGAGAGACCAATGTCAAAATACCCAGACTTGTGAACAGGGGTCAACAAGAGGTTCGTGAACTTACACCACTTATTGCTCGAACCACCTGTTTCTGAGCTAAAAATATCTTTTCAGAATGGGAGCTACACAAAATATAATACAATATGAAATAAGTGAATGAAAATAAGCAAATTAGACTAATTTTCATGTCAAATGATCACTCACTTCAGATACTGTTCGAATAGTAAAAATAACAGCATTAAGTATTTGAACAAGATCTTGACCTGGCCTTTCCACGACAGTTTACTATCTATCTGAACACCTAGAAATTTGAACTCTTCAGTTTCACTAATCATACACCCATTCTGGGAAATTAAAATGTCAGGTTTTGTTGAATTATGTGTTAAAAACTGAGTCTTACTGTGATTTAGCATTAGTTTATTTTGTACTAACTATGAACTGTGCTATTTGAAACTGGGTCAGTGTTGCACACAACATTCTTTATTACCAAGCTAGCACATCATTTGTATAAATGAGGAACAGGAGTGGCCCCAACTGTCCCCCCCCCCCCCTTCCCCCATTGACTGTACCTCACTCAGACCCCACATCACAGCCATTCTCAACATTGTGAATAATGGTCTTTTGTTGTCTGTTACTAAAGTAAGAGGTGAACCAATTGTGAGATACTCTCCTTATTCCGAAATGGTCCAAATTCTGGAGCAATCAAATGTCTTAGTTAAATAAAAAAATATGTCTAGTGTTCAAAACCTTTTGTTTACTCCATTCAGTACCTCACAGAGAAAAGACAAGATAGCATTTTCAGTTGTTAAACAACTTCTATAGCCGAACTGTACATTTGATACCAAATAGTGTAATATAAAATGATCATTATCCTCACATACACAGCCTTTTCAATAACTTGAGCAAACACTGATGGCACAGAAATAGGTCTAAAATTGTCTACATTATCCTTTTATCCCTTTTTATAAAACAGCTTTAGATTAGATTAGATTAGATTTACTTTCATTCCAAGTGATCTGTAGTGAGGAGGTCCTCCACGATGTGGAACATGTCAGAAAAACAACAATACATGACAAATATTTACAACTAAAACAAATAAGCTAATGTACCATTCCACAGGTCCCAAGTGGAATGATCATCATTTTTTAATGGACACTATATGCAAGAGTCATTTTACAAATACTAATGCACTGAATTTAAAATTAAAAAGTTTATTTATTTATTTATAAGGTAATAAACATGTAATACAACTACTATAATTCTTATTTACAATGAACACATTACTGCACTGAAATGGTGCAGAAGTTAGATTGTACTTACACACACACACACACACACACACACACACACACACACACACAGATATATAAATATAATAGAGGGAAACATTCCACGTGGGAAAAATATATCTAAAAACAAAGATGATGTGACTTACCAAACGAAAGCGCTGGCAGGTCGATAGACACATAAACAAACACAAACATACACACAAAATTCAAGCTTTCGCAACCAATGGTTGCTTCATCAGGAAAGAGGGAAGGAGAGGGAAAGACGAAAGGATGTGGGTTTTAAGGGAGAGGGTAAGGAGTCATTCCAATCCCAGGAGCGGAAAGACTTACCTTAGGGGGAAAAAAGGACAGGTATACACTCGCACACACACACATATCCATCCGCACATACACAGACACAAGCAGACATTTGTAAAGGCCTGGTTGGTAGACAACAATGTGCATAAAGGTTAGGTGGTTGTGTTGCCGCCAAAACACATTAAAGGGTGGAGAAATTCGTGAAAATTTCGAAAAAAACTATGTGTAAATGTATTAAAAGGAGTGGTTTTGTGGTGGCAGATTATGAAAATGAGGCTAACAATTGTCTGACGAAGAGATAATGTTGTTAAAACCTGTGGGAAGTGGCTAAAAATGATCAGTGATGTGGGAAAAATAGAAATGGAAATAAAGTGAAAGTTATTAGAACTAGCCGAAATGGTTGTTTAATAGGTGAAAGGAACTGTTTGTGAACTAGAAACGGTGGATTTTATAGCAGCGGTAGTATTGAAAGCGGAAAAAATTTTTTTGGTTATGGTTTGGAAGTGGGTTACGTATTATTGAGTATATATAGGTGGGATAAAATTGTATAGTAGATTACGGTAAAAAGGAGAAGGTGATAACAAAGTGAAACTACTGGCAAAAACAGAAAGAGAAAATAAGACGACAGAAAAGATTTCGAAATGCAACAGTGACAATAACAAACGTAATTGTTGGGTTCAAATTAATGATATGAATATAATAGAGGGAAACATTCCACATGGGAAAAATATATCTAAAAACAAAGATGATGTGACTTACCGAACGAAAGCGCTGGCAGGTTGATAGACACACAAACAAACACAAACATACACACAAAATTCAAGCTTTCGCAATCAACGGTTGCTTCATCAGGAAAGAGGGAAGGAGAGGGAAAGACGAAAGGATGTGGGTTTTAAGGGAGAGGGTAAGGAGTCATTCCAATCCCGGGAGCAGAAAGACTTACCTTAGGTGGAAAAAGGACAGGTATACACTCGCACACACACACATATCCATCCGCACATATACAGACACAAGCAGACATTTGTAAAGGCAAAGAGTTTGGGCAGAGATGTCAGTCGAGGCGGAAGTACAGAGGCAAAGATGTTGTTAAATGACAGGTGAGGTATGAGTGGTGGCAACTTGAAATTAGCGGAGGTTGAGGCCTGGTGGGTACCGGGAAGAGAGGATATACTGAAGGGCAAGTTCCCATCTCCGGAGTTCTGACAGGTTGGTGTTAGTGGGAAGTATCCAGATAACTCGGACGGTGTAACACTGTGCCAAGATGTGCTGGCCGTGCACCAAGGCATGTTTAGCCACAGGCTGATCCTCATTACCAACAAACACTGTCTGCCTGTGTCCATTCATGCGAATGGACAGTTTGTTGCTGGTCATTCCCACATATAAAGCTTCACAGTGTAGGCAGGACAGTTGGTAAATCACGTGGGTGCTTTCATATGTGGCTCTGCCTTTGATCGTGTGCACCTTCCGGGTTACAGGACTGGAGTAGGTGGTGGTGGGAGGGTGCATGGGACATGTTTTACACCGGGGGCGGTTACAAGGGTAGGAGCCAGAGGATAGGGAAGCCAGTTTGGGGATTTCATAGGGATGAACCAAGAGGTTATGAAGGTTAGGTGGACGGCGGAAAGACCCTCTTGGTGGAGTGGGGAGGATTTCATGAAGGATAGATCTCATTTCATGGCAGGATTTGAGGAAGTTGTATCCCTGGTGGAGAGCCACATTCAGAGTTTGATCCAGTCCCGGAAAGTATCCTGTCACAAGTGGGGCACTCTTGTGGTTCTTCTGTGGGAGGTTCTGGGTTTGAGAGGATGAGGAAGTGGCTCTGGTAATTTGCTTCTGTACCAGGTTGGGAGGGTAGTTGCGGGATGCGAAAGCTGTTTTCAGGTTGTTGGTGTAATGGTTCAGGGATTCCGGACTGGAGCAGATTCGTTTGCCATGAAGACCTAGGCTGTAGGGAAGGGACCGTTTGATGTGGAATGGGTGGCAGCTGTCATAATGGAGGTACTGTTGCTAGTTGGTGAGTTTGATGTGGACGGATGTGTGAAGCTGGCCATTGGACAGATGGAGGTCAACGTCAAGGAAAGTGGCATGGGATTTGGAGTAGGACCAGGTGAATCTGATGGAACCAAAGGAGTTGAGGTTGGAGAGGAAATTCTGGAGTTCTTCACTGAGAGTCCAGATCATGAAGATGTCATCAATAAATCTGTACCAAACTTTGGGTTGGATGGCCTGGGTAACCAAGAAGGCTTCCTCTAAGCAACCCATAAATAGGTTGGCGTATGAGGGGGCCATCCTGGTACCCATGGCTGTTCCCTGTAATTGTTGGTATGTCTGGCCTTCAAAAGTGAAGAAGTTGTGAGTCAGGATTAAGCTGGCTAAGGTAATGAGGAAAGAGGTTTTAAGTAGGGTGGCAGGTGATCGGCGTGAAAGGAAGTGCTCCATCGCAGCGAGGCCCTGGACGTGCGGAATATTTGTGTATAAGGAAGTGGAATCAAATGGTTACAAGGATGGTTTCCAGGGGTAACAGATTGGGTAAGGATTCCAGGTGTTCGAGAAAATGGTTGGTGTCTTTGATGAAGGATGGGAGACTGCATGTAATGGGTTGAAGGTGTTGATCTACGTACGCAGAGATACGTTCTGTGGGGGCATGGTAACCAGCTACAATGGGGAGACTGGGATGATCGGGTTTGTGAATTTTAGGAAGAAGGTAGAAGGTAGGGGTGCGGGGTGTCGGTAGGGTCAGGAGGTTGATGGAGCCAGGTGAAATATATAACAAAGATGATATGACTTACCAAACGAAAGCGCTGGCATGTTCTATCAACATGCCAGCGCTTTTGTTTGGTAAGTCACATCATCTCTTTATATATATGTGGTGTAGAAGTTACATTGTGCTTACACACACACACACACACACACACACACACACACACACACACACACACAAATCAGTTGGTTTTACAGAGAAATTCATCAATGGAGTAGAAGGAGTTGGCCACTAATAAATCCTTTAGGCTTCTCTTAAACTGTTTCATTGGTTGTTAAGCTTTTTATGGCTGCTGGAAAGTTATTGAAAATGTGTGTTCCTGAATAATGCACACCTTTTTGTACAAGAGTAAGTGACTTTAAATCCTTGTGAAGATTATTCTTATTTCTAGTATTGATTCCATGAATTGAGCTGTTGGTTTGAAAAAGTGATATATTTTTAATGACAAATTTCATTAAGGAATAAATATATTGGGAAGCGGTAGTTAGTATCCCTAGTTCCCTAAACAGGCTTCTGCAGGATGTTCTTGAGTTCACACCACATATAACTCTTACTGCACGTTTTTATGCCCAGAAAACTTAGCTTGGCTTGATGAATTACCCCAAAAAATAATCCTATATGACATTATGGAATGAAAGTAAGCATAGTATGCAAGCTTTTTCATTTTTATATCCCCTATGTCTTACACAGTTCGCATTGCAAACAGAGATTTGTTAAGACGCTTCAGCAGTTCTGTGGTGTGCTCCTCCCAGTTGAATTTATTATCTAACTGTAATCCCAAGAATTTAACACTGTCCACTTCTTCTATCTTCTTGTCATCGTATGTTAGACATATAATCGTGGGACACCCCTTACAAGTTCTGAACTGCATGTAGTGTGTTTTTTCAAAGTTTAGTGCCAAGGAATTGGCTAGGAACCAGTGATTAATGTCCACTATTTTATTACCTGATCTTTCTAAGACTACAGTTGATTTGCTATTTTTGCAATGTTTGTATCATCGGCAAACAAAACGAACTTGGCATCTGGTAATGTTACTGATGAAAGGTCATTGATATACTCAAGAAAAAGTAAGGGCCCCAAAAGGGAACCTTTTGGGACCCCACATGTAATTAGATCCAAGTTGAATAATGCCTGATAGCTTGATACATGTCTCTTTCCTAATAACACCCTTTGTTTCCTACCAGAGATATAAGATTTGAACCATTTTGCACCATTTCCTGTAACACCATAATATTCTAATTTACTTAAAAGGATATTGTGATTTACACAGTCAAATGCCTTTGACAGATCACAAAATATACCAGTTGCCTGCAATTTTTTGTCTAATGAATTAAGCAGATTTTCACTGTAGGTGTAGATAGCCTTCTCAATATCAGAACCTTTTAGAAATCCAGACTGTGACTTTGACAGTATGTTATTTGAGATAAGATGGTTATAAAGCCGACTGTACATTACTTTTTCTAAAATTTTTGAGAATGCTGGCAACAGCGAAATTGGACGGAAATTTGATGCTATTTCTTTATCTCCCTTCTTAAACAGTGGCTTAACTTCAGCATATTTCAACCATTCAGGAAATTTTCCACTGATAAACGACTGGTTACACAGATAGCTTAATATGTTACTTAGCTCAGAATCACATTCTTTAATTAACTTTGTTGATATTTCATCATACCCACTAGATGTGTTTGATTTTTAAGATTTTATGATGGACATTATTCCTGTTGGGGTAATGAGGGTCAAATTCATATTAAGGAAGTTACTTGAAATGTAACCTGACAACCCCATCTTTTCAGTAACAGTTATAAAATGTTTGTTAAAAAGTTCTGCAACACTATACACATCTGCCACCAATGTATCATTTACTCTTAATGCTATTTGTTACTCTTCGTGTATGGTTCTACTGGTCTCCTCCTTCACTATATCCCATATTGTCTTAATTTTGTTATCTGATATAACTATCTTTTCCTTGTAATATATTTGCTTTGAAGTCCGTAATACAGTCTTTAATATTTTGCAGTATTTCTTGTAATGTGCTATAGCATCAACATTGGAACTGTTTCGGATTGACAGATACAGTTTTCTTTTTGTTTTACAAGATACCCCTATTCCTTGAGTAATCCATGGCTTCTTTGTAGACTTTGCTCTAACCTTGGTAAGTTTTGGGGGAAAACAGTGTTCGAATAAGGTAAGCACTTTATTAGCAAAAGTGTTATATTTTTTATTCATGCCATGAGTACTGTAAACATCAGTCCAGTGAATGTCTCTGAGGAGTGTCCTAAAATAATCAATTTTTGGCTTATTGATTACCCTCTTGAGCTCAGATTTAACAGATTTTATATCCTGTTCAGCATTAACATTTAACAGAAGGAACTGCATGTCATGGTCTGAGAGGCTATTGACTATTGGTTTTGTAATATAAGTTTGTTCATTGGACTTTTCTATAAAGATATTATCAATGGCTGTTTGTGAGCAATCGTCTACCCTAGTGGGGAACTTTACAGTGGGAATTAAGTTGAATGATAGTGTTACTAACTCAAATAAGTTCTTATTGGGAGAGTCTTTAAGGAAATCTACATTGAAATCACCAGCAACCACTATTTCTTTGGTTTTGGTTGTTAAATGGGCCAGTACAGCTTCAAGGTGGTTTACAAACAGATTAAAGTTATCTGCAGGTGCTAGATATACACTTAATATTATGAAGGATTTTATTGAAATTCTACTTCTGTTGCACATGCTTCCACATGCTGTTCTAGGCAAAATTTATGAATACCTATGTTCTTAAATTTATGATAGTTCCTGATGAGTGTGGCAACTCCTCCTTTCTCCATTTCTGATCTACAAAAGTGAGTTGCTAACCTAAACCCTGTAACACTTAAAAGTTCTATACCAGTGGTCACATGATGCTCAGAGAGGCAGATTATGTCAGCTGGGTTTGAAGACTCTAATTCATCTATGCAGATAGTTAATTCATTAATTTTATTTCTCAGTCCTCGAATATTTTGATGCAATAAAGATAGCTGACATTTCACATTAATTGAGTTAAAATTGCTGACTGTTGAAAATTCTTAGCCAATAGCTGATGTAATAAGCTGGAATTATGTTTTTTGATGTCTTTCTCAAACTGAAGCTTTGTCTCAGTTCTAACCTCTCTTAAAATTTGCTTTCTTTCTGTCCTCCATACCCTAAAAAATGGTCTTTTCTGAATCCTATAACCACTGGTATTTTACCACTCATGACAGTGCCTCCCCCCTTTAACTTTCCTCCTATTTCCCCAGCCAATTTACCCTTCCTCTTGAGGTGAAGGCCATGCCTAGTATAATCCCACCTACTGAGAGAATCAACAGGAACCACACCAATGTGTGACCCTGCACCCGACATAAGCAGCCGTTCCAGTTCCAAATTAACTCTTTTGACAGAAGAGTTCAAATGAGGTTGGTCATGGCGCCCAAGAACAGATACAAACTTAACACTAGTATGCTTCAATGCTGATGCAATCTTTGCCAGGTCACACTCTATACTGTACCCAGGAACTCTGTCAATACTGTTACCTGCCCCACCCACTATAACCACAGTGTCTTCCTTAGTGAAATCTTTGCAAAGTGATCCTAAATCCTCTGTCACCTGCTCCAGACCAGCACTATGTTTCAAAAAATTGGTGACCTGATCCTAGTTCATCCTGCAAAAGTTGGCCAACACCTCTTCCATGGGAACTACCTAACAACAACACTTTCTTTCGTTTTTACTGATTTCCCTACCTTCTTACTTTTCAATTTGCTGCTGAAAGTTTGTTGTGCCCTGTCTACACCCGCAGATTTATTACTGAGTACTTAAATCATTCAAGAAACTGACCACTTCTAAAGGAAAAATTACAAAGGTGGCTAAATACAGGGCTAATATGTGCAGTACAGTACTTTAATATTCTGCTGGGCACTCCATCATATCCATGACAGTACTTAGTCTTCAGTGATTTAATTATTGACTCAATCTCCCACTTGTCTGTATCACAGAGGGATATTTCAGAGATCTTGGAAATACATTTGCCAAGAAAGTTATATGATTCCCTGTATAAAGTTAATTTTTATTTAATTCACCAGCAATGTTCAGAAAATTATTGTTAAATGTTGTTGTTGTGGTCTTCAGTCCTGAGACTGGTTTGATGCAGCTCACCATGTTACTCTATCCTGTGCAAGCTTCTTCATCTCCCAGTACTTACTGCAACCTACATCCTTCTGAATCTGCTTAATGTATTCATCTCTTGGTCTCCCTCTACAATTTTTACCCTCCACGCTGCCCTCCAATGCTAAATTTGTGATCCCTTGATGCCTCAGAACATGTCCTACCAACCGGTTCCTTCTTCTTGTCAAGTTGTGCCACAAACTCCTCTTCTCCCCAATTCTATTCTACACCTCCTAATTAGTTATGTGATCTACCCATCTAATCTTCAGCATTCTTCTGTAGCACTACATTTCAAAAGCTTCTATTCTCTTCTTGTCTAAACTATTTATCATCTATGTTTCACTTCCGTACATGGCTACACTCCATACAAATACTTTCAGAAACGACTTCCTGACACTTAAATCTATACTCAATGTTAACAAATTTCTCTTCTTCAGAAACGCTTTTCTTGCTATTGCCAGGCTACATTTTATATCCTCTCTACTTCGACCATCATCAGTTATTTTGCTCCCCAAATAGCAAAACTACTTTACTACTTTAAGTGTCTCATTTCCTAATCCAATTCCCTCAGCATCACCCGACTGAATTCGACTACATTCCATTATCCTCGTTTTGCTTTTGTTGATGTTCATCTTATATCCTCCTTTCAAGACACTGTCCATTCTGTTCAACTGCTCTTCTAAGTTCTTTGCTGGCTCTGGCAGAATTACAATGTCATCGGCGAACCTCAAAGTTTTTATTTCTTCTCCATGGATTTTAATACCTACTCCAAACTTTTCTTTTGTTTCCTTTACTGCTTGCTCAATATACATATTGAATAACATCGGGGAGAGGCTACAACCCTGTCTCACTCCCTTCTCAACCACTGCTTCCCTTTCATGCCCCTCGACTCCTATAACTGCCATCTGGTTTCTGCACAAATTGTAAATAGCCTTTCACTCCCTGTATTTTACCCCTGCCACCTTTAGAATTTGAAAGAGAGTATTCCAGTCAACAGTGTCAAAAGCTTTCTCTAAGTCTACAAATGCTAGAAATGTAGGTTTGCCTTTCCTTAATCTTTCTTCTAAGATAAGTTGTAAGGTCAGTATTGCCTCATGTGTTTCAACATTTCTATGGAATCCAAACTAATCTTCCCCGTTTGTTCCTCCTGCAACCGAACTTCAATAATTCCCACTATATCTAACTTTAACCTATCCATTTCCCTTTTTAAATTTTCTAACCTACCTGCCCGATTAAGGGATCTGACATTCCACGCTCCGATCTGTAGAATGCCAGTTTTCTTTCTCCTGCTACCTGCACATATATCTGATGTATCAGTAACAGAAATATTTTTAGTTCAAACTGACTTTATATCATTGACCTTGTGCTGCAGACCAGACACTTCTTCCACAACTGACGATATGGTTTTAATTTTATCCTGTGAATTAGCTATTCTATTTGCATACCACATACTCTTTGCTTTCCTAATAACATTTTTAAGCACCTTACAATAGTGCTTGTAATGGGCTATTGCAGCTTGATTGTGACTACTTCTAACATTTTGATACAATTCCTGCTTTGTTGTACATGATATCCTTATCCCACCAGTCAGCCACTCAGGCTGCCTATTACTGCTAGTACTCTGTTTAGAATGTTCTAATGGAAAGCAACTCTCAAAGAGCATGATAAATGTGTTAAGGAAAGCATTATATTTATCATCTATGTTATCGGCACTATAAACATCCTGCCACTCCTGTTCCCTGAGAAGGTTTAAAAAACTCTCTATTGCTGTTGGATTACTTTCCTACGTAGTTTGTAATTATATGTGAAAACATTTGTTTGAGAACAAAAGCCTTCCAGTGTTAAAATTTGTGCATCATGGTCTGAAACGCCATTCACCTTTTTACTAACAGAATGCCCATGTAGAAATGAAGAATGAATAAAAATATTGTCTATGGTTGTGCTACTGCTCCCCTGTACCCTAGTTGGAAAAAAACACAATCTGCATCAGATCATATGAATTTAGGACATCTATCAACATCTTTTTTCTTGCACCATCATACACAAAATTTATATTGAAGTCACCACATACAACTAATTTCTGGTACTTCCTACAAAGTGAATCAAGAACCCTCTCTAGCTTGAGCAGAAATATTCTGAACTCAAGAGTTAGGGGACCTATAAACAACAACAATTAGAAGTTTAGTTTCACTAAATTCAACTGCCCCTGCACAACATTAAAATATCTGCTCAGTGCAGTGTCGTGATACATCTGTGGACTCAAATGGAATACTGCTTTTTATGTACATAGCCACTCTCCCACCCCACAAGGAACTCCTTGAAAAACAGCCAGCTAATCTGTATCCTGGTAAAGGAAGCCTCTGAATTGTCAAATTATTTATGTGGTGCTCCGATATACCAATAATTTCAGAGTCAACATCTATAAGCAGATCACTAACTTTATCTCTAATACCTCTTATATTTTGATGAAATATGCTAATACCTTCTCTACTTGGAAAATATTCCACGGAAAAATGCTACTATTAGTGTTATAGAGGTACTGTAACTAATAGAACATATTATGATTATGTAAATAACTTGATAACATGAATACTAAGAGAAAAATGTAAATATGAGTATAATGTAGTAAGTAAATAATTTTCAGGACCTAATAAATGGGTGAAAAATGTATGCAACATTATTATAAGTATTGCCACTTTGATGTATTAAACTGTAATACATAGGTTAAATACTGGAAGAAAATAAGTTTAAGTTGACTTGTCCTATATTATAAGTGCACACTTTGCGCAAAATGTAATCAAATGGGACCAAATCAAAATCAAATAAAAAATCACAGTGTGTTCAGAACTGAAGCATCAGCTGAGAGGATGGTGATTTTTCTATGCATGAAGAGCTCCTGGATGAATATTGCATTCATGCCAGGTGATATATACTAAACAGTACTTGATTCATACTTCTGAAGAATAAAGATAAATATTTAAAATAGTAAAAATTATTCTGAATCAACAAAATAAGAGGGGCTTTATTTACAAAACTCTCCGTGCATTCTTTGGTACAATTCAGGATTATCAGATTAAACTGCTGAGAATTAAATCAAGAAGGGACAGATATACAACTCACTTAGTGCGAAAAAATTACAGGTCTCACAGACGCATAAAAAGAAACAAATATCATGCCTAAGAGAAACTGTTATCTGCATTAGCACTTTAGTTTTTCACTAATCATTCAATGTATGTTGTCATCTATTAAATTTATAGCTAACAAGAACAGTTCCCAAAAATTATTATTATTGTTATTATTATTATTATTATTATTATTTTCTCTAAATTCAAATTTCTTTACAGCTTACAATTACAATATAATATAATACTAATAAACCTAATTTTATCTCAGAAGAAATCAGTACATTCACTGATTGCAACCATCTGACCTTAAGTTACTTACTTTTCCTACTAAATCTGCAGCATTGAAGATGGCCATGAGAACAACTGGCATCCAACTTTTTAGTGTGCAGCTCACAATTTCAGATTCAATGCCAGGATACAGACAGAGAGTAACAAAATATGCAAGGCCAATAGACAGCATGTAAGGCCATATTGTTTTTGCAACCTCCCATCTAGCAAGAAGTCCTCCTGTTTTTAAATAAAGAAAGAAAACATTAAACATATTTGAAAATAAATGAACTGCCTCTGCAGTGTTGAAGGAATCAATATAACACAAAATATAATACTACTTAACTTAATTCAGCTAAAGGAGAAGGCAAGGGAGAAACACCAACAACTTTACTGCAAATTAAACAGTATGTACTTGAAGAAGTTCCATAGAAGGAAGGGAATATAGAAAAAGAAAATGGTGTGGAAAATGTCTGTCATTTCACTATCCAACTGTATTATTATTGAAATAAAAGCAATCCTCTTCTCTGGCAAATGAATGCACCTCAGTGTTTTGAAAGATTTTTTATGCCTTGATGAAGGAACTAATGGACTTGAAACCTAGGAATCTTTTACAGTTTTCCATTGGTGATACTGGACAGTTGCCTCCTGAAGGTAAGCTATTCTCCCTTCATTATTTTGCAGAGTGTCCACCCCCGGTAGCTAAGTGGTCAGCGCAACAGAATGTCAATCCTCAGGGATCAGGTTTGATTCCCGGTGGGTTGGAGATTTTCTCTGCTCAGGGCCTGGGAGTTGCGTTGTCCTAATCATCACCATTTCATCCCCATCGATGTGCAAGTCGTCGAAGTGGTGTCAAATCAAAAGACTTGCTCCCAGCGAACGGTCTACCCGCTGGGATACCCTAGTCAAAAGACATTCACATTTTGCAGAGTAATTATGTAGATGTAAATAATAATTGTTTTTTATTTCTGACCATTTACAAGCTGACCATTAAATCTCTATTCTCTTGTTTAATTGGTTACTCTAATTTTTGTCTTATACTTCCTCTTACACTTTTTCATATTTATTTTATTACCAACGATGTATTTTTCCCTCATCAGTCTTTCTTGTAGATACCTCCATCTGCACTGTTGTATATTATGTGTCTTTCATATCCACTCCAAGTCTCTCTGCTTTTAACCGCTAGTAATGTTTGCATTAGTTCCCTGTTTCAAACTGAATTTTTCTCATATAGTTCTCTATCTTTAACTGACTTTTCCATGGAAAAAATGGCCAAGTAGGACACAGGCCAAGTCAAAGTAGGACTCACACAAAGAAGGTTCCATACAAACTTAATTATGTATATATGTAGTTCACCCATCCTGGGAATCAAGAATCTCAATGATTTTTACCTGTTACTGATATCAATACTGGCAAGATATTGGCCCCAGGAATTCCAAGACCATATCAAAAAAGTCTCTACAGTAGTTCCTCAGTCTAGCCCAGATATACAAAAAGAAGCGATTAGGGGACTTCATTTTATATGTACAAAGACAGCAGATTTAATGAAACATTCTTTACTTACTTACTAAAACATGACTACAGCTTACATTATATGTTTGCTTGCTGTAATGCTTGCCTGTTATTCTTCTGATGGTGTTACGGCATAAAGTCAAGTGCTGGCACGCCAGTCGGTAACGAGAGAGCTGAGAGGGCTGTGTAGAAGAGATCAGCTAATTGCACACCCCTCTTCAAGATGACAACGAGACAGCATCGGCCTCTATGTGAAGAGAACATAAGCACTGTGCCCGACTGGCTATGGCCCTGTTCAAGAATAGCTTCAAGACTAATCATTTCGCATGTCCTATGTAACACTGTCTATACTGAAGAAACTTGCTTATTTTGTCTGTCACCCTTTGCTGGTGACACATATATCTAATTCTCAGTTAAGTATTGTCATTTACTTTTAGTAATAAAACTCATTAACATCATTTGCTTGAATTGTTGTCTAGCAATCCAAGAAAGCAGGTTTCCTAGTTACCCCGTATTTGACGACTAGGCAGGATTCACCATTTGGCGATGAAGATGGGATTGAAGCAATTGAGAATTGTGAGCTTCTATGTGACAACAAGATGCAGCAGAAGCATCAAAGTCAGTATCAGGGCCAATCAGAAGACATGAAAGTGCGTCCACATTACTATGATGAGGTAGAATTTTCTGCCATACAAGTAGTGGTGGAATTTGGTGACACTATACACAATAGCCTTGCCTCTTTCTCTACTTGTGAATAATTACACTGGGCCTTGGACAACACTTGTGATGCAAAAGCAATACCCCTGTCTTTATCACCAAATCTATGTGAAATCACTGCATCAATTCCATAAGAGGAAGCATCAACTTGAAACACAACTAGTTTGTCAGGATTAAAGTAGACCAAGCATCGATCACTCAGCAATGGAGCTTTAAGTTTTTGAAAAGCTCCTTGGCACTCATCTGTCCAAACAAAAGGGATGTTCCTGCGACGTAAGCGATGCAATGGAGCTGCGATTTGTGCAGCATTCAGTATGAGCTGTATATAACAGTTCATTTTCACCAAGACTGACTGCAATTCTGTGACATTGCAAGGAACTGGCAGATCAAGTATGGCTAGCAAATTTTACTGAAGAGGAAGTACACCTTGACTGTTTATGACATGACTGCAACTCAAGTTTAAAAAAATCATACTTGTCCAGTCTACACTTCAATCCTGCATCAGATAGCACATGAAACAAAGCATGCGAATTTGCAATGTATTCTTCAGGTGTACGACCTGCTATGACACTATCGCCCAAATAGTTTGAACAGTCTGGTACTTGAGCACTCAGCTGTTTCAAATACTGTTGGAAAATAGCAGGTGCGGAAGCACTGCCAAAAGGCAAACGCAAATATTTAAACAAGCCCAAATGAGTATTCACAACACACACATTTTGAGATTCTTCATCCAGCATCAGGACGATGGCGTCCTCTTGGGTAAAATATTCCGGGGGTAAAATAGTCCCCCATTCAGATCTCAGGGCGGGGACTACTCAAGAGGACTTCATTATCAGGATAAAGGAAACTGGCATTCTACAGAATGGAGCATGGAATGTCAGATCCCTTAATCGGGCAGGTAGGTTAGAAAATTTAAAAAAGGGAAATGGATAGGTTAAAGTTAGATATAGTGGGAACTGTGAAGTTCGGTGGCAGCAGGAACAAGACTTTTGATCAGGTGAATACAGGATTATAAATACAACATCAAATAGGGATAATGCAGGAGTAGGTTTAATAATGAATAAAAAAGTAGGAGCACACGTAAGCTACTACAAACAGCACAGTGAATGCATTATTGTGGCCAAGATAGACACGAAGCTCATGCCTACTACAGAATACAAGTTTATATGCCAACTAGCTCTGCAGATGATGAAGAAATTGATGAAATATATGATGAGATAAAAGAAATTATTCAGATAGTGTAGGGAGACAAAAACTTAATAGTCACGGGTGTCTGAAATTCGATAATAGGAAAAGGGAGAGAAGAAAACATAGTAGGTGAACATGGATTGGGTGTAAGAAATGAAAGAGGAAGCCACCTGATAGAATTTTGCACAGAGCATAACACAATCATAGCTAATACTTGGTTCAAGAATCATGAAAAAAGGTTGTATACATGGAAGAAGCCTGGGGATATTAGAAGGTATCAGATAGATTATATAATGGTAAGACAGAGATTTAGGAACCAAGTTTTAAACTGTAAGACATTTCCAGGGGCAGATGTGGACTCTGACCACAGTCTATTGATTATGAACTGTAGGTTAAAACTGAAGAAACTGCAAAAAGGTGGGAATTTAAGGAGATGGGACCTGGATAAACTGACTAAACCAGTGGTTGTACAGATTTTCAGGGAGTGCATAAGGGAACAATTGACAGGAATGGGGGAAAGAAATATAGTAGAAGAAGAATGGGTATCTTTGAGGGATGAAGTAGTGAAGGCAGCAGAGGATCAAGTAGGTAAAAGGATGAGGGCTAGCAGAAATCCTTGGGTAACAGAAGAAATATTGAATTTAATTTATGAAAGGAGAAAATATAAAAATACAGTCAATGAAGCAGGCAAAAAGGAATACAAACATCTCAAAAATGAGATCGACAGGAAGTGCAAAATGGCTAAGCAGGGATGGCTAGAGGACAAATGTAAGGATGTAGAGGCTTATCTCACTAGGGTAAGATAGATGCTGCCTACAGGAAAATTAAAGAGACCTTTGGAAAAAAGAGAAACACTTGTATGAATATCAAGAGCTCAGATGGAAACCCAGTTCTAAGCAAAGAAGGGAAAGCAGAAAGGTGGAAGGAGTATACAGACGGTCTATACAAGGGCGATGTATTTGAGGACAATATTATGGAAATGGAAGAGGATGTAGATGAAGATGATATGGGAGATACGATACTGCGTGAAGAGTTTGACAGAGCACTGAAAGACCTAAGTCGAAACAAGGCCCCGGGAGGAGACAACATTCCTTTAGAACTACTGACAGCCTTGAGAGAGTCAGCTCCGACAAAGCTCTACCATCTGGTGAGCAAGATGTATGAAACAGGCGAAATATCCTCAGACTTCAAGAAGAATATAATTATTCCAATCTCAAAGAAAGCAGGTGTTGACAGATGCGAAAATTACCGAACTATCAGTTTAATAAGTCACGGCTGCAAGATATTAACGTGAATTCTCTACAGACAAATGGAAAAACTGGTACAAGCCGACCTCGCGGAAGATCATTTTGGATTCTGTAGAAATGTTGGAACACGGGAGGCAATACTGACCCAACAACTTATCTTAGAAAATAGATTAAGGAAAGGCAAACCTACATTTCTAGCATTTGTAGACTTAGAGAAAGCTTTTGACAATGTTGACTGGAATACTCTCTTTCATATTCTGAAGGTGGCAAGGGTAAAATACAGGGAGTGAAAGGCTATTTACAATTTGTGCAGAAACCAGATGGCAATAATAGAAGTCGAGGGGCATGAAAGGGAAGCAATGGTTGGGAAGGGAGTGAGACAGGGTTGTAGCCTCTCCCCGATGTTATTCAATATGTATATTGAGCAAGCAGTAAAGGAAACAAAAGAAAAATTCGGAGTAGATACTAAAATCCATGGAGAAGAAATAAAAACTTTGAGGTTCACCGATGACATTGTAATTCTGTCAGAAACAGCAAAGGACTTAGAAGAGCAGTTGAACGGAATGGACAGTGTCTTAAAAGGAGGATATAAGATGAAAATCAACAAAAGCTAAACGATGATAATGGAATGTAGTTGAATTAAGTCGGGTGATGCTGAGGGAATTAGATCGGGAAATGAGACACTTAAAGTAGTAAAGGAGTTTTGCCATTTGGGGAGCAAAATAACTGATGATGGTCAAAGTAGATAGGATATAAAATGTAGACTGGCAATGGCAAGGAAAGCATTTCTGAAGAAGAGAAATTTGTTAACATTGAGTATGGATTTAAGTGTCAGGAAGTCGTTTCTGAAAGTATTTGTATGGAGTGTAGCCATGTACGGAAGTGAAACATGGACGATAAATAGTTTGGACAAGAAGAGAATAGAAGCTTTCGAAATGTGGTGCTACAGAAGAATGCTGAAGATTAGATGGGTAAATCACATAACTAATGAGGAGGTATAGAATAGGATTGGGGAGAAGCGAAATCTGTGGCACAACTCGACTGGAAGAAGGGATCGGTTGGTAGGACATGTTTTGTGGCATCAAGGGATCACCAATTTAGTATTGGAGGGCAGTGTGGAGGGTAAAGATCATAGAGGGAGACCAAGAGATGAATACACTAAGCAGATTCAGAAGGATGTAGGTTGCAGTAGGTACTGGGAGATAAACAAACTTGCACAGGACAGAGTAGCATGGAGAGCTGCATCAAACTAGCCTCAGGACTGAAGACCACAACAACAACAATATCTAGTAGTATTTGAAGACATGCGTCGTGCAAATCAATTTTTGAAAAGTAGTGACCAGTGCCTAATCTGTCCATGAGATCCTCTGGGCATGACAATGGATAAGTATCAATCACAGTCTGTGGGTTGACTGAAGACTTAAGGTCAACACAGAGGTGAATGTGACCTGAAGGTTTGGGGAGTAAAACGATTGGACTTGCCCACTGACTAGCACTGCTATCTTGCAATTCTTTAAGTTCAGCAGTGACTTTGTCCCGGAATGCAATGGGAACAGTTCTGGCCCGGGAAAATTTTGGCTGAGCATTTTCTTTCATAGCAATATGTGCAACAAAATTGTTAGCCTTGCCTAAATCTCCAGAAAAGACAACACATTTTCCCAAATTTGAAAGCCAAACAAATCAAATGAATCAAGGCCAAATATGTTCTCACAATCGTGTGATTGTAGCACAGTGAAATTCACAGGTCACGTATGTGAGCAATACATAGCAGTCAAAGTAAATTTTCCAAGAATGGGAATGTCTTGTCCATTAGAAGCTGTCAGGGGCATGCTAGTTTTAGAGAGGCTTGGAGAGCCTAACAATTCATATGTGTCACGATTAAGTAGTGTAACAGAGGCACCAGTGTCCAACTGAAATTTCACATGTCTTCCACTAATATGCAAACGCACAAAAAGTTTGTTGGACTGGTGTTGCACTGTAGAAACTGTTTATTTTCTAGTTTTGCTAATGCCTCCAGCAGGCTTTGAATGCACTGCATTGATTACATGGGCCTTGTAACTAGTTTTTGTGAGTGAGCAGAATTATTATGTTTGTTACATTGCAAACATATAGATTGTGCATGACTTTTCTTGTCACAGGTGTAACACTGTTCTTATTGGGATGGACAATCTTGGTGTTTTTTGCCACGAATGGCACCGAGGGAATGACTTAATTTCGTTTGCCTGTTTAGAGAGCTGTTTATGAGGCATAGAGTACTGTTTACGTCATGTGGCACATGCATGCTTTTGCTGCCTAATAGGCCGGTCGCAAGCAAGAGGCAACTCAACCCAGCAAATTGGTGGTTGCTCAAATTTATTGGCCAACACAGCACCTTAATCGTACCAATCTAGTACTTGCACTACATGCTAAAATGATGGACTGAATTGTTTCTAAATCTGTTCTCTAAGTCTGACAAAAGTTACACTGTACATGATTGCATCACACAACATAACGTCTGAATATAAAGCACCACAAGCACATCTGAATTTGCACTTCCTCATTAAACCCCGCAAATCCATTACCCATTCGCGATAAGTTTGTTCTGACCTTTTATTGCAATTAAAGAATTGATACCTAGCTGCCACCACACTCACTTGTTGGTCAAAATAGTTAGTTAGTGAATCTACAACCAGATCATAGGAATGTTCACTCGGGTTTGTGTTAGGGAACAGCTTCTGAATGAGGTAAAACACTGCACATCTTACCAATGGAGCTGGACCTGCCCGCACTATAGCAGCAGATGCATTCTACATCTTGTTATGGGCCTCAGGAGATGGAGGCGTACCCTTCTGGTCATTTTCTGGGGACGTTTCCACCAGTGCACAGGCCGGATGGCAGTGTACAACTGGAAGCCTGATGTCCCCTGCAGCCACAGCTTCCAATCCATCGCAGCATCCACACTCCTGCTTCTCCTCCCATTGTCATGCTCCTTATACAATGACAGTCCGATGCTTTGGGGGGGGAGGAAAGATACGGCATAAAGCCAAGTGCTGGCACGCCAGTTGGGAACAAGAGAGGGCTGTGAAGAAGATGTCAGCCAATTGCACGCTGACCAACCCTCTCCAGGACAACACAACAGTAGTGGCCTCTATGTGAAGAGAACATAAGCGACTGGTTGTGGCCCAGTTCAAGAACAGCTTCAAGACTAGTCATTTCGCTTGTCCTATGTAGCATTGCCTGTACCAAAGAAACTTGCTTATTTTGTCTGTCGCCCTTTGCTTGTGACACATGTACATAATTCTCTAAGTTGAGTACTGTCATTTACTTTTTGTAATAAAACTCATTAATATGATTTGCTTGAATTGTTGTCTAACAATCCAAGAAAGCAGGTTTCCTAGACACCCCATATTCGATGACTAGGCAGGATTCAACAGATGGATGATGAATGCAATGTATGTTCAAGTGGCAAAAGATATTTTTTATGTGATACAATTACAGTTTAATGAGTTTTAGAGTTTTTTACTTTACTTGTACTGTGAAACCATTCTAAGTCAAGGAAGCACCCTATAGGTTTTGATGACTTGTTTTTGAGTATCAAAATATGTGAAATATGTGTTGCATTAACTTAGAAGCTTAAAATTTTTATATTGCCAAGGGACCATACACCTTAGTGTATGACATAAATTTGAACTTTATATGCGAAACTGCTCCACAGGAAAAGGGACTTAACGGATGGACTGACAGACAGATAGCTGAATAAAAAATTACAAAACAATTTTTTTCGTGTTATGTAATTACAAATCAGTAATCTTCTGATTTTCCTTTACCTGTACTGTGAAATCTTGCTTCTTGCCAAATTTCACGATTCTAAGTCAACAGGAAGCAGCCAATAGGTTTTGATGTTTACGTTTTCAAGTATCACAATATATTACATAAATAGTGGTACCTTTTGACTGCACTGATATAGAAGGTTACAATTTTTACACCTCCAAGGCACAATAGACATTAATACATGACACAAATTTGAACTTGGTAGGTCTACCCATTCCTGAGAGAAGGGGTTCTTAAAGTCGGACTGACAGGCACATGAACAGGCAACAAAGTAATCCTATAAGGGTTCCGTTTTTACTGATTGAGGCATGGAATCCTAAAAAGTAATCTACAACTAATTTCTATATTTATCAATGCAAATGTATTAGTTTTGAATTTGACAGTTATAATTTTATTGAAGAAATTATGATATATAGCATTCTATCTATGATAGTCACTTAACATATACTGGCACAAGCAACCTGCAATGACTATTTGTACCAGTTACTGTATAATTTGACTCATTTTACGTCACTGATGGCACTCCTTCATGACAGGAATCATCACAAATGATGTATGTATAAATGAATGGTTATCCATGTTCGAAGATGCTGGAGAACTCATCACTTTGTTGATGGAGCCAGGAGAGAGGCATTTCATATGGCAGATGTCAGAGAGCTGTGAAGAAATTGGCATTGCAGCAATACAGAATGCACATGATGAAAGAATTGCAAAAAACAGAGCATGAGGAAAAAATGTGTTACTTTCAATGGTTTCAGGGGTTTCTTATTCAACATTCAGACTTTCTCTCCATAAATTGGTTTATAGGTGAGGCATTGTTCCATCTGTCAGGTGACAACATACAAAACAAGATACACTGGACTGGTGTAAGCCCCTGTATCATCCACAACATGCAACTGCATGATGAAAAGGTTAAAGAGTGGTGCACATGTCAACTTCCAGGATTTTTGGCCCCATTTTCTTTGATATACCATAGACACTACACTACAGTTTATATGGGTATCTTAATATATTTGTGAAGCAGCTGGATGATGGAGCAATGAGTTACATGTCTAACACTTCCATGCAACTTCTAACCAGTTTCATTGCTGACAAAATAATCTAAAAAAAAACTTTTGCCCTCTGCCATCCTTGATCACCTGATGTAGCTCTAGTATCTCTACATGGCCTGTGTATTTAGAGGACTCTGAGACATCTTCCTTTAAGCTCTGCACCAAGTGCTGGCTGCACCAGCTGTTCCTCAGTCAGATCCTCAATGGGAATCTTTGCTACATATGATGCCATACCAATATACTGAACCAGCCATCACTGACTAATGGAGCTGCCAGCGCCTGCCTTCATCATCGCTGGGACTTGGCCTCAGCATCAGAGACATCCTGGAAACTTGGTATCGGATGTCGACCTTCACTACGTTATTTTGTTCTACTGCTGAGTGAATATTAACTTTGGATGTTTTATCATTGTGACCTTCATCCTAAGTTGGACTTCTATAAATTCAGTGCTAATCATAAACTTCCACAAACTTGTAGTTATTAACTTTGCTCCAAAGGAGGAAAATTTTGGTTTATGTACCTTTCAATAAAACTATAATACATTGTTTATCTGGGCTGCAGTCTCACTGTGCCTCACCGGCACAATACTTAGCAAATGGTGACAAGGGATTTTTCTATGAACCAAAGCTTTAACATGTGCTTTTCACCCTGGGCAAACAGTGTTAGTATGCATGTGGTGCCTATGTTGTGAAGATCGTAAAAGCGATTATCTGCTTTATCAGGTCTAATGCTACAGATGTTACTGCTTAGGTGTTGCTGCTGCTTTAGAATGTGTAGCAAGCCTTGAAAGTGATGGCAGACACGATGACAGTCATCACCACATCCAATCCAGAGCTGTCCAAGGAGCTGTCCTGCACTGACTCACTGGTAAATGGATTCCAAGGGCTGCTGCCACCAATCCAGCTGTTTGACTACCTGGGCCCTAAGTTAGCTACATGGCCAGACTGGAACAACACTTCCTGGCCCAGGATATTGCAGGTGACACCCAGCAGCGAGTGTTCTCTCTGGTATATGCATGCTAGGAAACTTACCACTTACTATGCCAGCTGAACCATTAGACAGAGCCTTGTGCCTTCCCATATACTCACTTAAAGACTTGTTTACTAAAATATTTGGCTCACAAGTGCACACTTCAGTAGTCCACTGTAAGTTTCTTAGTTGCCACAAGCTTAGTGGATAATCTTACAGAGGGTGGATGGCCAAATTGCAGGGTTTATCTAATGATTGTATTCTATGACTCTTGTACTTTCACAAGATGGAGGACATCATAGTGACCACATCAAAGTCAAGGATCCCATGACAGAGAGTTTCCTCCCCATCATTAGGGCATCTGAACAGCTTCTATGGTCATTGGCAATGTTGCGTAACTCTTCACAAGGGTTTGTCCAACTTGCCGACATAAATCCCAGCCACGGCTTTCATTACATTACGATTCACCTACAGCTGGCAAGCCCTCAACCAGTGCACATTACTCACAGCAGATACCCTCATGTAGCAACTGTTTTATCAACTACCTATGGCAATAGTGTCATTATCACCGTGCTAAATGTTCCTCCTGCAGCAAGACAGGAAACAAAGAGGAAGTCTGCCAATCTTCCCTCAAGATAAACTTAGATTATGCCCATATGGGCTGCCTTCCCCAAGAGTTGAGGAGGTACCTGACATCTATGCCCCAGAATTTTACATTCCATGCTGTGCTTCCTGTATCTGACAGACAGTGCTCATAGAGGAAGCAAACTCCATCCTAGTGACAGTCCAGGTCAATAGGTCAATACGGGTTCTTCCATGACTATCATAATTTGGGAAACTTTATCATCCACTACAAGAATTCACAGACAAATGCATAGCTACAGCTATGATACTACTGAGGTAAAAGGACAATTCACAGCTCACATTCAGTATCATTCTACTGTTTTTGTGGCATGTCTCTTATTGGTAAACATTGATGGAGCCTCCAACATGCTCAGTTTGGATTTTTAATGCTTTGGGCTTGGAGGTGCATGACTACACCAACAGTATTCAGCCATAAAGGGCTAGCTCCTTCTTGAGTGACATTTGCTCAACATACAAGTCAGTTATTTCTCATCCTGCTACCGGCAACACTGGTTTTGAGGCTCATGTCAGCCTCATTTCAAGAGCAACACTTTGTTACTTGAAAGCTCAGAATGTTCCATTCATGCTCAGAGACAAGCCATAGTCAGAATAATAGCATCTCCAGAAGGAAGGCAGTCTCAAGACAGACACCAACAGTCAGTGAGCTACCTTGTGATTATTGTTGAAAAACCAAATGGGTCACTTCGGATTTGTTGTAACTCCAAGGCCACCATCAATGCACAGTCTGTCGCTGATGCCTACCTGATTCAATAATTGGATGACATTATGGCATAATCTTCAGGAGGCAAGATTCTTGCCAAGACTGATTTGTAAGATGCTTACCTTCAGCTCCCTCTGTATGATGCGTCACGGAAAATTCTAGGTTGCTACAACACGTTTCCTATTGGCTTTGCCAATGCCTCGGCTATTTTTCAATGGTACTTGGGAACAGCTGACATGGGATGTACCCACCATGGCAAACTATTTGGATGACATTCTCATCACTGGTAAAAGAGCCCAGGAGTCGGCAGACAACCTTTATGCTGTTTTTGCTGTTCTCCAACAAGAAAATATTGAGTTAACAGGAATGGCATTTTTTGATCCCTCAGATGGCATATCTTGGTCGTGTTCTCACTGCTTCAGGAATATGACCTACACCAGAATGTTCAAGCAATAGAACAAACATCCAGTCCAAAAGGACATTAAGCAACTACTACCTGTGCTCGGCCAACTTAATTATTATCGCAAGTTCATCCCACATGCGGCAGCCTTAGCGGAACAGCTCCATCAGTTGTTATGCAAAAATGTGAAGTGGAACTGGACTCTGACTGCATTAAATCCTGCCCCCTCCAACATGCCTTGTGGCCTACTAACCACCAGAACCTTTGATTGTAGCAACTGATGCTCCTGATTACAGCTTGGGCGTCGTGCTATTTCATGAAGTAGATGGTGTGGAATGTCCTTTGCATTCATATCCAGAAATCTGACACAGGCACAATGCAACTACAGTCAAATAGAAAAGGAGGCTCTGGCTACTGTGTTCACACTCAAGAAATGTCGTTATTATGTGTACAGCTAATATTTCATGTTACTGTAAGATCATAAACCCTTTTCACCATTATTCAAAGCAGACTACAATATTCTGACCAAATTGGCATATCACCTCCAGAGATGGGCACTGTTTTGCTGTAACTATTAATATGACATCAGACATCTCTCACCAGCACAACATGCCAATGCTGACATTCTCTCTTGGTTACCACTGGAACAGGACATGCAATTAGATTCAGAACCAGAGGCCTATCGCCACATGGACACAGAAGCAGAAGACGATGTAGCCATGTCTTCCATTGGATGCACACGTGATTGCCTGTCACTCTTTGGAGGACCCAGTTATGCAAGAACCACTCCATCTGGTGCACTGAGGGTGGCCAGCAGATCAGAAACAGATGGCTCACGAGGAAGTCCAAGCGTTCTGGCTCAGATGTCACAAGATCTCCACCCTCAATGGAGTCCTTTTATTGCATGGAGAAAATGGTCACACTTGCATCGTGATTCCATCAGTGCCACTGGGAAGCAGTGCTCATAAAGAGGCTGCCCCACCAACATGTGTATTGCTGAGAGACTGATGCAGATACTGATAGCAAGGTGGCAGCATGTGAAACTTGTGAAACCAAACAGGCAGCACCCACTCCCAGATGCTTCCCATGGATGGATGCTTCAGCATCCTGGTTGTGATTCCATTTGGACTTTTCAGGCCCCTTCTTTGGCTATTCTTGGTTTATTGTTGTTGATGCAGGAACTGGAGTCCTCTATGATTCTCGGACATTTTCAACATCCTCAAGACTGACTATCCAGGCTCTGGCAAGGACTTTCTGTATAGGACTGCCAGAAACTGTAGTTTCCCCACAATGGGCCTCATTTCACATCTTCGGAATTTACCTCCTTTTTGTTCTTTCAATGGCATTGCTCTAGTGCACACAGTGACTTTTCATACCATATCCAGTGGATTAGCAGAATGCTTTGCTCACACATTCAAGCCACAATTAGCAAAGTTACACTGTCATTATGATTCTCAGATGAAGCCGTCTCACTGTTTTCGGTGTCTTACTGCTCCACCCCTCAAACTGGCATGAGCACCACTGAAAAATTCCACGGAAGACAGCAACAGTCCAAATTCACTATCCTCCACCCTACAAGGACCCCATTTCCCATCCACTGTCTCAATATCATCATTGTTCTGTCAAAGATGATATCTGGACATTGGTTTTCTCCAAAAATTGCCACAAATAGGCCCCAGCAGTAGTAACCATTTTATTGGGATACACCATGGTGGAAGTATAACAACACAATGGCTCCATCTGCCACAAGTCTGTCAACCACATGTGCCCAAGGAAAACAGCAATGCCACAATGCCTCATACCGGTGGATTTGCATGAATTTTTGTTCCACAGCTGGACGTCCCTCCTCCTGGAACCTTGGACAATGCAGCATAACTGCGGCAGCCACAGGGTCCACACTCTTTCTGGCTTCTGGCAAGGTCAGCCTGATCCCGATCTGGACACCAACTCTGTTGGACATCGACCTCAGCCTGCTGAGGTCATCAGTTGCAGGGGACCAACAAAGAAGCACCAGGTTTCTCAGATGTCGATATGTGCTACACCCTCTCATGCTTTGAGGGGGGGGGGGGGGGGGGGGGGGGGAGTGACGCTGTGTATGGGCTGTATGCCCTACAGACTGACAACCCTTCTCAGCTTCTCAGGATAATGAGTGGTCTAACCTCAAAGCTGTTACATCAGCAGATGACAGAGGTCACTGGCCTTACAGACATGGTTGCCACCACAGGCCTCATTCAAATGGTTCAAATAGCTCTAAGCACTATGGGACTTAGCATCTGAGGTCATCAGTCCCCTAGACTTAGAACTACTTAAACCTAACCAACCTAAGGACATCACAAACATCCATGCCCGAGGCAGGATTCGAACCTGCGACCGTAGCAGCAATGCGGTTCTGGACTGAAGCGCCTAGAACCACTCGGCCACAACGGCTGGCACAGGCCTCGTGATTGTAATAAGTTACTCTAGTATTTTTATACAGTCTGGATATTTATTATGGCATAAAACCACTGGATTAAAGACATGTAACATTTATCCACAGGACATATGACCTGTAATTCAAAAAGTGTCATGATGATCTCTCCATTGGCAAAAGATTCCGGAGTCGTCCCCCTTTCAGATCTCTGGGAGTGCATTGCCAAGGGCTAGGTGATCATAAGATAATGAACGAATAACCAACGAAAGTATAACGTTCTATGAGTCAGGGCATGGAATGTCAGAAGTTTGAACATGGTAGGGAAGCTAGAAAAATTTGAAAAGGGAACTGCAAAGGCTCAACCTAGATATAGTACAGGCCAGTGAAGTGAAGTGGAAAGAAGACAAGGATTTCTGGTCAGATGAGAACAGGGTAATATCAACAGCAGCAGATGATGGTATAATACGAGTAGGATTCATTATGAATAGGAAGATACGGCAGAGAGTGTGTTAGTGTGAACAGTTTAGTGATATGATCGTTCTTGTCAGAATCGGCAGAAAACCAACACACAATGATAGTTCAGGAACCAACACTGACAACGATAGTTAAGGTATACATGCCAATGTCACAAGCTGCAGAAGAAGAGCTAGAGAAAGTATATGAGGATATTGAAAGGGTAACACAGTACATAAAGGGAGATAAAAAATCTATTAGTCATGGGGGACTGGAATGCAGCTGTAAGGGAAGGAACAGAAGAAAACGTTACAGGAGAATATGTGCTTGGGACAAGGAATGAGATAGGAGAGAGACTAATTGAGTACTTTGATAAATTTCAGCTAGTAATAGCAAATACTCTGTTCAAGAATCACAAGAGAAGGAGGTATATTGGGGAAAGCCAGGGTGATAAGGGAAGATTTCAGTTAGACTACATCATAGTCAGATAGAAATTCCGAAATGAGATACTGGATTATAAGGCATACCCAGGAGCAGATATAGACTCAGATCACAATGTAGTAGTGATGAAAAGTAGGCTGAAGTTTAAGAGATTAGTCAGGAAGAATAAATACACAAAGATGTGGGGCACAGAGGTACTAAGGAATGATGAGATACACTTGAAGTTCTCTAAGGCTATAGCTACAGCAATAAGGAATAGCTCAGTATGCGGTACAGCTGAAGAGGAATGGTCATCTCTAAAAGGGGCAATCACAGAAGTTGGAAAGACAAACATAGGTACAAAGAAGGTAATTGCAAAGAAACCATGGGTACCAGAAGAAATACTTCAGTTGATCAATGAAAGCAGGAAGTACAAAAGTGTTCAGGGTAATTCTGGAATACAGAAATATAAGTCACTGAAGAATGAAATAAACAGAAAGTGCAGGGAACCAAAGACGAAATGGCTGCATGAAAAATATGAAGAAATCGAAAAAGAAATGATTGTCAGAAGGGCAGACTCAGCATATGCAAAATTCAAAATAACCTTCAGTGAAATTAAAAGCAAGGGTGGTAACATTAACAGTGCAACAGGAATTCCACTGTTAAATGCAGGGGAGAGAGCAGATAGGTGGAAAGAGTACACTGAAGGCCTCTATCAGGGGGAATAGTTGTCTGATGTGATAGAAGAAGAAACAAGAATACATTTAGAATAGAGGGGGGATCCTGTTATAGAATCAGAATTTAAGAGAGCTTTGGAGGACTTAAGATCAAATAAGGCAGAAGGGATAGAAAACATTCCATCAGATTTTCTAAAATCATTGGAGGAAATAGCAACGGAATGACTATTCATGTTGATTTGTAGACTGTATGAGGCTGGCGACATACCATCTGACTTTTGGAAAAATAACATCCACACAATTCAGAGGAATGCAAGAGCTAACCAGTGCAAGAATTATCACACTATCAGCTTAACAACTCATGCATCCAAGTTGCTGACAAGAATAATATACAGAAGAATGGAAAAGAAAATTTAGGATGCATTAGATGATGATCAGTTTGGTTTTAGGAAAGGGAAAGGCACCAGAGAGGCAATTCTGACATTGCGGTTGATAATGGTAGCAAGACTAAAGGAAAATCAAGACAAATTCATAGGATCTGTAGACCTGGCAAAAGCGTTCGACAATGTAAAATGGTGCAAGATATTTGAAATTCTGAGAACAATAGGAATAAGCTATAGTGAGAGATGGATAATGTAGAAATTGTACAAGAGCCAAGAGAGAATAATAAGAGTGGACAACCAAGAATGAAGGGCTTGGATTAAAAAGGGTGGAAGACAGGGATGCCGTCTTTCACCCCTACTGTTCAATCTGTACATTGAAGAAGCAATGATAGAAATAAATGAAAGGTACAGTAGTGGACTTAAAATTCAAGGTGCAGGTATATCAATGATACAATATGCTAATGACATTGCTATCCTGAGTGAAAGTGAAGAAGAATTGCATGATGTGCTGAATGGAATGAACAGTCTAATGTGTATAGAATAAAGATTGACTGTAAATCAACAAAAGACAAAAATAATGAGAAGTAGCATAAATGAGAATGGTGAGAAACTTAACATCAGGATTAATGGTCCTGAAGCAGATGAGGTTAACGAATTCTGCTACCTAGGCAGCAAAATAACCAGCAGACTAGCAAAAAAATGGTTCAAATGGCTCTGAGCACTATGGGACTCAACTGCTGTGGTCATAAGTCCCCTAGAACTTAGAACTACTTAAACTTAACTAACCTAAGGACAGCACACAACACCCAGCCATCACGAGGCAGAGAAAATCCCTGACCCTGCCGGGAATCGAACCCGGGAAACCGGGCGTGGGAAGCGAGAACGCTACCGCACGACCATGAGATGCGGACCAGCAGACTAGCACTGGCAAAGAGTAGTCTACTAGTATCAAATATTGGCCTTAATTTGAGGAAGAAATTTCTGAGGATGTACATTCAGAGCACAGCATTGTATGGTACAGAAATGTGGACTGTGGGAAATCTGGAACAGAAGAGAATCGAAGCATTTGAGATGTGGTGCTACAGATGACTGTTGAAAAATAGGTGGACAGAATGAAGAGGTTCTGTGCAGAATCGGAGAGGAAAGGAATATGTGGAAAACACTGACAGAGAGAAGGGATAGGATGATAGGACATCTGTTAAGACATCAGGGAATGACTTTCATAGTACTTGAGGGAGCTGTAGTAGAGAGCAAAAACTGTAGAGGAAGACATCCAGCAAATAACTGAGGACATAGGTTGTAAGTGGATTGGAACCTTCACTATGTACATGCCATGTTGCACCAGCTACTGCTGACCTATGAAGCCACCAGCGTCTACCTTCACCACTGCTGGAACTTGGCCTCTGCATTGGAGTACCTTCACTATGTTATTTTGTTCTACTACTAACTGAATATTAACTTTTGCTGTTTTATTATTACACCCTTCAGCTTAAGTTGGACTTTTATAAATTCAGTACTTCACAAACTTTTAGTGATTACCTTTGCCCCAGAAGAGGGGTATTTTGGTTTATGTGGTTTTCAATTAAACTGTTACAAATTGTTTACCTGGGCTGTGTTCTCACTGTGTCTCAACCAGCACACTTGGTACTAAACTCCCACATTAGAGAAAAAATGAGAGATTATTCAAGCTGTAACTACCATATTCTGAAGCTACTTGTAATGGTAGATCATCTCGTGACAGGACAGAAAGGAAAGAGAAATACTGAATAACCTCTCCATTCACTTAATGTGTATTCCATCCAGCATTATTTGAAACCTCTTACACATTATTTCATTTCACCTTACACATTTTTGCCAGTTCTTCAGGACTGTCAACAACAAAGGGTTAAAAAAAGTTAAGAAACAACAAGAAGTACCTGAAGATAGTTAAACATATGGATAATTGATGAAAACAATATTTCATGAATGTCATTAACATCAGAGAAGTGTTATTCTTACTCTTTAAACCTCCCCATGCCTTCCCAGTCGATGGGTGGCTACTGTAAGTGGAACGCATGCGTACTACAACATCTTCAACTTTATATGTAGTGGTGCCTCCAACAGCTGCTGTAGCTGCCACTCCAGTGCCTGTGGGTTCATACACAGGATTGCAGAAACTGAAAGCTCCACTGCCAGAGCCTCCTACACCTAGGTTGTTGTCTGAGCTGCTTGTGCCCGAATCTGTTGCTAATGGACTCTGCTGCAGCTTCAGAACACCATACTGACTTTTTGTAGCAGTGTCATTTTGATCCAAAGTGTCCATCTGAAAATTTAAATAAATTAACAATAGAACTGTAATTTACTGAGGTTTCTGCATGATTTTTATATGCAAGTCTTCATAAGCGATTACCAAATTATACTGCATGCAATGCTCACATAATATACGTTGAAATAGTGAGAGTTTCTGCTTTTATATGAAACAACTGCAAGCCATAAAACAGGTAAAATAGTACATCAGTCTCTACCAAAAACGTATGAAGTATTAAAATCATCATCTTAAAAAGTAATTTATGCAACTGTTTTGTTAATATTAGTGCACTATTGGTACAAAGCCCCATCTTCGCAAAACTGACTGTAATGAAAGCTTCAAACTGTGAAAGTGTGTAGAAATCCACATTTGGAATCCACTGTAAATAACCCTTATTCCAAAAACCTAGAACATATCTGGTACTACTCACAAGCTAAAAATTCTTGTCATGATTGCTAACCACTAAAAGCAGAGGGGAAAATCATAATGAAGAGAGATTTTATGCATCCTTATAGTCCAATGAAAATAAACAGTTATTGATATATAATGTAATGGAAATGGTTAGATAAAAAAATCTACCCAACAAGTGGCAGCAGGGGAACGCACACATAAAAGGAGTTAACTTTTACAAGTTTTCGGAGCCAGTGGCTCCTTCTTCTGGCAGAAGATTTGAAGGGGAAGGAAAAGGACTGGAGAGGCTTAGGGAAAGGAGTACAGTTCAGAAAAGTCGACCAGAACCCTGGGTACGGGGAGACTTACCTGACAGGACGAGAAGGAAAGACTGGTTGTTGGGGACTGCACCGATGAGATTTGAAAACCTGAGAGCTTAAAGGTGGAAGGCAGGGTAATATGCAAGACAGAGATTACTACTAAAACATTGAGCATGAGTATATAGGAGTGAAAATCTAAGTGCATTGTATGTAACATAGGTGGGAGGGGGAGAGTGAAAAATAGAAATTTAGAAAATGAAAGATATAGAAAACTAAAATGGAGTGAAGAAAGGAGTAATTACTCTGAATAAATGCTGAGATGGAAGGAATTAACGTAAATTAAGGGCAGGAGGTTGGCAAGAACCAAGGACATGTTGTAGTGCTAGTTCTTAGAAACTGGTGTCTGGGGGAAGAATCCAAGTGGTGTGTGGTACGAAACAGGCACCGAGCTCATGATTGTCATGTTGTACAGCATGCTCTGCAACAGGATATTGTGTATTGTGTGTATACACCCTCTGCCTATGCCCATTCATCCTGACTGATAACTGGGTGGTAGTCATGCTAATGTCTAGGATTTTGCTCACCACATCTAGAATAGCGTTTCGTTGCCCTCACAATCTCTGCTATATCCTTGTCAGACACTATGCTCCTTCTGCACCCATCTCCCTACCCTAGGGTTCATACCACTGTGATTGTTCCCACTGCAAGACTTGCCCTATGCACCCTCATATCACCACCTATTCCAGCCCTGTAATTGGCAAAACATACACTATCAAAGGCAGAGCCACCTGGGAAATGACACAATATATACCAGATGTTACATAAACACTGTTCGGCCTCTTACATCGGCATGCCGACCTGTTATCAGTCAGGATGAGTAGGCATAGGCAGAGGATCTATACACACAATACATAATATCCTGTTGCAGAGCATGCTGTACGACATGACAATTGTGAGCTCGGTGCCTGTTTTATACTCCACACCACTTGGATTCTTCCCCCAGACACCAGTTTCCAAGAACTCCGCAGAGGGGAACTAGCACTACGGCATGTACTTGGTTCTTGCCACCCTCCTGGCCTTAATTTACGTTAATTCCTTCCATCTCAGCATTTATTCACAGTAATTACTCATTCCTTCCCTCCGTTTTAGTTTTCTACATTTTTCATTTTCTGAATTTCTATTTTTCACCATCCCCCTCCCACCTGTTACATACAATGCACTTAGCTTTTCACTCTTATTTACTCATGCACGATGTTTTAGGAGTAATCTCTGTCTTGCACATTACCCTGCCTTCCACCTTTAAGCTATCAGGTTTTCAAGTCTCATCGGTGCAGTCCCCAACAATCAGTCTTTCCTTCTCATCCTGTCAGATAAGTCTCCCCTGACCTGTGGTTCTGGTCGACTTTCCTGAACTGCACCCCTTTCCCTAAACCTCTCCAGTCCTTTTCCTTCACCCCTCTTCCTTCCCCTTCAAATCTTCTGCCAGAAGAAGTAGCCACTGGCTCCAAAAGTTTGCAAAAGTTAAATCCTTTTGCACTGCGTTCCCTTATACATTCCAAGTAGCTTTATGCTGCATGAATAAAGTTATTGTTGTATATTGTTATTGTTCTTTAGATGGAAAATCTCCTTACAAAACTGAAGCCACATCAACTGAAAATACAAATTAATTTAAACAATCATACTTAATATTTTTCCCACCATGTGTTTCAAAGGATTATTAATAATCATATTGCTCAGACTCAGCATACAACTGTATTACATGAAGGCAGTTCTCCTTTTTTCCCAGATTTATCCACTACCTTCACAGTTATTTCTGGATATGGCAGTGTTAGTGATAATGCCAGAGGATGGCTGGATACCTTTCCTGTAACTACCTCACCTTCTCAGAAATGAAATTTGTGTACTCCATCTGTCTACATCCATTGTTATCCCATTTGAAAGTGTGCAAATGTTTTCTAAATATTTGTGGTCATCTAGCTGAGGTGAGATGTAGGTACCAACCCTGTATTCATCTAACTGGAGGTGGAAAACCACTGAAAACCACACACAGGCTGGCCAGCACAATGGCCCTCCTTGTTAATCCACTGGATGGATTTGTTCTGGGGCCAGCGTAGCTCCTTGAGTCTTGGTTATGGTGCGCTAATACTCACAGCTATGCAGGTGGGTGTTTTAGATGAAGACAAATAAAAGAAAAGTTATTCCCTCATTTTCATTTTTTATAAATCCCAAAGGGCATTCTAATTAGATCACTGCTTCTACTCAGGAGCAGAATTTTTAGACAATGTGAAATTCAACAGATTTTAAGCAAGAATATACAAAAACTGCTACTGCTCTTAAAATAAGATCTAACAGAATTAATTTACTGTACTTTTAAAATATATTTTGATGTTGTATGTAACTTGTATTTATATCTGTGTGTGTGTGTGTGTGTGTGTGTGTGTGTGCGCTCGCGTGCATGCACGTGCATGCACGCATGTTGCCACTCGTGCCCAAATGAGGTGCCACAATCTCTAGAGATTTACTGCATGAATAAAGAATAAGGTAAATAAAGTTTCCAGAGTGAAATCCATTGGAACAGTACAAAGACTATGTAATTTACTCACAAGGGCACTTGCTTACAAGGTCCTTGTCAAATAGATGCTTGACTATATAGTTCGTCACTGTGGGATTCTTACAAAACTGTATTAGTGGTAGGTAGAAAATGTGGCCCCCCCACTCCTAAAATAAATTCTATTTTTTCTGCTCACTTTTCTATATGTACCACGTATATCCTTTGTATGTGAAACTTTCAAATACTTATTCAAGCTGTAATTTTCAAAAGGCTATTATTCAGTACATTAATTATGTGCAGCAGAGAACAACAGTGCAACAATTCATAAACATTAAATTTACAAAAATATTCAAAATTTAAAGTTATGTAAACCATGCATACTAGAAAATTCTACCCTTCTAGTAGTTATTTGTTTTATGACTGATACACGTCAGCTGAAAGCAATTCTTTCTTTTTTAATGAATATCTTATTATTTCAGAAGACTGTAATCTAAAAGTTATTCCTATACAAATTATATATCTCACAGTTAATGAAATATTTCAGTTATAATTTAAGTTTCAAAGAAATTCTTGGTGAGCTTTGTTAAATCCTGTTGATAAAAGTGCACATTCAAAGTTCTGCTACAAAAAATAATACCTATCATTTATGATATTTCAGTGTTTTAAATTTCTGTTGACAAAGCTGAAACACTGTATTGTAACATATTGGGGAAACCATCCTGGTATGTGTCTAAATAGATGCTGTGTCCAGAGCCACAGTCAGTCTTGGTTTCGCCTCCAGTGTGTTATGTTTATACAGTCAGTCTGCACCAAGCCAGGCAATAATGTAGTTACACACATACAGCTATCACAGGGCATTCAAAGGGTAGGGTCATTATGACAGTCAGTTGTTGAACAGTTATTACTGAGTAATGTTTATAGAGTCTGCTGTGAAAATTACTACCATTGAACACTTATGGTGCAAGGATCTAGTATTACAGCCCCTTGTTTGATTTACACTCCTTGAAGTCTCTGTAGTTTACTGAGCTGTTGTGTTACAGATGTGAAGGGTACTATATGAAAACCGATCACCGTTGATTTTAACAGTGAAAATAATAAAGCATAAAATGAATATCTACTTTGATAGTGATGTGTATTTAAAAAATACTCAAAGTTCCCATTCAAATGTTGGTACAGTTACTACTCTGTTCAGTTAAATGCTGGTTTGTTTAGTCAGTGCATCATCACAGAAATGGTCAACAACTTTCAGTGGCAGATACGACAGGAAAGATAATGAGCATCACATTAAGATTTACTATAATAATTCTGAAAATACTTGAATCAAGAAACACTGTTTCTGCTTGCATACCTCTTACATAATGATTCTGAAATTACAAGAATTCATATTTGCGTGGCAGTGTAAGAACAGTTATTCTTCCAATGCATGATCTGCAAATGGTTTAAGAAGAGTGAAACATGATACTCATACACATTATGTTTATCCTGCCTATGTATGGTTCCTTGGAGAATTACAGGCAGAGGTAGTAGATAGAGACAGTAAAGCAGCAAAATTTGGATTATATTTAATTTCTGCAACAGAGATACTGACTGAATGGTCCATTCTTCACATTCCATGGAGCCCATCAGGAAAGAGTACCTTCATGGATGAGGAAGAAGTCAAGGTACCTGTGAATTGTTGTCTGTTTACAAAGATCACTTAAAGGAAGTCCTTTCACATCATCACCAGACTTACTACAGGTGCCATCACAAATATAAAATTTGATCTTTTTTATCAACACAGGGATTTTAAAAATGTTCTTAAGTGCTCTATTTTTTAAACTGAGATCTCTCTGCTGTGTAAACAGTGTCTGCATGAGTATATATAAGAGTCTACATTTGTTTGTTTATTTACATTCAGTTAAATGTTTGCTGACATTGTGAGCAGCAGCAGTGATCTGGACACACAATCAAATTTTTGTCACTGGTTTTATTTAATTGTGTTTAATAATGCAGAAAATTTGTTTTGTTCTTAAAATGTAATTTTTGTATTATATTATCTGGTGTTGAGAAACACGTAGTTTAACCAAGTGGCATTAATGATGTTTCAACCCATAATTACTGCTTGTCCTTTGAAATATGTACAGTTTTTTCTTCCTTGGAACAAGCTACTTTATTCTTATGTCTGATTTATCCATTTCTCTGCTTGCAACTAGTTGTACCCTCATTCGTTTTAGTGAAAAACAAGATTCAAAGATCTGCTAAAAAATTTTCACCCTATAATTTTTTTAAGCTCTACGGGCAATGAATTGCTGATCTGTTTTGTTAATATAATAGTTCATATACTGCTGTATACAATTTTATGGTTACAGAAGTTTAATTTTATATATGTACAGACATACCAATCTCAGTACCTAGGAGAAAATACTTGTTACAGTGTGAAAATGAATCACAACAACACTTAGAACAAAGATTTGTGCTATATTTAGTTTTACAAAAAATCAGTAAGTTAGTGCAATTACAAGTTTATTGTAACATCAGAATTCACAAAACTGTAAGTTGGATGCAGTCTAATTGATAAAAGGTATTTTGATTGTGCAGAGGCTGTGAACAAAGTAACCATTGTCCTCCTGCAGTAAATGTTTGGATCTATGACACATCTCTGCTAATTGACGTTGAATATGAGTAGCAGATCTAGAGGGGGGTAGGGCTAAGGCACTCAAGCCACACACACCCCCTACCCTCCGTCCATTGCTGACAAATTTCAAACCAGGTATTATCCTACTTTCTTAGTATTATACTACCTACAGTAATAATTTTATCATTTATCCTTAGTTAATCCACTTGAAGTAGCTACAGTATGTCTTCAAATTTTAAATTTGTATCAAAAAGTGTTTATGTGATAATTTTTTAATCCATGTGCACATTTATTCAAGATTCAGTCATACCCACCCCTCACTCCACTGCCACCTGTATGCCTGCGCCAGGACTGTGTGTGCTTGCTCGAGATGCAAGCATGCTGTTAGTGAGGGCATACAGCTGTACACTCAGGCCTACGATGTATGGTTTGGCCAATCAAACGCTATGGAATGACATAGCCAAGATCTTTGTTTTTTTAACTGAAAGGGGAGAAAGGAGAGGGCAGATCAGGCAAAAACAAACCAATATGACCCGGAAACAATTTCAGCAAATTATCACTGTTAACTCAAAGTCGATGAGATGCAGTCTTCTGATTATAATGTGTATATTTGAGTGAGATTGTATCAACATGATTGGTCGAGTTTCTGACTATTTATTCAGCTGAGTTATGCTGACCTTTTGGTCAGTCTGGTGCAGGTGGCCATGTAATGTGCCCTGAGCACTTGATCCTCTCTCTGCCTGTCCTACAAGGGACAGAGTGAAATAATATTTAATGTAAATAATGTAATATAACATCAATCAATAGGTTTGTTTGGTTTTGAATTCTTTCCAAACGACCTTTTTTCGTGCACGTGCCAAAGCTAATTTCAAAAATTTCTCAATAATCATCTAATGGGTTAAAACACTCATGAATAAGAACAATTTGTGCTACAAGACCAAGTTCGGAGTTCTGGTCGTGTACCTTAGTACATATGTAACTTTTAGATTGAATGTATTCCTTGTATGTACGTATTACCTAGAAACGACCGAGAGGCTTCTTCCTGCCGTAGCCCTCAGTGGTTCACAACCCCATAACAGGCCACAGCAATCCACCTACCCCACCGCTACCCCACACCGAACCCAGGGTTATTGTGCAGTTCGGCCCACAGTGGCTCCCACCCAGGAACTCATACCAAATGAGTGTAATCCCAAATGTTTGCATGGTAGAATAATTATGGTGTACACTTATGTGGAAACGGTATTTGCGCAGCAATCGCTGACACAGTGTAACTGAGCCGGAATAAGGGGAAACAGCCCACATTCGCTGAGGTAGATGGAAAACTGCCTTAAAAGCCACCCACAGGCTGGCCTGCACACCAAACCTCGACACTAATCTGCCGGGTGGATTTGTGCTGGGGACCAGCACGCCTTCCCGCTTGGGAAGCAGTGCATTACACTGTGTGGCTAGCCGGGCAGGCAAATGGATTCCTTCCTTTCATCGATACTGTATTTGGTCAGTTGAGAACCAGCTTTTTCCAAGCAGAGCACTCTTTATTTCTTGAGCTTTTCACCATTATACCAAGTGCCATAGTAAAAACAGGAATCTAAACTCAGTAGTGGCAGCTGCACGAGTTAACAGTGGCTACATGCCTCATCCTCTCTTGTTATTGGAGGGAATAACTCCAAGGAAGGAGCTTTGGACAGACAGGAAACATCTCCTCCACACAGCAACAGAAGAGCATCACGAGACAAATGAATTTTTCTCAGATTTGAAAATTACTTTACAAATTCTTGCTACATTACCAGTAGTAAGAAGTGCAGCTTCTCTTTACATAATCTAGTGAAACTGACAATGATGAAAGATAGACTGAATAGTTTGGCTGCCATATATATCCACCCAGATATAGCTGACAGCCTACAACCTGTTGAAGTAACTGAAGAATTTTGGAAAAGTTATCAGAGGAGAGATGCTATGCAGTAAATGAGCAAAATAAAATTATGTGTATGCTCATTTTGTGTTTCAGTGTTTACCTTGATAAAGCCTACCCTCAGCTGGGTCAAACCCCTTCCCAAAGGAAAATCTTGGATCAGTCACAGCTGAATATCAAATAATATGCTCTTACAAATCTTGTGAACATTATCTCTCATAAATTATTTTAATTATGTGTGGGTGCAGATGTGCTTCAAGTTTTACATATATTCTTTTGTGCACACATTGCATCTCTGTGACTTGTGAAGCAACTTTCCGTTTCTTTTCTGGTACATATTGTAATAAAACAGGTTATGGTGAGATAAGTGTACTAACCATTCCTGGATCATATGAAATAACGTCCATACTATTAAGTATATATTGAGCACCTGTAGGTAACTTTAATCTGTTCATAAACCACCTTGAACTGGCCCATTTAACAACCAAAAACAAAGAAATAGTGGTTGCTGGTGATTTCAATGTAGATTTCCTTAAAGACTCTCCCAATAAGAACTTATTTGAGTTAGTAACACATTCATTCAACTTAATTCCCACTATAAAGTTCCCCATTAGGGTAGCCAATTGCTCACAAACAGCCATTGATAATATCTTTATAGAAAAGTCCAATAAACAAAATTATATTACAAAACCAATAGTCAATGGCCTCTCAGACCATGACATGCAGTTCCTTCTGTTAAATGTTAATACTGAACAGGATATAAAATCTGTTAAATCTGAGCTCAAGAGGGTAATCAATAAGCCAAATATTGATTATTTTAGGACACTCCTCAGAGACATTCACTGGACTAATGTTTACAGTGTTCATGGCATGCATGAAAAATATAACACTTTTGCTAATAAAATGCTTACCTTATTTGAACACTGTTTTCCCTCAAAACTAACCAAGGTTAGAGCAAAGTCTACAAAGAAGCCATGGATTACTCAAGTAATAGGGGTACCTTGTAAAACAAAAAGAAAACTATATCTGTCAATCCAAAACAGTTCTGATGTTGATGCTCTAGCACATTACAAGAAATACTTCGAAATATTACAGACTGTAATACAAACATCAAAGAAAATATATGACAAGGAAAAGATAGCCCAATAAGATAACAAAATAAAGACAATATGTGATACAGTGAAGGAGGAGAAGAGTAAATGATACATTGGTGATAGATGTGTATAGTGTTGTAGAAGTTTTTAACAAACATTTTATAGCTGTTAATGAAAAGATGAGGTTGTCAGGTTCTGTAGATGCTGCTATGGAATACCTCAGACCAGACATTTCAAGTAACTTCCATAATATGAATTTGAGCCTCACTAACCCAGCAGAAATAATGTCCATCATAAAATCTTTAAAATCAAAAACATCTAGTGGTTATGATGAAATATCAACAAAGTTAATTAAAGATTGTGATTCTGAGTTAAGTAACATATTAAGCTATCTGTGTAACCAGTCATTTATCAGTGGAAAATTTCCTGAATGGTTGAATTATGCTGAAGTTAAGCTACTGTTTAAGAAGGGAGATAAAGAAATAGCATCAAATTTCTGTCCAATTTCACTTTTGCCAGCATTCTCAAAAATTTTAGAAAAAGTAATGTACAATTGGCTTTATAACCATCTAATCTCAAATAACATACTGTCAAATCACAGTTCAGATATCTAAAGGGTTCTGATATTGAGAGGGCTATCTACACTTACAGTGAAATTGTGCTTAATTTATTAGACAAAAAATCGCAGGCAACTGGTATATTTTGTGATCTGTCAAAGGCATTTGACTGTGAAAATCACAATATCCTTTTAAGTAAATTAGAATATTATGGTGTAACAGGAAATGCTGCAAAATAGTTCAAATCTTATTCTCTGGTAGGAACAAAGGGTGTTATTAGGAAAGAGCCATGTATTAAGCTATCAGGCATCATCCGACTGGGAACCAATTACATGTGGGGTCTCACAAGGTTCCAATTTAGGGCCCTTACTTTTTCTTGAGTATATCAATGACCTTTCATCAGTAACATTACCAGATGCCAAGTTCGCTTTGTTTGCCAATGATACAAACATTGCAATAAATAGCAAATAAAGTGCAGTCTTAGAAAGTTCAGCTAATAAAATATTTGTGGAAATTAATCACTGGTTCCTAGCCAATTCTTTGTCACTAAACTTTGAAATAACACACTACATGCAGTTCAGAACTTGTAAAGGGTGTCCCACGAGTATATGTCTAACATACGATGACAAGAAGATAGAAGAAGTAGACTGTGTTAAATTCTTGGGATTACAGTTAGATAATAAATTCAACTGGGAGGAGCACACTACAGAACTGCTGAAGCATCTTAACAAATTTCTATTTGCAATGTGAATTGTGTGAGATATAGAGGATATAAAAATGATAAAGCTGGAATACTATGCTTACTTTCATTTCATAATGTCATATGGGATTATTTTTTGGGGTAATTCATCAAGCCAAAACGTGCAGTAAGACTTATATGTGGCGTGAACTCAAGAACATCCTGCAGAAGTCTGTTTAGAGAACTAGGGATACTAACTACTGCTTCCCAATATATTTATTCCTTAATGAAATTTGTCATTAAAAATATATTACTTTTTCAAACCAACAGCTCAATTCATGGAATCAATACTAGAAATAAGAATAATCTTCACAAGGATTTAAAGTCACTTACTCTTATACAAAAAGGTGTGCATTATTCAGGAACACACATTTTAAATAACTTGCCAGCAGCCATAAAAAGCTTAACAACCAATGAAGTTCAGTTTAAGAGAAGCCTAAATGATTTATTGGTGGCAAACTCCTTCTATTCCACTGATGAATTTCTCAGTAGAACCAACTGATTTGTATTGTGTGTGTGTGTGTGTGTGTGTGTGTGTGTGTGTGTGTGTGTGTGTGTAAGCACAATCTAACTTCTACACCATTTCAGTGCAGCAATGTGTTCATTGTAAATAAGTATTGTAGTAGTTCTATTACATGTTTATTACCTTAGAAATAAATAAGAACGTTTTTTATTTTAGATTCACTGCATTAGTGTTTGTAAAATGATTCTTTCATATAGTGTTCACTAAAAAAAATGATGATCATTCCACTTGGGATCTGTGGAAGGTACATTAGCTTATGTGTTTCAGTTGTAAATATTGGTCATGTATTATTGTTTTTCTGACATGTTCTACACCCTGGAGGACATACTCACTATGGATCAATTGGAACGAAAGTAAATCTAATCTAATCTAATACCATACTGAAAACATAAAAAGCAAATATCCACTACTACATAGCTACGCGAAAATGTTTATGTCAACTTTCATAAACACTTAATGTAATTACAATGATGATTATGGACTACTCAAAAACGATGACCAATTATTTATATTTTATTTATGGCACATATGTTCCAATGATTTTTCATAAATACATCAATATATGATAGTAATTTATTTGCTACATGTTATGGAGATAAATCTTAGCAATAGCAGCAAAAAGGAGTTCATAAGAAGGAAGAAGTAAAGGATAAAAATAAAATGTGAGGTGAACAATTAACAACGTCGACATCCAGCAACAATGTTAAGTACTGGAAATATTTTCTTTATTTTTTTCTTTTTGGTGAAGTGTTTTGTTATATAATCATTAACAATGACAGTCATTGAAGAATCTGGAATGGTAATGGGTAATACAGACATGGGAGATTTAAGTAGTGTAGTGAAACAAGAGCAGGAAAACTTTAGTGACAAACTGAAAAACAGGAAAAACAAACTGCTGTATTAAAATGAGACTATGATAATGACATAACTACCATGCTGTCATTGTTAATATAAAGCAGCAATGATAATATGAATCAGTTAATAAAAATGAGTAATGACCAGTTTGCAAAAATCAATGAGAAACTTGAAAATCAAAAACAAGAAAGTAAGGACCAATTCACAAAACTCGGGCAGTAAATAAGAACATTATTTTATTGTATAGGTAAAAATACAGCTGAAATAAATGATATTAATCAAAAAATTGACAGATTAGACATTCAAGTAAAATCTGTTGAGTCTAAGATGAAAGAAATTGAACTTAAATTTAACACTGAAGTCGAAAATGTCAAAGATGAGATCACTGAAAATAGGGAGAAAAACAAAATTGTTTTTGAAAATGTGCATGGGTCAATAAGTACTGCGGACAAAAATGTAAATAGTCGCATTTCTACTTTGGAAACTAGTGTTGACACCAAACTGGCACTTGGTGAAAGCAGTTTTGTTGAACAAGTGAAGACAGTAGACAGTAAATTCACAGAAAATGTATTATTAAGTAACAACAAAACCAGCACCCTAGAGAGTAGTGTTTCTGTTTTGTGCAAAAAAGTTGAAGAATTGTCTAATGATGTAGTTAATTGAAATCTTGTTAACAATGTTGGTACCATGTTTTGCAACATTCCAGTAAAAAAAATTCAGGCGAAGGTAGTTTACATCCTGTAGATTTTCCGCAGCATTTCAGAGATAATTTTGAGTCTAATATAGCTAATATTATGAAAATCAAGTTTGTTAAGAAGTTTCTGGAACATAAAGCTTTAAGTTGGGCTAATCATTATCAGTACAGTAATAATCACAACAGGAGGGAACATAGTAATCACAATGGTAACAATTAACATCGTAAGGAACATAATAGAGTAAATGGTAACAATTTTCATTCTGGAAAGCAGCATAGTTGCAGCAAAAAGAGAAAGAAAAGAACAAAAGTTATATGTCTGTTACACACACATACACACGCACGCACGCACACACACATAAAAGTTGTAGAAACAAAGTGTTTTCTATGATATGTAAATAACTATGTAGTTATAACTTTTCATAAATTTTTGCATTAAGAACTTAAATGTGGTAACTTATGTTACTTTTCTACTGGTTGCAAATAGAGTGACAATTATTGAACTATATGAAAAAAAAAGTAAATCAATTACAAACATGCACACACTTTATGCAACATGTAAACATCACTAAAGATACTTGGATTTAGGTTATGACATGTTTGATATGAATGCCGTGATTGGTGATGATGTGGCACAGACAAATAGTGAAATTCTGCATGAGATGCTGAAGTGTTGGAACACTGATGCTTTCGATGACCTCCTGAATGGCTGTTTTCAGCTCAGCAATGGTTTTGGGGTTATTGCTGTACACCTGTTCTTTACTATAGCCCCACAAAAAGGATTCACACATGTTCAGATTCAAAGAATATGGCAGCCAATCAAGGCCCATGCCAGTGGCCTCTGCATACCCTAGGGCCAGAACGCGGTCCCCAAAGTGCTCCTCCAGGACTTCAAACGCTCTCCTGCTTCGATGGGGTCAAACTCCATCTTGTCAAACTCAGGGTCACTTTGGATAATGAGGATGAAATCATCTTCCAAAACCTTCACATACCATTTGGTAGCCACCGTGCCATCAAGGAATATCACACCGATTATTCTGTGATTGGACATTGCACAACACACAGTCACCCATTGAGGGTGAAGAGACTGCTCAATCATGAAAGGCAGATTGTCAGTCCCCCAAATATGCCAATTTTGCTTATCGATGAATCCATTCACTTGAATGTGGGCTTCATTGGTAAAGCAAACAATATAGCACATACTAACTCACATCATGCCCCTCGGCCAACCATTCAGTTTGAACGTCATAACGCAAACTGTTCAGAAGTTACGATGATATTATTTCACATAGTTCAATAATTGTCACCAAGTAAGTCATCATTTGTACTTTATTATGTTCTTTCATGGGAAGTAATTAGTTTTTTAGCAGTGTTATTTACCAATGTTTAGAGAAAGCTTTCAAGTCGATGATAATGATACCTCAACTATTACTTCCATAGATCACCTTAAACCAACTTTCTGCAACCGTTATGTTGGTACTTGCAAACTGGACAAAATGTATGATGAATCTTTGACCGATAGGTAGAATTGTTTACCCCTCTGCTGGTAGTCACATGATCTGGATGCCATGTTCATTTCAGTTGATAGTACCATTAGAGGTTGGGGGATGGTGGTGAGTGATGACACTATGTCAAGTACTGTTACGACTTAAGGGGAGGGGATGAGTGACGATGTTACACCATTACAAGGATCAACATTTTCACTGAATCCTGTTTATTCTTAGATATCATTTTTGTTAACTAAATTTACCATAAATTGGTTAACATGAGTTGTTCATGTTCTAGCACGTACATTCTCACCATTGTCAATATAGTATGCATACTAAATACAACAACAGAAATGCTAAAACTTTCAAATCATTTGCCACCAAATTCAATTATTACTCTCTCATCACAGTGGCAGCAGATATTTGTATGAACTAACAAAGAAATAAATACAGATATATTAGATTTACTTGTGCAGATACTGCATGCACCATCAACAGGAATTAGTTTCAAACATTCAACCCCTAATGAGATTACAGAATTCATCAAGTCACTGTGTTGTGATCTTCAGTCAGGATGTTGGTTTGATGCAGCTCTCTATACTACTCTATCCATGTAAGCTTATTCATCTTCAAATAACTTCTGCGACCTACATCCTTCTGAATGTGTTTACTGTGTTCATCTCTTCGTCTCCCATACTAAATAGGTGATCCCTTGATGTCTCAGAATTTGTCCTGTCAACCAATTCCTTCTTTTAGTTAGGTTGTGACACAGATTTCTTGTCTACCCAATTTTTTTCAGTACCTTTTCATTAGTTACACAATTTACCCATATAATCTACAGTATTCTTCTGTGGCACTGCATTTCAAAATCCTCTATTCTCTTCCTGTCTAAACTATTTATGATCCATTTTTCACTTCCTTACATGGCTACACTCAAGACAGATACCTATAGAAAAGTCTTCCTAATACTTAAATTTATATTCAGTGTTAGCAAATTTCTCTTCTTCATAAATGCTTTTCTTTCCATTGCCAGTCTGCATTTTATATCCTGTCTACTTCTGAAAACATCAGTTATTTTGCTGCCCAAATAGCTAAAATCATCTACTACTTTTAGTCTCTCATTTCCTAATCTGATTCCCCCAGCATTATCCGATTTAATTCGACTACATTCCATTATCTTTCTTTTGCTTTTGTTGATGTTCATCTCACATCCTCCTTTCAAGATGCTGTCCATTATGATCAACTGCTCTTACATGTCTTTTGCTGTTTCTAACAAAATTACAATGTCATCAGCAAACCTCAAAGTTTTTATTTCTTCTCCCACCAGATTTTTCTTTGTTTCTTTTGCTGCTTGCTCAATGTACAGCTTGAATAACATTAGGGAGAGGCAATAGATCTGTCCCACTCTCTTCTCAACCACTGCTTCCCTTTCATGCCCATTGACTCTCAGTACAACTTGTGAATAGCCTTTCTCTCCCAGTATTTTACCCCTGCTACCTTCATAATTTCAAAGAGAGTATGCCAGTCAACGTTGTCAAAAGCTTTCTCAAAGGCTACAAATGCTATAAATGCAGGTTTGCCTTTTCCTTCAACCTATCTTCTAAGAGAAGTATTGTCTCATGTGTTCCTACTTTTCTCCAGATTCCAAACTGATTTTACTCAAGGTTAACTTCCACCAGTTCTTCCATTCTACTACAAGGGATTCATGTTAGTATTTTGCAACCATGACTTAAACTAATAGTTCGGTAATATTTACACCTGTCAACACCTGCCTTCTTTGGAATTAGTATTATTGTGATCTTCTTGAAGTTTCAGTGTATTTCACATGTCTCACACATCTGCACATAAGGTGCAATACTTTAGTCATGGATGGCTCTCCCAAGGCTATCAATAGTTCTGATGGAATATCAACATTACGAAAAGGAAAGTTGCTTCTCACCATATAACGGAGATGCTGAGTCACAGATAAGCACAACAAAAATACTCTCACAATTAAAGCCTTCATCAACAATAGACCAAACACACACACACACACACACACACACACACACACACACACACACACACACACACACACACACACTCGCACGCAAATGCGACTCGCACACACAACTGCAGACTCAGGCGTCTGAAACCACACTGCGAGCAGCAGCATCATTGCATGATGAGAGTAGCGACTGGGTTGGGTAAGGAGGAGGCTGGGGTGGAGAGGGGTGGTATGTTGGGGATGGGGGATAGCAGACAGCGAAGTGCTGCAGGTTACATGGAGGGCAGGGGAGAGGTGGGGAGGGCGGAGAAAGGGGGGGGGGGAGGTAGCAGAAATGTAGAGTAATAAAGACACTGGGTGTGATGGTGGAATGACGGCTGTGTAGTGGTGGAATAGGAAGAGGCAAAGGGCTGGATGGATGAGGACAGTGACTAACAAAGGTTGAGGCCAGGAGGGTTATGGAAACGTAGGATGTATTTCAGGGAAAGTTCCCACCTGTGCAATTCAGAAAAGCTGGTGTTGTTTGGAGGAGTCCATATGGCACAGGCTGTGAAGCAGTCACTGAAATGAAGGATATCATGTTTGGCAGCATTTTCAGCAACAGGGTGGTCCACTTGTTTCTTGGACACAGTTTGATGTTTCCAATACTCCCCCCCCCCCCCCCCTCCTCACCTCTGCCCTATATCTAACCTGCAGCACTTCACTGCCCACCACCATGATATCTTTACCCCTCCCCGCCCCAGTCTCCTCCTTACCCCCACCCAGTCGCTACTCCCGTCATGCACTAGTGCTGCTGCTCGCAGTGTGGTTTCAGTCGTCTGAGACTGCAGTCCTGTGTGTGTGTGTGTGTGTGTGTGTGTGGTCTATTGTTGACAAAGGCCTTAAAGGCCGAAAGCTTTAATTATGAGAGTCTTTTTGTTGTGTCTCTCTGCGACTCAACATCTCCGCTATATGGTGAGTATCAACTTTCCTTTTCGTAATATTGTTATATTCCATTCTGGATTATCCATTGTTTGATTTTTGTCTGATGGAATATCATTTACTACATGGCCTTATTTTGACTTAGGTTTTTCAGTGCTCTGTCAAATTCTTCTTGCAGTATCATATATTCCATTGCATCTTTGGTTGGAATTTAAAGGTATTGTCCACCATGTGCTAGAGAAGTATGTGTCTAGCAAAAGTATAGGGGAGTGAAAGGATCCACCTTGACACAACAAACCTATTAGGAGATTGCTGAGAAAGCAGAGAATTTTGCACAGTCGTTTTAAACATAGTCACTGCCCCGCTGACAAACAGAAATTATGTGAAATGAAAGCAGCTGTCAGAAGGACAATGAGAGATTCTTTTAACGAATCTGAAAGCAATACTTTATCTGCAGACTCTAAAAATAACCCCAAAAAATTTTGGTCGTACGTAAAATCTATGAACGCTACAAATAATTTAATACCTTCTCTTGCTGACAGTACGGGTAATGTAACTGATGATGATAAACAGAAGGCCGAAAGTCTAAACCTAGCTTTCAAAAACTCTTTTACGGTAGAGGACTGCAGCACCATTCCCCCTTTCAATTATCAAACAAACGAAAGGATGGCTGACATAGTGTTTAGTGTACCTGGGATTGTAAAACAGTTAAGATTCCTAGACGTCAGGAAGGCATCTGGCCCAGACGGTATCCCCATAAGATTTAATGTTGACTATGCTACAAATATAGCACCATTCTTATCCGTAATTTACCAGAGATCATTGGAACGGCAGAAAGTTCCTCGGGACTGGAAGAAGGCCCAGGCTATAGCAATCTATAAAATGGGTAGAAGATTGGATGCACATAATTACTGGCCAATTTCACTGACATCGATTTGTTGTAGAATCATGGAACATATTTTGTGTTCAGACATAATGAACTTTCTAGACTCTGAGAAGCTCATCTGCAGAAACCAGCACGGTTTTAGGAAACAGCGGTCATGCGAGACACAGCTGGCCCTCTTTGTGCATGATGTACAACAGGCTCTAGATACTGGGTCCCAGGTTCATGCCATATTTCTCGACTTTTGAAAGGCGTTTGACTCAGTTCCTCACTGTTGCTTGCTACAAAAAGAGTGTGCTTACGGTCTATCCGATGACATATGCGGTTGGATAGAAAGTTTTTTAACAGACAGGGAGCAGTATGTCTTCCTGAATGGGGTGACGCGTAACTTCAGGTGTGCCACAGGGCCGTGTAATAGGTCCTCTGCTTTTTACGATTTACATAAATGATCTGGTTGATGGTATTGCCAGCAGCCTTAGACTGTTTGCCGATGATGCTGTAGTCTACAGGAAAGTAGTATCACACGAAAGTTGTAACAAATCAATCAGGATTTTCAGAAAATAAATGCGTGGTGTAATGGCTGGCAGTTATCTCTCAATATTATAAGTGTAACCTACTGCGTATAACAAGGCGAAAATCCCCATTAATGTATGAGTACAAAATAAATGCCCAGTCTTTGGAAGCAGTAACGTCCGTCAAGTATCTGAGTGTGACTATTCGAAATGATCTCAAATGGAATGATCAGGTTACACAAGTAACGGGTAAGGTGAACTCTAGGTTGTGGTTTATTGGTAGAATCCTGAAGTGATGCAGTCGTTCAACAAAGGAAATAGCTTACAATACATTAGTTCATCCAATCTTGGAGTACTGTTCGTCTGTATGCGACCCTTACCAGTTGGGTCTGATTCAAGAGATTGAGAAGGTCCAAAGAAGAGGGGCAAGATTCGTGACTAGTACATTTAGCCATCACGAGAGCATTACAAATCTCATAGAAAGTTTGAAGTGGGACACACTTGCAGATAGACGGTGTGCTAAACAGAAGGGGCTGCTTACTAAATTCTGAAATCTGATCATCACCGAGGATGTAGAGCATATATTCCTACCACCAACTTTCAAATCGCACAATTCAAAGATAAGGGAAATAAGAGCTTGTACTGAGGCGTTCAGACAGTCAGTTTTCCCTCATGTGATCTGTGAGTGGAACAGAGGGGGGGAAATATGACTTTGGCACGAATTTTGCTCTCTGTCACATACCGATCGGTGGCTAGCGGAGTATATATGTAGATGTAGATGTAGATCTTCATCTATGTCCTATTCCTTTTGTATAATACCGCCTTCAACTTCATCTCCCTTGTACAGACCCTTTGCATACTCTTTCCATCTTTCAGCTTTCCCTTCATTGCTTAGTACTGGTTTTCCATCTGAGTTGTTGTTATTCATACAGCTGCTTCTGTTTACTTCAAATGCCTCTTTAATTTTCCTGTAGATGATATCTATCTTTCCCCTAGTGAAATATGCTTCTAAACCCATTCCTGCTTTGTCATTTTGCATCTCTTACCAATTTCATTTTTTAGATGTTTGTATTCTCTTTCGCCTGTTTCATTTGCTGCATTTTTGTATTTTCTTCTCTAATCAGTTGAACTCAATATCTCCTGTGATACCCAAGGATTTCTAGTAGGCCTTGTCTTTTTGCCTATTTGATTCTCTGCTACCTTCACTAGTTCATCTCTCAAAGCTACCCATTTGTCTTCTTCTGTATTTCTTTACCATGTTCTAGTCAATGGTGCCTAATACTTCCTCTGAAACTCACAACAAGCTCTCTCGTTCTTTTAACTTACCCAGATTCCATCTCCATACTTTACTGCCTTTTCACAGTTTCTTACATTTCATAGCCAATAAATTATGGTCCAAGTCCACATTTGCCCCTGGAAATGTCTCACAATTTAAAATTTGGTGCTGAAATCTCTGTCTTACCATTATATAATCAATTAAATTGTATTCTGGGCAAAATTCTATCATGTGGCTTCTTCTTTCATCCCTTTCCCCCATTCCATATTCACCTACTACTTTTTATTATCTTTCTTTTCCTACTGTTTAATTACAGTCCCCCATCACAGTTAAATTTTCATCTCCCTTAACTACCTGAATACTTTCTTTTATCTCACAATAAATTTCTTCAATCTCTTGGTCTGCAGAGCTAACTGGCATATACTACTGTGTTCGGTGTGGGCTAAGTGTATATCTTGGCTATGACAATGCAGTCAGTATGCTGTTCAGAGTAGCTTAACCACATTCCTATTTTCTTATTCATTACTAAGCCTAGTCCTTCATTATCCCTATTTGAATTTGTATTTACAACCTGTATTCACCCAACCAGAAGTCCTGTTCATCCTCCCACAAGAGTCTGACCAACTCCCTCTATATGTAACTTGAACCCATCAATTGCCCTTTTTAAATGTTCAAACCTATCTGCCCAATTAAGGTATCTAACATTCCCCATTTGGACCAATAGAATGCCAGTTTCATTTCTCCTGAAGACAACATCCTGAGGCATCCCTGCCCAGAGATCTGGATGGGGGACTATTTTGCCTCCAGAATATTTTACCCAAGAGGATGCCATCATCATTTCACCATACAGCAGAGCTGCATGCCCTCAGAAAAAAAGCACAGCTGTAGTTTTCCCCTCCTTTCAGCTGTTTGAAGTACCAGAACAGCAAGGTCAGGTCACTAAAATCCTGCTGGCTATGATGGTGTTTCTAGTAGGATATTAAAATCTTGTCCTTAATCACACAATGGAAAATCCAGGATGGATTGTAGCAATATTATGAAAAGGAAAGTTGCTACTCACCATATAGCAGAGATGCTGCGTCACAGATAGGCACAACAAAGAGATTGTCACAAATAAAGCTTTTGACCAGTAAGGCCTTTGTCAAAAATAGATGACAGGCGCACGCACACACACACACACACACACACACACACACACACACACACCACTGAAGTCTGAGACAACTAAAACAACTGAAACTATACTGCTTGTCCTTAAAATTTATGTCCAGTCCAACAATATCTCAGGAGTACATTTTGCAAAAGACTTAAAACATTTGTAGTACGAAGGATGTTCAATGAGTAATGCAACATCTTTTCTTTCTGAAAGCACATTGGTTTTATTCAAGATTCCAATACACCATATTATTCCCCACTCTTCTGGATACAAAAACCTATAATAAACTCCATTCAATGTGATGGCCTTAATTCACCTCACTGGGAGGGCCTGTCTGCCCACATTGTACCACTATACCGGTCGATATTGGGGCCAACATCGTGCAACATCAATAACCTCCCCATCATCCACATATTGCTTTCGACGTAGGGCATCCTTGATTAGGCCACACAGACGGAAGTCAGAAGGTGCAAAATCTGAACAGTAGGATGGATGAGGAAGAACTGTCCAATGAAATTATATGAGCTCCCCTTGGGTGCGTAGCCTTGTGTGATCCCTTGCGTTGTCATGGAGAAGGAGAAGTTCATTTGGATTTTTGTTGCAGTGAGCACACTGATGTTGTTTGTCCAGTTTCCTGACGGTAGCACGATACACTTCAGAGATGATTCTGGCATCATGAAGGAGGACATCAAACAGAATAATCCCTTCGGAGTCTCAGAAGACCATCACCATGACTTTACTGGCTGAGGGTGCGGTTCCTACTTTTTCTTCATAGAAGAAGTGGTGTGGCACCACTCCATGGATTGTCATTTTGTTTCCAGTTCAAAATGATGAATTCATGTTTCACCACCTATGACGATGTTCGACAAAAAATTGTCACGATCAGTATTGTAATATGCAAGCAATTCTGTACAGATAGTCCTTCATTGGTCTTATGGTCTTCTACTAGGTGGCGAGGAACCCAGTGGGCACACAAATTTGAATACCCCGACTGGTAGATAAGTGTGTTAGCATACCAACAGAGAAGTCCAGTTGAGCAGTGAGATATTTGATTGTGATCCATCAATCACATCGGATGAGAGTGTCTGGACATTCCAACATTGCAGGAGTCACAGCTGTATGTGGCCAGCTGGCATTAGGGGGATTGGACAGGCTTGCGCGGCCTTGTTGTGATGATGACAGACACCTCGCCCACTGATTCATCATCATGCTTTTGTTCACTACAAGTGCCTATGTATATCTGCAATGCTCTGGTTTGCTGCCAAAAGAAACACAATGACAACTTTTGCTTGGAATGGACCTACATTACAAATGCCATTTTGAAGGCTAAGTATAGCACTGCCACCTACCAGAACTTCACGAGAGTACAGGGGCTCAAAAGAAATATTCCACAATGTCCCACACCAAAATCCATATTTCTTCAACAAAAATTGGCCTAGAGAAAAAAAGTGTTGCATTATTTGTTGAACACCTGTCATAAAACCCCTCTACAAAACTGGAGATGCAAACCTTCTCTAATTACAGACTTATTTCATTCTTTTCAGTATTTCTGAATTGGAGTGGACTGATAAATTTAAGGAGCCAAACTTTGCCACTGATATCTCAAAGAAACAAAACTCTTCTAAAGGTAATGAGATGGACATCCAAAATGCCCAATGTTATGTTTGTCTGGGATGGAAAAACTAGATATGAAGAAAATATAAAGTAAGGTAAAGTGGGGCATGTATGCTGTCTGAAAACACATGGCAACCTCCCAGAGCATGTCAAATACTGAGAAGCACACTTCTCTTGCATCCATTGGGCAGGCTCTGGTCACTATAGAAGACTGGTTAGACAGCCAGGTCAGTAAAATGGTAGGGGTCAATAAGGTGACACCCTTAGATTACAATGATGAATGATACAGAAAGATAAAGAAATTAAGAGGTGGAATCAAGCCAACAAACCAACTAGGGCAGCAAGAGGCCCTATGGGGCCGAGACTGCAGCAGGAGGTGACCAACCACTCCCGCCCATGGGCTGACCACGTCTTATTGCCTGGCATTTAGATAAGAATATACAAACCAGCTTCCAGAAGCCACAATGTCAGATAAAGTGAAAAACTAAGCCCACTGGATGGATGTCATTAGCTAAATTTAAGGGCAATGATTCAAGTAGCTTCAGTGTTTGCCTTGTAATGGTAAATTTGGGACATTTAATAAAATGTGCACAACTGATAAAGGAGAACCACAACTGCAAAAAGATGGAGCAGTTTTTTAAGAATGTATGCAAGAGTCAATCTAATGTAACAAATGCAGAGTTAACAAAGAATTTTAGATTCTTCGCAGGACAGTCTATTTCAAGTTTCCATGGGTTGTAGACTCTTTAGTCATGCATAGCTTCTTAGTAGTAGCTACAGCGTACCGCTCCCTACAGTGTGATACGGTAAGTTGGCATCTGGTATGTCTAATTCTACTTATTTGGCTTTAGGTGGTATGCAGCTATTAGCCAACTACTTTTGTTTGTACATAAGGTGCACTTTCAAGTTACATACGCTGATACTATCATCTAGAACAAAACTGAAATTTAATAATAATATATTAAGCATACATACACCAGGGTACACATGCAGACATCATTCAAGACAAAAGTAATTAAACATTGATGTTTGAGTCTCTTAGAAACATTCCTATAATGAGACAAATCCTTACATCATTCACCCTTAATAGGACAGTAATAGATGCTGGCAATGGAACTTTCAACTGGTTCAACTTGCGATATAATTTTGTTTTCTGTATATGATATTTAGTGCATGCTAATATTACATGATTTAAGTTGGCTTCTTCTTCACTGCAATGACTGCATATTGGAGAACTGATAACTATATATATTTTTATGCAAGTGACTGGGGGAAAATCATGCTCTAATCACATTCTTATTATGGAGCTCAGATACTATCTGCTTATTTTGATTCTGTTAAACCATGGTTTCCTCAGCAGTTCTGCCTGAACACTGGCATACAATCTTCCTTTGCTCCTTTGGGTAACTGTTCACTCCCTGTTCCACCTTTCCTATGCTTGACGGTATACTTTCCATATAAAGTCGCCATAAATGAGTCTAATTACTTGAGATATGCCTTAAGTTTCACTTTCTTCAGCATATCTGTCAGCTATTTCATTTCCAATGACGCCTGAATGCCCTCTGATCCATAAGAAGTTTAAATCAGTGTCAACTTTTCTTGAAGTATGAATCAAACTCAATACATTTTGTATATATTCAGAGGTGATTGCACTCTGAGCTGGAGTTTCTATCCTCTGAAGAGTTCCATTAGAGACTATTGGGTTTAAGACTCTCTGAAATTTGTTCCTTATTCCATAGGTATCCACTTTGGGAACAGCTAATATTTCCACAGTGTAAGTGGAAGCTTTACTAGATTTAGCGTGCCTCCCTGTAGTGTTGATAATGGGCAATAGAAAGCATACCATGTTCTTTCTGGTGTCTTGGAGCTGTCCACGTAGATTTGCATGTGATATGGTGACCCATTTTCTATGGTACACAATGTTGTCTATTTGTTCTCTGTACTGTTTGTCAATGAGGGCAAATAAAATACCTTATTTCCCAAGTAAGCTGACTCATACAGATAGTTGTATTCTGGTATACCATTCTCTTCCAAGATTAATGGTAAAAATGCTCAGAGGTGACGATAGCTTGTTATAAGAAGAGGAATTCTATGAGTATGTTTTTTGTGTTTGTGTTACATGATCTGATGTAACAGCTGAATTTTTCTGATCATGATGTTATTACGGTCTGGGTGTCATTTTAGTAAGTATTTCTGTACTAGTAGTTGTCATCAAATATAGAGTGGCATTTCTTTTCCTTCTACAAGGAGAGCTTTGGTAGGTGATGTTGACATGATGGCACCACATTTTCTCATTGCTCTGAATTGTAGATTGTCCACTTTCTGTAATACATAATTTGGTGCATTCCCATACAGGGTGTATACGTGGACTAGGAAAAAAAAATCCCGGATTTCCCGGTTAAAAATACACTTTCTCCCAGATGAAAATACACTTTTTCCGTGTTAAGTAACAGTATACTTTTCCTCGGAACTGAAAAACTTATCAGTCCTTTCAGTGGTTGGGGTTTTATACACCGGCATAGAATTTCCCAGCACTTTAGAAAACGAAACTCAGGGAAAATGACATGCTTTGGAAATATCTTAAATATGAAGCAACATGTAGACCGAATATTTTCATATTACAAAAGTATAAATTCGAATTCCACCAAACACCGCATGTTACTTTCCGAAGGATTGAGATCGAGATTGTGATGTGCTTTTGTAAGCCGGTCGTAGCTCATTTCAAGTGATCTCGCCAGCCGATGACAGCGGATATTCAGAGCATAGGACACGTGATGCAGTCAGCCAATAGCAACATCACTGGTAAGTAGTGCGAACACACAAATAGGGAAAGGTAATGGTCTAAATTAATATACATAGTGTTGCTAAAAGAAAAGAAAAGCTTTCACGTACCCTATAATATTGGCCTCTAAGATTAATAAGCTGCAAGAGAAGCTAGGCTTTCACACATAATGTTGATCTTTTTTGCCCGTGTTACACTTCAAGATACATCACAGAAATATGCCAGTAAATTTTTTAACAACGACATAAATGTCTGATCTTCTGGGCTCGAAAATATTCTAAATGGTCGTTCTCAAAGATTTGAATTTTGAATGAGAGTCAAACGCTCTGGGATTTAAGAAATTAATCGGACATTCGCGCACAGAGTTTATTTTGTGTAAAAGGAAATTTACTTTACTTGAAAGTAAAGCTTTTCAAACACCATTCGGAATATTTTCCCGCGACCTGTTAGATTCGTTTCAGCAGTTGCGCCAGATGACAGGCGTCGCCGTGCTTGCCAAGCTACGATGACGCAAGGAGCCCGTACGTTCGTACGTGTAAAACATTAAAAGATCTTACAAAATATGTCATAAAAGAAACAAGACGTTAGAGGATACTCCAAGAACATGGGAATCTTGTGAACCCTACTAAAATGCATAATTCGGCTGAAAGTGCACATTCGTACGTCCAGATTCAGATGTACCAGTACCGCATTATCTCATGTTTGGTTCTTTATTATAGCATAAAGCCGTACGTGCTAGACGATGAAAACGTGCAATTGAAATGTAGCAACCAGTTGAAACTAGGCAATAGTGTGGAATTAAACACTTCGTTTCAAATAAATTGACTGCCTCAGCAGAAAAGATTAATAACAGTCAAATTTCTTTAACAAACCGACAAAGATAACTTCATTGTTCTGCAAGGCGAGTAACGATTGACTGTCAGAAAGGTAGAAACAAAATAAAATCTGAAACTAATAACTTATTTTAGCCTCCCGTAATTATGAGTATGTATTTTAATTCACTTGATAGCTCCCGACCACAGAAATCCGTTTTGTTTTCATTTGACGTGAGAGCAATAAACAAAGAGGAAACAGCAAAATTACTTAACGTAAACACGGGTCACGTGGAGGCTACCACCTCCCCACTACAACTTAGACTGCTCTGTGCACCAGGTCCGGATCTAAGATATTTCCGAACCGGGCCAATATTAAATAGTGGCGCTCCCCATCCCTCGAGCGTTTGGGGTAGGACGCCAAAAATTTAAAAAATCGACTTTTCAAAAATATCTTCATATTGTAGCGCACATCTTTCTGAAGTGTTGATACATAAAACATATATGCTTGAGGCAACGTAAGACATGTTATTTGGTCTTAAATGTGTCAAAGTGCAGTGCCACGCCTCTTCACACGGCATTCTTCCATCGCACGCCTCTGATTCGCTCTGTGAAATTCATACGTGTAACTTTTTGTAATGGATGCCATCAAACTATATTCAGGCCAGTGGAAATTAAAATGTCCTGTGGTGCCTCTCCTGCTCCCAGTTGGCCGGTTTGACATCCTGCCCCGCTTAAAAAAATCTCGCAATTAATACTAGACGGGATTATTTGTAACTGGGAGAACAAGAACTCTTCAGAAAATGTGCAGTCTTTACTGCCTATTAGTTAATAACTTGCTGTTCTGTGTGACATAAAATTATGTAGAGGATACATAAAAAGAGGAAAGACATGAGACAAGCAAGACAATACACATTTTTCAATCCTTAAGTCCTAGTTTTTTGTCTCTCTAATCTTGCCACAGCTTTATATGGCGTACTTCCCTTTCTGGGAAAGAATCTATTACGCCATCAAAGTTCGTCAACGTTTTGCTACATGAAAAAACGAAATGTCGTTGTCTAATACCAGAAAAGCTGTTAATACAAATAGTACCCAGGACTGGTGTGATTTCTCGATCTGATTACGTGTATTTTGTCACTGTCTGCTAGATAAAACGAAATAGGCCTGCCTAATATTGCAGCAGTTGTTACACACACCAAATAAACGGGACTGTTTTAGGCATAAATGGTCATTTTTATAACACGACAGAATATAATTCAGGAAATACCAACATCAAAAGCCCATTAGGCCCACTACAAGCAAAAAGTTTTATGTTAGGAAATAATTTCACATTTCATTCATACTCTCTAGCTTCTGAAGCACGAGATCTAAAAGTAGTAGTATGTAATTTTTATATAAATTTGGAATCGTCATATACTTCCGTAATTTGTGACAGTCTCCGTTTATTCTCCTTCCTCGTTCTGACAAACAATCTTGTCATCACTAATTCTGTAACTATTCCTGCCAGTGTCAAAATTTATTCTCTGGTTAACTTCACTAACCCTGCCACAATCACCGGTTTAGTTATCCCGCATTTGATCTCCGGTTAGACATTATTAAGTGCTTGTACAACTAGTTTTCCGTGCTACTCCCAGAATAGAACTAGCGGCTGTAAGCCGGCGACTGCAGTGTACCGGTATGGCCAAAATTTTCTACCAAAATTTCATTTTCTTGGATACACGGAGAAGACAACACGTAATCTTAGTTGCCTGTTATTCCTGTTAGTCGTTTATTTCCACTCTGGTTACCTGAATCTATGGAATTCGCTAGCAATTATAACAACGCTGATGATTTGCAAACCCAGTCAACCACGTAAACAGCGATTGTCATTCACCCTTTCCACTTTATTCGCCCAGCTCGAATAGACCCGTCTCCTTTTGTCTGCAGGAAAGTATTTTTATAGATGCGATGGGGATTCCCCTGGCAGAGACATCACGTACACTATGCATGCATTCAAAAGTCAATTTACGATTCATTCAGAAATCAACTTAGAATTTGATCAAAAAAGTTCAAAAACCAACAGGGATGCGTTCAAAATCATATGAGCAATCTATAGACCAACGTGCGCTGGATGCTACGCGCTTTGTGAAACAAAGGTCTCTTTCCTCAATAATATGAATTTAGTGCCCCCCCCCCCCCCCCACCCCCACCCAACTGCCTCCCAGGACAGATAGATACGCCGGTTTGCCCTCGCTCCCTAGTTTCGGGCGTGTTGCGCACGTGAGAATCTGCCAGCTTAGGTGCACCAGTAAAATTTTTCCGGATAACATCTGGCTGCTTGCTGCTATTCCTTATACAGCTAACTGCCACACTTCTGTAGCCAGAAGCGGGAGAAGGTACTACTCATACGCGACTCAACTGCACGTTCGCATAAACTCGCTCGCAACCGCTCAAACGAATCTAATGTAAACAGTTGTGACATCACGCTCATCGGAGGCAATTTCCTGTTATAAAACATTGCATAGTCTTCCTAAAGCCTTGACACATTTTGCTGTTGGCAGACGCTTGTATGAGCACAGTGTTTTGTTCCTGTATATGGCGCATTTCCTTTGCAACTTAGGTTTTATTTTCGTTTTTTCTCTCGTTCGTGTTTTATTGCTGCAGTATTATTCTGCAGTAGTGAGATACAGTAATATTGTTTGTTAGAGTATTGGTTGTTACTAGTCAAAGTTACAAAAATGTAACCAAAAACTAAAACAATGAAAAATTCCCGGAATTCTAAAAAATTCCCGGGTTTTTCCCGGTTTTCTCCCGGATGAAAAAATTCCCGGGTTTTTCCCGGATCTCCCGGTTCGTATACACCCTGTCATATGACATACATCCATAATCTAATACAGAGTGTATTAACAACCTGTAGAGAATCAGAGGAGTCTCTGGCTCCGCTCCCCACCACATGCACTTGATGGATTGGATAATACTCAGTCTTTGAACAATTATTAATGTTATGTAGCCAATGTGTTGGTATCATGACAATCTTCTGTCTAGCTGTAGCCTTAACATCCCGAGTGATACTTTTAGGAAACATATGCGGGCCAAGTCTGATGTTGATGTCAACTTTTTCCATATGGAGGAAAAAGTGATTTATCTGCTGATAATGTGAGCCCCGTTTCTTGTGATCACTGTATTGTTAAAACAAAAATGACTTTCCCTTAAAGACAATGAGGTAACATAAATGCATATATCATCTGCATACACGAGGATTTTGACATTAGGGGAAAATATATTTTCAAGATCAACTGTGTACAATGTAGACAATATAATGTTCAAAGCGGCTCCTTGTGGTAGCCATTTTGTTGAGACACATGAGGCAAGGAGGGTGTTATCCTGCTGTCGAATATAAAGTATTTGTTTGAACAGCACTGCATAGCTAATGCAGATATATATTTCCAGTAGCCCTGTAATTTGGAAGTTTTTGCATCAAGAATGTTATCTCCACATTATCATATGCTCCACTTTCATGTATGAATGCTGCTGTTAGACATCCTTGTACCAGAAAGGAGCATTCAATGTCGAGTGTTGGAATACTGAGATTACTCACAGTACTTCATCCTTTGCGAAAACCAAATTGAGTCTGCCGTAACAAGGCATGTTTTTCTAGCCAACATTCCAAATGAGCTTCGACAGTCTGTTAAAATGTCTTACAGACACAAGATGACAAGGAAACAAGGTGACAGGGAGAGACCATGGATGGGTCATTTTGCAGCTTTGGGATATGAATGACTACATGTGTGCTCCACTCCGTCAGAAATATAGTGATACTTCACAGCGTGTTACAGATTTCGATGAGCAGTTTCTTAGCAGAATTCAGTGATCTAGAGAGCACTGAGTAGATTAGGGGACTGATTCCTGGCGGGGTACTGGCCCCTGACTTCAGTGACTGTTCTAACTCTGCTATAGTAAATGGTTTTTCCAACATCTGTGGGTGTTAGATGACCCAAACGTAGACAGGCTATAGGTGGCCATTGTGAGTGTGAGTCTCTCTGTGAATTCCTCTGCCCAATATCTTAAATAACAATGCTTATTTGGTTTCTTCTTCAGAGGATTGATCATAAGACAGACAGTTTACAAAGGAGTGTCTTTATCGAGCTTCTCTTCGCTTTCTAATAGCAAAGTCACAATCTTTGTTCCAACAAGGTGACAATGTTGCCCTCGATATGTGGGCTGGGTTGAATGTAGGAATTGATGTGGTTGCCGCATCATTGATTACACTACAAAATTTATAGGAACTTTCCACCGGTAAAAAAGATGTGGCTAACATCTCAATCCGATTATCTATTATTTCTTGGTATTTTGCCCAATCTGTCTTGTTAACTTTCTCTTTTTTTGTTGATTTGGGGGTGTTGAAGGCTTATCTCTACAGCATAGTGGTGTGATCCCATGGGATAATGTAGGATATTTCACTGAAAATCTGGGTTAAGTGAACGCAGAGTTACGTCAGTCGTGGATAGGTGTTTTTCCAGTTTTGGAATATGTTGGTGATGCATCATTCAAAACATAAAGACTGAAGTCATCCACTATTTCATGTAGAACTGAAGAGGCTGTCAATTGCATAGGCCAATTATGATAGTATGAGAGCTTTATAAAGTCACAAAAGGGTGGATTGTTTGGCACACCAAGAATTGTTACTGAGACAGCTTATACCATTAATTTTTATCTGGCAAATCTGTTTCAGTAAGATTATCACACTCTGATTGCAAATATTAATTGTACATTATTTATTATTGAAGGTTTCTGTTGTACACAGGGAGTAGATTTTAAGGAAGTCAGAAAGAGGTCCCAGCACATTCCAGTTGGTGATCCAAGGAGGGGGAAGATGTCAAGGGGTCAATGTCCCTTGTATGCAAAAAGAATTTGGTAAGTTTGGACAATTAGGAAATTGTCAGATGGTAATTGCATAAGTGAGCAGAAGTTGATACTGTAGGTGCTGAAGTGGGAAGATCAGTGCTTTGGTAAGGAAACTGTCTATGAGACAAGTCTGGAAAGTGCCAGTGGCCAGTCTTCCTCCACGATGATGGATTGGGTCCTACAGTTTCAAAGCTGAAGGTGTCACTAAGCCATAAACATGGCAATCATAGTCCATTCAGAACAAGATGAGGCCCTGATAAATACAAAGGACACTAATGTAACCTGCACCTCAATAATTGTGGGCAAGGAAGCATAGAGTGTTAAGATTTTGCCTTAGTCATCCCTCCAGTCTTTAGCTATGAATATGGGGCAGTCATGTCAGCTTAATATGAAAAAGACATTCCAAAAATCAGGACTGTACAACAATGTCCAACTGTTGGGTATCCAATTAGAGATCAGGGTCAGGATGGACCATGGGATGACAACAGAAATGCATAACTCACATTTTCATGGGAAAGATGTGAAAGCCATGGGGAAGAGTCCAAGCTGGGGTCCTTCAGATGGTGCCTTAGAGTTGGCATTCAGCCAAAGCTACAGACTGGGAGCCTTACCAAATGTAAAATTCACTGACATACAGCATGGGAGTTACCAATGATGCAACAGAGGTCACTAGCCCATTGATGACAATGTGGAAGTGTGTAACACTCAGTAGGAGCCCAGGGTGACAGCTTTCTCTGGGACCTGTGGACAGCTGACTGATATGCCAACTCTAAACCAAATGAACCAATAGGATAAATGCCAATGAATAAAAATCAGTAGGCAGCATTGAAAGCCCCAGTCATTGAGTGTAAGTAAAATATGAAGGCGCCAAGCGGTGTTGAATGCCTGATGTAAGTAGAAATAAATAAATAAATAAATAAATAAATAAAAATAAATAAAAAAATAAAAATAAAAAATAAAAAAATGTTGTTAGTGTTTAGAAAAAGCCTATCTGATTTCCATTCCCAACTTAAGCAGATGGTCAGTTTAGGATTATATCTCCTGGAAACCACTCTGTTAGGTGGACAAAAAGTTCCAAGAACCAAAAACAGTGTAATCAGTGGGCTATCATCCTTTCCAGCAGTTTGCACAGTATGTGGGTGAAGCTAATGAGTCAGTAGTTGTTGAGGGATGATGGGTTTTCCCTGACGTAAAGATTGGGATGATGATGCTGTCTCATCACTTCTAAGGGAAACTATTCTCTAACCAAATACAATTAAAAATCCTGAGTAGGTGGAACCTCTGAGTAACATTTAGATGTTGGATAATCTGATTATGAGTCAAACTAGGCGCTAGGCCTTATTGTTAACGGGTCAAAAAATTGAAGCAGTTTCCAGTCAATGTAAGGTTCGATATATAACTTGGCATGGTGGGGGGAGGTAATGAAGGATGGGGGGGGGGGGGGGGGTATCTTCAACTTACTGTTTATGCATTCAAAAGAAAAGTAAATGGGCAAGAAAAGGATACTGACACTGTTACAAAGTGGGTCGCAAGATATTCAGAATGAACCAATGCGTCAGTACAAATATCACACTGAAGGAAGAGACCCAGAACAGTTGGCCCACACCTGGCAAGAATAAGCTGAATAGCTGCTGCAAAATCTTTGTTATACCTTGGCATTGGCAAGCAGTGGAGGAGGCATGTAGAAAAGGGAAACAGCAATTATGTTCCCATAAGCTCGTTGATGCACCCATACAGAGATGGGGGCAAAGGTGACAGCAGAGGTACACACATGCCAATTGACTCTTTGAAAAGGCAAACATCGTAATTAGTCTGTCAGGCACTGACAAGGAAATGAGAGGATCATCATAAGATACTCATTGTCACAAAGATCATCAAGTAGCAACCATTGCAAGAGATTGGAAGGCTGACAGTTGTAAAGGTGCCACGGCGTGCAGTGAAGTGTGTGGAAGTATCACCACTGAAGAGTCACAGATGAAGATTGGAAAAAAGCTGGTCAGTTAGAAGGACCCTATCAAATGAGGTGGTACTGTCTGCCTCACAGGTGTTGCGTACTGAAATCTTTTCAAGTAGGACAAAAGGAGAAGGGGTGTGGGAAAGAGTTATTAGATTAAGGTGGTCATATCATTCCTGGAGGTAAATAAATGTTACAAATGGTAATTGTTGCAGTCTTTTGCAGTATGGAGGAAAACCAACTCATCTCTCCAGATGCTCTCTGTGGGACCAGCAGTGTTCTGACAGAGTGCATGGTAGCCTTGAAAAGTTGGGGAATGGTTATCAATAAAGTGTGTTCCTTGGAGAGCAACACAGATTGCAGAACAAGAGGAAATTAGCTGTTGAAGTTCTGATAGATGACATTAATATCCACTGCAGTTCCACTGGATCATCACACTGAGGGTGTCCTGGTTAAGGCATGAAGAACAACATCAATGATCACCGCTTTGCAATCCAACAGTGTGAAAGCTTCTGACATCTCAGGTTCATTGGAGTAGCTTCTTCCCAGAGATTTCTTCTTCTTCTCTTTCACAAATTTTGGGGTTGATGTTCTTGTGAGGCCCTATCTGCCACAGGCATATGAATGGAAGAGCAAGCTGCTCTGGGACCCACAGTCAGAGGCTCCTTTGGCCACTTGCCTCTGATTTCCAAGAAGCGTGCTCCTGAGAGGAAGCCCTGTCAACAGTAGATGCCAGAGGACAAAACTGCTTCACCAGCTGGCTGCGAACAGTGCTTCCTAAAACTGGTGCCACAGGAAACATGAGAGGAAAGAATTTATTTGTGCTACTACCAGATGTCAACATCAAGGGAGTAAGGACATCAGGTACTGCTGATGACATGGTCACAGTAGTGGCAAAGGTCAATATAACTGAGACTGGATACAAATGATCATATTTTTTCCAAGTTTCAAAATATGAGAGATGTTAGTTCCTGGATTTTGCATTCTTTGAGAAGGTTAGCACATTTCAGTCACATGTGTGGTAGTGCAAGTGGCAGCCACAGCTTCAGCAAATCAGGTTGTATATACACTGAGAAGACTTATGCCCAACGTGCTGGGATTTAAAACACGGTTTCACATTGCAGTTGTAAGACATGATTTTGCCTTTCCCGGCAGTGAATCTCCCACAAAAGTAAGGATGAACATGCAGGTGTCCACCTTGTTGTATAGTAGGTCCTGAAGTATGAAGTGAATCCCTCACTTCTCCAAGATCTTGCCTAATTATTTGTCTGCCCGCAACATTAGATCCCAGTGAGAAATTAATCTCTATATGATGCAGATGTCCTCATGAGGTGCAATAGTAACAGGTGAATCATCAAGTTGTTCACAAGAGAGTAACACCCATGGCTGGGTAGTATTTGCTATCTTAATTTGCCATTTGTTAAAGGAGGTGAGCTCACCAAATACTTTTCAATATTATCCACAAAAACACTGGTTTAATAGGGAGAAAGGACCCTCCACCTGTCTGGATACAAACCAGGAACTATGCGGAACAACTGACCGCAAGTCGCTTGGTTGTCTGAAGAGATTGCTGCAGCCTCGTTGCCATCAGCTGATAACTTTGATTGTCGCATGATGCCAAACATCCACCATGATGTCTTCTACTCTGATTGAGGGCTCTCCCTGTGGGCCCCACCTACCAAAGGCAAAGGCCACTGGTATGATGGCCAGTGCTGTCCTGATGCCCACTAGTGGGGAGATACCTACTCTTTGGCATGTATTGGGAAGTAACAGCTTGGGCATCAACAGCATGATCCTTGTGTAGTCAGAGGGTGGGAATGAACTGAAATGCATGGTGTAAAATGAATGATTAACTTTGGAGGAGCCAGAATCGGTGTCCTCCGTGTGAGCTAGATTGTCAGCAAAGAATCCATCTTAGAGAATAAGTCAGAGAAAAGACAGAGAGAGAGTAAAACAGCAGCACAGAAAAGGAAGAAGAACAGCAATGACTTGGGGCCCCAAGTTTGCCATGCACGTAGTCACAAAACAGTTGTTAGCCTTTTTCGCACATTAGATACAGATGTCATCACCCAGAAGGTTGGTTTTATTACCACAATTATTTCTTGGGTGTGTTCCTATTGGAGGTGTTACAGCACAGTCTGCCTCATACCTTTGAACAGACTTATCCATCAAAATATGTGGGAACCAACAGCTTAAAGTGGGCTTTGACCCATGATGCAGTTCAGCATTTTCCATTCCAATGAACATTCACAGAGGGGAAAGAGAGAGAGAGAGAGAGAGAGAGAGAGAGAGAGAGAGAGAGAGAACAGAAGATCCCAGACCTATTTGGAGCCATGGAACCATAGTTCAGAACATAATCACTGAGACAGAACTCCCACTAGATCCTGGCCGATGGGCATGAGCTTCATAATTTACTACATGTGCTTATTATTCTTGTTCATCAATACGCATATAGTTATCATAACAGTTTAAGCACACATTTAGCAGTTAAAAAGAAATTACTAAAAGCCTAGAAGGCATATTTGTATGAGACATTCAGTCAAAATCTGCTGCTGTTGAATTGCACATACTAAAATGTTCACCGCAAATAGGTCAAATTTCCCCTTCTTACTCTGCTGCTAAGTGTCTATGAAAGGCCTCCAAACTTTTTCACATTAATTATGAATCACCTCCAAGAATCTTATGAGGGCCATTAATCGCTTCTGCACTCATTATTTCATTGTTGATATTCTCCTTAACCTAACCTTAGAGGGGAAAAAAGAGGGAAAAAAAGAGGGAAAAAAAGAGGGAAAATGAACTTTAGCAATGTGGGAGTGTTGACAACTACTCCTTTATTACTTGTTTCAACTTGCATCTCAGCAAAACAAAATCTGATCTTTTGTGGGGTCACTAGGTTGTGAAATGACGACTGCAATTGAAATTGCCTTGATCTCTGAAATTCTGCTAGTGAAAGCTGATGTTAGTTCACAGTGAAATAATCAGCTTATTAGTTTCTCCACATCTGGAAACATCTGGTGCTTCAAATGTGTGTACTTAATTAATGAACACCACTCCAATTGCTTTAACATTCTTCATTTTAGGCTGGGAATGACATACAATGCAGATTTCTGAGTTCAGTTTGTTGTAGTAATGAAATATCAGTCACTTTATACAACTGATCCTCAGTAACTAATTACACAAGTAGAGGTTCAGATGTGGGTGGACAATTTGGGAACAGCAAAAGTGTATTACATACATTTTGTAATCGCATAAAACTCTGCCACAGTTCGGAGACATGCCTAGGCAGCTGTTGCCACCAGCAGTTGCAGACAAATATGTACTTTGGTGTCAGAAGAACTGATGCAGGCTGTAATGGTGGACCAATGGAGGGCAGAAACGGAAAGGATGCAGCAACAGTGACAGTCGATGCAAGAATTCCAGTGCTGACTGTAGTTTGGGCCTGGACCAATGGTGGGCAGAAATGGAATGGATGTCGCAGCAGTCACAGTCAGTGCAAGAATTCCAGTGCTGACTGTAGTTCGGGCCTATGTGGTTGCATTTTTTTCCTTTCCTTTCTCTTCTGTTTGGGTGTACTGTACACTTGAGGTGTAGTAGTAAGCAAAACGTCTGTCAATCGCTTCCAGCATGCTGGATGGCAGTAGGCAGCAACTTACTATTACTCAATGAAATTACAAAACTGTCAAAGTTGCACAGAAGTTTGTTTTTATTTAAATGCTGAGAAGTTTGTTTTTATTTAAATGCTCATTTAAATAAAAACAAACTTATGTGTAACTTTGAGGGTTCCATAATTTTACTGAAGATGACTGTCAGTACAAGAGCAACAACCCAGGAGATGATTCAGTATTTGCTGGATGAAGCTGCTAACATTCAAGTTAATAATGAAGCTTTGCATAGGGAAACAGGCCATTTAAAGCAGTGGCCATCGAACATTTTTGCTCAAGAGCCAATACTGACATTGTGGAGCAACATCTTGGGCCACATACACACTACTCTTGTTATTAATTGATAACCTACAAAAATTAGTACATTATGAGCCCCTGTTGACCATCTAGGGGCCCAATAAGCTAGTCACTGACTGCCAAGTACTGACTGTTAAAAATCAGCACCTTGCGGTACACTTTTTTCAACTGTTTTCTATTTCAGGTTGCTGCTACCCTCAGTTACCCCAAAGTTGTGACACACTAATTGCCTGATGAAGTGTTGTTACATTTTCTGCGTGAGCAGACGATTAACAGATTAATCACTAAAAGCACTTATACTTAAACACATTATGCAATATGACGCACAATCACAAATATTTACTAAATGTTTTTATTTTCATTTTTCTTCTACTGGATGTGTTGTACTATAGCAGCAATAATTAATTTAATGTTACTTGCTACAAATAAGTTGAGCATTTGAAGACGACCATATCTGTAATGCTCACTCACAAATTCACGTGCCTTCTGTGTCAAAATTTATACCATAGGAGATGATTGGTAGGGGTCACATGTGTCCATGAGTTGTCGTACTGGAAGACAAGACAAGACAAGACAAACACATCCTCTACTTACTTCTCTGCCACTCTAATTACCTTTCTGTGCCTCAGGTATGTGGCCAACTTTACTTAGCACATAGCCAAATTCACCAATGTCAACTAAAAGCACTGAGTCACAAACAGGCACAATGGAAAGAATACTAGAAATGTTTAAGCTTCCACACAAAGTCCTTACTCAGAAGCCGAAATTTTCTCCAAAAGTTTAAATATTTCCAGTATTCTTTCCATTGTTGTTATTCCATTTTGGACTCTCTACTGTTTGATTTTTCATATTACACCTTAACAGTAATAAAAAATTATTCAGGAGTACTGACTGCTGGTGAGACACTTAGCAACCAATTTCAGCAATTTACTACCTTCTCCAGATCTGAGGAAAAATTACAATCATTATAACAGAGTATCATTCTGACAAGGCACACTAGTGCTTGAAGTTCTGCTGCATTACACTTGTAGTTAGGGTTCTTCTCATCAGAAGGTGTTACGAATACCAATATCAATACCAGTAGTAAACCTGAGATCTCCCCCCCTCCCTCCCCCCACTCTCTCTCTCTCTCTCTCTCTCTCTCTCTCTCTCTCACACACACACACACACACACACACACACACACACACACACACACACGGAGTGGCCTTGGGACATTGTCCTCCTGCCCTTACAAAGAAAGAGTACTTAATAATTCAGTTAATAATATTTCAAATCAAGAGTTATACAGGAGGCAAAATTACAACTCTAATGACACAATCACAGAAAGATTGCGTAAGTATTTAACAAGATGAAAAACTAAATATTCATATTACTATTAAAATATTATTATTATTATTGTTATTATTATTTTGTATTCTGGACCTGCCAATGTGTTGCCCACATTTAGGACCAATTGATGTGGGGGCTACGTAATTTTAATTCTGCCAGGTCAGAAGGCAGGAAAATCTTAAAGTAAGCTACCTTTTACAAGTCATATAGATAATGAAAGTCTTAATAAGACTTTCATTACAGTTGTGAAAGATGATATGTAACCTTTATAGTGTATAACTGTGACTGCAGAAAAAAAGAAGCCTTAAAACAAAGAAGACAACAAGCTAGCTTTTATCTGGAGATGGGGAAGCACTAACAGATAGGGTAGCAAATTAAATGAATTCCTATTTAGGGAGTAAAATAACCGATGATGGTCGAAGTAGAGAGGATATAAAATGTAGACTGGCAATGGCAAGGAAAGCGTTTCTCAAGAAGAGGAATTTGTTAACATCGAGTATAGATTTAAGTGTCAGGAAGTCATTTCTGAAAGTATTTGTATGGAGTGTAGCCATGTATGGAAGTGAAACATGGACGATAACTAGTTTGGACAAGAAGAGAATAGAAGCTTTCGAAATGTGGTGCTACAGAAGAATGCTGAAGATAAGGTGGGTAGATCACGTAACTAATGAGGAGGTATTGAATAGGATTGGGGAGAAGAGAAGTTTGTGGCACAACTTGACTAGAAGAAGGGATCGGTTGGTAGGACATGTTTTGAGGCATCAAGGGATCACAAATTTAGCATTGGAGGGCAGTGTGGAGGGTAAAAATCGTAGAGGGAGACCAAGAGATGAATACACTAAGCAGATTCAGAAGGATGTAGGTTGCAGTAGATACTGGGAGATGAAGAAGCTTGCACAGGATAGAGTAGCATGGAGAGCTGCATCAAACCAGTCTCAGGACTGAAGACCACAACAACAACAACATCTGTGATTTGATTGTGATTCACCATGCTACTGTTTAACATATTCATTTTTTATTTCACAACAGCCATAATGTGGCAGCCGAGGCAGACAGGACAGGCTAGGTTTCTATTAGAGCCAGATCTGTGAGACACATTGGTATGTGATCTACTGCAAATAACAGAACAACAACAAACCTACCCTGCTGTCAACCAATCAGCTCTGAGTGGTGGAAGAAAAGAAAGCAGCTAACCACTAACCTATGTCCTGATATGGACCGTGCTCAAATTGTTGTCCCACTACGAAAGAGAGAGTGAGAGACTTTTTCCTTTGTTGTGCATCACAACAATGCCATAAGAGAGGGATATTATGGAGCAAAACAATTGGTCTAGCCAATAAAGAGCTCAAGGGTAAGGAAAACCTCTCATCCTCTGGCTCCCAGCATTACCACTGCTTGCTGGGCCACTGCTCCAATTGATGCAGGTGTCATTGTCTGCAAAGACCCAAGCTGCACTGCAGCCAACAGCCCCAGGGCTTTGGCTGAAAAAGACCTGCCTGGTGTCCCTACCACAGAGGACACCGAGAGTGTGCCTCATAGTTGTTTGATGCCCAGCTAGGCCACTGATGCTGCCACTGCCATAAGCACAATGCAGCACACTTACAACAGAAGAACTGACACACCTCTGATCAATGAAGCAAGCTACCAAAAGGCAAGTAAGTGCTGCATCACAACCAGTTATTGTCACTGGTGCAATGCAAGTAATCTATGTTCACTCAGCTAATAACTGCTCTGCAAATGCAGTGACTAAATTAGAGGTGCAAGGGGCAAGGTTATGAAAAGCCTGAGCTGAAAAGTGATAAATGCGGGATGTCAAAATTGTTGACAGGTACTCAGTATGTGAAGTTAGAGTTTGAAGGTGTAAAGTTTAGTACAGATTTGGATGCTAAATTAGGTCTCGGCTTGCAAGCAGTAAAAGATTTGTTTGACAAAGCCCTTCAGGATCACAGCAATAAGCTATGTAACAGGTTAAATGCTCAGGTTCTATGGTTAAAGACACAGGGAAAGTTATTAGATAATGTGCTGCTCAAGAGCGAGGCATCCTCTAATAGTACCAACAAAGTTGAATACAGTTGAACAGAGACTCAAGAGTGTAGATGATTCAATTGCTCAGAAAGCGTACATGCAGTGATCATGTTGGGGAACCCATCATGATCCTGTTGAGACATACTGACTTGTTGTGTGCTATTGAAAGTAGAGTTGACCAAACCAAGGGATTGCTGGCACAATTAAAAAACGTGTGACCAAAAAGACTGAGGCCCATATTGAGACATATTGAGTTGTTGTGTGCTATACATGCACTTGAAATTAGCCAATAGTGTGGAACAAAACACTTTATTTCAAAAACATGGACTGCCACAGCATAGAAGATTGATAAAAACCAAATTTCTGTAGCAAACCGACAAAAATAACTTCATTGTTAATACTGTGCATATGTGAATCTAGCAGCTTGGGCGCGGCCTTAAAATTTTTCCCGGTTGCATCCAGCTGCTTGCTGCGACTGCTTATACAGCCAACAGCCACATTTATGTATCCAAAAACGGGAGAAGGTACCACTCATAAGCCACTCAACTGCACATGCGCATGAGCCCGCTCGGAACTGCTAAAACGAATCTAATGTAAACAGTTGTGACATCACGCTCATCAGAGGCAATTTGTTGTTATGAAGTATTGCATAGTCTTCCTGAAGCCTTTGACACATTTTGCTGTTGGCAAACGCTTGTATGAACACTGTGTTTTGTTGTTGTATATAGCACATTTCCTTTGCAATTTATGTTTTATTTTCCTTTTTTTTCTTGTTCACATTTTATTGTTGCACTATTATTCTGCAGTGGCAGGATACAGTAATATCCTTTGTTAAAGTATCGATTCTTACCAGTCAAAATTACAAAAATTTAACTGAAAACTAAAACAACGGAAAATTCCCAGAATTCTAAAAAAATTCCCGGGTTTTTCCCGGATCTCCCGGGTCGTATACACCCTGTATATGCAAAAATGGAAAACAAAGAAGTTCCTCACGAGGTATCAAGGGCCATACCGAGTTGTTGAAACCACATCTCCCATTTATATTAAGCTTCAGCTGCCAACTAGAACAACGATAGTACACCTTGGGCTGTTACGACCATTTAAGAGTTGCCCAGATGTTATTCCAGGTGAGTCACAGGAAGGAAAGAGAAGGAAAGAGAGAGTAAAGAGAGGTGCTAAGAACAGAGAAAACCAAGAAGATAGAGTACAGAATGAAGTACTGTATGCTTTGCGATCCAGAAAGTAGTAGCGTATTTGCAGAATAAAAACATATAGAGCTCGAGGGGAGCGGGAATTTTAATCAATGGAACTAAGTGTAACATAATAGGACCAATCTTCCACCTGCCAGCATCAATTTCAGGAGTCACGCAATTGAATGTTACACAGCCACAGCTGTACTGGCCGGAAGCCACTTTAGAGTTTTTGCCAAGGCAGAATCTGACCTTGTTAAATCAAATTCTGGAGCCAGGTCTGTTGAGATCCGTAAAACCAGTTCATTTTAGATCAAGAGGGGCGCATATCAGCCGAACAGCTTGTGCAACATGTCGCTCAGTATAGAGAAATGCAACGGCAAACAACATTCATTTTGAGCACTGCTGTGCCAAGTGTCATCGCAGCCTTAACTTTGTTATGTGTTGTTTTCTTTCTGATCAGGCGGAGAGCTAATTCCAAGAGGGAACCAAGGGTAGTCCAAGTCCCAGTGGATTGGATACCAAGGGTGTGAAACGAGTAGAAAAGGGGTTGATTGAACAGTGGTCGCCAATAAGGAATTTTTCATTTTGTTTCATGTCATGGTTTTAAGGTGCACTAGACCACATTTAAATTTTCTAGTAGTACAGAAATATGTCATAGGTGCCAACCCAAACAAGGTAAGAGGTAGTTAAGGGTCATCCTGGGGACTGGGTCTTTCTGAAGAGGGGAATAATGTAGTGGCACTACCGTTTAGGATAGGGAAAGTTAGGTTTGTGCAACAATCTGAGCGCAAGTCAGCTAGGTGCGGGCCAGATTGCACCGAGTTACGCATACCAACAGTTGTGATGTAGAATAGAGGCCACAGGGCCATCAAATTGCTGAAAGAGTATATGTAGTGATTTTGCATGTCGCAAATCACAGGCAGAAGGGACCCACTGGCCAACCTAGCGTGTTATGTGTATGTGACGCGTAGCGGCGCATATGGCAAAACAGAGGCACACAGCCACGTATAAATAGCCTTCCAGTACATGGCAGATCGCTGTTTCGATCGAGGCGGGGTCTGTAGCCAACCAGCGGTGGGCCATTCCACGGCTCGCTACCATGGGCAGTTGTCCTGGCTTCCGATATATGCGGGGGGCATCCCGAGGTGAGGGCCGCAGATTCAGCCTCCAGATCGCGGGCGTTTGTTGTTGCCACGCGATCTTAACCACGCCAGAGAGAAGCACGCAGTTGGCGGCCTGTGGCTCATACTGAGAGGCACTGAGTCGGCAGGGTCGCAGACTGCTGAGTCAACTGCCGGCATCCTGACGACGACGTAACTCTGCTGCCGTACAATGCCGACTGACAGCAGTGCGTGCACGGGTCACTGAGACAGCCATTCCATGCAAAGCCGTTTCGGAGACAGCGAAGTGGTGTCCTCAGCATTTCGGGACCCAGTGATGCAGATCAAGAGGAATGGGGGCACTTTAGTTGGAAACAATAAATCACTTGGAAAGCTTGGGCAACTCTTAATACTGTGCCTTTTACCTCTCCCCACTACATTTGGTGTTGCTGTTAAATTTGGTGGCAGAAGTTTTCACTACACAGGTGATCAGACAGGATGCTTGCATACATGACACCTGCAGAGTCGTATCTAGACTTATCAGGGTCCCATATCATACTAACTGCACATGCCCCACACCATTAGATAGCCTCCACCAGCTTGAATAGCCCCCAGGGGTTCATGAGGTTGTCTCCATACCCGTTCATATCCATCCGCTCAATACAATTTGAAGCAAGACTCATCTGACCAGATAACATGTTTCCAGTCACCAACAGTCCAATGTTGGTGTTGACAGGCCCAGGCGAGGCATAAAGCTTTGTCTCATGCAGTCATCAAGGGTAAACGAGTGGGCCTTTGGCCCCAAAAGCCCATATCAATGATGTTTCACTGTATGATTCGCATGCTGACACTTGTTGATGGCCCAGCATTGAAATCTGTAGCAACCTGCAGGAGTTGAGTTCTGTCACACTGAACAATTCTCTTCAGTCGTCATTGGTCTCATTCTTGCTAGATCTTTTTCCGGCTGCAGCAATATTGGAGATTTGATGTTTTCCCATATTCCTGATATTCACAGCGCACTCATGAAATGGTCATATGGGAAAATCCCCACTTCATCACTACCTCAGATGTGCTGTGTCCCATCACTTGCACGTCAACTATAACACCACATTCAAACTTTGATAACCTGCCATTGTAGCAGCAGTAACCAATGTAACAACTGCACTAGACCCTTGTTGTCTTATGTAGGTGTTGCCAACTGCAGCACCATATTATGCCTGTTACAAACAGTATGTGATCAAAAGTATCTGGACACCTGGCTGAATATGACTTACAAGTCTGTGGCACCCTCCATCAGAAATGCTGGAATTCAGTGTGGTATTGGCCAACCCTTAGCCTTGATGACAGCTTCCACTCTTGCAGGCATGCATTCAATCAGGTGCTGCAGGGTTTTTTGGGGAATGACAGCACATTCTTCACGGATTGCTGCACTTAGGAGAGGTATCGATGTCAGTCAGTGAGGACCGGCACAAAGTCAGCATTCCAAAACATCCCAAAGATGTTCTATAGGATTCAGGGCAGGACTCCAGGCCAGTCTATTACAGGGGAGTTATTGTCGGGTAACCACTCTGCCACAGGCCGTGCATTATGAACAGGAGCTCGATCATGTTGAAAGAAGCAATTGCCATCTCCAAACTGCGTAACAGTGGGAACAATGTAGGCCTGTGCTGTGATAGTGCCACACAAAACAACAAGGGGTGCAAGCCTCCCTCCATGAAAAACACGACCACACCATAACACCAACGCCTCTGAATTTTGCTGTTGGCACTACACATGCTGGCAGATGACGTTCACTGGACATTCGCAATATCCACACTCTGCCATCGGATCGCCACATTTTGTACCATGATTCGTCACTCCACACAATGTTTTTCAGCTGTTCAATCATCGAACGTTTATGCTCCTTACACCAAGTGAGGCGTCGTTTGGCATTTACCAATGTGATGTGTGGCTTATGAGCAGCCGCTTGACCATGAAATCAAAGTTTTCTCACCTCCTGCCTATCTGTCATAGTACTTGCAGTGGATCCTGATACAGCTTGGAATTCCTATGTGATGGTCTGGATAGATGTCTGCCTATTACATGTTACAACCCTCTTCAACTGTCGGCGGTCTCTGTGAGTCAACAGATGAGGTCAGCCTGTATGATTTTGTGCTGTACATGTCCCTCCACATTTACACTTCACTATCACATTGGAAGCAGTGGACCTAGGGACGTTTAAGAGTGTGGAAATCTCATGTACAGACATTTGACACAAGTGACACCCAATCATGTGACCACATTTGAAGTCCGTGAGTTCCCTGGAGCATCCCATTCTGCTCTCTCACGATGTCTAATGACTACTGAGGTCACTGATATGTAGTAGATGGCAGTACAATGCACCTAATATGAAAAACGTATGTTTCTGGGGGTGTCTGGATACTTTTGATCACATAGTGTATCTCTGTATTTGAAGATGTGTGTGCCCTTACCAGTTTCTTTGGCACTTCAGTGTAGAAAGAGAATAAATAACACCACAGTGATAGACTGGTACTTCTGCAGACAACGGAAAAAATATGATTTGGAAGCTGAGGAAACAATAATTAGAAATTGTAGTCAGAAGAGAAGTAAAATGAAGTGGGAAGATGTCCAGGAATAGCACAAGTGGGAGAGGAATGACTGCAGCAGAATTTGAAATTGTGGTGGGTAATCTCAGTCTATGTCATGCAATACAGGTGACCTGAATGTCCTGTCCTGATAACATTTAAAAATCTTTGTGAATCTACAGAAAGGAGGTAATGTCTACATTACATTTATGAATCACTCAATTTTGTGTATCATTTTTATGGACTGACCAGATTATCAAGGTTTGCAGAAGAGCTTCTGTGAAGTTTGGAAGGTAGGAGATAAGGTTCAGGCAGAATTGAAGCTGTGAGGATGGGTCACGAGTCGTGCTTGGGTAGCTCAGTCAGTAGAACACTTGCCCACAAAAGGCAAAGGCCCCGACTTCAAGTCTCAGTCTGGCACACAGTTTTAATCTGCCAGGAAGTTTTTAAGATTTGATCTCATTTCAAATATTATTTTTAAACACCGGAAAACAGTAATTGTTACCAGCAACTTGCTCTCGGGTCTGCGAAGGATGCAGTGTGAACACCAGCAAATGCTACATGTCAGCAGCACCCTCCTGATAATTTTGAGCAGTTGCCTTGAGGAAATGAGAGATTTACAAAACACGATCTGGTGACAGACTGGAGATACATACATTGAACACATCAGCCAGGAAAGCTTGAGTACTAACAATTACATTATTACGACTGATCTATTTGTCAAGAAGTAAACCATAAACATGAAAACATTGTCATACTTACCAAACCAACATCCTCTGTTGGCTCTAGCACAATCTTACGTGATTCTCTACAAAGAGTTATATAAAACTGTACAAAATCTGTCCTCTTAACCACCTGATGCAGTCCAAAGCACAATGCTATTATTGCCACTGACATCACAAAGAAGATAATAGTGTTCACGCGCTGATCATCTAGCAGCAACTTCGTTATAATGCGATTACTGGACACAAGAAATCCGGCTGCACCTGAAGAATCATTTATGACTGCAATAACATTTCCACAAAGATACAGGTGAAATAATTCAGTTATTAAGATAATGTTGAAAAAGTGGCATACAAAAGAACTCACAATTTTAGTAGCACATTTGAGAACATTGTTTCCTGATCTACACTTTCCTGCAGATCTTAAATTAGGAATTTAAGGAGTGTGTAATTGCACCATTTAGTATTTTAATGTAAAATTCACCCAAAGAATCTAACCAACTGAGTAATAAGTTTCCAAATTGAACAGTTCTCAGGTATCCGGCCGGGTAGTGTTGTAATTTCTCCTCAATATTTCGGCAGACGTACATGCTGCCATCTTCAGACAGACCCTATATATAGGGTGCTGAGAGGAACAGCACAGCATTTGTCAGGAACTACCTGAAGATGGCAGCGTGTACGTCTGCCGAAATATTGAGGAGAAATTACGACACTATCCGGTCGGATACCCGAGAACTGTTCAAATTGGAAATACACCGGGAAAACTTCAGATCACATATCAAGTTTCCAAATGTAGAATTCCATTTAACCAATACTAGAATTTTCAGACTTCCTTCAAACTTCACTCCTTTCCTAACTTATATTTACAGCCTGACCATATTTCTTCCTACTGTGTGGTCAGTCTGACTCACTGTTGTTCCCTTCATTCAGTTTTGTAGCCTCTGTTTTACTTTTTCCAGTAAACTCTACCCTACATTTGATAAAAACATTCTAAAGCCAAGATCGCACATTTTTAGCAAGTAAAACAGATCACTCCTTCTGTCGTCTCAAAATGAGAAAACTCAATCTGCCCTCCATTTCTTTCATACTTCTCACCTTGCCTCATTTTTCTGATTTATTGTTATAGATTTAATTTTTAAAAAATGCCACTGCCACCCACATGAATCACCCTCCCCTCTTTCTCTATTGTTTTCTGTTCATGGTAAGACTATTCTCATCTTTCCTTTTCGAAACATGCCTTGGCAGCCCCTTCAATCTTCATTTCTCTGCCATAGCAATGCTGTCCTCCTCCAGCTAATGAAGCAAGACTCAGAACTTATTTATAAATCCTGTCCCAGTCTTAGCAGTGTAACTGCCTCTTTATGGTGCACATGGTTGACTTCAGCAAGTTATTTTTCAATGATGATACTGCAAACATTCCTGTGAATGTGTCTATCTAATAAAACATAAGAATTAAATGTATTAATAAGTCATGAATTAGAAGCTGTATTGAGAATGTGTCTTTCTGAGGGAAGTCTGAAAATTCTGATATTGATGATAACATAACAAAATCAGTCTCCTTATAAAATTTCTTTTTGGCAGACTACTACTGTAGACCTGGTGGTGCTTTGTGTGAATAGCTATACTCACTAAGGATGATCTAAAATCAAAAACATAGCAAATAGTGCCCTTTAGAGCAGAAAAATTGAGATTGCAGTAATATAAAATAAAGTCATGTAATGTATCATGGTAAATCTTACAATAATGACAACAAGTAAGATAGCCATGGACCAAATCCTGATTAACAAAGATAAATTCACTTGGTCTATGAATGTATACAATGATTCAGTGACTATAAATCTTTAATACTTCTCATTCGTTCATTCATCATGTTCTGTATATCCATAAGCAAGGGAAACCATCAGGGGCTGTGGAATAAGCCCAGGTATACATTAACAAAAGACATACTAACTGTAGAAGCTTTACCTGTACATTACACAAACAATAAACCATCACTATACTATTATAGTATGTTGATAATTATTACTATTATTAATTAAAACACAATTTCATTCAGTTGTGATTAGACAGTTCGAAAGTAATAACTATCAACATACCATAATATTATTCGCAAGTGAGGGTGATAGGACTACAAAAGTTGGAGACATCACTATACCAACACTAATCATTACTGTAAAAAAAAAGGGGGGGGGGGGGTAAAGCCTAAACACAGAGTGGTGTATTCCAGTTCACCAAGCAGCTAGGACAGTATTTCTACAAAAGGTACACATTTGATACTGGTTTTCTGTGCTCACTACTTCATCTATAATTCATAATGTGGTGTATTTTACCACCAAATGATTTTTTTATGCTCTTGTTAACTCTGTAGATCATGTACCAAGTAAACAAATAATCTTTTCCTTATATTGTTAATATTAATATCAATAATGCAAGTATTTATTCCAAATATTTCTGCCTGCTGGTCCCAAACAGGACTTACAAAGTAGTTGGGTCTAATTTGCAGATGTCAGCTACTGATCTACCTTAAAAAGAGCTGGAAAGAAAATAAATATGATTCTGCAGCCGCACTGGACATAATGTTGTAGCACACCTATAGGGGCACAGTTTGTGTGTGTGTGTGTGTGTGTGTGTGTGTGTGTGTGTGTGTGTGTGTGTGTGTGTCCTCTAGCTAAAGAAATAATTTATTCAGAAATCTATAAGAACAAATTCTGTGTCTGTCTCTAACAGCATATACATATAATAGGAAAATATCTGGCAGAGACAAATAATTTAGGAGAAATGAGACCGCTCACTGAATAGCACAGCTGTTGGGTTGTCAACAGGCAAACTTACCAGCTTTCAGGTTGACTAAGGTGGATTGGGGGTTGTGCTGGGTGGGCAGATAATCGAGGGGTGGCAGGTGCATAGGCTAGGCATGTGATACACGGATAATGGAGCCTGTGGGGTGCGGCACATGATTGTAATGTGGAGATGGGGCTGGAAGGGGGTTACAAGACAGAAAGTGTTTAGTAGAGGGTATGGGGACATTGGGTTATTAATGGAGATTAGAACCAGAAGGGTTATGGGAGTGAATTACATTTTGCAAAGATAAGCCCCATCTGCATAGTTGAGAAAAGCTGGTGATGGAAGAAAGGATCCAGATGGCCAGAGTTGTGAAGCAGACATTGAATTTGAGCATTTCAGCTGCATTTTGTGCCACTAGGTGGTCAACTTTCTTCTCGGTCACAGTTTAGCAATGGTTATTCATTCTGGTGGAAAGTTGGTTGGTTGTCATACTGACATAAAAAGCTGTGCAGTGACTGCAGCAAAGTTGGTGTAAGACATGGCTGTTTTCACCAATGGTCCTGCTTCTGATGGGGTACAGTAAACCCATGACAGGACTTGAGCAGGAAGTGCTGCATGAGTGGATCGGGCAAGTCTTGCACCTGGGCCTTCCAGAGGAATATGATCTGTGTTGGGGCTGGAATATGTATAGGGATGGACCAGGATGTTGCATAGGCTGGGTTGGCAATGGAAACCACTTTAGGAAGGAAGGTAATGATTTTGGATGAGATGTCCCTCATTTCTGGACACAATGTTAGATAGCCAAAGCCTTGACGAAGACAATCAACCAGCTATCCACTGGAATCAATGCCCACTGCCAAATGGTGGTCAATTACATTCTTGACAGCAGTTTGACAGTGGCCATTCATTCCAGCAGACAGCTGCTTGGTTGTCATTGCCATGGCTTGAGTTCAATGACTGCTTCACAATCCAGGCTATCTTGATCCTTCCCTTCATCACCAGCTTTTCTGAACTACGCAGATGGCAGTTATCCTTGCAACACATCCTTCCCTCCCTAACCCTCCTAGCCTTAACCTCTGTTAACAAATTGTACCCATATCTTCTACCAAACAGTTTCGCCTTCTTCTGACTTGTCATCTCCTCCCAGTCCATATCTCCACATCACCTTCATCATGTTCTGCACACTACTGACTCAAATACCAGTGTACCACATACCTAGTCTGTGCACCTGTCACTCCTTTCTCACACATCCTTAGCCAACAAACCTGCTGCCTCCCTCTGAGAGCCATTAGCCGCACATCATCAACACCTCTTCCTGCCTCCTTCCTCCTCTACCATCCCCGCCCAGCACAGCCCCCACCCCACCCTAACCCACCTGTGTGAAATGCATTCCTAATAATGTATGTCCAGCCAGTATAATGTAAGGGCACAGGTGTGTGTGTGTGTGTGTGTGTGTGTGTGTGTGTGTGTGTGTGAGTGTGTGAGTGTTTATACTGTAACTCAATAAAAGATTTATTCTGAATGTTAGCGAGTGTTCTTTCCCTTTTCTTTGTGCCTATTGATGACCCAGTGCTTCTGCTATTCACTGACCGTCCTTCTTTATGCATAAATTATTTCCAAAAGCTTGTACTTATTCATTAATTTGAGTCAGAGGTATACACAAAGGATTCTATAATTTTACAGTTTCAGGCATGAAAATAGAAGGAATTTATACTTACATGCAAATACAAAACTGAACTCAAACAATCTTTGTCCAGAAATGAGAAACTGCTACCGCATTTTCTTGTGAACTGAAGAATTCCTCTTCTTTCCAAGAATTACAGTAACATAAGCAACGAGACAGATGTTTCATTTATGTACTTCTCCCATGCACAAAGTGTTGGCCCTTGCAAGTCTCCCCATTTCATTAGGTTGTTCTTAGTTTTGCAATGCCCATTCATAGCCTGGTCAGTGATTTACACATGTGGTCCAGTCAAAGTTGTCTCTGGCAGGTAAGTGTTCTCCTGGCTTTACCCACAATTGAGGATGATTTATTTTGGCTGCCCATACTTTTTGTCTGGCTTTCTTGGCTGACGTATTTAGTAAAGATGTTGACTGTAAAAAAAAGCACTTCCTAAATTTCAGTCTGTGCCTTATTTCCCTGCAGTGGATGTAACTCAATTTCTTTAACTTTCTTCCTTTTGGCATTTGCAGCTACTTTCTGGCGTGTGTCAGGAGCAGCAACACCTGCCACACAGTACACTTTATAAACAGTAATTAGCCTTGCAATTTCATTGGATCTGTGTTATTTCTTTCATGTGAACAGATTTATATCACATTTGGCACGCTTATTCACCAGTTGAGAAACAGAGTGTCATAGCAAAAGTACAGATCACTTATGGTTGGGTACTCCAATTACTACCAACTAGTTTCCAGATGACAATGTTTCAAGCTGACATCTTATGTTTAGCATCAAAGCAGTGCTGCTGGTAAGTGAGTGATCTGTCTAAGGTAACTGCAAGATATTTTGGTGTATAACAATGCTCCAGATCAATGACTTCCCAAATCACTTTCAAATCCAGAAGCATTGTAGTGATCATCAATTTTTATCTGAAAATATTTATTGATCTGAGGGGATCATTTTTCTAGCTGTTTCTTAACTCTCCAAAAGTGGACAAAACTGTTTGTCAATTAGGCAAATTAAAGTAAGTACTAGATTTGATTATAGCCAGATGAGAAAATTCTATACAATTTTAGGCAATAGTAGTCCTACATTTTGATAATATAAACACTGTGCATTACCATTCAACCAACAATAGTATAATGCAAGCAGATGATAATCTCCATGTAGCCATGTTTGCAGGTTATTTTCAATGCAGAAGAAGAGGCTGTATTACTATTTTGAAGTCATAATGACATGCGATTTGCTGCATATATCTATCACAGAAGTTTAAGTTGGGCTCATAGTGTAGCTATTGTGGACAACATACAGGATTTAAAGCTGGGTCTTCTGCTTACTAGGCAGATCTGTTGACCACTACACCATCCAGACACAACAGTTATCACTACTGCACAGACTGCTCTATCATGCCTCCTTTCAGAATCAAATTCTCAGCTTACACCTACTCACTACTGATGTAGTGTCCCTGCTCATTAGCCTCAACACTCACAGCATCTTGCCAGTTCCTGTAAGAGTTTGAGCTTGGAGTGCTTCTGCACAGAAGGGATCATTGGCCATCATTGCCATAATTATATATGTGATGTCTATTCTTTTGCACTTGTCTAAAAGAACAGACACCATTTTGTCCTGCAGCCACTATGAATCAAGACACAAAGAAATTAAAGACATTAGCTGCCAGTAGGCATTGAGCCTTTACTGACAGACAATATCCTATCCAGCTCATCCATAAACATATCTCCTGTGCCATCATCCAGTGCACATTTCTCTGAACGGTGTAGTTGGGAATTGTGTCTCCAGTATATCCTGCACTCTCACAGTCCTGCTGGCCTAAATCTCTGCTAATCTGTTTCCCACTGCCTCACGTTACCTGTTCTTTTTCCTCTTCTGTTCACACCACTTCTTCCCCATTTAGACTGTGTAGTGCCTTCCCTCACCACTCTTCCTACCTTTCTTCCAAACCATGCAAGCACTCACACTCTCTCGCCCCTTTGCCAGCCCCCACTCTCTTCTCTTCTCTTCTCTTCTCCTCTCTCTCTCTCTGTCTCCCTCTTCAACTCCACTTTCCCCTCCTTTCCTCCCCTCCCTTCCCCTCTTTATCTCTCTCAAATGCTCTACCTTCCACCTTTGTCTTGCTGTACACCTGGTGAGTCATCAGCCCTTACCTACCTCCTCCCCATCTCCATTTGCCCAAGCAATTGCTCTCAAGTACTGATAATCAATAATCATTCTCTTTGCGGGAGTGTGCAATCGGGTGTATGTGTGGTCATGTGGGTTAATCTATGAACTCTTACTACAGAAAGAGCAAGAGCTCAAAAGCTAGTGTGAATACTTTTTTCTGTTATGTCTTTTTATGTACAATGTATCATTCTGCTACAGGCGAGTGGTTGCTTTTCCTTTCCCTTATTTTACACACTTTTCCAACAAAAAGTTCTATCCACATCACCAGAAGTAGTGTTCTGCCACCCACCCAACATACAGAATATAAATTTGTAAACAGCAGCAGACATTATCAGTACATTTACAAAGCTGCCAGGACTTATTTCTGCATTGTACATATGTCAATATAAGCAATTAATGCACTGCAAATCAGTTGCAACAAAGTTTCTTGCATTTTGTTGCAGAGAGATTTGAAATGGAACAAACATGTACTGACTATGTGCCAAGGTGTTGCCATAATTTTTAGATGTGATGATGGCAGTGGAGCCACAACTGGTTATCAGTTTTAATACAGCAGCATTGGACGAAGATATTGCCTTTTATAATATATTGTTCCTTATACACTAAAGCATCAAAGTAACTGGTACAGGCAAGTGTATTCAAATACAGAGATATTTAAACAGGCAGAATGAAGTGCTGCAGTTGGCAGTGCCTATATAAGACAACAAGTGTCTGGTGTTGTTAGATTGGTTATTGCTGCTACAATGGCAGGTTATCAATATTTAAGTGAGTTTGAACTTGGGTGTTATAGCCAGCGCATAAGCAATGGGACACAGTATCTCCGAGGTAGCGATGAAGTGGGGATTTTCCCATATGACCATTTCACAAGTGTACTGTGAATATCAGGAATCCGGTAAAACATCAAATCCCCGACATTGCTGCGGCCAGAAAAAGATCCTGCAAGAATGGGACCAATGACAACTGAAGAGAATCTTTCACTGTGATAGAAATGCAACCCTTCTACAAAATGATGCAGATTTCAATACTGGGCCATCAACAAGTATCAGCATGCAAACCATTCAGTGAAACATTATCGATATGGGCTTTTGGAGCCGAAAAAAAATGGCTCTGAGCACTATGGGACTCAACTGCTGTGGTCATAAGTCCCCTAGAACTTAGAACTACTTAAACCTAACTAACCTAAGGACATCACACACATCCATGCCCGAGGCAGGATTCAAACCTGCGACCGTAGCGGTCGTGTGGTTCCAGACTGTAGCGCCTTTAACTGCTCTGGAGCCGAAAGCCCACTCATTTAATCTTGATGACTGCATGACACAAGGCTTTATGCCTTGCTTGGGCCCGTCAACACTGACATTGGACTGTTGATGACTGGAAACATGTTGCATGTCGAATCTCATTTCAAATTGCATGGGGTGGATGGATGTGTAAGGGTATGGAGACAACCTCATGAATCTATGTACCCTGCATGTCAACAGGGGATTGTTCACGCTGGTGGAGGCTCTGTAATGGTGCAGGGCATGTGCAGTTGGAGTGATATGGGACCCCTGATATGTCTAGATACAACTCTGACAGATGATACATACGTAAGCATCCTGTCTGATCACCTGTATCCATTCCTGTCCATTGTGCATTCCAATGGACTTGGGTAATTCCAGCAGGACAATTTGGCACCCCATGCATCCAGAATTGCTACAGAGTGGCTCCAGGAACACTCTGAGTTTAAACACTTCCACTGGCCACCAAACTTGCCAGACATGAACATTATTGAGTGAATCCTGGACGCCTTGCAACATGCTGTTCAGAAGACATCTCCACCCTCTAGTACTCTAACAGATTTATTGACAGCCCTGCATGATTCAAGGTGTCAGTTCCCTCCAGCAGTGCTTCATACATGCCACATCATGTTGCGGCACTCCTGCATGCTCGCGTGGGCCCTACACAATATTAGGCAGGTGTACCAGTTTCTTTGGCTCTTCAGTTTATAAATACAACACCTTGTACCTGCAGTGATCTTTGAAAGTCATAATTGTAAGCAATCCCAGTTTACTGCTTGCTACGACAATTTTTTTGCATATCTCAAATATTGGTCCTTAATCCGGGAAACTTCGCAGCAGTTCATGAGGTTGTCAGAACCCAAAACAGAGCCATTAGAATTCTTACAGGTGGACACAGATAGATAGTTATGTATTCCATTGTTTAAAATACTGAAACTGCTATGATTGCCTTACATTTATATCCTGACATAGTAATGTATATCAATAACTTAATGTAATGGGGGATGATTGTGATATGAGGAAAAATGGTAAAATAGTGCAACAATCAAGATTAAAAGGAAACTTGCATGGTATAGAAAGTAACATAAATTTGTGTCAGTAAGGTACATGCTGTACAGGAATTAAACTTTTCAACAAAGTGCCACAAAACATAAAATGTATAGTAAATAACATTGGTGTTGGAATATCTACTAGGGCAGTGGTTTCCAACCTTCCTTAGACCACCACCCCTGAGTATGGGTTCTAAAGCCCATTTTTTAAGAGCTATAAGCCCTACTTTAAATTTGTTGGTGATATGAGTGTGTATAATAATATTTAGCTAGCACAGAATATAATATTTTTATTAGCCTTTCAGTATTTTTCATACAATTGGCTTCATCAAAGTTTACAGAGGGTTTTAGTTTCAGTACGATATTCAAATAGTTACAGAAAGGGGAGAAAAGGAACTAAAGACCTTTTCTTCAGCATTATGTAAAACAACATTTTATACAATAATTAAATACACACATAAGAAAAGAATCACAGTAAATAACTAGCTTATATAATATCAAAACATTTTCTTCATAGCTTAGGTAAAACATATATTTTGATGATTAGTTTCTAAGAATTCTTCAGTTGTATAGAATTCATTGTTTTTTAGCCAGGTTTGCAATGTATTCTTATATTTATTTAGTGGTACTGTACGAGCTGAGCATCGTAACTTATTGAAAAATTTTATGCTTAAATACTTATAGTTATTATGGACTACAGCAAGTCCTGTGGAAGGCAAATCCAGCAGGTGACTGTTTCTTGTACTGAGTGCATGCACATCACATCTCATGTTCAATTTTTTCAGATTTTCTCTGGCATATATTAGACAGTTACATATGTACATGCTTGGCACTGTGATTACGCTGAGAGATTTGAAATAATTTGTGCAGAGCTCTCTGGGTGCTAACCCCTCCATGCACCTGATTGCTTTCTTCTGCCATCTGAAAATACATTCAGCCCCTGGGGAGTTACCCCAAAGCAATATTCCATATTGCAGTTGGGAATGAAAAAAAAGCATAGTATGAGTGGAGTAGCAATTGCTTGCTCATATTGCTTCTTAATTTATACAATAAGAAAAGTACTCATGCCAATTTACTACATAGATAATTGGTGTGTCCTTCCCATGAGAGCTTTTGGTCTATGATTAGTCCAAGTAATTTCACTGTTTTGTTTTCATTTTTAGTTACTTTGAGATTAAATATTATTTCTTCTGTTTTTGTTTGATTTATGCACAGCTGGTTAGCCTGACACCAGTAATTAGCCATTTGCATCATTTGTCTATTTCTGTCCAGTACACTCTGTAAGTTCTCTCCTGTACTAATTAATGTCATATCATCAGCATATAGTATGTTCTTACACGGTATCGAGAAGTCATTAACATAGACAATGAACAGAGCCTTGGGGTATTCCTCTTTCTATAGGGAGTATTTCTGACCTCTGCTGATTTGCATATACAAGTTGTAACCTATTGCTTGGATAAGATCTGAATAGTCGGAGTGTGTCATCTTCAATGCCATAGTATTTTAAATTTTTGATGAGTATGTCATGTGACACCGAGTCAAAAGTTTTACTTAGGTCAATAAGTGTTCCAGACATTGATACTCTTTTTTCATACCCTTCATAAACATTGCTTACCAAAGCTTCTATTGCTTTTACAGTTGATAGGTGTGACCTGAAGCCAAACTGTTGTTCATTTAAAATTTTGTTGGTTTCAAAATACCTGTATATCTGCTTATGCACACAATTTTCTACTAACTTGGATATGATTGGTACTATTGAAATGGGTCTGTAGTTATTTGGGAGGTTTCTTTCACCTTTTTTATACACAGGCAATGTAACTGTGAGCTTAAGACAGTCGGGGAATATTCCTCCATCAAGTACTCTGTTTGATAGTGAGAGAAGTGGCATTTCAATTTCTTTTGCTATACATTTAATGATGAGATTACTGAGTCCATAATAATCTTCTGTTTTGGAAATACTTCATTTGTTTATTGACTTATGAATATCATTTAATGTGATTCGGGTCCAAGTGAACTTCTCACTTCTTGTCTGTTTTGCACAAGCGAGCAATGCTTCTGCATCAGAGGCAGAATTAATGGGTGGGGTGGTGACGCTATTTACAAAATATTCATTGACAATATTGCAGTCAATAGGGATACTCCTTTCTTTATTGGTATTATTTGTTTCCCTTTTAATGACAGTCCAGGCAGCTTTACATTTATTTTTAGAATTTAAAATATATTCATCATTTGCACAGCACTTAGCATTTTTTATTTCTAATTTGTAAAGGTTTCTCATTTTAGTGTAATTTTCCTTGTCCCTATCACTGTTATGAGATTTGTCTTTCATAATCATCAGTAGTATTCTGAGTTTGTTAAGTTGTGGGGTGTACCACTTGTGAGTATTTTGTTGCTTATGAGTAATATTACTCTGGTACCTTTTGGTTACCAAGGGGTATGTCATTTCTACTATATGCTTGATCTCTGTCAGGAAAATGGAAAAACATTTATTAATCGTTTTCTTGTTATCCATTACATGAGTCCAATCCATTTCTTTTAACTGATTTATCATTTTGTTTACATTGGATTCACCTAGAATTCTATATGTCACTCCTCTCTCTGTAGAACTGAAGGCTGACTTTTCTATTTGAAGCCATAGCCCTGCATGATCTGATATTCCTAATTCTATCACATCACATTGTATGGAGTCTCTTTGTACATTGCTACTTATGTTATTAAGGCATGCGTTCAGTCTAGTGGGTTTTTCATTGAGACAGTAATAGTTTAATGACTTCAGAGTGTTAATCATATGAATTACATTTTTTCTCTCTGTCCTTATATCTATGTTAATATCACCTACAATTACAATTCTATGCTGTTTATATTTTGACAACAACAATATTAAAGTATTAATTTTTTCTATAAATACTATCTCATCAGAGCCTGGGATTCAACAGATTGAGACAATTACAGTTTTTTGTTCATGCATTACCACACCGGCTACTTCTATTGTAGCTTCAAGGCATATTCTACTAAGGTCTATAACTGAGTAATGCAATTCAGGATCACTTGTGACATATATTGAGACCCCACCATGTGTAATACTTTTTCTGCAGTAGCTTGTAACTAACAAATATCCAAGAGGAACACACAACTCTATTTCAGTGTCTTTCTCCAGTGTTCATTGATGCATAGAACACTGCAGTTGATTCTATCGAGGCAGTATTGTGATTCATTGATTTTACACCTAAGAGATTGTACATTTATATGAAGGAGGAGAAAACTGTCACTGCTACATAATGGTATTCTACTTCCACGGAACCTTCTGTATTCATTTATTTTCGCTACATGAGCATAGACTATTAACTGGGCAAGGGTTCCAAACCATTAGTCAAAGATCGTAATGAAGACTCAATATGAACAACAGCAATAGTAAGCTACGTTTGACAAACATGAACATCAAAAATAAAAAATGAAATCAAAGTAGCTACCACAAAGCACAGGACCATATAGAAAATTAATAATCTTGGCAGTATCAGCATTCATATTACAGTCAGTCTGCACATCTAAAACACTCTGGTATATTATTGGATGCCAACAGAACATATGATACGCATGATGGAGAGGCATCTCGGCAAACTAGTAACAGGAGGAGAGCACAAACTGGATGACAACTAGTTGAGCACAAACTGGATGACAACTAGTTATTTGTTTATAACAATATTGTAATATTTAAAAAATACATTTACCATCTTCATGGGCAAGTCAATTAGATTCAGACTGATTATAAATATATTTCTCTTAACCTTTGACACTTTTTAATAATTGAATATCACTACTTGCAAATTTAAACATTTCTGAATAGTGAATGCTTTCATAGTTCACTGTCACCTAGAGTTCTACCTTGATTAAATCTGTCAAACATCTGATTCTTGTGTCACACCAGTTTGTGGCATAATCATCATCTTTGTTCACACTGCTGCTGAGGTAATCTCAATGATTGCTGAACTCCCCAAAAAAGTAGCCTACACAAAGTTAGTTAGTTACATGTTCCATGGATTATTTTGCACAATAGATCAGAATGCTGTGGAATGAGTCATTTTACATTCACATTGCAAATTAATTTCTACATATGGTTACATTCTGAATATTTCTAAGAGCTTCTCTCTCTCTCTCTTTTTTCAAAAAGAAAAACGATATACAGATGTTAGTAACTCCTACACACCACATTTTACACATTACAGTAACAATTCTCCTACAGAACTGAAGGAGTTGTTGTCAAGGTGAAGCTTTATCAGTTTGTTACCAAATTTTACTATGTTGTCTTTCAGACATTCATATCAGTGGATAAGTGATCAAAAATTTTTGTTGCAGCATTGTGCACCCGGTTTTTTGTTAAAGACAATCTTAATATGGGGTAATGAATGTCATTTTTACTTCTGGTATTGTAATTGTGTACCTCATTGTTCCTTTTGACCTGTAGAGGATTATTTACAACTTCTCGAGGGAATAAATATACTGTGAAGCAGCAATCCGAATGCCTGACTCCTGAAACTGATGTCTACAAGATGATCATGGGTGACCACATACGGTATAACCCCGCTTTTACTTTCCCGGATTTAACGTTTTCCCGCCGTTTACGACATTTTTTATCGGTCCCGTCAAATTTCCTATGCCCACAATGTTAATTTGCACCTGATTTTGCGTCAACATAATTATAATTTTCCCGCGATTTACGCATTACGTAAAAAAGTCTGCGGAGAAAATATGATGCTTGCATAATGTTAGCCGTCCAGTAGTGTTTACAGATATTAAGTGGTTAAGTTTCTTGACAGCAGGGCACTCTATTCATCGGATTTGAACGGGTAAACGAGTAGAAGTTGTAAGAATTCGTGCATATTTCCCGCCGCTGCCTAGCTCTACGTGGCCTAGTGGCTGATGGGAGTAACTAGTTTCGTTCGAGTGAAGATATTATGACCAATCACAACCATTTTCAAACTGTCTCTACTGTAGTGATGGGCTAAACTGCGATTTTCCGATATCAGTGATTTCTGTGAATGCTACTTTTGAGTATCTGTGATTCTTAACTGTGATTTGTCGCAGTTAAGAGTCGCAGTTAAGGAACATAGGTTGTGTATCCCTCCGCCACTGCTATTTCTGCGATTTCTGCTACTTCCGCGATTTCTGCTACTTCTGCGATTTCTGTGACTTCTGCTACTTCTGTGACTTCTGCGATTTCTGCGATTTCCGTGACTTCTGCTACTTCTGCGATTTCCGTGACTTCTGCTACTTCTGCGATTTCTGTGATTCCTGCGATTTCTGCGACTTACCACCGTATGAGAAAGTTACATCTGTCAACACAGAAAATTGCATCTCAACAAACCTGACTTTGGCAAGTATGTTTTACGTTTTTTCTTCCGTTGGCTTTAATTTTGTATTAAAGAAACAACTGTGAAAATATTAATAGTGTAATTAATATGTAAGTAGACGTACAGTACCTTAATAGTTCGTATTTAGAAAATGAATTGTAACATATTGTTATGTTCACAGGTACCTGAACTACATTTCAGTCACTCAGTAAAGTGATAACTCAAAATATCATTGTCAACAGATCCGAAGAAATTGCCACTGCGTCTTTAGACCGTTTTCGTCAGACGAGAGGTTAGTTTCTAAGCGTTTCGATGGACTTAATTACTTCAGTGTGATCGTTCTTGCAAATGTGATATTCATTATAGCAAATATTAGCAATCTACTCTGTCAATTATATTGCTAGTAATTAATGACAGCAAAAATTGTTTAATAATCCTTGTGTTTTTGCAGACACAGTTCTGACTCTGATTACTGGTTGCTGTACATATCTATCCACATCAAGGCTGTTTTTGAGAGAGACTAGTGAAGATTCAAGACAGTTCTTATAGGATTTGCAGTTTAAAAGTGAAATAATTGTGAAATAAGTGTGTGAATGATTAATCTGTGTTTTATTGAAGCTGTTGTGCGATTTTAAAGGAATAATAAATGTCAAATACAGTGAGTGAATAATACAAATCTCATTTTCCACATGTTTAAGCCGCCCTATACCCATAATTTTCCGCCACTTACTTATTGGAAAGTGACATGCGGCCCCCCCCACCCCCACCCCCCCTTTCACCATAATCTTGGTGTGACACTGACCTGTAACTTATCCTGAAGTCTACAATATGCATTTTGAGGCTGTTGATATGAAAGTGGGAAGTACAGATCTTCCAGTTAAATCAGGAATAGCTTAAGTGCATTACTTGAAAGTAACACAGGAAAAGCTTACTTATGTAGGTGGTAGTAGTGTCGGCAAAAAGTTCTTGTGTGTGAAGTTGCCATGTAGAACACCAGGTGTAAAACTTTTCTCCCGAGTCTTGAACTGTGTCGGAACAAAAGTGAGGCATTCATATGACTGTTTTCATTTCTCTACACTTATACAGATGTCTGAGTTCTGCTGTGTTAACACTACAAAGTCCTGTAGGCATGTGGAGTATTAACCAAAACTGTCATATTGGAAGCAGAATCAAACACATTTGTTACGTTACTTGATATTTTCAGGAGAAAAAGGCAATGTTGTTTCTTATTAATATAATACATTCAGAGTCACAGCAGTATTTGACCAACCATAACTGATGCTGAATGTGCATGTCGTCATATAATATGAAGGGCTTATTTCAATAGTGGTACAAGTCCATCACCTCCACTTTCCTGTCTATAATGCGTCTGAAATTAGTGATCCAAACAAACATAAATAAAGGTTCATCTCTAGCAAGAAGCCATATGCTTGAATATTTCTGGTATCTCAAATGCAGATTTGTCAGCGCTCATTTAACTTTACGAGTCTGTATCTCAAAATGAACGAAAATGGACTTGTACCACTATTGAAATAAGCCCTTCATATGCACACACAGCACATCGAACTCGTGAGGCACAAGGCTCTCATAACGAAGTACGTACGTCGGTCAACAGATGACACTAGGAAAAGTATGTTAACTGCGCTTTTTAGTTGCTACTTGCGACTCTTAGTTGCGACTTGTCACGGAAATCGCAGTTAGACTTGATACCGCATAGCAGAGATGGACGTAGTACGAACTTTGGCCAAAAGATGGCACTGTTAACCGCGCTTTCTAGTTGCTACTTGCGACTCTTAGTTGCGATTTGTCACGGAAATCGCAGTTAGACCCGATACCGTATCGAAGAGATGGACGTAGTACGAACTTTGGCCAACAGATGCCACTGTTAACCGCGCTTTTTAGTTGCTACTTGCGACTCTTAGCTGCGACTTGTCACTGAAATCGCAGAAAGCAGTGCTAAATTCGAGCAATAGATGGCTCACGTCTTTGAATATGAAATACTACTTGCGACTGCTAACTGTGACTGAAATCGCAGTTAGATTCTGTAAAGTTGCTACTGTGATATCTGTGACTTCTCAGTCACTGTGATTTCTAACAGATACGCGATTTCCTGCCCACCACTACTCTACTGCGTAAATGCAGTTTCGTGATTGTTGTGATTATCGTGACAGCTTTGTCGAACGATATTTATTGTGTTACGGCGTATGGCCACGTGGAGGGCTAGTTGACACCGTCATACATATTGTGTTGCTCAAATGTTTTAACTTTTTAAGTGTAAACAGAGCGCCGGTTACGTATTGTATTCATGCTGAGCAAAACGTATTTCGAGAATTTATTCTCGTTGTCAAGTGCAGCATTTACGTATGTATTTTTTGTGATGTTACAAAAACAAACAATGTGAGTGATAGTTTACATGCGTGTGTGGTTTCCCACATAACTGATGAGGCACAGTACCTGATAACCTCAAAAAGACGAGTACAGTGCAAGAGACGCAGAATAACACATATTCAAACACTATACAAAATTCTTATTTACATATTTGCACTTGACAACGAGAAAAAATTATCGAAGCGCGTCATGCTAAGCATGAAAAATACGTAACTAGTGCAGTATTTCACTATTTAAATAATGAATGACAGCTGCAGGCTTTCCAAAAACATCGATTATGACGTTTGAAACTAAAAATTCTCGAAACGCGTCGTTAAGCATGGCTCTGAGCACTATGGGACTTAACTGCTGAGATCATCAGTCCCCTAGAACTTAGAACTACTTAAACCTAACTAACCTAAGGACATAACACACATCCATGCCCGGGACAGGATTCGAACCTGCGACCGTAGCGGTCGCGCGGTTCCAGACTGTAGCGCCTAGAAGCGCTCGGCCACTCTGGCCGGCCCTTAAGCATACCAAAATACGTAAAAAGTGCAGTGTTTCAGTATTTAAATAATGAATGACAGCTGAAGGCCTTTCAAAAACATCGATTACGACGTTTGAAATTAAGTCACGCGTTTCCACTTCCCAGACAGTTATCAATTCCAGTTACACCAGCGGTTTTTATTAGATCATAAACCATTATTAGATAATGAAAATGTCCCTGACAAGTCTTTTGACACCTGTTATGTAAACACATCATACATAAAGCATAAAGTGCAAGGGGGGTATCCTATACGTAACTTTTACAGCTTAAAACATTATTTCCCTTTTACATTTTGAACCTTCCTGGCAGGTTAAAACTGTGTGCCCGACCGAGACTCGAACTCGAGACCTTTGCCATTCGCGGACAAGTGCTCTACCATCTCAGCTACCGAAGCACGACTCACGCCCAGTCCTCACAGCTTTACTTCTGCCAGTATCTAGTCTCCTACCTTCCAAACTTTACAGAAGCTCTCCTGCGAACCGTGCAGAAATAACACTCCTGAAAGAAAGGATACTGCGGAGACATGGCTTAGCCACAGCCTAGGGGATGTTTCCAGAATGAGATTTTCACTCTGCAGCGGAGTGTGTGCTGATATGAAACTTCCTGGCAGATTAAAACTGTGTGCCCGACCGAAACCTTGAGGACTGGGCGTGAGTCGTGCTTCGGTCGCTCAGATAGTAGAGCACTTGCCCGCGAAAGGCAAAGGTCCCGAGTTCGAGTCTCGGTCGGGCACACAGTTTTAACCTGCCAGGAAGTTTCATATCAGCACACACTCAGCTGCAGAGTGAAAATCTCATTCTGGAAACATCCCCTAGGTTGTGACTAAGCAATGTCTCCGCAGTATACTTTCTTTCAGGAGTGCTAGTTCTGCAAGGTTCGCAGGAGAGCTTCTGTAAAGTTTGGAAGGTAGGAGAAAAGATACTGGCAGAAGTAAAGCTGTGATGACCGGGCATGAGTCGTGCTTCGGCAGCTCAGATGGTAGAGCACTTGCCCGGGAAAGGCAAAGGTCCCGAGTTCGAGTCTCGCTCGGGCACACAGTTTTAATCTGCCAGGAAGTTTCGTATCAGCGCACGCTCCGCTGCAGAGTGAAAATCTCATTCTGGAAACATCCCCTAGGCTGTGGCTAAGCCATGTCTCCGCAGTATCCTTTCTTTCAGGAGTGCTAGTTCTGCAAGGTTCGCAGGAGAGTTTCTGTAAAGTTTGAAAGGTAGGAGACGAGATACTGGCAGAAGTAAAGCTGTGAGAACCGGGCGTGAGTCGTGCTTCGGTAGCTCTGAAGGTAGAGCACTTGCCCACGAAAGGCAAAGGTCCCAAGTTCGAGTCTCGGTCGGGCACACAGTTTTAACCTGCCAGGAAGTTTCATATCAGCGCACACTCCGCTGCAGAGTGAAAATCTCATTCTTTTACATTTTTCCGCATTTTACACCATTTTTTTTTTGAAGTCCATTGAAAAGTGTAAAAGTGGGGTTTCACTATTATTCTCACAGCACATTTTTGGGCAATGAAGTCATTCATGTGGACAGACAGCTTGTTGGCTGTCATGCCTACATAGAATGCAGTGGATCGGTTGCAGCTTAGCTTGTAGATCACATGACTGGTTTCACAGGTAGCCCTGCCTTTGATAGGATAGGTGATGTTAGTGATCCGACTGGAGTAGGTGGTGGTGGCGGCAGGACTTATGGGACAGGTTTTGCATCTAGATCTAATATAGGGGTAGGAGCCACAAGGTAAGGGGTTGGGAACAGGGGGTGTGTAAGGATGGACAAGTATGTTGTGTAAGTTTGGTGGACGGTGGAATACCACTGTGGGAGGAGTAGGAAGGATAGTGGGCAGGACATTTCTCATTTCAGGGCACAATTAGAGGTAGTCGAAACCCTGGCAGAGAACGTAATTCAGTTGCTCCAGTCCTGGGTGGTACTGAGTTACGGGGGGAATGCTCCTCTGTGGCCGAAGGATGGAACTTTGCGAGGTGGTTCTTACAGCACGTATTTGGGCAATGAAGTCATTCATGTGGACTGACAGCTTGTTGGCTGTCATGCCCACATAGAATGCAGCAGATTGGTTGCAGCTTAGCTTGTAGATCACGACTGGTTTCACAGGTTGCCGTGCCTTTGATAGGATAGGTGACGTTAGTGATCGGACTGGAGTAGTTGGTGGTGGAAAGATAAGGCATGCTGTGGACAAGTGCTCCACCACTGTTGTTTTGAACCACAGGGATTATCTGGCAGAAGGGCTCCACCAGCTGTCAGATACTTCCAGTCACAAACTTTGCTAGTGATCCCATTCCAGAAATCTAGCTGGATCTCCAGTCACTTCTCAAATCCTTAGGCCCATCCCAGAACTTCTCCCAGGAGTCCACCTCTCTACTCACCCCTACCACTCCCTGCACTCCTACCTTCTACATGCTTCCTAAAGTCCATAAACCTAACCAGCCAGGATGCCCCATTGTGGCCAGTTACTGTGCTTCAACTGAGAGAATCTCTGCTCTCGTAGACCAACACCTTCAACTTATTACCTGGAACCTATCCTCCTATATAAAAGATACCACCCATTTCCTCCACTGATTCTCCCTTTACCACACGGTGCCCTGTTCATCACTATTGATTCTACCACCCTATACACTGATATTCCTAACGCCCATGACCTTACTGCTATTGAATACTACCTTTCCCAACACCCAACGGATTCCAAACCAACAACCTGCTTCCTAGTCACCATAACCAACTATATGCTCAATCACAATTACTTATCATTTGAAGGTATTAGCTACAAACAAATCTGAAGTACGACTATGGGCACTTGGATGGCTCCATGCTATACCAACCTATTCATGGGGCATCTAGAGGAATTCTTCCTGAAAACCCAGAATCATAAACCCCTAACCTGGTTCAGATTCACTGATGACAACTTTGCGATCTGGATTGAGAGTGAGGACACACTATCCACATTCCTCCAGAACCTCAACAACTTCTCCCCCATTTGCTTCACCTGGTCCTACTCAACCCAAGAAACCACCTTCCTAGATGTTGACCTCCACCTCAAAGATGGCTACATCAGTACCTCTGTCCATATCAAACTTACTAACCACCAGCAATACCTCCATTTCGACAGCTGTCACCTGTTCCATACCAAGAAGTCCCTTGTGTACAAGCCTAGCCACCTGTGGTTGGTGCATCTGCAGTGACAAGCAGTCCCTCTCAAAATATACCAATGGGCTCACTGAAGCCTTCACAGACCACAATTATCCTCCCAACCTTGTACAAAAAGAAATCTCCCATGCTGTATCTTTCCAGTCTCTCACCATCTCCCAAAGTCCCACCATCTGGCCACAGAGGAGCATTTCCCCATAACTCAGTGTCACCCAGAACTGGAGCAAATGAATTATATTCTTCACCAGGGTTTCGACTACCTCTTGTCATGACCTGAAATGAGAAATATCCTGCCCACTATCCTTCCCACCCCTCCCATTGTGGTATTCCGCCGTCCACCGAACCTACACAATATACTCGTCCATCCTTACACAAACCCTGCCCCCAACCCCTTACCTCATGGCTCCTACCCCTGTAACAGACCTAGATCCAAAACCTGTCCCATAGATCCTCCCACCACCTACTCCAGTCCGATCACCTATCCCATCAAAGGCAGGGCTATCTGTGAAACCAGTCATGTAGTCTACAAGCTAAGCTGCAACCACTCTACTGCATTCTATGTGAGCATGACAACCAACAAGCTGTCTGCCTGCATGAATGGCCACCGACAAACTGTGGGCAGGAAACAAGTGGACCATCCTGTTGCTGAACACACTGCCAAACATGACATCCTTCATTTCAATGACTGCTTCACAGCCTGTGCCACATGGATCCTTCCCACCAACATCAGCTTTTCTGAATTGCACAGGTGGGAACTTTCCCTGCAATAGATCTTATGTTCCCGTAACCCTCCTGGCTTCAACCTCTGTTAGTCATTGTCCTCACCCATCCAGCCCCTTCCCTGTCCCCATTCTAGCACTACACAGCTATCATTCCACCATCACACCCAGTCTCTCCTTCCCCCCCCCCCCCCCCTACCTCTCCCTTGCCCTCCGTCTAACCTGTAGCACTTCTATTTCCACCACCCCCACCATACTATCCCTCCCCCTCCTTGCCCCAGCCTCCTCCTCACCCCCACCCAGTTGCTACTCCCATCATGCACTAGTGCTGCTGCTCGTAGTGTGGTTTCAGTTGCCTGAGACTGCAGTTGTGTGAGCGAGCTGCGTTTGTGTGTGTGTGTGTGTGTATGTGTGTGTGTGTGTGTGTGTGTGTGTGTATTGTTGACGAAGGCCTTAATGGCCGAAAGCTTTATTTGTTGTGTCTATCTGTGACTCAGCATCTCTGTTATATGGTGAGTAGCAACAACTTTCCTTTTCATAACATTGTTACTATTCTTAAAAATGTTTGTCCTGGAGTCATTAATTATTCTAACTGATTTCCACTGATGGGTATCTATACTGTAGAGTGCTGTGTTATTTATCCTAACTAACTGTGCATCATGATCAGAGAGAGTATTTGTTACTGCATAAACAGTTACCTTCTTGCTCTGAGTTTCATCAAAGAAAATATTATCAATTAGGATCCTACTGTCTTTGTCCACTCTTGTTGGAGAATTAATTACTGAGGTCGAATTGGAGGATCCAAGTAAGGTTTCCAGATAATTTTTTCTGTCAGAATCTCTTAGAAAATCTATATTGAAGTCACAGTAAGGAATCCAGGTTCCTCATAAATAATTCATAATATCCCAGTGGGGATCTATAACGCACAATTAGAAGAAAAAAAATTTTCAGCATTAATTCACAAGAACACACTTCTATGTGCTGATCACTACAAAATCTACTTGTCTCAGCATTTTTGAACTTGTGTTCCATCTTAATGTACATAATAACTCCTCCTTTTCCCATGTAATTTCTGCACAAATAAGCTGCAATACCGTAATCTTTTATATGTAACTTATCTAACCCTGTGAAATTTCCAAGCAGAGAAGCTCTTCTACGTTACTACTCAATCCTCTAATATTTTGATGAAATAAGCTAAGCTTTTCTGTGCATTATTAAGTATTTTGTAGCATGTTTCATTATTTTCACTTTTTTCAAAATGGATGCCTGAATCGTAATTCTAAACTAAAAATGGTGTCACCCTGACATCAGTAACTTCAGGGACCTTGGTACATGTGATGGTGGCCCACCATATTATTATCTGCAAGGAGTTCAGCCAACCTATCTCCCCCACTCCTATTCAGGTGTAGATCATGTCTGGCATATTTCCATCTCACAATTGTAGCAACTGGCACTGCACTCATAAGAGATATCGCTTCAGTCAACAGCACTGCAGCAGCAGCAGCCTAAGCAGGTCTAATACTTCCATTCATTTCCTTGTTGACCAGTCTGGTGAGGCAGCTGAGGATAGCAAAACAAAACTCTAAGTTTTAAAGCTCACACTCAAGAATCATTCACACAGAAGAATTGTACAACCATACCATCATTTGATCATCGGACAAACTCCCATATGGGCGATTTAATAATAACCATCCCTGGCATACAGAAACAACTGAAAGATTTGAAAGCAAATAAAACACCAGGTCCGGATAGAATCCCAATTTAGTTTTACCGGGTTCTCTATGGCACTGGTCCTTTACCTAGCTTGCATTTATCGTGAATCTCTAACTCAACACAAAGTCCCAAGCTATTGGGGGGGGGGGGGGGGGGGGGGGGGGAGGCGGCAGGGGGGGGGGGGGGAATTGCAAGTGACTTTAGTGTATAAGAAGGGTGAAAGAATAGGTCCGCAAAATTACAGAGCAATATTCCTAACTTTGGTTTGCTGCAGGATCGTTGAATATATTCTGAGTTAGAATACAATAAACTTTCTTGACACTGATAAGTACAAATCAATTTGGTTTTAGACAGCATCACTCATGGGAAACTCAGCTTGCCCTTTTCTCACATGATATACTGTGAACTATGGATGAGGGGCAACAGTCAGATTCCATACTTCTAGAGTTCGAAAGCATTTGACATACTGCCCCATTGCAGGCTGTTAATGAAGGCACAAGCATATGAAATAAGTTCACCGATATGTGAGTGGCTTGAAGACTTTTTAAGTAACGGAACCCAGTATGTTCATCAGAGACAAGGGTATTGTAAAGAGTGCCCCAGGAAGGTGATAGGACTGCTGTTGTTTTTTATATACATAAATGATTTGGCAGACAGGATGGGCAGTAGTCTGCAGTTGTTTGCTGATGATGCTGTGGTGTATGACAAAGTGTCAAAGTTGAGTGGCTGTAAGATGATACAAGATGACTTAGACAAAATTACTAATTAGTGTGAGAATGGCAGCTAGCTCTAAATGTGGAAAAATGTAAGTTAATGCAGATGAGAAGGAAGAACAAACCTGTAATGTTTGATTACAGTATTACTAGTGTCCTGCGTGACACAGTCAAGTTGTTTAAACGTCTGGGAGTAACATTGCAAAGTGATATGAAATGGAATAAGTATGTGAGAACTGTAATGGAGATGGTGAATGAGCAGCTCTGGTTTATTGGGAGGATTTTAGGAAATAATAGTTCACCTGTAAAGGAGATGGCATATAGGACACTGGTGCGACTTGTCCTTGAGTACAGCTTGAGTATACCAGGTCGGATTGAAGTAAAACATCGAAGAAATTCAGAGGCAGTCTGCTAGATTTGTTACTGGTAGGTGCAAACAACATGTAAGTATTACAGAGATGCTTGAAGAACTAAAAAGGGAATCCCTGGAGGTAAGGCAACATTCTTTTTGAGAAACATGATTGAGAAAATTTAGAGAACTACCATTTGAAGCTGACTGCCAAATGACTCTACTACCACCAACATACATTGCACGTAAGAACCATGGAGATAAGATTCGAGAAATTACGGCTCATATGGAGGAATATAGACAGCCATTTTTTCCTTGCTCTATTTGCGAGTGAAACAGGAAAGGAAATGGCTAGTAGTTGTACAGGCTACCCTTCGCCACTCACCATATGGTGGCCTGAGAAGTGTCTATGTAGATGTCAATGTGGATGCTCAACTTAATGTTCACATGGCTCACAGGAGTGTTTGGTTATGTCACTGCAATACTTCCACAGAACTCACATTTGTGTGTGTAGTTGCTACTCCTGAATGAGATTTTCACTCTGCAGTGGAGTGTGCGCTGATATGAAACTTCCTGGCAGATTAAAACTGTGTGCTGGACCGAGACTCGAACTCGGGACCTTTGCCTTTCGCGGGCAAGTACTCTACCACTGAGCTACCCAAGCACGACTCACGCCCCGTTCTCACAGATTTACTTCTTTCAGGAGTGCTAGTCCTGCATGGTTCGCAGGAGAGCTTCTGTAAAGTTTGGAAAGTAGGACACGAGGTACTGGCGGAAGTTTCAGTTGTTACTCCTATTTCATCAAGATCACCCCTAATGCTGTAATTACTTTCTTAGCCAGGCTGTTCCGGCTCCACCAAATATAATAACCCGATCCTTTTTGCCAAAGCCTTTGCACAAATTCTTATGTCCTCTGTCGCCTGGGTAAGGCTAGCACTTGACTTCACAGTACTTATGACCTTGTACCCTATTCCTAATTTGTCCAGCACCATCTGGCCCACACCCCTCCCATGACAACTACCTAGCAGCGAGACTCTTTTCTTCCTACTCTCTTTTGATACTGACCTACACTGAGTCTCTTTGTTAAAAGTCTACTGCACCCCACTGTACCCTTCAACTGGATGAGGCTCTTCCCCTTCTTCTCCAGATTACAAGTCAAATTTATTCGATACTGTTAGCTGAATTGTAGATGAAGTTGAAGAGCTATTTTCCTTTTGCCCATTGCTTATTACCTTTACTCACTTCCCAAGATTTTTTCCCACTTCAACCTATCTAGTTCAAATATCGCGTGATCTAATTCAGCCTGAAGGGCACAAATCTTTGCCTCCTGCTCAGTGATTCTCTTCTCGTTTTTGCAAAACTTTCAATTCCATGGGAAAGCCTCGATGAGTTCCCCATTCAGTTCCCCACTACACTCACTCCAGTCGTATTCCAACCCACAGTCTACACATACCACTCCCTCTCTTTGACTATCCTATAGCAACATCCGCATCTATCATACATTGCAACACAGATTATACACTTAAAAATTGAATTAAATCACTTAACACACTTATTACACAAATTTTCATCACTTAACAGCAACGAAAATTAGGCCTACAGGTTAGCACTTCATGCGTATGATATAACGTAAAAAGTTATTTATGTACACTTACAACAACTTAATACTCACTCAATTGCAGTATCCATTCAATTATCTTAATCAAAACAGAATGAATTTTTCACTTTGATGAAACAGTTCTACAGCCTTTTCAAAATCTTTGAATTCAGTCCTGCCTGTAGAGAAAATGCTGCAGCAGATGCATAGACGCTGTCATGTCATACAATATCTTTTTTATAGACACTGAAGCATATTGCTATAAAAGCTGTTATGGTCTTCTGTTACTTTTTTTATGTTACGGGAGAGACAATCCATTTAGGAGTTCTATTGCTTTGCTACCAACAAAACTTGTCTTTCGTTCTCTGCTGAATCTTAGGCTTTGGAAGTCTAATTTGGTTTTATATCTCTACTACACTTATCCTTTACAGTATTTTAGCTACCACAACCAAGGAAACTATAACACAGTCATTCTTCAAGAGGATAAGTTTTCAGATTACATTAATGCCATAAAAGAAACTTAAATACAAAAATATATGAATCTATTAAAAACAGATTGTCTCATAACCCCAATAAGTACAAGGCTGGAAAAGTAAATATTACAGGATGTTGTTGTTGTTGTTGTCTTCAGTCCTGAGACTGGTTTGATGCAGCTCTCCATGCTACTCTATCCTGTGCAAGTTTCTTCATCTCCCAGTACCTACTGCAACCTACATCCTTCTGGATCTGCTTAGTGTATTCATCTCTTGGTCTCCCCCTACGATTTTTACCCTCCACGCTGCCCTCCAATACTAAATTGGTGATCCCTTGATGCCTCAGAACATGTCCTACCAACCGATCCCTTCTTCTGGTCAAGTTGTGCCACAAACTTCTCTTCTCCCCAATCCTATTCAATACTTCCTCATTAGTTATGTGATCTACCCATCTAATCTTCAGCATTCTCCTGTAGCACCACATTTCGAAAGCTTCTATTCTCTTCTTGTCCAAACTATTTACAGTCCACGTTTCACTTCCATACAAGGCTACACTCCATACAAATACTTTCAGAAATGACTTCCTGACACTTAAATCTATACTCGATGTTAACAAATTTCTCTTCTTCAGAAACACTTTCCTTGCCATTGCCAGTCTACATTTTATATCCTCTCTACTTCGACCATCATCAGTTATTTTGCTCCCCAAATAGCAAAACTCCTTTACTACTTTAAGTGTCTCATTTCCTAGTCTAATACCCTCAACATCACCCGACTTAATTCGACTACATTCCATTATCCTCGTTTTGCTTTTGTTGATGTTCATCTTATATCCTCCCTTCAAGACACCATCCATTCCATTCAACTGCTCTTCCAAGTCCTTTGCTGTCTCTGACAGAATTACAATGTCATCGGCGAACCTCAAAGTTTTTATTTCTTCTCCATGGATTTTAATACCTTCTCCGAATTTTTCTTTTGTTTCCTTTACTGCTTGCTCAATATACAGATTGAATAACATCGGGGAGAGGCTACAACCCTGTCTTACTCCCTTCCCAACCACTGCTTCCCTTTCATGTCCCTCGACTCTTATAACTGCCATCTGGTTTCTGTACAAATTGTAAATAGCCTTTCGCTCCCTGTATTTTACCCCTGCCACCTTTAGAATTTGAAAGAGAGTATTCCAGTCAACATTGTCAAAAGCTTTCTCTAAGTCTACAAATGCTAGAAACATAGGTTTGCCTTTCCTTAATCTTTCTTCTAAGATA